>NC_058368.1:144634342-145305342 GCF_018350175.1 Felis catus | reverse complement strand
CAAACACACTCTGAGCAATGTTCTTGTGGATAAAATTCCATGAAGTGAAAACAAAGCTACATGAAGTAGAATGACAAATGCTACTCCAATGAACTCCACTCTAGTACCTGGGGGCTCTAACTCCACATGTACTTTGTTCTGTGTTGCTGTGCTGGATCCTTCAAACATTCAACAAGTTGCACACCATCTAAAGGATAAGAATCTGCAGGCAAAATCATTGAGACATGGTATCTGTAAATTATTACTTGGGCATGTAAAAACTATATTAGAATTTTCAAAAAACCCATGGGGATCAAGACACCTTATATAGGGGTGCCTGGATGGCTCAGTCAGTTGAGTGTCCGACTCTTGATTTCAGATTAGGTCATGATCTCATGGGCTGTGGGCTCCAGCCCTGTGTAAGGTTCTGCGCTGACAGCGTGGAGCCTGCTTGGGATTCTCTCTCCCTCTCCCTTTGTCTCTCCCCCACTCATGCTCCCTCTCTCTAAAAAAAAATAAAAACAAAACAAAACAAAACAAAAGACACTGTATACAAATACACAAATTGAACAGGAAGAGAATCTGACTTTTTAATGTGGTCACAGGGAGAACAAAAGAGGTAAGCTTCCACAGCCTCTGAAGAGCCAACAATGACAGAGAGAAGGCAAGTTTTTCTCAGAGCCTCCATATGGAATACCTGTGTGCTTTCTTTCCAGTCTGACTTCCCGACACACAGATGCACAACCTCAACTAACAGGGCTTGTCTTCCATGGCCTTGTTCTGAGCCCCTAAAGCTGTTCTTACTGGGAATCCCTGGGCTCTGTCTGTGACTTAACTGAGCCCAGAATTCGATATCATGCTGCTGGCCAGCTAGCGCAGGATGTCTGCTTTAGTTCTGATACCCAGGCTTGTAAGACCTGGTCCTACCCTATCCACCGGTCTTGTAACTGGGCCCTGCTATGTTTCTTGTCCTCCTTTTGGTCACTTGTCTATTATGAGTTTTTCTAGAACTAAAACCCATCTTGCTTGCAGCCCCAGGCTGCTCCTGAATCTCAGGCCAAAGGCTAGAATTCTCAATCCAAGACTATCAACAGCTTCCAGATGGATTCTTCCTTCCCAACATGCTCCAAAGCTGGCAGTCTCCTGACTGAACTACTACCAGGTTAGATATAGAGTTCTCTTCCTTTTGGACTGAACTCCCATTCAGCTCCTGCTGCTGGGCCTGTGCCCCCATTGCCTGCCCCAGCCTAGCAAGGCAGAGGCAGCTTCTGAACCTGTCCCTTCCAGTCAGTCCTGCCTCATTCAGGTTAACTAGGTCATTTCAGGCAGTGCCCCAAGATATGAAGTCAGCTCAAGAGGCTGACTTCTCCCTGCAGAGTGCTAACTAAAGGTAGAAAAATAATTCAGGTAGCTCTGTACTAAGATTGATGCTTCTACCTTTGTAACTGCCATGCTTTTCAAGCCTTATTTAGGATAGCTAATATCACATATGCTATTTACTGATCAAATCAAGACTGTTATTATAGAGTCACTGGAAAGTCTTAATTTTGGAAAATACTTCATGTTTTAGGAAAATAGTCATGATTTAATGTTTGAGAGAAAAGCAGGATACAGAGCTATATAAAGCTGTATGAGCTCATTGTGGCAGACATCATGTGTGATTTTGGCTGCTCAGCATCTAAACTCCCATCCCAAGTTTGGGGAATTTCCCACCATGTGATTCTTCTTGTGAAGAAGAAGATGCCTTCAGTGAAGGCCTCTTATCTTTACAGAAGCAAAGGATTAAGAACCTACATGTCATTATTCCCTGATAGCTGGAGTAGGCATATAACCTGAACTTGATCAAGCACCCAGACTGACCCAGACTTGGAATTGGGGGCCAGTGACCCCAGGAGCAAGGATGGCAAAAACTCCATTCCATCAGTGAGACAAAACACTTTCTGGGGCAGGAGGGCCAGCAGGACCCCCATCAGTGTCTCGACTGGCAGTAGCAGAAATATTGGCTTCAGGGAAAGGTCTTTATCATGGCAGCATGAGAGCCTCCCCAGAATAATTCTATTGTATTTTCTGGTTATCAACCTCCCTTGGTCACTTCTCCTCCTACTCTTTTCCAGGACTGGTCCTCCAGGCTTTCTTGTGAATTTCTGAGCTACCAAATATCTTTTCAATAAATTCCTTTCTACTTAAAGGAGTGACTACTCTTTCTGTTGCTTGCAGGCCAAGAATCCTGATTAGTATACCAATGTTATTTAAAATACAACAACAACAAAAAGATGTACACCAAATGTTAATAACGGTTATCTTTAGGTGTACGCAATCACAGATAATTTTAATTTTCTTCTTTCATGTACATTTTCTAAAAATTTTAGTAAAATGGTATTACCTTAGTAGTCAGAAAATAAGTAAATTTTAAAATTTGAGATTGCTTTCGATCTCTTATGTCTTTAATTGGTAGAAAGCACTTAACTTGATTACTCAGATGGAATCCATTTTGCTTCTGTCAGGGCACCCAGGGCACCTGGGTAGCTCGGTTGGTTGGGCATTTGACTTTGGCTCAGGTCATGATCTCATGGTTTGTGAGTTCGAGCCCCGTGTCAGGCTCTGTTCTGGCAGCTCGTAGCCTGGAGCCTGCTTCTGATTCTGTGTCTCCCTCTCTCCGTCTCTCTCTGTCTCTACCCCTCCCCCACTCACGCTCTGTCTCTGTCTCTCAAAAATGAATAAACTAGGGGCGCCTGGGTGGCTCAGTTGGTTAAGCGTCCGACTTCCACTCAGGTCGTGATCTCGCGGTCCGTGAGTTTGAGCCCCGTGTCAGGCTCTGTGCTGACCGCTCAGAGCCTGGAGCCTGTTTCAGATTCTGTGTCTCCTTCTCTCTGAACCTCCCCCATTCATGCTCTGTCTCTCTCTGTCTCAAAAATAAATAAACATTAAAAAAAATGAATAAACTATAAAAATTTTTTTTAAATAAGAAAAGAATAAGGTACCTGATGACTTCCACATTGACTGAGGCAAATCATAGGTACTGGGCTAAGAGAAATGCCAATATATTTTATTAAGAAAAATTCCTGAGACCAGTTCTTATTTCTCAATTTTGATCTACACATTGTTTGGCTTATTTGTTTTAGAATTCAACAATCCTCTGGAGGGTGGCCTAAGAAAAACGGACTGTGTTTAGGGAACTTTAATATAATCGGAAGCCAAAAGGAATTTCTTTTTAGCAATGATGTTCACAAAAGTGTGTATAAGCCCAGAAATGCCACTTTTATGATTCTTTGTTGATTTCCGTTAAACAGACACCCCAACAGTTTTATGAATACTAAGAATAACAGTCTAGAATACTAGGGTATTGGACCTATCAGTAATTTATGCAGTGTTTACCAGCAATTGTGTGAGTAGCACAGAGGAAAATATATAATAGTGTCCTTCCTTAGAACAAAATCCCAGCTACCAAGAGAAAACACAGACCACCGTTGTTAGGAAGCAATGATAGTCTCATTCCTCCACGTAAGGGCACACAGAAGTTTTCAGTACCCCTCACACTACAGACTGCCTGCTTTGGACCATGAGTAAAAGATCAGAATTACATGGGATAAGGGTCTCTTGCCCTTCCATCAACATTACTGAGAAACGAGTCAAGAGAACTCTGTGAATCTGAACAAGTTAGGGTCAGATGTACTGATCATGTCAACTGAAGCAGCAACACACAGTAGAGTGAAAGGGATAAAATTTAGTCCAACAGACTTGGCATTAGATCTCAGGCCAAACACCCATTAGTTGATTGCATGAGTTATTTGACCTCTCTGAGCCTCAGTTTCACCACAGAATGCAGATAGGAGAAATATCTCGTGGTGCTAAAGGAAATAATGTACATTAAACTCCCAGCACAGTTTCTGGCTTATAATTGGTACCAGCAAATATAAGTTCTCTTCTATCTAAGAACTTGACCTCCTTATTTTTCTGGGAAAATCTTTACCTTTTTACAAATTTACAGACTGAGTTCAGATGTAATTTTTGCATTAAGAAAGTTATTTTCTTTAAATCTCCCAAATGTGGTAAAGGCTATGGTTACTTTTTAATTATTCCTTGGAAGGAGATACCTTGCCAAACCATTAAAAGTTATTGGTAAAGGGAAACATTCTCAATTAGCTGAGTAAATTACCTATGCCAATATCACATGTGACAAATGGATCATCATTTAACATGTAGGAATCAGAATGAAAATTCAGGAAAAAGGTATTAGAGCACACAAGGTTAAATAGTGTAACAAAAGAAGAACTGAATTTGCTTGGCAAGCGTGCCAAGCTTCAATAGATAATCAACATGTTCTTCTGCTTATTGAAGAAGATAAATACTCCATATTGAGCAAAATGCCTTCATAAATTGTTTAGGTGTGGCTAATTAGCTTGGACATTAAGATACAGTTTCCCATACTCTTCCAAACAGGATTTTCTTGCCAACATGTAAATGGGACTCCATTCTCTGAGAAGGTGACTCAAGAATAGAAGTGCATAAAACAACGGAAAACCAAACTAGAAAAGAAGCTCTGTACAAAAAAAAAAAATCAATAATTTTGCTACTGAGAAATTGCTACTATCCTTATCCAAGAAGGAGTGGAAAGGTCAGACCAAGCTAACTTGCATGATAAATGAGTTTATAAAGTAGTCTATATCAAGAGACTAATTTAATTGGCTGCTTTAAGTGTGATAATATATAGTACTTCCTATAGATATTTTCATTTATTAAAATCTTAAAATTAAACTAAGTATAAGGCACCAACTGCTGCTGGAGCATAAGTATTCAATATTATTATTATTATTATTATTAGCAATACCTACCCAAAATATTTTTTAAATGTGATATTTTTTTTCTTCTTGACATTTTAGACAATTGCAAGTCATACAGAGACAAAGAAAATATATTTTTGCTCTATCCCCCTGGGATATCACTAAATGCCCACTGTTGTTACTCCCAAAATGCAAATTAGAGACTTAAATTAAGGAGTTTTGACTGTATATACTTACAAACACCTACATATGCATTCTCAGGTTTAAAACTCAATTTCCCTTGGGGCACCTGGGTGGCTGAGTCGGTTAAGCATCCGACTTTGGCTCAGGTCGTGATCTCGTAGTCTGTGAGTTCGAGCCCCACGTGGGTCTCTGTGCTGACAGCTCAGAGCCTGGAGCCTGCTTTGGATTCTGTGTCTCCCTCTCACTTTGTCCCCTCCCCCACTCGTCCTCTGTCTCACTCTCTCAAAAATAAATAAATGTTAAAACAAATTTTTTTTAAAACTCGGTTTCCCTCATCTCTACTAGTTGTATGTTATCAACGTAATTCATATTCCACTGGTTGTCACCCTCAATGTTGAGAGAAAGATAAGGTATTTGGGAGACGTAATTTTAAACATAATTTTACACAAGTTCCCCACCTTTTTTTTTTATAAGAATAACTGGTAGATAGAACAGCTCTGGATTAGGAAAACCATTAAAAACACTATAGAACAATGTAATCTAGGCAATATTTGCCTCCTAGAATGATAACAGAAGGGATAAAAGACGGTGTTAGGTTAAGTCCTCATGAAGTCCTCATGAAGAACTGTGTTGGTGCACTCAGTAAATGATCTGGGCTTAGAACCTGAAAATCTAACTTTTATGTGTAAGGGAAATAGGAATGAGAGGGAAAGATCTAATATAGTATTAGATCATGTTTTCTGGGGATAAGTGATAGAGATGGTAATAGATATTATACAAAAGAACCATCAAAAAGGAAGAAGGTCAGGGGTGCCTGGGTGGCTCAGTCAATTGAGCATCTGACTTTGGCTCAGGTCATGATCTCATCGTTCATGAGTTTGAGCCTTGCCTCAGGGTCTCTGCTGTCAAGACAGACCCTGGAGCCTGCTTCAGATCCTCTGTCC
Organism: Felis catus; assembly: GCF_018350175.1. Taxonomy (NCBI): domain Eukaryota; kingdom Metazoa; phylum Chordata; class Mammalia; order Carnivora; family Felidae; genus Felis; species Felis catus. The sequence goes on along the minus strand of NC_058368.1, from coordinate 145,299,455 downwards.
CCCTCTGTCTCTGCCCCTCCCCTGCTCACTCGCTTTCTCTCAAAAGTAAACATACATTAAAAAAAAAAAAAAAAAAAGAGGAAAAGGTCAACTACAACTAAGGTTAGGAAACTGTTAAATAGGGTGGAGCAGGTTTTTCCTCTCCTGTTTTTTGTTTGCTTCTAATTTCAATAATCTTCTAAGCTTCTAATAAGTAAAGATGCACTGAAATTTTCAAAAGGGTAGCAACAATACTCAATAATGGTAAAGTTCTCCTTGTGCAAGAAAAAGCTAGGTTAACATATTAAATGTAAATCATATTACAAAATAAAACAGGTAGCCTGCTGAACATTTCCCTGAATTTCCCAAGCTTTCTATAGTGAACATGTATTAAAGTTTTCATTAGGGCAAACTAAAAAACTCTCTCCTTTCCTCACTCTGATATTCAATCCAACAGTAAGTCCTGTCAGCTCTACCTCCAAAGTGTATCCTGACTCCAACTACTGCTTACTAGCTCGCAAGAGCACAACCCTAGTCAAACCCCATCTTCTTTCTCCTCGATTGATGGAGTATCCCCTTGATGTGGTCACTGCCACCACTTTTGTCAACCTTCAGTCCATCTGATTCCTGCACAGAGCAGCCAGCTAGAGGAGTATTCCTGAAGCATAAATCAGACTACTTTTCTGCTGCTTACACCCCTCCAAAGACCTCTCCCTGAACCAGAATAAAATCCAAACTGGGTCCACAAAGCCTTACTGATCTGGCACCAGTCTGTCTTTCTGTTCTCACAGCTCACCCTGCTCCCTTGCACCTGTACTATAGTCACAAGGGATTCTCCCTGTCTTCATACAAACCAAGCCCATTCCACTCTTGAAGCCTTTGTTCCTGCAGTGCCTTTTTACTAAGAGTATGTTTTTGGGGGGCGCCCTGTGTGGCTTAGTCGGTTATGAGCCTAATTCTTGGTTTCAGCTCAGGTCATGATCTCATGGTTTGTGAGTTTGAGCCCCACATCAGGCTCCATACTACTGGTGCAGAGCCTGCTTTGGATTCTCTCTTTGTCTCTCTCTCTCTCTCCCTCTCCCTCTCCCTCTTCCTGCCCCTCCCCAACCTGGGCACTCTCTCTCAAAATAAATAAATAAACGTTTTTAAAAGCAATACGTTTCTCTGGGAGGAGCCTGGGTGGCTTAGTTGGTTAAGCATCCAGCTCTTGATTTGGGCTCAGGTCATGATCTCAGTTCCTGGGTTCAAGCCCCACATCAGGCTCTGCATTGGCAGAGTGAAGCCTGCTTGGGATTCTCTCTCTCCCTCTCTCTCTGCCTCCCCTGCTCGTGATCTCTCTCTCTCTCTCTCTCTCTCTCTCTCTCTCTCTCTCTAACTCTCTCAAAATAAGTAAATAAACATTAAAAAAGAAAGAATAGTTTTCTCTGGATCCTCACCTAACTTCCTCATGTTCATCATTCAGATATCAACTTACAAGTCAGCTACTCAGAAAGCTTCCCCCTGACAACTCTACCCATTTAATCCTCTTCATTTGCATCTATTGCAGCCTGAAGTGATCATATTTACCCTAGCGGGTTTATCATCTCTCTTTCTTTACAAGAGTATAATCTTCTTGAGAACAAGGACCCTTACTCAACAATGTGTCCATAGTGTTTAGAATGAAACACAGCACATTGTAGGTCCTCAATACATCTCTGAAAGGGAAGATTCAGAGAAAAGGATATTTGCTGTACCTCCCATGATACAGCACTAAAAATCTGATCCTTTGCATAGAGGATTCTCATTTTATAGAAAGGAAAACTAAGATTAAGAGAGGTTAAGCAACTTGTCTAATGGCCCACAGTGAGTTCCTGTTTGTTATACCAATAATAACTGGGGAGAAGATGTAGCTATTTCAAAAGTTTTACTTCCTAGCCCCCACCCCCAAACCTTAGCAGTATAAACTCTCCAACTCCTAACAACTACTACCACAACAAAGCCTGCAGCTTCACTCTTTATTGCTATTGCAAAATATATTGATATTTCACTTACAAGGCTCTTGACTGTTCTAAACAAGTGAATTTGTCAGATAACTAAAGCTTACCTTTTAAATATCAAAATCTCATTTATTTACATCAGGTTTGGCAAGATGTTTCTAAAGGTACTGTATATTTCTCAGTCTTCTTAGAGAATATTTAGCAAGATTTAATGTTTTCTGAATAACACATAGTAATTTTTGGAAATATCAGTTATTATTCTGAACAAAAAGAATTTTCTAGTTATCAGAACAGAATTGGCTACATAATGTGCAGAGCCCAGTGCAAAATACAAATGCAGAGCCTCTTGTTCAAGACTTAATAAGTATTTGAAAATGACAGCAACAGAACATTAAATACAGGGCCCTGTACGACTGCACAGGATGCACACCACGAAGCTGGTCCTGCATCATACCCCACATAGTATCTTATACATAATAGGGATTCATAAGCATCTACTGAATAATGAATAATACCTTTAGGGTCTACTGAGTGGTATAGGGCTTATTGCTCTAAATGAATCCAAATGTGATAAAATAGTAATAATATTAATTGAGGTATGTGTCAAGCATCATGCTAAGTGTTTTATATTTCTTTTTCTATCTGATCCCCAGAAAACCTTGAGATTCATTTAGGATTTTATGGCTGCATGTAACGAACACAACTGGAGCAGCTTAACAAAATTAGTTCTATTTTCGTATATTTAATAAGGATCTAGTATCCAGAATATATAAATATACAAAGAACTTTAACAATTTATATAAGTCACGGTTCTCCAGAGAAACAAAACCAATAGAATATATATGTGTATATGTATATATACATATATGTGTGTACATATATATATATACATATATATACACACACACATACACAGTGTATGTGTATAATGTATATACATATGTGCTTGTATGTAATATACAAACGTACTTACATATATACACATGTGTTATATATAATACATGTATATACATACTTATATACAAACATACATACATATAAAGAGATTTATTTTAAGGAACTGGCTCACATGATTATGGGTCTGGCCTACAGGCTAGAAACTCAAGCAGTACTTCTAGTCTTGAGGCAGAATTCTTTCTTCTTCCGGAAACCTCAGCTTTTGCTCTTCAGACCTTCAACTGATGGGATTGAAGTCCACCACTATTATCAAGGGTAGTCTCCTACTTAAAGTCACCTGTAAATGGGGGGCTCCTGGGTGGCTCAGTAGGCTAAGCATCTGATTATTGATTTCAGCTCAGGTCACGATCTCATGGTTCAGTTTGTGGGATTAAGCACCAGGTCAGACTCCATGTTCATAATGTGAGGTCTGCTTAGGATTCTCTCTCTCTGCCCCTCACCTATTCATGCACATATTCTCTCTCTCTCTCTCTCTCTCTCTCTCTCTCTCTCTTTCTGAAAATAAATACATAAACTTAAAAAAAGTCAACTATAAATGGTAATTATGTCTACAAAATTTCTTTACAGCAATATGTAGACAAGTGTTTGAGTGAACAATTGGGCACCATAGCCTCTCCGTGTTGGCATATATAATTCACGATCCACAACTCAATAACAAAAAGACAACCCAATTTAAAAAATGACAGAAGACTTGGCAATAGACATTTCTCCAAAGAATGTTTACCATGTAAAAAAGATGCTTAATATTGTTAGCCATCAGGGAATGCAAATCAAAACTACAATGAGGTACCAAGTCACAACCACTAGGACAGCCATACTTGTTTTGTTGTTGTCGTTGTTTAAGGAAAACAGCAAGTACTGTAGACGATGTGAATAAATTGGAACCCTCATACAATGGTGATGGGAATGTTAAATCATGCCACCACTTTGGAAAACAGTTTGGCAATTTCTCAACAAGCTAGCTATATATAGAAAAGCCATATGATCCAGCAATTTCACTTCTAGGCATATACCTACAAGAAGTGAAAACAGATGTTCAAATAAAAACTTGTACACAAATGTTCAGAGCAGCTCTATTCACAATAGCCAATAGGTGGAAATGACCCAATTGTCCATCAACAGATGATCAGATAAACAAAATGCAATATACTCAGACAATGGAATATTATTTATCTATTTTAAAAAATGATGTACTGATGCACGGTACAACATGGGGAAACCTTGAAAACATTATGCTAAGTGAAACAGACCTGACACAAAAGGTCACATATTGTTTGATTCCATTTATATGAAATATTCACAATAGGCAAATTCATAGAGAAAGAAAGTAGATTAGTAGCTGCCTAGAGATGAAGGGAGGGGAGTAAGGAGAGTAACAGCTAATGACTTTGGGATTTATTTTTGGGGTGATGAAAATGCTCTGGAATTACACAGTGCTGATGGGTGCACAACAATGTATATAAACTAAAATTCACTGCATTGTACACTTGAAAGATCAGATTTTATGATATGTGAATTATATTTCAGTAAAGCTGCTATAAAGAAGAGTCAAGGGCCTAAACATTTTGATAAATTTGGGAGTTTAGAAGCCTTTTTATTGCTCAACTTCTGAGTACAACAAATAAGCCAATTGATTGATGTAACCACATAAGGGGGCTCCAGATAAACAAATTCTTTCAGAATAAAAGAAGGAAATTCAGACAGAAGGGGCAAGGGAAGAGGAGAACAGTTCCTTATGCTGGAGTCCTTGTCTCTGCTTCTCTGATTTCTCTAATGACCTTTCCAAGTCCTAAATTCAATTTGAGAAGCACTAGTCAAAGCTCTTTGGTAAAGCCAAGATAATGCGTATCAGTGCCTCATATTTAATCCGAAGGACTGTAATGGGTCATCTGAAAGTATTAGAAAGGGTCTGGAGTGCTTTGACACTCTTGTTAGAAGGCTAGTGATACAGAAAGACATGTTGAAGAAATCTAGTTGCCTAGAGGCGTTAAATGCTTTTGTAGATAAGTATCTTGGTTCTATACTTTAAAAATAAAACAACTTGCAGTCATTCACAAACTTTATAGAGAAACTTGAATGAACTGAAGCCCAGTGATATTGCTAGAGACTCATAGCAAGTGAGGAAACAGAAAAGCTCTTTTTTCATTCCATAAAAAAGCTCAGAAAAGCTTATAATAAGCAAAATCTTCTACACCAAAACCAAGGTCAAGGAGAGAGACTTGTGTCATCAAGAAGGGAGGAGGGGAAGAAAAAAAAAAGTTAGAGAGGGAGGGAGCCAAACCATAAGAGACTCTTAAAAACTGAGAATAAACTGGGGGTTGATGGGGGGGGGTGGGATGGAGAGGAGGGTGGGTGATGGGTATTGAGGAGGGCACCTGTTGGGATAAGCACTGGGTATTGTATGGAAACCAATTTGACAATAAATTTCATATTAAAAAAAATAAATACATAAATAAATAGGTTGAAACTAAAAAAAAAAAAAAAAAAAAAAAAAGAAGAGAGATGTTTAAAGGTCTTCTTCTGGATGCTTACTTCTACTGCCCCAGCAGAAGAGACTTACTTCTGATATAGGGCAATCTTGATTTTTTGCAAATTAGAATTAAGGCAATTTGAAATTATGTGATATAAAATAAGCAAGCTTTCCTGCCCCAAATGGAGAGAATACAAATTCTGAAACTGCTTCTACATTTATCAAGAACCTCAATTTTTCTTTTTCTTTCTTTTCTTTCTTTTTTTTTTTTTTAAGAATCTCAATTGCAAAGCTAGTATGTATGAGATTTATAAACTGGGTTTAGGCTATCACTATAGTGGTGCTACCTTGAGCTGATAAGTAGGAATACCTGTCCCTTTTTGTCATAATTAGGCTAGAATTAAAGGAGCATTGGATTATACAAGATCTTTAGAAGTTCTTCCTTCCTGAAATGCTACTGCCTGATACCTCAAACAAGAGACTAATCATGGGAATTCTAAACTCTTGGATCTCAACAGAATAATGATGAAAGAGGAAGTTCCACAGAGACCCTTTTATCAAATGCAATAAGGACAGGGAATTGGTTGGCTAATGGAAGACACTGGTTAAAGAAATGAATCATAAAAAAAATTGTAGACACATACATTGAAATTTTTATTTTAAATTAAAGTAACTGCATTCTTTTGCCGAGTTTTTGATATAAAATCCAGGCTTTTTCTTTGAAAGTTAGTCAGTTGATTGGAGTTTGGCCTAATCTTTCTGTCATGAACCATGCCCATTATACATCCTTTACTATTTCCAATGATAATTTCTTTAAAAGGAAGCAAAAACATTTTGTTGGGCAAACTGAGTGCAGAGTCCTTCTAAATTTTTATAATTGCTTTTCTACTTTAACCATTGCTCAGCAACTTATTTTCATTGAATCGTTTCAAAATATTCAACCAAATTCATAGAAAAAACTCCTTTTTGCACTCACATGTTGTATGTTTATGTAACATTTAATTTAGATTATTAATAATAATGACAAGTTTAACTGGTACAAGGCAGGCTGAGGAACAAATAACCTGGGTCTGGGTAGGTACAGAACTCGACAAATGGTAGCTGAAGGGCATGGGGGTTCTAGAGAATGGCCATCTGGCTGTGGCAGCTATCAGTTGGTATGTTTCCCTGCAATATGGGGAACACTCAGTAACATGTCTCAGGGACAAGTGGAGCTGCTCCACACCACCACCTCTGCCCTGCCTCACTACCTCCCTCTTCCTCACTACTTAAAGTTCATCTGCAAGCTCAGGGACCTCCTCAAATGCCTTAGTGATGGCCAGACCTGCCATGCTCAGTGCCTCCTCAAGATCAAGGCCTACGGAGTATATGACAGCATGTGTCCATTTGCCGGTCATCATCATGGTGTTGTGGTATGACAGTTCATGTACATACCCAGATGTTAATATATTATCTGTGGATGGTTTGGCCACATAGCTCTGTAACAGAAGAAACTGTTTCTGAAATCTGAATGGTCCCACAAGCCCAGAGCAGGTTTAGCCACCATATAAAGTAATTTGGTTGGAGTCTCAAGATGACATGGTAGAGGGTACAAAATGCAATGAAAGCCTTCTTTTGATGCTCCCCCTGCCTAGCAGACTTCACATCCTGTAGAGCTGACCCTCATCAGCACCCTAATACATCTTCTGTGGTGGAACTAGGGAAAATAGATGCACATTCATTGAATCATGACAAACCTGATATCATCTCTTATCTTCGTTGACAACTGTATCATTTAAATTTGGAAGGGTAAAGTCAATTTGCATAGTGTTATGTGACAGAGTGTATGGCCTCAACCACCCTGAAACCCAGGGATAACCAATTCCACAGAATACTAATTTCTTTTTCCTTCCTTTCCTAATCATCTTGCTGGTCAGCTATCCTAGATTTTTTTTAGGGGTGGAGGTGGTAGGGTAAAAGATGGGAATAGTTTTTTAAAGGTTTAATGTGAACACTAAGGGAAATGGGAAATCAAAGGATGTGTTGGGCCAGAAAATTCTTGAGAATCACTAATACTAAAAATGGAATCAAAATTCAAAGTGATGTGTGTATAGTAGAAAAGAGGTTACACATACATAGGAGTTATCCATTTCAGAATTTCAGAGAAGAAATAACAGACTTTGAGAAAATAACATTTGGAAAATGTCTATGAAATAATTAAACCAAAAAAGGAAGGGTTACTAGGCAGATAACCAAGTCAATGGATCCTGAGGGCCCCATCCTCCATGGTGACATAAAGAGAACAGCTTCCAGGTTATAGGTTAGGGTGATGCTTCTTTCAAGGCTTCAGGTCCTCTTTCTATGTTTTCCCTTTGTCAACTTTATCAAACCCTTTTCAAATTACAGCATGATTTCTATATTGTCCCCAAAAAGGTAACACTACATTGGATTTGTACTCATACACATCTCTTATGTTCCCAGAGAATACTCCCCCCAAATGTTCAGGTGCTTGTCCTTCTAAGGGCAACCATTTCTTCCTCTGGATCGTTTTGATACTAACAAGCTACAACCTCCCTAGCCCTAATGTTCCTAAAGGTTTTACCTTTGTCCCTGAGTGAAATCCCTCCAAAAATGTTCCTTCACACAATATTTCCCTTCTAGCCTACCTTGAGCTGGACTAGACTCCTTGGGCCTCATCTGGTGTCTTTTGAGGACTCTCCTAAACCTGCATTGCCAGCATACCTCTGTGACATGTTTGAACAAAGTAATTTCCATTCTCTATCCCAGTCTTACATACCTACAAATTCCCCACTAATTGCATAATCCATATAGCAACTGTCCCTTTCTGTGCATGGGATAATTTAGCACAGATTACACTGATGCAATGGTCAACCCTTCCCTCAGTAGCTTCCAGGAGTCTGGAAGCCAGCACAGAGTTCCCTCCTCATACACTGCCTCTACGCCCAGGCCTTTACTAGCTCTATCCTCTAGTTATTTTCTCCAGCTTACAACCAGGCCTTGAGGCTGCTTTCTACCCTACTGTGGTCTTAAAACATCTTCTCAACAAAGGCTGGTCTCTTTCTACAAAACAATTCTCTCCTGGCGGCTACTATGGGAGAAACAAAATTGAAAACTTCATACCTCTGATTCTCACTGGTTGCCCAACTTCTGCTTTGCCCACAACTCTTGATGGATGCCTGAAATGAGGTTCTGTTGCTCCCTCTGCTGCAGCAACCCATCTTCTTTTCAGACTTCTGATTTTTGGCAGCTGTCTTTATAGGCCTACCGTGACCTCAACCCAACCTATCACATACTGCTACTTTAACACATTCTGCTACAAGAGTTATCAGCATTAAGAACTATCACTCAAACAGGACAGCAAAGCAATTCTCCAGGGGTGTCATTCTTGGTAACAAAAGAAACTGTTTCTTTTTTTACAATAATTTTATAATAATTAGCAATATTTTTTGCAATAATTAGCTTTTCCAGTCCACCATCATCCAGGTTATCTCTAATGTTCTCCTTAAGCTATCTTCTGGGGTGGTCTGGTATAGTTCTAGATTTCATCCTGGTTATCTGGTTAGATTCTTTAATTACCTCAGATTCAACTGAATCCTTGACCATTATACATCCTAAGAAACCACAGTGCGATAGTTCTAAAACGTTAGGCTGCACAAGAATTTCCTGGAGAGTGTGTTTAAAAGGCAGGTGTCCAGGCCCCTCTGCAATTCTGCTCAAGTAGATCCAAGAAGCTGCCTCTTCCTCTACTACACCTAAGTGATTGTGAAGCCAGTATAGGAGGAACATATTCTTTCCCAAAGTGAGCCACTCATACTGTGGTGGCCCAAGACATTTTAATAGTTATGTGTTTAATTTACATTTTTAAAAATCCATAGAATAGTAAAAACATGATTTCATAGACACCACCTAGGAGGCTAAGTAAAAACAATGAGTTAATTTAAAGGATTATTAGTAAATAATGAGTAGAACTCATGTGGCAAGAAACGTGGAAGTGGCACATGATGAAGCCAGAGAAACACTGTGTCAAGGATTAGGAGTGCTTCTCTGAACCCTCAACATGGTTATTTTTTAAACTTCCAGGATATATCTTTGATATATAGCATGTAGTTTTTTTTTTATTATAAAAGCTACATTTTCACTACAGAAAGTTTGAAAACTTCACAAAAATAGGCAGAAGAAAGTAACAATTACTGCCATTGAGAGATTACCACTTACATCTTGAAACTGCCTTCCTGTCTTTCCTCTCTCAGGCTTGCTCATGCTTGCTTTCTCTCTCTCAGTCTTGCTCAGTCTCTCTTTCTCAATCTTTTATTCTTCAAGCTTTTAAAATTGGGGACATGCTGCACATACAGATTTGCCACTCTTCTTAATTTTTTTTAACACTTTGCTGTGCCATTAAATAGTCTCCAAAAAGATTATTGTAATGGTTTAATAACATTCCAGCATGGAGTAGTCAAGAGCACGTGGGCCAACCTGCTTGGCTTCACACTCTGGTTCTACCTTGGGTACACATTCAATGGTTCTATGCCTTCGTTTTGCCATTAATGATAAGGGAATAATAGCACACCTAACTCACAGAATTGAAGTAAATGAGATAGAATACTTAGAACACAACAATACTTGAACAGTTTAGATATTATTAACCTACGTGTATTACCATATTTAAAGCATTTCTGTATTTTTTTTGATGTTTTATATCCTTTAGAATGTTTGTGGTTCCTATAGGCCCTAATCCTAGGGTCACAAAACCCATATATACTAATGTAGGTGGAGCAACAGCTCATATGCTCATGAATTTCCATGGCCTGTCTACTTTGGCTCTTTGGTTTTTATACTTCTCCTAACACTGACTTTTTCTGCATATTCAAAATGTCTTCCCCTTCTAGGTTTAAGCAAATATGACCATTCTTTCACACCACAGGTAGGTGGCTCTGTTGCCATCATATACAGTTCTTATTACTTTGATCCTGTGACTACAGGATAAACCAACATGGGGGGATTATTGTCTCGAATATAATTTGTTTCTGCATTTTCTCTTTGACTAACAGCAAAGAAAGCTATGTGTTTGAAGAAGAGACTTACTACACACAAACCTAGTCAATCTCTAAAACAATCATTCTCAGTTATTCTGCTTAAGAGCTGGATGTGTCTCAATCAACCTTGTAAACAGAAAATCAGCCTTAGCCTCTCTGTTATACCTTCTCTCCTTTGTGAATGTTCTGGCTTGTGGTTTGGACTGTACCTTAATGGTTAGTGGGGATTCTAGCAAGAACCCTTCAGGCCTTGTCAAAATTCTGCTCTTCTCCATGTCCTCCCGCCATGACCAAGTTTCATTACAATCTAATTTACTTAAAGATATTGTGGCTGCTTCTGTTTTATTTTGCAAGAGAAAATCCTTAGATACCATTATGTATTACACAAAAAATCTTAGTGTTTTGCTATAGGTAGTGACTTTGTGAGAGAATGAAAATCACAAAGCAAACTTATTTCTAGATGACAGAGGACAATTGTGCAGTCTGCACTGAATGGTCCTATATTGCATAGATTTGTGTAACAGCAAATTAGGAAGAGCAATACCTAGAGCTCTGGATATACCTTTACTTCCCTCAGCTTTTATCTAAAAAAATTACAAACCTGCAGAGAGTTTCTAAGAAGAGTACAATGAACACACATATAACATTTATCTAGGTTCCCTGATTATTAATATTTTACCACATTTGCTTTGTCTGTCAGGATATGTGTGTATTTGTTTATATATGTGAGTTAAATAAATATATATGTGTTTATATATATACACACATAAATATATTATTTTTACCATTACTATTTTGCTGACATTGTACCCCTACTAATAAAGATATACTCTTACATAACCATAAGACTGAAAACATTTAATATTGATAAAATACCATTATGTGTTACACAGGCCAAATTCCCCAAATATCTCTGTAGTGTGTTTTAACCTAAATTAGTTCCCAGCCCTTCTTTCTCTTTTGCAATATTGATAGGCATATTTTGTTGTTGATGATGATGTTTTGTTTTACAGAATGTTTTTCAATTTGGATTGCTTTGATTGCTTTCTTATAATTAGATTCAGGTTAAACTGGGATTTGGGGAGGTGGGACAGAAATACTACACACATGACCTGGTGTACATCAAATAAAAACCTCATGATGTCAGTTTGGTATCTCATTGGTGGTGCTAAGTGTGGTCTCTTGGTTAAGGTGATATTCATGAGATTTCTGTATTGTTAAAAGTGTATTTTCCTTTTTTTTTTTATTTTTTTAACATGTATTCAATATTTTTTGAGAGATAGAGTGCAAGCAGGGGAGGGGCAGAGAGAGGGAGATACAGAATCCGAAGCAGGCTCCAGTCTCTGAACTGTCAGCACAGATCCAGACATGGGGCTCGAAGCCACAAACCGTGAGATCATGACCTGAGCCAAAGTCAGCCACTTAACCGACTGAGCCACCCAGGTGCCCCAAAAGTGTATTTACCTTTTGTGGTAAATATGAATGCATGGGATTAAATTATTTGAATATCATATTCCCCAATGTTCTTTCATCCAATGGTTTTAGTATCCGTTGATAATTATTGACTAAATAATTATAATTACTACGGTGGCTGTAAAATGATAATTTCCTATGTATATTATACGTTATACATATATTAATTGGCATCTTTCCCAAAGAAGAGCTTTCCCTTCTCCTCTTCTTAAATTTATTTCCTAACCTGTATGAATTCATAGATATTTTAAAAATTCAATGTTCACTCAATTCCTGTCGTTGTTCATTCTGATGCATGGGTTATTCCAAATTTGGCCAGAGGGAACCCCTTCAAGTTGGTCAATATGTTTTTTATGAAGACTCTGTACTCAAAGTCTGAATTTTGGACAATTATACTCAGGAGCACAAGGGATAGAGGGGACTAAAACTCATCAGCTCTATGGTAAACACTCTACACATATTGTTTCACTAATTCTTACAAAAGCCTATGAAGTAAGTACTATCTATAATTTATTGAGATATTTTAAAGTTCTGTAATTAACATAAAAGTCCTGATACATAGATATTACAGCACAGATGGACATTCAGGATGAAACTCAAGGATATAAACAGGTAAACAAATGGAAACTCTCAACAGAGCCAGAACCATGCCTTTATCCACAACTGATGGAAATATTTTTGCTTTTAGGTATGTGTTTGTGTGTGTTTAACCAGTTCTCCAATGATATTAATTCAGAATCACATAGCATATTCTGGGTAGTTAAAAACACATAATCTAACTCCTTAGCTAACTTTATACAGTACAAGCTCTTAACTACTTACACTTAACTAACTTGCCAGATCCACAGATGCTCTTCCATTCCCTGCAAACTGAATTTTCTGCTACACACAACATGTTGAGCACTTGAGGGCAGTAACTACTCTTCAATACACCAAGGACTTCTTTCCTTTTTTAAGTTTATTTATTTGGAAAGAGAGAACACACATGTGCATGCATTGGAGTAGGGCAAAGAGAAAGGAAGAGAAAGAATCCCAAGCAGACTCCAAGCTGTCAGTGCAGAGCCCAGCATGGGTCTCGATCCCACAACTGTGAGATCCAAAACCAAGAGTCTGACACTTCACTGACTGAACCACCCGGGCCCCCCTATACCAAGGATTTCTGTTCCCACTCTGCTGTAGTTTACTACCCCAGAGTTAGTTGTATTTGTTCCCAAGCCTGTTTGGGTTCATTAGACTTGTGATTGTAATATTTTAATTAAATTAAGCATATTTTAATTAAATATTATGAAAATTGACAAACAAGGAGAGCAAAGAAGAGAGTACTTGTTATTCTGAAAATGAAGCTGAGTGCTTGGGACTTAATGATTCCAAGTCACTTTTAAAACAAATTACTAGCACCATGGGTATGAGCAAGAAAAGTTTCGGGTGCCTGAGTGGCTCAGTCGGGTAAGCGTCTGACTTCGGCTCAGGTCATGATCTCACAGTTTGTGAGTTCAAGCCCAGCATCGGACTCAACACTGACAGCTCGGAGCCTGGAGCTTGCTTCAGATTCTGTGTCTCCCTCTGTCTGCCCCTTGCACTCTGTCTCTCGCATTGTCTCAAAAGTAAATAAACATTTAAAAAAAGAGAGAAAAGTTTCAAAGACTACAGTAGGAATCATGAAAGGCCTATCAGGTTCCAGATTTAGGTTGCCTCAGAAATGTCTGCTTTAGCTTAAATAAATTGAAACTAGAAATAGATGCAGTATAAATATGATTTATGTAAGAAAGTCTCCAAAATACAGATCTACACTGGGGGGGGGGGGGGGAGATCTGGACTCTACATCAAAATATTGTCAAATGAGGAATCATGCTTTATTATTGCATTTTTTAGGATCCCAGGCTTTAACTGAATTTTTTGATTAATTGACTCATTACTGCTTTTGGTCTTACCAAATAAGAGTTTCTACATTCTACAAGGGTTTCAGTCATTTTTATTTAAGATTTCTATGTCCTTAAAAAGTCTCAAGTTAAAGAACCATTTTAGGTTCAGTTAAAAATCAGTATTTGGTCAGGGTGCCTGGCTGACTCAGTCAGAAGAGTATGCAACTCTTGATCTAAGGATTGTGAGTTTAAGCTTCATGTCAGGTATAGCAATTACTTAAGTTGAAAAGAAGAGAAGAGAAGAGAAGAGAAGAGAAGAGAAGAGAAGAGAAGAGAAGAGAGGAGAGGAGAGGAGAGGAGAGGAGAGGAGAGGAGAGGAAAGGAAAGGAAAGGAAAGGAAAGGAAAGGAAAGGAAAGGAAAGGAAAGAAAGAAATCTATTAGGACTACAGGGACCCAAATGACCACTGCAGCCTAGCCTCTGATGCTCAGAATGGATCCCCCAGTAAGGTGGCGTCTAAACAACATTTATGTCTACTGAACATAACCAAGCAGAAAACCTATGGAGTCTTTATATACTATCTAAATATCACATTATATGTTGTATATTTTTTATAGGTTAAAGTTTCTACTGAACATCTGTCTTTCAGGAATGGCTATCACTTCTTTTGAATCTCCCTAAACATCTAAGGCTGTTCCTCCTTTTCCTAAATCAGATCTTCAGAAAAATTAGCTGAGAATATAATGTCCCAAGGGGGTGTCTCTTGATCAGATGGGGGCCTCCAAATGTGGGGCAACGATTGCATGGAACTCAAAGGCATGGGAGGTGAAAGAATTCATCTGATGCAGAACAGAGGAGAGAAGTTTATAGAATACACTTCAAGGGAATGGCAGGCAGGATAGCAGAGAAGAGGCTGCGTGCCATGAGGTAGTGGGAGAGGGCTGTTTTTAAAGGGGGAACATGAGGAGGTATGGCAGTGTTCCCTTTTTTGGTAACCATGCCTAGCTGTAAGTAGTGCATTGGTTAGTTAGGGCCTATGGATATTTTGAGGTGGGTCACCTGATGGGCCTGTTTATATTCAGCCAGGTGGTTGCTGTGGCCCTTTCTATGTTCCATTGTTCAAGCCTATTTGCCTAAAAGCAGCCTCTACAGAGAAGATATTATATAATAGTACAGCATTCAAAGGCAGTACTGGAAATGGCCTATCTACTGGGTGAACCATCATTAAAATTAGCCCTTTCCTATTTTGATGTGAATTCAAGATTTTATTTGACTTCTGGCTTTGATTGCTAATTTATTACCAATCTAGAGCAGGGCAAAACTACTGCTGGTCATGTAGGAGGCCCTTAACAAATATTTATGGAAGATAGTGTTTCTGTCTTTCACATTTGAAAATATTCAGGAGCTCAAATGATGCCTAAATAGCCAGGACACAAAGGCCACACTCAGCAGCTACACTGTCCCTGGGGGGAAGGAGGAACACACCCAAATGACCCTTACTGTGCTCTGCCTCTAAATAAATCTGTAGTACAGAACCAATCTCTCCCACAAGGGCTGGAGAACCAGCCTCAGCCTTTCAGAAACAGAATGAGATGAATACAAAAGCATGGGCATTAGAGCATAAACAGAGCAGTGTCATGTCACATCATGTCACATTGATTTGGATAGAGCCCCACTGCTGACTGAGTCTAGTCCGGACTCCTCAGGCTGACATCTCACCTTCCCAACTTTAGTCCCTCAACTCCATGGTGTACATACACCATGTTCGAGCAAAACAGGAAACTCTCTTCTCAAATGAGCCCTGTCTTTACTTGAATTGCTTTCCCCACCCTATTCAAACCAACCCATTTCTGCCTATTGAAATCCCACCCATCCATCAAGATCCCTGGTCGCAAGTCACTTTTCCTTGAAGCCTTCCTTGATTTCTCTACTCATGGTTATCTGTCTCCTTTGAACCTTTAGGCCACTGAGCATATTTTGCATCATCTTATGATCATTTTTTTTTACTTTACCTGTTATGCTCCTTGGGAGAAGACACTAGGTTTTACAAGCTTGCATCTCCTGCAGGACCTTGCCCAATCGGAGTCTTGCACATAGAGTTGTTTAACCTCTAAATAAATGTTTGATAGCTGTTAGTTGAATTGTATAAGTTCTTGACTCTATAACCAAGCAGTGTGGTGCTGGAAAAGTTTAGGACATATTTTTAGGAGGTAAAAGGCACACAGATTTGGAATGAAAATAGTCTACTCAAACCATGAAATCCTCTGAGCTGAAAAATAATACTTAGAATTCAGATAGAATATTTGACTTCCAGAGATGTTCCTTTACCTATGCTATAAATAGATTGTGTTTATTCTAAGGCAATTTTTATTTATTGAACACTAGGAAAAATATTACTTCTATTTTCTTGACACTTCTAAGTTCTTGTCTTCAATATTTTTTACAAGTTTGATTATTAATTATCAAAATATCAATAGCCTTAAAAAATGATTTAAGACTGTCTACTTTTTTTTGGCATTGAGTGGTCAAATATACAATCCTAAAGACTGATACTTCAAATAAATACAGGGAACTTCTTCTTATATATGTATAAGTCATCTTTATAATTTATTATTGATATATTCTATAATGACATATCTATTTCCTCCTTGCTTTTCTGCCACAGAGTTGGGTGGCAGGCAGCTGAACAAGCACTAAAGAACTTTCCCTATTAACTTTATTCTGCTGTTCAGGATGGATTGTGACATTGACAGCATTATGGATCACTCAGCATCCTCTCCTCCCCTTTATTTTTTTCTAGTACTTTGTTCTCTTGGGGCTGTGGGGCATTTCAAGGTGGGTTCAGTGCATTAAATATGTGTTTGGTCTTATATAGTACCAGGATGGTACACACTAATGATCTCATTCCAGATTCTGGCTTCATTTTTATCTCTCTGTGTGCAATGCACTCAGCTAGATCATGATCAGCCAGACACAGTCCCAATTCCACTCATCTTGCTTATTTGCTAAAGGGTTTCCACATGTGCCATCCACACCACTGTATTTCTTAGATTTGGGGGCAAGTTCCCTTAAATGTGGTCACAAAGTACAGATTTGGAGCATCTGAAAATGAAATAAATGGATTAAAACTACAAAAGAGAAAAAGAATTATATTCTCTTGGCTTTAGCATGATGACTAGGCTTCATTGCATAAATGCAAAATTGCCAGTCTCTGAGTGACAGCAGAAAATAGTTTAGTAACCTCTGTCCAAAATTTTGGCCCCACAATGATCTATAAAAGGAGATCATGTTTGGTCAAACTCAATACTTATAGATAAACGACTAGAGGTTCTGAATGATGTATAAGAGATGATCAGTCATTTTTTGGCTAAGTGCCCCTTTTCATATAAATATGGGAGTTTAAGTCTTAAACCCCTCACTTTTGTCATTTCAGGGTTTCCAGAGCTTTCATATAAGACAGAAGGCTTTGTATTTGCTGTTCCTTTTGCCTAAAAGTCTCTTCCTGCAAACATGCACATGTCTTGTTCTCTCATCTCCTTCACGTCTGTGCTCAAATGTTCTCTTCCTTCTCAGTGGGAGCTTATGTTATATATTGCAAAGATTATATCTCTCTTCCTTCCCTGTTGTACTTTCTCCATATAGCACTTACCACCATCTGAATGATTATACACAATTTTGTTTATAGGCTGTCTGTCTCCCTCCACCATTGGAAGGGCAAGAATTTTTGACTACTGCAGTGTTGTATCCCCAGTCCCAATAAAAAGCCTGGCATATAATAAGTACGCAATAAATATTTGCAAAGTAACAGGTCAGTAAATTTAGTCTTTTCTCCCTTTCATTATTTTAATATCACCTTGCCAGAACATAAATCCGATCATGTTACTCCCATGCTTATAAACTTTCAATAGTTCCTCATTACCTACAGAATACAATTCCAATGCCTTTCCTTGGCATAAAGAATTCCAACCCAACTCTCCAATTTTTCCTCTTAGTACTTAACCACTCAAGATTCCCCAAACCTGCCTTGACCCTTATATCTCCAAGCTTTTGTACACACTGTTCTTTTCATCTACAATGCCTTTCCCACTTTCCTATTTGGACAACTCTTAATCATTCATCAGGATCCAGTTGAAATTGGGGATCCTCTAGGAAGCTTTCCTCATCTATTCCAGGCAGAATCAGCTTGTCTCTTACCTGGTTTCCTACATTTATTATAGCACCAATGACATGAGGTTACAATTATTTATACATCTGTGTTCTTCTATTAAAGTGTGATATTAGCTTTTGTCTTTCTTAGTCTCAGTCATTAATAAGATTATATATGTAAAGCTTTGCAGACTAGTTAAAATGCAGTTGGTGTTTAATCTCTCTTCATTTCTTTCTTCCTGACCATGCCTCAAAACTGAGCCTGCTTAACATGACATATAGAGTCTTCAAGAACTGTAAACATTGTATAATAATCTTTGAACCCTAGTGAGTTCTACAGAAACTGACGTTTTACAAGATTTTTGAATGGAATAATGGATGGAAGGATGGATGGATGGAAGGATGGATGGATGAAAGGATGGATGGAAGGAAGGATGGATAAATTGATGATGGATTGATGGATAAACAAATGGGCCTCCAGAGGCCAAAGTTTCAGGTCCTTTCTATGACCTCATGGTTTTTGTTTTTGTTTTTGTTTTTGTTTTTGTTTTTTGCAATACTACTTTTCTTCATAACCACTTCATTACCATTATTTTCATATGTGCTCAATTAGGTGATTCCACATATTGCGGGGATATAAATGGTTAATTGCAATCTCAAATAATTCACTTTGGAGACCTAAAATATATGTTAAAAAAAAAAAAAGGTTCATCTGAGGCCAGGCTGAAAACCTGGACAAAAAAGTTAAAGGTACTGTGTACAAAACAGCAGCTTGCAATTTTTCAACTTCTAAATGTATTATTCAGTCTTTGGGGAATAAACAATGAGCAAAGAAAGTTAGAGTTGAATGCATTGGAAATTGTTTTATACTTGATTCCAAAAAAGGATTAAAAGGACTTGACATAGAATAGAGCGATTTTATCAAGGCAGAGGACACTGTGGAAGAAAGGTCATAGAATGTAGCTGAATACGGCCATAAATCACGTTAGCAATCAACACACCCAGTGTTCTATGCCCACCAGCAGTGGCCTGTATTTGAAAGAAAAGTGTAAATCCCTCACCCAGCACTAACTTTTGCAATCCTAAACTGTAAAAAACACTTCTTTCTAAACCCATCCAGGGATCAGAATATGACCTGATAAAGAGCTTCATTTTATTTTAGTTATAAAATACATGGGATGGGAAAAGCAATAGCATCAACAGTGCAGGATCATGTGACAACAGCCTTCTGTACCAGTGGTTTCTACATGTAGGACTTATAGCCCTGTGTTTTCTATGTCTCTTTTCTTCCGGGAATCTCATCTATCATTACTCGACTCACCGAGCCAATTCCTGCCCAAATCCTACAATAATACCTTGAACATCAAAATCACTCTCTCTAACCACAGAGTTCTATCTCTTTTCTTCTATCATGCCTTCCCTCCTACTGAACCCATCCTCTTCAGGACCTCTTGAACCTCACTTTGGAAAGACAATAAGAATGCCAGTTTTCCTCCAATACTCCCTTCTCCACCGTCAAAATAATAGAAGCCCCAAATTTTATCAGGGCACATAATTGTTCACAATAAAGGCTACCTTTTCTTGCTTTCCTTGCAATTAGATGTAGCCTTGTGACTAAGTGCTGGTCAAGAGAATGGTAACAGAAGTGACAGGGGCAATCTCTAAGTTGTTCCTTAAAAGGAAGAGAGCGTGCCATCTTGCTAACTAGAATATGGACATAATGGTGACTTATTCTGAAGCATGTGAATGAGAGCAAAGCAACAGGATAAAAGGACCTTGGGATTCTGACAACTTTTCAGAGCAAAGATGCCATAAGCTCAGTGTATAATATAAAATAGAAATAACTTTTACTGTGTTTAAGCCATTGGTATTTGGGACCTCTGTCATAGTAGTCAACTTATAGCCCAACTAGTACAATCCTTCACAAACTGACCTGTCCACCAAACACATTTTTCCACCCTTGTTTTACAAAGTTTTCCATAACCATTGGTAGTTCTCAATGTTGGCTGCATATTGTAATCACCTGGGACATTTTTCAAAAATCTTGATACCCAGGGCTTACTTCTAGATCAATGACATCAGAATTTCTGGGAAAGACTCAAGCATCAGTATTTTTGATGTTATCCAGGTGATTCTAATGTACAACCAAGGTTTAGATACTTTAGATGATCTACTGGTATCTTGAGAAGTTGGAAGCTGGTATCTTTGAAGTTGGAAAAAGTAAAGAAGGTAGTAGAAAGTATATAGAATGAGGATTCATCATATTTTTTTAAATGTTTATTTATTTATTTTAAGAGAGAGAGTGGGTGGGGAGAATCCCAAGCAAGATCTGTGCTGTCAGTGCAGAGTCCTATGTGGGGCTCAATTGCACAAACTGTGAGATCATGACCTGAGCTGAAATCAAGAGTCTGATACTTAACCAACTGACCCACTCAGGCACCCCTCCTCATATCTTTTGCTGAAAAACGTGATAGAGCTACCCATTATCTTGCTGGAAGTTTTGAAAACTCTCAGTTTACCACAATGGGAACTAAGTAGGAAATACATTCCAATTAAAAATAGATCTACTCTATGACCCAGCAAAAGCACTGCTAGGAATTTACCCAAGGGATACAGGAGTGCTGATTCATAGGGGCACTTGTGCCCCCGTGTTTATAGCAACACTTTCAACAATAGCCAAATTATGGAAAGAGCCTAAATGTCCATCAACTGACAAATGGATAAAGAAGATGTGGTTTATATATACAATGTAATACTACTTGGCAATGAGAAAGAATGAAATCTGGCCATTTGTAGCAACGTGGATGGAACTGGAGAGTATCATGCTAAGTGAAATAAGTCAGGCAGAGAAAGACAGATACCATATGTTTTCACTCATATGTGGATCCTGAGAAACTTAACAGAAGACCAGGAGGGAGGGGAAGGGAGAAAAAAAAGTTACAGAGAGGGAAGGAGGCAAACCATAAGAGACTCTTAAAAACTGAGAACAAACTGGGGGTTGGCGGGATGGGGGAGAGGGGAAAGTGGGTGATGGGCAATGAGGAAGGCACCTGTTGGGATGAGCACTGGGTGTTGTATGGAAACAAATTTGACAAAAAATTATATGTTAAAAAAAATCATTCAGTTCAATAAAAAAAGGAAATACATTCCAAAGCAGTGTTTTGATAACTCTTTTATTTACTAACCTTGATTTTTTCCATTTTTTTCTTTCATTAGTAATATAGAATTGAACCCCAAATTAACATCTTGCAGAAAAGTGCACAGATAGAAAACAGGGGCCACAGGGGAGCACCAATCACCAAACACCGCACTGTATAAAAAAAGTAAAGTTTAGCCCAAGGAATGACTTAGGTACTTGGTAGAATTTTTCATTCAATGTTTAAAATACACAGACCACTTACTATATCGTACACCTGAAATTATATAAACACAGCACTGTATGTTAACTATACTGAAATTAAAATTAAAAAACTTAATAAAAATTAAAAATGAAAACTAAATTTACAAAATACACAGACCCAACAGTCACCAGGCCTGAGAGATTTGTAATCAGAAAGACAGAGAGAGAGAGAGAGAGAGAGAGAGAGAAGAGAAGGGGAATGTGGTGAGGGGAGACAGACTGAGAAAGATGGGGTGGGAGGGAGAGAAAAGACAGAGATAGTGGCAGAGAGACAGACAGTTATAGCTCTTGAGGGGCCATTAAGGTTCAATTCCCTTGCCACACACCTCTCCCTCCATTCACTCAGCTCCTGTAAATGACTTTTCTGATTTACAGGGCAGGGAAGGGGTTATTCATTTCCTGTGTATTATTCCATTACTTACTAATATCTGAAACCAGACTGAAAGATGGTATAAGCTGAATGGGAAGAGAGGGTGGGGGAGAAGTTATAATTGTATGAATTATTCTTTTGGATTTCTTTCTTTCTTTCTTTCTTTCTTTCTTTCTTTCTTTCTTTCTTTTGCCAATGGGGCTCATTTAATCTGATATTTGGTATGGCAAAAATACCATTGTAATTTACTTAAACTATGAAGGAGGGAAAGGCAAGATTTTTTATTTTAAGTGCCAAGGAAATAGCCCGTAGGACTTGATCACTTTTTAAAATTTAGTGGAGATCCAAAGTCTGAACTAATACACATTGTCATCACCTTTCTAGGCTGTCCTTGGCTAATGTTCCTTTTGAAACTAATGTTCCTTCTAAGAGGATATTCAGTGGGAACATGAAATAGTGTGTCTCTGGCTAGATCTAGTGGGGGCTCAAAAGATGTCATTTATAAAAAAGCAATTTGTCACAACTTAGACCTAGTTTTAATGAAACAGAGAATGACATAAAGTCAGCTATCAATGAGATATAACATGGAAAGAAGGCAATTTGCAATAGCCTTCATTTAAGTTAGAAAGTAAGAGTTGGTTCTTAACTGTTTCTGTTTGTATCATCAAAGCCCAGCTTAGGTTAGGAAACTAATTTTTAAGTGGCTTAACAGAAAAGGCTGATAACTTGACAAGAGCTGTATACCTTGCAATTAATCACAGAATTTATACTTGGGTGGATAAGAACTTGTTGACTAAAACATTAAAATAATCATTTCAGAGGATCAGTACTTCACAAAAGGGAAAACAACCACTGAGTCATAGATTGGACATTCTTCAGAGGGGATAGAGGCAATTGGCTTTTAATGTGACATTTTTTTTTTTTTTTTTTGCTATACTATATAATATTTTATTTGCTGACCTACTGGGTTTTTTGGTTTGTTTGTTTTACCATAACCTTACAATTCAGACTATAGTTTTTAGAATCTCTCTTTTAAAAATCAAGGATAATATTTCTTTTGTATAAAGTCTAGCTCGTGAACTATTTTTTTAATGTTTTAATTATTTTTGAGAGAACATATGTGGGGTAGGGGCAGACAGAGAGGGAAATAGAAGATCCAAAGCGGCTCTGTGTTGACAGCAATGAGCCTGATATGGGGCTTGAACCTATGAACCATGAGATCATGACCCAAGCCAAAGTCAGACAGACTGAGTCACACAAGCTCCTCTCATTAACATTTGTATATATACATTCGAATATCTCGGAGTGATACCATCAGGGAATTTTCCAACAGTCTTCCCATCCTCCTTTATTCTAATTTTTAAAATGCTGATTTTGTTTGGCCACATGAAATGAACCATGATTGGTCTAAGATTCTTATGCTGGCTATTTATTTTCTCAGCAGTAGGTGGTGACCATGTGATCCAACTCTTGTCAATCAGATGTAAGAAGGAATCTCCAGGGGCCTTCTGGGTAATATTTTGCTTTCTGACAAAAGGGATGGATATTTAAGGAGATTTTCTTGGAATGTTGCTATTCTTCCTGTCTGCAATATGGATGTAAAGGCCTGATGCTTGGCACTGAAACATACATCTAATTACTGACTGCCCACGAGGCAAGAGCATGACAGAAGATGAAGATAATGTCAAAGATACTGAACCAAGCCCTAACACTGCTTTATTGTTACTGTTGTTGTTTTTTGAACTTTAATATTGTTGAGCCACTGAATAAACTCTGGAATTGCCTAAAACTAGGCTCTTATTAAATAAACAATAAAGGGGCGCCTGGGTGGCTCAGTCGGTTAAGCATCCGACTTCGGCTCAGGTCATGATCTCACGGTCCGTGAGTTTGAGCCCCGCATCCGGCTCTGTGCTGACAGCTCAGAGCCTGGAGCCTGTTTCGGATTCTGTGTCTCCCTCTCTCTCTGACCCTCCCCCGTTCACGATCTGTCTCTCTCTGTCTCAGAAATAAAAATAAACATTAAAAAAATAATAATAAAATAAATAAATAAATAAACAATAAATATCCCTTTGATAAACCCATGTGTATTGGGTCTTCTGATATTTGCAATCAAAAACATCCCAACCAACACAGTTCTTCTTCTTTCAGGTCATGAGGTTTTATTACTTTGTCATATAGTTATGGAGATGATTCTTCATTAGTTTCCCTTTTTGGTTTATTAATCCAAATTTCATATAACCGGTAACCTCAAGAAAAGAAAGAGAATTGTTCTTTCCCTGAAATCAAATAATTATTACTTAAAAATATTAACTAGCTATATGGTAATATTAACCATTAATACACAGAATTGCAATCATTTCCTGTTGAGAATTCTGACAGATTTGACAAGCATTCATCTGAAAGGTTAGTACTATGACTACAATAGTACTGTTTCCATGTTGAATGGACATTGTTGCGTATTTGCCATAAAGAAGCAATTTTTTAAATTTATTTTTCATTTGAGAGAGAGCACACATGAGCTGGGGAGAGGAGCAGAGGGAGAGAGAGAGAATCTCAAGCAGACTCCATGCTCAACACAGAGCCCAATGCAGGGCTCAATCCCATGAGCCTGGGATCATGACCTGAGACAAAATCAAGAGTTGGACACTAAAATGATGGAGCCACTCAGGCATTTCAAAAAGTAATTTTTGGTTACATTTCAAAGTTTACAGACTAGTTCATATTTCACATATTAGCTCAATTGATTTTCACAAAAACCTCACAAGGCAGGCATTATTTTTAGCTTAGTTTTACACCTAAGAACACCAAGACAGAAAAACTAAGAGAACTGTTCCTGCTAACTCAACTAATACCTGGAAGAACTTGGATTTAGAGCAAAGACTATGTTTTCCACAATACCATGCCATGGGGAACAGTCACTTGGACAGTTCTGGGGCTCTCAGCCATCAGCCCAAATATTCCCAGATCTCATGATGTGTTATTAGTATTTATATTGAACTTTATAGAATTTAAGAATAGATATATATCTGCCATTCCCATATAATTGCTAGCCTAATCTAAGTTTTGGTAGAACTTACCAAAGTTGGCTTAAAACAAATTTTGCAAAGTCCCAAGAGGGTACCAGGGTGATACCTTCTTCGGTTCACAATGGGGTTACATCCAATAAACCCATTTTAAGTTGAAAACATCATAAGTGAAAATGCATTTATTATGCCCAACTACTAAACATCATAGCTTAGACTAATGTACCTTAAACATGCTCAGAACACTTACATTAGCCTACAGTTGGGCAAAGTCATGTAACACAAAGCCCATTTTATTATAAAGTGTTGAATAGCTCATGTAATTTATTGAATACTGTACTGAAAGCGAAAACCAGAATGACTGTGTGGGTACAGATGGTTGTAAGTGTATTGGTTGTTTACTCTCCTGATTGCATGGCTGATGGGAAGCTGTGGCTCCCTGCCACTGCCCAGCATCGTGAGAGAGCAAGTATTGTGTCACCTATTGCCAGCCCAGGAAAAGATTAAAATTCAAAATTCAAAGTATGGTTTCTACTGATACTGAGTATCCCATCCTAGAGTTGAAAAATTATAAGCTGAACCATTGTAAGTCAGGGACCATCTGTATTTACAGGCATTCCTTCTCCTGACACTTTCATAGTAATTTTTCTTGCTATTATAATCTTAGGTCAAATTACAATTAATATGTAAGCCCATCCAGGGCAAAGACTCTCGACTGGTTGTTTTTGTCTAGCATAGTGCCTACCACAAAATAAGAACTCCATAATATTTATTTTTTAATGTTTATTTATTTTTTTAATGTTTATTGAGAGAGAGAGAAATTGCATACACATAGGGGAGGGGCACAGAAACAGGGAAATAGAGGATCTAAAGCAGGCTTCACATTGTCAGGCAGAGCCCAATGTGAGGCTGGAACCCACAAACTGTGAGATCATGACCTGAGCTGAAGATGGACGTGTAACTGACTGAGCCACACACTCACCCCCTCCATAATATTTATTTAATCAACAATGAATTACTAATCTAATTATGCATAGACAATGAAATACTTTCATCTTTTCTTTCTTAAGCATGTTAGTGTATTGTCTCAAAAATTTACTTTGGAAATACAAAGCTCTCAGCAGTTTCAGGAAAGAAACCATTATAAATAGAAGCAAGGTGAAGTTTCTTCACACTTTGTCCTTCTTGAACTGGTGCAAATATCCAAAAACAAGAGGAAAGCAATTAGTTTTTTCCAGTAGTAATGGTAGTTTCTAGAAATAGCTTATCCATCTTCCATTGGGACCTGTCTTCTTTCTAATCACTTTCTTCTCATGCTGGATTAGTTTAGAAACATCATTGCCAGAGTTCAGTCCACGCCTTTGGGTTTTAATATTGCAACCACATCACCACAGGTAGTGAAGTAAAACAGCTGGATTGAGGAAAGTTACACATCTCTTAAAGTGTCAATGGAGCGCATTTATAGCTCCAGAAAATCTCAATTCTCTGTGAAAGTTAAAAAAATTTTAAGGAATGGGGCACCTGAGTTGCTCAGTCTGTTGAGTGTCTGACTTTGGCACAGGTCATGATCTTGTGGTTCACGAATTCGAGCCCCACATCGGACTCTGCTGACAGCTCAGAACCTGGAGCCTGCTTCGGATTCTGTGTCACCTCTCTCTGCCCCTTCCCTGCCCGTGCTCGGTCTCTTTCTCTCAAAAATAAATAAAAACATTTAAATTTTCTTTTTTTAAGTTTTAAGGGAAATGAATGGTATTTTTGAAATGCGCTTCTGTTTTCATAGAACTTAATTGCTCTAATAAAGGGAAGTTCATAACTGGAATTCAAAATGTTTGTGAATTATCACTGTGCAAACTGAGTTTGTCCCAATGGGGAGAACAACCACTCCAAGAAATATTCACACTTGGATTTTGTTTTTGTTTTTTGTTTTTTAATTTTTTTTAATGTTTATTTATTTTTGAGACAGAGAGAGACAGAGCATGAACAGGGGAGGGGCAGAGAGAGAGGGAGACACAGAATCTGAAACGGGCTCCAGGCTCTGAGCTGTCAGCACAGAACCCTAAGCGGGGCTCGAACTCACGGACCGTGAGATCATGACCTGAGCCGAAGTCGGACGCTTAACTGACTGAGCCACCCAGGTGCCCCAGGATTTTGTTTTTTTAATAGTCTACTCAAATTTATTTTGGCAATCAAAGTCTTTTTAGAATTAAGGACAGATGAAATGAAATGAATTTTTCAATGAAAATTTTCACACAACAAATAGTCTAAATTAACTTTGAAAATATCAGTTGACTAGAAAGTCAGAAAGCCTATAGGGACTAAAATATATACCATTCCATGACCCCAGGAAAACATGGGTAGCTATAGTCACCATAATATTAGAACGGTGACTCTTACTATATTAATAGCAATATGCAAGGAAACTGAGGAAAATGTGTGCTGTCATTAATTAGCTATTAATCAACATTTGCATTCCTAGAGAAGAAATTCTTGAGAAGGAATAAACTGTGAAAATAAATGTTCCTCCTACATAACAGTATGAATCTCACAGGTTTCTAGCCATTTACGTACCAATACATCAGGTTCCCACAAGGTGACTAGGGTGTCAGTTATTAGAAACCTAAACTTGCTTGTTTTTTATTTCATCTCAAGACATCCACCATATTTTATTTCTCTTCATTTTGAAATAGCTATGTAGCATGGTGGCAAAGTCAATGAGAAGGCTGCTGATGGTGAAGACAGCAAAAAAAAAAAAAAAAGGATTTGATTCAGTTTATCCATATCTCCATCTTTATCTGGAGCAACATGTATGATGTGTTTCCTTAAAGAACTAATTTAAATAAAAATATATGAAATGAACATAATTTATAACTTCATATTAGTATTGAGTAGTTGCTACAGAGAAAAACAATTCAACCACCATTGGATGGATAAGGCATGGTTATCAATTTTTTAAGTACGTATGTTTTAACACTGGGATCCTCTTCCTTAGTTTAAATTTTTAAGTAGAACTGCAATATTTAAGATGTTCAAAACTAGTATCGTTCTAATTGAAGAAGATAAGGAACAATCAACTCTCTCCCCCCAGTAGTTTTAACACACCTCCAGAGACCCCTAAAGCTCCCAGATAGACAGTTGGAAAATCACTGGGAAAGTAGCTAGACTTTAAAGCCAGACCCTATATCTGGCTCAATCACCAGAGCTATAGCACTTTGAAAAAATTTTTTTGCTCCTTTGGGCCTCAATTCTCTCACAGAATGAATGATCTCTAAGAGTCCTTCCAGAGCCAGTATTTTTTTCTGATTACTAAATATAACTATTCACATTAAAAACTTGCAAAGAAATCTATTGGAAGTAATACAGGAAGAAAGGCACCCATGATTTACATTAGCATTAAAAGCATGTTGTTCTGAAAATGGTGTACTTATTTACTCTTGAAAAATACAACAAAAAGTCATCCAAACCCTTAGGGTCACATTTCTTGATCTACAATCATTATATTCCATCTCCAGCTTAAACCATAGCACATCACTACACATCAGAGAAAATATTTGTTACCTCACATGTCTACAGCCCTTAATGTCTTACAGCCTTTAAGATTACATATGTAATATTTTCAATTTCACATTAGCAAGTTGGCAAGTATCTCATTTTCACTTGGAAAAGTTGCCATTATCATTCTATATGAACAGCATATGATTTGGTCAGTGGTATTTGCTTGATTGGTCACCAAAGTAATTACATATTTTTATTCAAAAAGTCTACACTCACCTTATAGCTTTCTTCACAAGTTGATTTTTTGTTTCTCTGCACAGCTGTTCTATATTATGCAACTATGTTGTGCAGTATTTCACATATAAATAAATGTTCAAGTACACCTGGTAAAATTAGAAATGCTGTGGGTGTCGAGGAAGTTGTAAGGGCAATGCTGAAGTGATTGCCCAGGCTGGGTAGAAGATAAATATAGTCATAAGGAATTGGTAGGCTAGATAGAGAGGAAGGAAAGTATCAAGGGATTTTACATCCTAGTGTTATTCAAGAGCAAGGAGGAAGGTAGAAGGGATGGTCAAAGGAGAGAAAACCAAATGTCTGGTTCTCAAAGGCAGAGAAGAGCTGAGCTATGAGTTCCAGGTATAGATTCACAGGTTCATTGTTGAAAGGGAGAGAAGGAAGAGACATCTGAGGTCAAGAGAAGGTGAATGCTAGAGACTGAATATTTGTATCCCTCCTCTCCCTCCAAATGTATATGTTGAAATCCGAATGCCCAATGTGGTGGTATTAACAGGTGGGCTTTTGGGGTGATTAGGTCATGATGGTGGAGCTTTATGTATTGAATGCGATTAATGCCCTCATAAAAGAGACCCTTCCTTTCCCCATGTAAGGATACAGTGCCAGCTCAAGCTATGAACCAGAAAGAGAGCTCATATCAGGCCACAACCACCCTGATCTTGGTGCCTGATCTTGGACTTTCCAGCCTCCCAAAGTGTGAGGAATAAATGTCTATTGTTTATAAGCCACCCAGCCTATGGTATTTTGATGTAGCAGCCTCAACAGACTAAGATAGTGAGTCTGGGGGTGTCATAGATCATCAGGAAGGATCTAAAATGGTTGAGGCATAACCTCAGAGTCCATACATGGAAACATTGCCTCAATAGTTACTACCACATCACCCAAAGTGTTCAAGCATGTCCAGATGGCCACCAATAGGATATGTTTTTCACATCATGTGGGAGGTTGAAAGGATAATTCTCATAGCTCTTTCTTAGCCTTAATATTCCATTATTTCCACCAGCAAAGTAAATAAATAAATAAATACATAAATAAATAAATTGATTAATTAATTAATTAATTAATAAGTTAACCTGATCTTGCACAAAGATAAGCATTTATGAGTCAAATTATTCAGCATATATGGCAGTTAACTAGAGATATAAATAAACCTTTAAACTGATAGAAGCTGAGAGATCCTAAAGTCCTGTTTCTCCATTACACAGAAGAGAATACTGAGGTCCAGGAAGAACACATGATTTGCTTAAGGTCATTAGACAGGTTTGATGACTCTAGACTCTGGATTAATCTCTTTTTTTCCACTATATCATGTTGCTTTTAAGCCATTTAAATTTTGTGATGATTTGTGAATTGAAGATAATAGATGCCATTAGCTGGCCAGATCTCTTTGAACAAAGAGAATTGAAGATTTGAGACAACTATGCAGATAATTTTGCTTCCCAAGATGTTATAAATGTTTTAATGAAAATATCCAGATAATTGAAACCTGACCATTTTATTTTAAAAGTATTTTTAAAAATAAATACCCTATTGTCCATTTCACTTTACTAAATGCTCAATGAATGGAGATATTGGTCTCATCTCTCTGAAATTCCCATAATAAATGATTCACTTGAGAAGTGCACTAAAAGGGAGGTAGACAGAGACAGAAAGAGAGAGGGAGAGGGAGAGAATTGATCAAATTTAGCATCACCATTAATGGAACAAGTTTTTCATGTTCTGTACTAGGAAAATATCTCATGTAGTATTTTTGCCAAAAATGTTTAACCTGAATCCAACCATAAGGCAACTATCAGATATATATTGTGGGACATTTTACAAAATGATGGGTCTGGATTCTTCAGAAATACCAATGTCATGAAAGTTTTTAAAAAGCAAAGGGACTGTTTTAGAGAAAGGAAGACTAGAAAGACATAACTAAGTACAATGCACGATTCTTGATAAGATCCCAGTGAGAAAAAAAAAAGCTAAATTAGACTTAGGACAATTAGGGAAATTTGAATATAGACTTTATATTAGATACTTTCATTGTATCAATGCTAAATTCCTTGAGTATGACAATGATATTGTGGCTGTGTAGGAGAATGTCTCTATTCTTAGGAGACACATGTGGAAGGATGAAGGGATGAAGGGATGATGTCTGCAACTTATTTTCAAACTGTTCAGCTATAAAAAAGTGTGTGTGTCTGTGTGTGTGCGTGTGTTCATGTTGGGGAAAGATAGAGAGCATATGTCGCAGAATGTTAATGATTGGTGATCTTAGGTGAAGGGTATGGTGAGTTTTCACTGTACTTGAAAATTTTCAAAATAAAAAAGTTGGGGGGGGGAATTGAAGGCTCTGTAAGCTGTTTTCCTTTATACAAAATATATAGTAGGAAATGAATAAAATTAGAACCTTTATACCTTGTCCAGTAAATTATTACTTGCCCTGGGCAAGCATCTATTAACAAGGCTATGATGAAGCATTTTATAATACTTGATAACATGCTAAATAAATGACAGATCTAGTTGTATATATTTCCTTAAGAGAGTCTCTCTCCAGTTATAGGAGTTCAAATTTAGTAACCATGCATTTCAGAAATGATGTAGATAAGAAAATCCAACTTCTAGAATTGCAGATCACCAACATTCCTCAGTCACAACTAATCAGAGGCAATGAATATGGCCTTTTCTTCCCTTTTAAAAAAATCCCACCATACCCAAATAGGTCTACATTTAGCATGTAACAAGTATTTCTCCCCCAAACTGTACAAATAACTATAGAAAGCATCATCTAGTACTCAAACATTTTTGAGTTATTCTTTGACAAGAATTATAATGGTTAGTGTAGAACAGACAAATCAAGACTCATCCTTTGGAACTGGAACAAAGATGGATGCCAGCTTTCCTTCAAGCATATATCTTTACAGAATCATGTGGATACCTGAACAAAATTGGAATTCTGTTACTAAGGAAGAAGACAGGGAGAACATTTGTTGAACAGGTGGCCATCAGTGTCTACTACAAGGAGCAAATCAATTCGGTAAATATTTTGGAAGACCAACAAAGTGTTGGGAGGTGAAGGTCAGAAGACAAAAATGGTACTCAAGACTTTAGGCTTGCATCTCTGGAAAATCATGGCACTATGAACTGAGATAGAGAATATAGCAGGGAAAGCAGACTTAGGAGTAAGATAATAGGTTCTGTTTTTGTTAAGTTGAATTTGAGATGCCCTTAGAACATCAAGATGTAAATATATAGCAAATATTTGAAATTCATTTCAGTGTCATCAGTATATGGTAAAAATGAAAATCATGAAGCAGTTAGATTACCCAAGAGAGTATGTAGCATGAAAAAAGCAGTGGACAGAAGAATAACTTATAAGAGAATAGAAAAGGAGTGGCTAGGAAGGTTTTAGGGGGACTAGGAGAGAGCAGTGTCTCATCTCAGAACCTAGGCCAGAGAGATGGCTTTGAGAAGTAAAGTGAGAGACATTGTCAAATGTAAAAGAGAGGTCCAAAGATGTTAATGGACTTGCCAATATGAAACCACTGATGACCTAAAGTGACTGGAATATGAAAACAGTATGCAGAGAAGGGAATGGAAGTGGAAGTAGAGAAAGTGATGTAAACTAACCCTTTGAAAAGTTTTGGTGAAAAAGGAAAGATAAAGATGGAACATGTTAGAGAAGGGTTGGAAATTAGTGCATTTTAGGCTAAGAGTAAAGAACAGAAGGAAGAGAGCAGTTGGGGATACAGGAGGGGGCAAAAGGGTAGGGAGTGAGCCTTGAACCAGGGGGTGGCATTCATTTTCTGGGCCAAGAAGAAATGACATAATATTGAGAAATGTACTGATGAAGAAAATATCAAGGAAAGAAGTTCACTGTCCTTCATTTTATCAGTGATTAGGAAGTATCGTAGTCAGGACCTTTTCAACTGCAAGTGATACAAACCAATCTCAAAGAATTTAAGAAAAGAAGGACATACATTAGTTCACATAACTTAAAAGGAGTATATGATCATCACGTGTAGTTAGAACTAGATACTCAAGTAGTAGAATCAAGATCTGTCTTTTTCTTGGCTCCCTTGTCCTCTGTTGATTATATTTCATTTCCAGGCAGGCTATGTCTACTTAGCACTACTTAGCAGCAATAACATCAAGAAAAGAAAATGTCTCTTTTACATTCATGCTTCTGAGGTCTTAGGAAAGGTTTTGATTGGCTTATATTGGGTAAAATGCCTACCATTGAAACAATCACCATGGCTAAGAGGATATGGCCATCCACATAAACCAGACATGAGAATGGTGAATGGGGGGGGGGGGGGATGGGGAGTGGTAATTAGCAGAGTAAAAGGGGCTTGGACAGTGAGCAAGCAACAAAAGATGTCCACTATCAAGGTCATTTGCCAATGGCAAGGGTATTAGGAGTTGAGTAAAACACTTCTAAAGAATAGAGATTTGGAATATTCCTAAAAAAATAGATGTGGGCTTAACTTTGCCAAGTAATAAGACTGACAGGCAGGAAACATTGAGGATCCACCTGAAGTTGATTAAGTCACTACAGACAAGATTTTCTCCAATAGTGCTTAGCTCTCAGGGATAAACAAAAACAATAATACTATGTATGTGTGAGGCATTTCTCAGAAAGTGCATGTACTGACTTATTAAATCTTTATAACAACTCTCTGAGAGTGATGTAGGAATCAGGTTGTATGTGAGTAGAAGAGGCTGATCATAACACTGAGATTTCACTGATGGATGCAGTGAAAGTAGAAGGCTCTGAGGGAATCAATCCTTTGTGAAAGCTAAGGACAGAAGTGGGGCTGGAAGGAGGCCAGTGGATAAAGAGAGTAAGAAGTTGACAGTCTCTGTGAGGCTGATTGGGATTGGGAGTGAGAGAAAGACAGACTTGGAAGAACAAGAAATTGTGGTCAGAGAGCAGAACATTAGAGTTTGAGATTTTAGGGGGATTTCAGATTCATTTCTGCCTTTCATTTATATCTCTAATCTACAAAAGGAGAGTCTTAAAAATCATCTATACCTATGTCTGATTGAGTCCTGGCTTTAAATGAGTAAGCTTGAACAAGAAATTTAACTTTTCTACACAAAAAGTAAAGAGAAAGGAATACAAACATAATACTAAAGAAAGCCACCAAATAAAAAGAGAGAAATAGAAGAAGAAAGGAACAAAGAAGAACTACAAAAACAACTGAAAACAAGAAATAAAGTGGCGATAAATACATATCTATCAATAATTACTTTAAATGTAAAAGGACCAAATGCTCCAATTAAGGCATAGGATGAATGAATAGATAAAAAAACAAGATCCATCTGTATGCTGCCAACAACAGACTCACTTCAGACCCAACGGTACATGTAGACTGAAAGTGAAGAGATGGGAAAACATACACCATGCAAATAGAAGTGGAAAAAAAGCCAAGGTAGCAATACTTATATCAGACAAAATAGACTTTAAATAAGACTGTTACAAGAGATAAAAAAGAGCACTACATAATGATAAGGGAACAATCCAACAAGAGGATATAACAATTGTAAATATCTATGCACATAACACAGGAGCATATAACTGCATAAAGCAATTATTAACAGACATAAAGGGAGAAATTTTCAGTAATATAATAAGAGTAGGGGACTTAAACACCCCACTTACATTAATGGATAGATCATCCAGACAGAAAATCAATAAGGAAACAGTGGCTTTGAATGATACAACAGACCAGAAAGATCTGATATATACAGAAATTCCATCCCTAAACAGAGGAATCCACATTCTTTTTAAGTGCAGATGGAATATTCTCCAGTAAAGTTCACATGTAGGCCACAAAAAAGTCTCAAAACATTCAAGAAGACTGAAATCATATCAGGTATCTTTTCTGACAATAGTATGAAACTGAAAATCAACTACAAGAAAAATTCTGCAAAGAACACAAATACATAAAGGGTAAACAATATGCTACTAAAAAATGAGTGAGTAAACCAAGAAATCAAGGAGGAAACCAAAAAAATATATAAGGACAAATGAAAACAAAAACACAATGGTCCAAAATCTTTAGGTTGCAGCAAAAGCAGTTCTAAGAGGCAAGTTTATAGCAATACAGGCCTACCTCAAGAAACAAAACAAATCTCAAATATAACAACCTAACCTTACACCTAAAGGAGCTAGAAAAAGAAGGGGAAAAAATCCCAAAGCTAGTAGAAAGAAGGAAATAATAAAGATTAGAGTCAAAATAAATGTGAAATAGAGACCAAACACACACACACACACACACACACACACACACACACACATACACATACACATACACTCACACTAGAAAAGATCAATGAAACCAGGAGCTGGTTCTTTGAAAAGATCAACAAAATGGATAAACCTTTAGCCAGATTCAAGAAAGAAACAGAGGACTCAAAAAAAAAAAAAAAAAACAAAAAAAAAAAACAAAAAAAACAAAACCAAAGAGAGAGAAGAAAAAGAAAAATTTAAATTTTCTGAAACTCCCATTTTGCAACCATAAACCAGAGGTAATAAAATTCTTACCTCATAAGTTGTGTGAAAGTCAAGTGAACTGATAAATATACCTACATTTTATTGTATCTGATTTGCCATAGATGCTAAATCTACTCTGAACATTTACCTATCCCTTTTACATTATCATCATTGTCATCAGCTTATACATAGTTAAGAGAAGCTTTAAAGAACTCATAAGAGCAACAGTCAGTGTCTTATTCATCATGTATTCTTAAGACTTAGCACAGTGTCTGGCACACAGGAGGGACTCAATGAATGGATATGGAACCCAAGTTATCTGCTGCCTTCCATTTCAAGGATCACCTACCTCTAATGCCTTTGAAGAAAAATAGTTTATTCTCATATCTGCTTCTGATTCAGTCCACACCAAAACTTGCTCTCTGCCTGATTTTATTGAACAATTATTTGTTGAAACCCACTTTGCATCTGGCACTAGGAATATAATGCTGCAAAACAGCTCTCATAAAGTTTCTGACCACAGGGGAGCCAGACATTACTGAGATAATCTTACATATAAATGTAAAATTATAACTATGATATGTGCTCTTAAGGGGAGGCTATCGATAGCCTAGGAGATTGACCTAGTCAGGGAGGTTTGGGAAAGTTTCCCAATGTAAATGAAACTCGAGTTGAAGATGAGAAAGAATTTGATGAAAGGGAATGGAAGAGCTCCTTTACACAAAGAAAACAGCGTAATTTCTGTAATAAGGAGGAGATGAAGAATGAGCCCTGTGTGATTGGAGCAGAGAGAAACAGAGGACATGTTGTGTTAGATAATGCTGGAAAGGAAAAGTGGTATCTCCATTCATTCTGCCACTGGTGACCACATGGAATTATAGGACACCAATTAAAAATGAAGAAAATGTCTTACTTCACTATACTCTTTCCCTTAATTTTCCATTCACCACTAGCCCAAGACTCCTCTGAAGAGTAGAATTTTTATACAAAGTTTTGAAATAAAGGAGGGGGTAACATGATATAGCTTAGAATAGAGGACAACTGAAAACTGGATAGACATTATTAGTCTTAAAGTGTTCCAAGGCCATCTTTCACTTCAAACTCAGCTAGGATGGTAATTCAAGGCCATGTACTCTGGGTTCCTACTCCTAGCAAAGCAGTTGCGGCCATTGTTTCTGCTGGTGTTTTTTCTCTTCAGCCTCTCCAAAGTCAGGCTCTTAAGCCTGACTTCCACCATTACAGATGAGAAGAGACAGTATGTACATTCGTGAAGGAAGGTTCATTTCTTTGAGTTTATTTCTTCCATCACAGTGAATAACCAAGAACTCCTAGGTTGGCACACTGAAAACCAGTCAGATGACTTTGTACAAGCAAATTCCCTTTAACAAAACAAAACACAAAACACAAAACAAAACACACCAAAAAAACCCCAACCTGCTCCACTTACAACTTGCCATTCATTTAACAAGCATTTATACAGCACCTAAAATGTGCCACCAAATGTGCCAGTTTCTGACATACACAAAGATGTATAAATCGTGGTCCTTGGCCTGGAAGTGGTCACAAGACAAATCATTTCAATATAATATCTTACGATGGTGCTATAATGGAGGTTTAACTCTGTGTTGTGTAAGCACCCAGGAGAATGATTATCTCTGGGGAAGTGGGATGGAGGGACTTCATGCAGACAGCAACATTTGAGATGTAGCCTTGAAAAATGAATTAGAGCATTCCAGGAAGAGAGAGAAGGTATATTCCATCACAAAGAACATGTGGGAAGGCGTACTGGATGTGTTGGAAAGTCTGTCTAGGGAGATGAACCAGGCGAGGTAGACAGACTTTATGGCCTTAATAAAGCAATGATGTAACCAAATCAATTTCTTAAAATGGACTTCAAAGCTCTGGAAATGCCATGTGGCATCATAGCTGCTTTAAGAAATTTTCCTTAGATGTTGTATACATTAGTCAAGAAAAATTCAGCCAGTTATCCTGGGTGTTTAGAAAATATTTTTAGATTCTATCCAGATTGGCATTAGAAAAGCCAGCAATAGATTTCTAGCCTCTCTGTGGTTTGTTCACCTCCCATTTACTGTAGTCCCAAATCAGAGCACTGGACAGACTAGGAAATAACTTTCTTGTACAAAATAAGGATGCAATAGGTATGCAGGTGAAATTAAATGTAATCATGAAGCTGATTCAGAAAGTGAGTCAATTACTGGTTACCTCTGTGTGGATTATCCATTATTAGACTTACTCCATTACTTGGTAATAGTAAAAGCGATAATTTATTGAGTGACTATTAATGTGTCAGGAGCTTTATTTATGTTAATATGTAACACACATACCTTCTTGAGGTAGGTTTTGTCCCCATGATAGACACAAGAAAACTAAAATTTATAAAGATTATATAGCTTGCTCAGAGCAGAATGATTAGGAGGAGGGACTCTAACGCCACAAGTTTGTGTTTTAAACCTGGCCCTGCCACTCATCTTGACCTTGGGAAAGTTGCCTGACCTCTCTATGGCCAAGTTTCCTCATCTGTAATATGGGGATACTTACCTAAGCACTTAGAAAAGTTAACGTCTTCATTTACCTTCATGACTGAGGATAATGGAAGGATGACATTATTCTTGAGCTATATGACTGTAGCTCTCAAAATTCAGCATGTATAAAAATCACTAGTGAAACTTGCTGAAGCTTCAGATTCCCAAACATACTCTCCCCTCCCCACCTAAAGATGCTGGTTCAGGAGGTCTGAAGTGACTAGTGTGTTTCACTGTCATGTCTTACTTAAGTAGAGAAAAAAAATATGCTTTTGTATTTTTGTGTTTTTCTTTCTGTTAATTATATAAGCCACTAGCTGAAATCCCCTGTTATTAACCTGAAGCCCATTTGGATTTCTGCAAATCCAAGGCTTCATTCTCTTTCTTGTTCTTTTGGCCCCAACACAATGCCTGTACTCCCCAGCGTCCAGAATTCTTTAATAAAGCTCAGAACTATTTTGCCTTCCTCTAGGAGTATGGAAGTGGCACTAATTTACCAACTTTTAGCCCTTAAGAAATAGCTGTCGTGGTTTAACACATCAAAAATACGAGTCTACTATCGTAACAGGATGGGAATTGATCACAGTCCTCAATGTTTATTTTTCTTATAAACACGGTAAGCACTAAATGGAAGGAATGAAATAAGAGGCTAAGAAAATTTTGCTCTTCACCTTACCCTTTCAAAGAAACTTCTTGAAATAAATCCTGGGGCAAGGAAGTTCTAATATTTTACAGAAATTATAAAGTGTTAGGACTCACTCTCACAGCCAAGACAAAGCTGGCCTGGGAATTGTAAGTTGATGAAGGGTTTCTCTCCAACGGGGATATGCCAGACCTCGCCTCTGTGCCTTCCTGAGCTGGGTCCTTGTGCACTGCATACTCCCTGGACTCAGTCCCACCTCCACCAGCCCCCCAGGCAGGAGGAAAGCCAGAATCTGCTCTATCCTGGGTTGCCACTGACAACTAGAAACTGTAGGCCTGGGAGACAGCCTCCTGGGCAGCCTGTTTTTGCTCTTTCCCAATCTGTTCAACTCAGTTTCCTGCCGGCAGGAGTGTTCCTTTTTGTGCCAGGTTTAAGCCACTGAGTGCCCTGGGCATGGGCCCGGCCTCTGGAGCCTCGCCCAGTGCTTGGCCCAGCGCTTGGCCCTCTGCCCAGGAGTTGTCAAGTGTCTGCACCGGTTATCTGTCCCTTCAGTCGCCTGTCCTCCAATCTTCTCCTTGGAACAGTGGGATGAGAAACATCCATTCTTGTCATTTTTCCAAGCCTACCCAAAAGCTACTTCATGCCCTTGTTAAGGGAATGGGCCCAGTGTGGTTGCAAGCACTGGCTAAATGAGAAGTGAGGGTGCTGGATTTTTAAAGGCATTTGGGGATTCCTCCACAGACCCCAGGGATCGCAAAACATTTTAAAGGGCCTTTGGACCCTGGACTGTGGATTCTTCAGGAACCAGAACCTGAACGCAGCCTCAGCTTACAGGCCTCTTGTAGAACTTCTCCATCCTTCAGATCCTTGGGCTAAACATAGCCTTTTAGAAGAAGGGAGGGGGAGCAGACCCTGGCTAATTTTAGCCTTAAAGAGCTTGTATGTGAGGTTAAACCTGTCAAGCTATACCCCTAGGATGTTATACAGCCATTCAACAGCTGCCTTCTGGGTGCCCCAGACAGGCCCAGTGGGTGCACACTGGGAGGGGATGGCCTAGAGGGAGAGAAGAGTCAAGTGTGTGGGATGGAGAACAAAACATGGACTTGGAACAAAGACTGACATGAACTGGAGTCAAGGCTGGAGGCTCTTGTGCCTTCAGAGTTTCCACACCAGGTTCCTGAGCACAGAGATTTATGCCATATTTAAATCTCCAAAGTCAAATGGGTTCAGGAAATTGTAGGAAAGTAAACATATTATTTAACCACTAGGTGGGTGGTCATCACATATGTTACATATCTGAAAATTTAAGTCAGAACAGCTTGAACCTTTCCATATCTAATTCCCAATAGTAGTTTAGCTGAGTTAGTCTTGTTTATTAACAAAACCAAGGCTTCTTCTTTCCTCTTACAAAAGGCAGCCCTTTGATATAAATCTATATATAAAAAAAATAACCCTTGGTTTCCAGAATCATAAGGAAGAGAG
The DNA here is from genome assembly GCF_018350175.1 of Felis catus. Classification (NCBI taxonomy): domain Eukaryota; kingdom Metazoa; phylum Chordata; class Mammalia; order Carnivora; family Felidae; genus Felis; species Felis catus. The sequence goes on along the minus strand of NC_058368.1, from coordinate 145,259,829 downwards.
CCAATTTTTTTTTTCTAATTCAAGATTCTTTGTTTCCACGTGTAAACAGAAAAAGATGACTATCTTGATTTTTAGAAAGCAAGTTGAGTTTGCAGAAAAGGCAGTTGGAAAAATCTCATTTGTACCTTTATATACAGAAAATTTGGAAAGAAAAGCACCGGTGGACCAAAAGTCATATTGAGTGCTAAATGTGATTGTCATGATGGCCCTGACTATACCCACAATCGAAAGATATTCTAAACTTTAAGCTCACAGTTTAGTTGATCGCTTCTTTTTCACATCTACCCATTATATAACAAGTCATAGAGTAAATGGTCATTACAAGCACTATTTATCAAATTCCCACATTCACAATAGCTGGACCTACTTTCTACATTCCACTTTTAAAAAGTCACTAAAAATTCTTTGGCTAACAGGAGTAAAACTAAACATCCTGCCATGGATAATGGTAAGTGAAATTGCAATCTGTAGTCTTAGGTGTAAAGATTAGCTTCACTCCAAAGCATTTCCAGGTAAAATAACTTCAAATGATAAATTTTTCTTTAATATTCCTTATGGACAAAGAAATTCCATAATAACTTTAGAAAAAAATTATACTTCCATGCAGTATTAAAATATTAAAAATATTTTTATCCATAAAACTACAGTTATTATCTGGGGTTTACTAAACCATTAGAATTTTAGAGTCTTTACTGTCTAATTTAGCATAACTTTTTGGCTAAACACATAACCTCATAATATCAACACAGAATTTTTACAGCAATAACAACAACACTCCTAAACATGTAAAAACATGTTACAGGTTATAAAACAGCAAAAGATTTCAACTGTAGTCAAAGTAATCTTAGATTAAAACTGGCATTAAGTTCTTATAAGCACATTCACTTACCATCATAACACTAGAGATTGGACTGGCTATTAAAAACAATGTAGGAAAAGAGAAGTAGGACACTAGAGTATAGTGTGTGTGTGTGTGTGTGCATTTAAACATGCATATATGTATATTTATACATGTATATGTGTTCATATATATATGTGTGTGTATATATATGTATGTGTATATATATGTATGTGTGTGTACATATATATGTGTGTATATATATATATACACACATATATATGCATATATATATATATATATATTTTTTTTTTTTTTTTTAGTAGAAAATTCCAACCAGCCCTATGGGGAAGCAGGAACATCTCTCTCTCTCAGAACTGCTTTCATTTTGACCCAAATTTGCTGGCTTGCTTGAAATGATTCTACCTTTTGCATTACAAATTCATTTGAAGTGAAACTGTTGAATCTTAGAAATTTAGAGCATCAAAAAATATTTATCTTATTGAATGGATGCCATCATTATTTAATTTTTATATACTATTTCTTTTCTTTTTGTCATTCATTTGTTAAATTTTGTAATTTTAGTCTAATGCCAATCAGTAATCTGCCTGGGCACTTGCCTTAGTAGGCACATGTCCAGATCAAAAAATAACCTATCTTATGGAAGAAATGTATGCAAACATTTACACATCATACAAAATAAGGTTGAAATGGGTAGGGCCACTGGACTGACACCCATTTGTCACTTTCATTGCAAAATGCTGTGAGCAGCTTTCAATATGCTTGGACAAATTTAGATGAATGGAAGTGCTGACTAATGATGCCATTTTCTATATACCAAATATATATGAAGGCCTGAAAATCCTGAGTCATTCATGTGAACTACTAAAGTGACAGAGGAGGGGAACTTAGAAAAATGATAACAAAATATCATGAGATGGCAAATTAATAAAAAGAAATAGCATTCAGATATGTAAAAAGATAAAATATGTTTAGTTTTGGGGAAGAGATCTAAGTATAGTAAACAAGGCCAAGTCTTATTAATTGCAAAAATTGCATTATGTACAAGCTTTTTAGCAACAAAACTATTTTAACCATCAGAAACTAAGGGCTGTTATTTTAGGAAAATGGAGTCAATACATTTGTTTTTCCTAAGGCAGGCAGGGGCAGTATTGTGCTATTCATGAACTTCATTAATATTCATTAATTTTTAAAGCAGTTTGGTTAGCTTTGGCCATTATCTATGCAGATAGTTTGCCTTTAAATAAAAATAATTTCAAGAACATCATTATTTAAAAATGTAATTAGCATGAAATTTGAAACCTATGTTTTCATTGGCAGATATTATATATTGAAGGGTATATATTTTTCAGAAGGATATGTTTTAAATGAATTCCTGGGGTAAATTCTAAAAATCATAGTGACCAAAATAACCTAAATGTAACCAAAAGTAAACTGGAAATACTTTTTAAAATTATTCAAATTAATTCCCTCTTTAAAGAATACCATAGTTGACCCAATTAGCTCTGCAAACCAATTCAAAATCAGTTGTTTGACATTCTTTAGCATTTCACAGTAGAGTATTTTCACCCGTCCAGCACCTTAGATCCCCAAAGATCCCAGTGCACATTTAGTGATATTTACCTTATGAAGTAACTAAATCCAGATGAGCGTAGCGCTCACATCACTGTAAAAAGAAATTGTTTCCTCATGCTTACAGCTCCCATTGGGGAACTAGAATCTGAAAACTCTGAAAATTATCTTTGTGCAACCAGGAAATTATGGACAGAAATGGAAAATAGTTTTATTTGTAAAGAAGTCCAACCATAGAAACCATACACTACCTTGTTCTGCAAAAGTCCTCTAGCCTTTGTAAATCAGGTTTTTTACACTATGACAGATTAACAACCAGGGCAAATAATTCATGCATGTGGAGTTGGAAATGGAATCCTCCACGTGTCCTTGTTGATTCATGTCCACACAGAGGTATAACAATGTTGAGGAGCACTTTGTGGATTACAAAAAAATGAATAAATTAAAATGCCACCCGAAGAAAAGAAGTCTAAATAATGCAGGGGAAATTTTGAGGCATGGCCAACAGGAAAATTCACTGTAGGGAATAAACTTTCAAGAAAACACATTTCTTTGTGTGGGTTTTTATTACATTTTATTTTATTTTATTTTTAAGAACTGCCTGCTTCATAAGTGTATTTGAATCAGTTTGATTTATGTTTGTCAAAAGTATCTTCCAGTCCCTAAGAAACACCTGAATTGCATTTTCTTTAGATTTTGTTTTTGGCCTTCTGTTTTTGTTTTGTGTTTAAGGTAAGCTGGTCCCTTGGGAAGGGTACAATTTTTTTTTTTTTTTTCCCCTGTTAAGGACATTTTGAAAAAAAAGAAAAACTGCCTTCCTTCTTTTTATCATAGATACATGACTGTAGATATAATTTTTCTAAAAACATGGTTAATAACAGCCAACGAACAAGAAGAGTAAATCAAGTGTCTAGCTTCCTAAATGGATCAAACTTGCCTCCCCACTCCCCCACAATATCCTAGTGGGATAATGGGTAATAATCTCTTCAGAGGCATTCACTTTGACTTATTTTTGAAGAGTAGAAAAGAATTTTCCTGCACCCATAAATGGACAGATTTCCAATTCAAGGGAGCAAGGTTGGGGTTGCCTACTTTGGGTATACTGAACCCTCTCAGCCACCCATTGCAGACTTTAGGTTAGCTCGGGGATACAGCAATTCTCTTTCTGATCTCTCGGCACTGAATGCCCTTTATGTGATCTTTCAAACCAGATACAAAGTTACTATCACTGCCTGAGGTTCCAGCTCCTCCTCGAAAACCTGTGGCCCTCAGGTGGCACTGCTTCGTGAATGCGTAGGGTCACAACTCTGCAAGTCAGGCCTTGTCCTCTCCAGCAGTCTGTGAAGGATTGATCAGTCCAGATAAAAGTATGGAATGGAAAGGGTTAATCAGCATCCCCTTCTTCCCCTCCTCCCCAAAGCTGGGCTGGGGGGGGGGGGGACACACGCGCCAGGAGCACCTCATCGGGGAGCAGCTGGAAACCACAAACACCCAAACTGGGTAGCAGCAACTTGAACTAAACCTGGAGACCTGGCTTAGGGAAAGGAGTTAGTTTAGACCGAATGGTTTAATCAAGATATCAGAAGAGACCTATTAAAGACAGAAAAGGTAGTACACCCTGCCCTCAAATCTCAAGGATTTCTTTTATGTAGCAGTTGAAGCCTCAAAATACATTTTATGACCCTAATGCCCTTTATTCTGAAAGATCCCAAAAAGTGTCTACAAAAATGTCCTACAGGAGTGTAGAAAGAGCAGTGAGAGTGTAGAAAGCTTCCCCTCCCCCGGCGTCTTTACTTGTCCAGAGATTCCAGGTAACCTTTGTTGCCGGGTCTGGGGACGCAATGCAACAACCTTGGCCCCAGTCGGTGTAATCTCCAAAACAACGGCAGTCGAGAGACTGCAGGACCAGTTCTCCAGCCCCAGCCCTCCACCCACCTACCCAGCGCTCAGCTCCAACCGTCCAGCAAGCCCCTCCGCAGCCCCTTCCCCACTCCCCACCCTGGGGGCCGCCCCTTATCTCCCCCAGAAATCCGCAAGCGCTCTTAGCACCCACCAGCAAATTTCTAACAGCCCCAGACTTCCAGGAAGGGGGAAAAAAAAAAAGACCATGACATCACGGGCAGGTTTATTTGGGTTTGTTTGTTTGCCTGTTGGCTCGATTAAATACTCGTGGAAGGTGAACGTACCCCACACAGGAGAAGTTTGATGTTGACAAACTTCTGGTGGCAGCGAGACTGTGTCAGCACAACTTCCGGGATAATGAGAGCTGCTTTGCAGGGAGCACGGCAGCGGCGGCGGGAGGCGGCCGCAGGACGGAACAGCAAATGCTATTCAGCCCGAGCAGTTTCAAGCCGCCCGAGCTGGGGAATTACTGTAGTCGAGCTACGGCTCTTACCACCGGCGCTGGATCTGGGCGCGCGTTAGGGGGGGAAGCTGCAGGCACAGGGCGCCGAGAGGGGAGCTTTCAAGTTACTTTGCTCCATCCCTGCACCCGGCAGAGGCTTGCAGGCTGCGTAGTAACTGCAAACATCTTGTTCCCTGCTTCTTTGGGCGGCCTCCCTGGAACCAACCAACTTTTCTCTCCTCAAAAACTCCCTCTTTGTTTCAAATAGGACTCTCCAAAATTTATTCTTGGGAAGACTGACAGCCGGGGTCAAGAAACAGCTGTTGAAGTTAATGTTTCTTCCTCCCACTTCGTCTGATGGTTGTGCCCTGCCAAGACAAAGTGAGAGGCACTGCCTGGTGGCTCTTTAAACAGACATGCATTTAGCCAAAAAAGGGTGGGGGGAAGTTGTTGAGGGGGTATATTTTCCTGCTTAACATACAATCTGATCAGAAATGCGACAGCATGTGCCTTTCAACTTGTGCTGATTACTTGCTGAAAAGATGTTGCAGCTTGTAGTTTTGAACACTTTGAGCAGTGGGGGCAGGGATGGCGGGAGATGGGGCTGACACTTGCCATGTTTTGATAAAGGGGTAAAAATTTTAAACCTTCCTGAAACGCACCTCGCACCCCTTAAGAATAGTAGAATGGCCTGCGGGATGGAGAAAGAGTTGCATTCCTTTGCAGGGTTTAATTCACATTTCAGAATTCAAGTCATTATGCAGAACAAGGGCTTGCCTAGAGCTAGGCAAATTGTTTTTATTTGGGGACCTAGGCCAAACCTGGCTGGTGCTACTAGCTTGGTGTCTTTCTCCAGATTTGGCCTGCCTCCTCTCCCCTTCTCCAACCCAAATGCTGTGCCTTTGCCCAGAGGACTTACTCTGGGGAAAGCTACCTTCTTTCTGCTGCTTGCTTCATGAAGATTGGTTAGCACAGCCCTTTCCCTGCTTGCTCTGCTTTTTAGAATGCCCTGTGGACTGCTGAGGGGCCCCTTGGGGCTGTCCTCCTGAGACTTCAGCCCCTGACTGAGCCCTCCCCAGGTATCCAGGCTCTGCAGTGGGAGTGGGTGGATGGGAACTCTGTTCTTCCACATCAGAAAGCTTAACCACTGTTCCAGCTGACCCATCTTCCTTTGGGAATGCTCCGATCACCTGGCCTCTCTCAGACACAATCCTATGAAGACATAAAAGACCCTCCTTCCTCACCATCAGGTTATCCTGTCACCACATCGCAATGCAATGCCATCACAAAGTAATATTGCATCAGGCCCGTGGATATTTTAGGAAGCTCTCAAGCTAAGTCTAACAAGCCTTCCATGCAGGCATCAGGGCCACACTGCCAAAATCAGGGCTGTGGAGCTGTCGGACAGGTGGCAGTGATGCCCTCTCTATTCTAAGCTCCATTACCCACTTGCTCCTCCATCCTCCAAACCAATCAGATCCACTTGGTGGCTTCCTCACCCCTCTCTTTGCCTAAGTCCCAAATGCTGCCACCTTTGTTTTCCCTCATCTCTCTTTACAAAGTATTCAGGTCCACTTTCTGATGCATTTCCTGTTTTTCTGCCTATCATGGTCATTCACTGAGATCTTAATTTGTATCAGTTCTCACTATAGGTCAACTGAATTACACATGGAGTGGCACTGGCTGCTACACACACAGCCTCCAACTTGGGGGTTTGCAATCCTTCCTGTGGCTTGTTTGACTTGGGTGAACTTTTCTCATTTTCTCAGACTCTGGATACCCCAGCTGGGTTGGCACAATGGCAGCAGCCAAGAGTCAGTGCACCACCCTCAGCAAGTGCCCCCTTCTCTAGTCCTGCTAATGCAATCCAGCAGCCAATTGACTTAAATTCCTTCTGCTTTATTGTTCTCTGTCCTCAGAGAGGCCAACTCTCAGCATAGAGCAAGGCTGTGAGGCAGACCTCCGCTGATCCTGGAGTTGTAATTCCCCACTGCTGGCTCCTGCAGTTTTATTACGGCCTCCTTTTTTCTGAGATTGACAGACGTAAACCTCCAGTGTAGAGGCCTGCAACAGCACCCTTAAAAGACTTCTTTGTGTGGAAATGTAACCTTAGGGCAAAGTCTGCCCAACTCCAGGAAAGGCACATTATCCTGCTACAGGGCAGCACTGTGCTGGGAAAATGCCAGATTTCTCCTTCTGGATGGCTACCGGCAGCCTCTCAGGGACAAATTTTTTTTTTTTTTTCTTTAAGTTGGGGCTGGGGGGGTGGGGATTGGAAGTCCTGTAATGTAAGTGGAGACCTGTAGTGGCTGTCCAGGGAACTCTACATGCAATCAGAGGAGTCAGATGTCTTTCCTTCAGTCAGTGGGTCTCTAAATACAACCACTCCTCAAGGACCCACACACTATCCAGGTCAGGATGTCCTCTGGTGGGGTGGCAGATAGCACCATTTGCTCTACCTGGCCTAAATGGAATGCCTTTGGATTGCTTAGAGAATCTGATCTATTTATGCAGGTGCTGGGTTAGACAAATTACTCCAAAAAGCAAGGGTGAAAAGATACAGAATCTTAATTTATCATGCAGGATTAAAGTCAGATTTAAATCAAGTAGAATTATTAAGGGATTTAGAGCCCCAGTCTTTTTCCAAAGAGGTAAAAGGAGTAAAGAATCCTCTTTGTTAAAGTAAAGTCAGGAATGTAGCATCTTATTTTTGGAGTTTTTTTTTTTTTAATCTACCTTTTAAATGTTCACTTATATTTTCAGTCAACTTGATTATCAAATGCATATGATTAGGCATTAACTATTCCATATAGACAAGTACTAAAAAGGTGAGATGAAGGTGTGTGCTTGTCATTACAGAGGGTTCCCTGTAGGAACTGGGACAGTGCCTGGATTAAGGGACAGGTAAGATATAGCTAGTTAGAGAAGATGAATTTGGAATCAGGGAGAGGTTGGAAAAATACCAGTATAGTTCATATGGAATCTAGTTGAGATGTTCAGTCCTGTAGCCCCAGGAGCTGGAGTTATTAGGATTGAGAGTTTAACACAATGGTTTTAGTCAATGTTTTTGAAAAATATATTCTCAGAGTCAAAAACATGGATAGTGAAGGAAATGGAAAAAAAGAGATGTCCTTAGATAGTGTCTGAGATTACAGAATGTGGACAGAAATAAAAATACACAATGCAGTTATTTTCCCCTTTCCATTTTCCTCCTAAATTTAGGCAGTATTTTAATTTAGAATTAAAAGCTTAACTGATCTAGCTTCTCCTCTAGTTATCCCATCCACACTCCAGTTCTGGTTTTGGGCAGAACTACAATTGTCCTTTGTAAGGAATTGCATGATCTCCTGTGCTGGGTTTCTAATGTGGGAAAATGTCTACTAGGGAGGCTAAGACCACCAAACTAGTTTCATTATGACCCAAGGTACCCTTAAATCCAGCCTTTCAGTGGTGGGCAACTGGCCCAGCCCAGTCTTCCTCTATATGGCTCATTAAAATGCTATTTACATTTTACAGTATGGTCCTAAGCCATAAGTTGGGATTTTATCTTGGCAAATAGAAAAAGAATACTCTTGTGATATCTGGGCCTGCAAAGTTTTAACTTCTACTATGGGCCTGCTGGTGATTTGCAAAACAAGGTGGTAGCATATGAAAAAGGGATCTTCCATTTTAGTTCAAAAGTTAGCAGGGAAGTGAAGAACAAAAGAAAAACTCATGATCACAAAATTAAACTCATTAGCCAAATAAATTTTAACTTTTGCCTTCCTCTTAAAAGTGAATTTAATGTTTTCCAAAAGTATGCAATCAACAACTCTGAAGAAAGCAAACTTTATACTTTAGTCCTGAACCTACTGCAAAGGCGGTGAGCGCATCTTCATAACTAACCTCCATCTCCTTGCCTTGGAACTCTCATTCATGTGACCAGAATTATTCTAGATCAAAAACAGTATCATTAATCCCACTCACTTTTAGGGTGAACCAAACTGTCTGGATTCTTACCTCAACATGCCAAATTAAATTAACATTTTAATGATGTGTTTCTGGCATTGTTCAGGCTTCATAAAGAGTAACTCACTTTATCTAACTCAAGGCAATAAGACTAAACAAGTGATTCAAAGATCGAATCTTTTCCAGGTTTGGAAATTACATTTCCTTGAGTTCTTCTGAGACAACAAAGATTCTTCAGAACGTACAAGTCCAACTATATGATGCTACCACCTTTCCACAACAACCACTAGGAATTACAGTTAAATAAAAACTTAAAAAAAAAAAAGAATTACAGCTAGAACCAGTTATGAGAATAATGTTTTGCAACATCCTCATGAAGGCCAAATGAAAATCAGAGGTCATCTCTCAAATGGCATTAGGCCAGAAATCTAAGACCTCTGAAGATGCTTGACATCTTGCCATGTATCATCATAATCAAATCCTGGACAGGGTATTCTCATCTGAGTTTCACCGACTACCAGTAAGGGGCATGTGTAGAATAATAAGTGATTCAACTTCAGTCTCCAGTTAGAACCTAACATACCTAATAACATGGCATAAAATATAAGCTCTTCACCTATCAACAGCCTGGTGATATCTGCTTGGAGAGCCATCTTAATTCTGTGGTTTATAAAATTCTAGGATTATTGTGATTGCTATGTGGAACTCTCAGTTAAAAACAATGAGCCCTTTCTCAGCTGCAGAATGGTGAACAAGGTCAATTACAGAGGGTTTTTTAAAAGCAAAATTTAGAGGAAAGCAACTACTTCACGGACCTAAGAGAGCTTTTGTTGACAAACACCAATCTCAGACCCTGGCAGTTACATAGTACATTTAGGTTCTCAAGGAGCTTATCCCCCAAAAGATCACAGTAATATAATATTTTCTTTTTTTTTTTCTAACCAACAGGTGAAACCAGAAGGGGTCTTCCCATCTCTATTTACAGAAGTCATGTGCCAGTCTGCAGAGAAATGCCTGTATACGCAGAGAGACTTCAAATTTATAAGTATATCAAGAGGCCTCCAATGTCATGCATCTAATTACAATATAATCTAAATATAAATATATTTTTAAATATAAAAAATATGATAATGAAAATTAATAAATGCCATCATTTTTTAGCACTGCACTGGCAGTTGACTTTCTTTTCAGGGCCATTTTTACAAAGAAACAAAGTTATTATCTCTTCTCAGGATTTATTGCAGATGTGGCGATTATAGAGAACCATAAGATCTTGCTTAAGATGTGAATACCAGGTGGATGGCTGAGCCCACTCACTAATCAAGTGATTTGTTCTCAGACAATAATGTTTGGGATTCTGATGCTTGCCTCAGCAAAACTGCAGATTGTTTTTTTTTTCATAGACCTTTGAGGTTGTCCATAAGTCATTGCTATGTTCAATGCCAACTCCTCACATTCTCAGAGATAAAGAGGGCAAAGAAGAAGAGAATGTGTAGCTCATTATACACAAGTTATTTTCCTATTGTTTAGGATGTTGAGTACTTTTTAGAAATTTTTCAAGGCAGTAACTCCCAGACATTTTCCATTAGAAGGGGGTATTTTTGCATTTCACATACTAGTTTGTTTTCACTCTGCAACAAGGGAAGCGACCTATATAATTTGTCTTCTATTTTATAATGATCACAGTAGTGAACTAAAACCTTTTTTTTTCTATATCCAATTCTTCTATGATACTATTTTGCAAGGTAATACATATAATAAACTTTTCCTAAAAGATCAAATGATTTTTAAAATTTTTTTAAAGTTTATTTATTTATTTACTTACTTACTTATTTATTTTTGAGAGAGAGAGAGAGAGAGAGAGAGAGGCAGAGAGAGAGTGAGGGAGACAATCCAAAGCAGTCCCCACCCTGTCATCAGAGTGCCTGATGCCGGGGTCCATCTCACAAACCATGAGATCATGACCTGAGTTGAAATCAAGAGTCAGACACTTAACTGACAGAGACACCCAGGCGCCCCACAAATGATTTTTTTTTAATATACGGTTTTTTTAAGTTTTTAACTCTCACTCTAATAAGGTCATACTTTCCCTGTATTTTGAAGAGCTGTAAAGAACAAGTTGGTACAATAAAGTGGTAAATACTACAGCACACTACATTATCGCTATATGTTATACAGCACATATAAAGCACTTTTATCCTATATATTGAATATGCCATACAAAGTGAGTCTGTAATTGAAGTGTCTCAACAGCATATTTTTCAAAGTGAATTTTGTTGCAACTAAATTGAGAACCCAAAGAACTGCTGATTGTCTACTGCTTAAGCAGAAGAGAGGCAGAAGAGAAAGTATTACTCTGTTTATGTGCTTCAACTCTGCCCTAAATGGATTATTTCCAGGAGTGCAAAGGAAGACCAAGTCTACAGAAATCTTGCCAACTTCTTATCCAGGAAGACTATAGAGATTTCATGGATCTTGTTGTTGTTTACAAGGAGGTTTTACCTTTCTCCAAATTCCATTCACACAGCTGGTTTTCTCTTTTCTCCTGGGGTAAACTTCCCAGTAAATATACACATTGATCAGTGCCATGCCAAACATCTCTTCCTTCCACAAGTAGCAGGTGACAATTAGACTATAACCTGCAATGAGAAAGGAATGGATTATAAAAATTAAGACAGCAGGCTCTAGAGTCACAAGTGCTAGGCTTAAATCCTGATTCTGTCCTTAGCAGCAGCGTAACCTTGAGTCAGCCTCAGGTTTCTCATTCATAAAATAGGGCAGAAGAGTAAAAAAATAAATACCCCCCCCCCGTTTACCACCTCATTTCAGTATCCCCATCAAAAGCCCCCTGAAGCCTTCACAAGATCTGAATGGAGCTCTAACTGGTCTTTAACAAATCTATGAATTTCTCTTCCCATGGAGAATGAAGAAACTGCATTCTTCTCTGAAGGTGAATATCTATGCTCAGTTCTGACACTCACCCAATGCTTGGGCGCCCAGAATTCTAGGCAGCAGCAAAGGCTCTGAAAACTCAACTAATCACTGTCTCCACCTTGGCACAGGTGTACCATCTTGCTGAGACCTTGGGTCCTGGTGATCAGGTGCTGTTGCCTACTTCGTTCAGTCAGGAGCCTCTTACCAAAAAGCTGTTAGCTTTTTGAGGACAGGCTCTGGTAGTCTTACAGATCTTTGTATTCCTCTGAGCGGTTAAGTGCAACGCAGTATCATGAAAATAACAGATTCTCAGTAAATGTTTGTGGCTTGACTATTGTGAGAATGAGTTCTGGGGTGTTTATAACAAAACAGGTTTATATTGAAGAATCCCATTATGCCCCTTCAAAATGGGTCCGTAAAAGCTCTTTCTAAGACTATACTCTTTGGACATTAATGTAGTGGCAGCCCATCTTTCTTTTCTTTTTCGTTTTTTCTTTTTTAACCTCTGGACATTTCTAAGCTGTATTGGTTAAAAATATTTTTAATTGGCTTTTATCAGATTTAAAAGTGTAATAAATTACTCATTAAAAATAAGGCCACCAAGATGAGCTTTCCTCCCTGCCCCACACCTCTTGGAAATGACTGCTAATACAGTATACTTTTCTAAGTTGTTTTATTTATTTATATTTTTGATGCATACGCTAACCTTAACTATTACTATTTCATGGAAACATTGTTATGCTATTCGTATCCTTGGAACTTGCTCTTTTCATTTAACCATGCATTGTGAAACATTTTTCCATGTCAACACACAACTCATTCCTTTTTAGTGCTGCATAGTAATTTCTTGTTATCCAGCTATTCATTATCATTATCTGAATCACTAGTTGCTAAGTTGTGTAGGAAAGCAAAAATTGGTCATAACAAAATATCCATTAATAAACTGACCACTTACTAAATTAGTCTCTACTTAAATAGTACTCCTGACTTAATACTAGCATCTATCCCCACCCAGTCAATTTTACTGATGGTAGATATTATAAACATCTAACAATACAATGTAAATAAAATGCATTTCAGTGGCCATGTAAGATTGCTAATCTTGCAAAAGATGCAGAATTTTATGAAGTCATTGAAAGTGATTTTGGAGAACTGTTCCATAAGCAAATGAGTATCTGGCAGTGTTAGACCAGTTAACAATTAAAGATGAGAAAAACAACAAGGATGATAAGAGGATAAATTCTTCAAAAGGAGAATTATTTGAATATCAAAGGATTAAGAGAAGCTCTCAGGAAAACTGATGAAGACTTCACATCTTTTTTCAAAATGACCTTTGTATGATTCTGCTCTAAAAGTCAGCATGAAGTGAAGTGTCAAAATTTGCTATCATACAATTTTGCTGGAAAAATTATCCCCCTAACCAAATCAATACTTGATTCATTTTTTTTGTTTATTCTAAAAATTAGAGCATTGTTGCAATTAGAGTTGTTATCTGTATGTCTTCAAAGATAAATCACATTTAAAGATAAGATAATCTTTACTTTTACTTTTTTAAAACAAGTCTTAATCAAACCTTTTTTTTTAATCTTTATTTTACAATGCTAGACCCTATTTATTACTTTTGCAGCTTTCAACAGTCATATTATGGCAAACAGAAGCAACAGACGCTGAAAATAAGGCTTGTAATAAACTAATCAGATTCCCTAGTTCTCTCTCCATGAGGCATTTAGAAGCAGGACTGGCCACTTTGCAAAGAGTAAAGCCTCAGGGTGGTTGTATAATTAAGGGGAGGGAAGAGGCCTTAAGAAAGGAGACAGGCAGTGGACTTCCTCTGGCACTAATCGGGCACATAGATGTTCAGGCCTAATAAAATTTGAAAAAAAGAGAAACGATGTAACCTTATTTGTGTCCAAGCTGTTAAAGCAAATTATACCAGTTAAACGTGGGCATATCAGGAATTATTTTTACCAGTTACCTACTGACTGTTATTTGGGTTGTTTCCAGTTTTTTGCTACTATAAGCCATGTAGCAATGCACAACAGTGTACAAATATATATCTTGGTGCACTTGTACAAGCAACTCTGTAAAAAAAAATCCCTAGAAGTGAAACTCCTGAGGTTGGAAAAAGGTATATTAAAAATGTTAACAAGCAGTAAGTAAAACCCTCCTATCATGCCACCTACAGTATCTGAGAATGTCTATTTTCCCACACCCTTCACAATGAGACTACTACCTTCCCAATCTGATTGCTGTATACATTGTTGTTTTCATTTTCAATAACATAAATTCTTGATACACAAGATAAATATTGTTCACTGCCTGCTTAGAATCTTTAGGAAGAGCCTCATTACAGACTCTGGAAAATCTGCATGATAGATACAGGGGGAGATCATCTCATCCCCTGTAATGGGTAGGGTAAGAATGCAACTTAGCTCAACATGCATTCTTCTGCTTAAAAATCCCTCTTTGAAACAACTATAGTCATTGCTTACACAAGCTTAAGTGTTTACAGTTGGTAGTGGAAGATGGAGATAATTGTTTTTGCAAATTCCTAATTTCAGGACTGTGAGATCTTTTACAGATTTCAAAATATGAGGATTAGTAAGGTCAGTAGATCCTGAAAATGAATGCCTGGTGTCATATAACACCACACTCTTTCCATCAGGATTCTGGTCACAGAAAATGTCAGCATTCTAACTGAAAAATTCTTACATATATTAAGGACCTAAAAAAGAAACAAAAAAATATCCACTAGAGTATGCATTTGCCGCAACCCATCAAACTGTAGATTAAGATGTGTGTATTTCACTGTGTGTAAATTTTACATAAAAAAGAAACCATAGAGTCCTCAAAAAATTATATATAGAATTACCATATGATCTAGCAATTCCATTTCTGGGAATATACCCAAAAGAAGTGAAAGCAGGGACTTGAAAAGACATGTGAACACCCATGTTCATAAGAGCATTATTCACAATAGGTAAAAGGTGGAAGCAACTCAAGTGTCCATCAGTGGATGAAATGGATAAACAACATATACTATGCACATACAAGGAAATACTATTTGGCCTGAAAAAGGAAGGCAATTTCGACATACGCTACAACGTGGATGAACCTTGAAGACATTATGCTAAATGAAATTAGCCAGTCACAAAAGAATTAAGTATTGTATGATCTCATTTATATGGGTACCTTGAGTAGTCAGATTCACAGGGACAGAAAGGAGAATGGTGGTTGCCAGGGGCTGAGGTGAGAGGGGAGTGGGGGGTTCTTGTTTAATAGATACAGAGTTTCAGTGAAAGAAAATGGCAAGTTCTGGAGATGGACAGTGGTGATGGTTGTACAACAATGTGAATGTACTTAATGCCACAGAACCGCATATTTACAAATGATTCGAATGTAATTTTTTTATGTTACACATATTGTACCACACTAAAAACATTTTTAAACCCATAAGCAAATATTGAACTCTAATGATATGCATGCTGAAGTGTTTGGGGGGGTCGGATGCACTGATGTCTGCAACTTCTTTTGAAATGTATCAAAAAATGAATGTGAAGTGATAGGTTGATAGAGGAATAAATGTGTATGTGTTAAAGTAAATATAGCAAATGTAAATCATATAATCTGGATAGTAAATGTACGGGTATTCATTGTGTCATTCTTTCAACTTTTCTGTATGTTTTCTTGGGCACCTGGCTGGCTTGGTCAGTACAGCATGTGACTCTTGATCTACCCATGTTGGGTGTAGAGATTACTTAAAAGTAAAATCTTTAAAAAAGAAAAGAAAAGACAAGAAAAGAAAAGTTTCCTTAATAAAATGTTGGAGGGAAATGACCCAGGCTAAAAACATTACTAGCAAATGAGAGACTCTTTTTACCACAAATTCATCTTTTAGCTTTTGTTAATTATGGGGAATAATTGTGCTGTGAAGAGATTTTCAAGCAGAGTTAAGGAAATAGGACTGATTTTTTGTTTGTTTTTAATAATGACCAGATAAGAACATTGATTTCACAAGTATCAAATAGGTATTCATTTACAAGTGACTCCATGATATTAAAAATGAACTCAGTATCACCAAAGTTGATAAATATCTCTCTATATATATCAAAGGCCAGTGTCATGGTTCAGCCTTTTCTTCCATTGGTAGGATTGGAGCATGTGTAGAGGGGAAGAGTCCCAGCCTACTCAATCCAATGAAAAAACGACACAAATAGACTGGCTATGATGACATATAACTTTAGAGCACTTGAGAGACTGGAGGTCCTCCTAATAAATATCACCTCATTGCAGAAGTAGACTATAAATAGCAGCTCTTCATGTCCTCATAGAAACATTTCAGAGAGCTTTACATTTTTTCCTTCAGTTCATTAAAAGGTAAAGAGAGAGAGATGGCCTTCATTTCTGGGATCTCTACATTGTAGGCGTGCTTAGGCAGTTTTTTATAATTGTCAAAGCATATGATCATCCTATACCAATAACACTCTTATTGCACTGGAATAAACATCCAGAGTTTCAGAGGTGCAAACTGAATGCACCCAGGGGCAAGGAAGTAGCCCTAGTGAGTAACACAGGCAAGTCTAAGTAGCAATTGTGGTCTCTTGGAAAACCCTTATCCTGACAGAAAGAGGAATCCATAACACTGTCCAAGCCAAGTGACACAAGATAGCCAGATATGTCAGTTGTCTAAGAGCAGTCTGAGTCCTGTATTTTTATATAAAATCTTCCAAGTTTAAATATGGGCAACAAATTCAAATGTTTTTCAGAAACACTGTATGGGTTAAAGGAAATACCTTTGTTGATATTCTGGGGTCTATAGGATCCCTGTGTGTGACCTCTAATGTCTGTGTGCAGGATGCAATGATCCAGCTTTCTTTCATGTTAACGTCCAGTACAATTCAGATTTAGCATTGTTTCAACTCTTTGGGATTACATGCGCATCTCCACTGTCCCCAGTTTCTCCCCTGTAAATATGAAATATGTTCAGGTCTTTATCACTTTAAACAAAAAACAAATATTTGATCACTGCAATGTTTGCAATATTCATGCACTAAGTGTGTTTTAAAAGTCTGTTTTGGGTCGTGGACCTTTTGCAAAGAAAAGGTAAAACAACAAAAACATAGAATTCACAGAGCCCTCAATTTATTTACATTGTAATGATCCCAAAATATATATGTTTGGAACTAGGAACATATTTTTCCATACAATGACAGTTAATGAGTGCCACCTCTGGATCATGCACTGTGTAAAGCCCTGTTTAATTCTCTATCATTATCTTGACTGTACAGATGAGGAAAACAGGCTGGGAACAGGTGCACGACTTGCCAAGCTAGTGACTGTCAGAGATGGAAATCACACACACGTGCGGGTCAAGCTCCAAGGCCTGTTTTCGTTCACTCATCAGTACAGCGCCCGCAATGCAGTGCTGGGCCTGATGTTAAGGCTGTCAGGACAGACTATGAAATACTGTTGTATCCATAATGTACTTGTAGAACTATATTCCTAATACTCTGCTTCAAAAGAACCCACACTCAGGTACAATTATGCTTCTTTTTTACCCCTCTTGCTTTTACGTGGGAAAATACGTTTAATTACCCAGGTGATACATAGATACGTTCTCAGTGTGAAATATCCCAACAACACAGTAGTCTACAGGGCAGGAAGGAAAATTCCCCTAGGCTTCCTCCCCCACTCCTAATCCCACTCCCTCTCCTATTTCTGGTTCTACCACTATCAACAGTATGGCCTGTTCCTTCCAGACTTTTCCTATGCATTTACATACATATATGTACATACATAAATATGCATGGAGCTATGTTTCTATGGTAAATACATTCAAAATTCCACCTTGGGATGTCAGAACACTTTTCTGTTGCGGCCCTGGCAACTTCCCCAGCTCCAAGCCAATGTGGGAGGGTGGGGATGAAGGCAGCTTTATTAGTTATCTGTTGCTACATGACAAACTACCCCACAATTTATCAGTGTAAAACAATGAACATTTATTAGCTCACATGGTTTCTGAGTGTCAGGAATCTGGGAGCACCTTAGGAGGATGGCTTGAGGTCAGGATCTCTCATGAAGTGGCATTCAAGACATCAGCTGGGACTGGAGTCGTCATTTTGAGGATTCACTGGGGCTGGAAGATTCACTCCCAGTTTGGTTCACTCGGTCATTACTTGCTGGAAGGCCTTAGTTCTTCACTGGCTGTTGGCAGGAAACCACATTTCCTTGCCATGAGATCTTCCCCATAGGGCTGTTGGAGTGTTCTTATGGCATAGCAGCTAGTTTCCCCAGAGCGGGCAGTCCACGATTCACAAGACAGGACAGGGAGGAAGCTGCAACCTCTTTTTAGGACCTAGTCTTGGAAGTCCCAGACCATCTCTTCCACCAAATTCTATTTAATAGGAGCAAGTCACTACATCCGGCCCACATCCCAAGGGTGGGGGCAGTTAGGCTTCACCTTTTGAAGAGAGGAGTGTCACAGGATTTGTGGACATATTTTAACACCACTACTAGAGCCATTTTGTGTGGGAAGAAAAATGAGCATGGCAGAGTCTAAGATCAGAGCAAAATAGTCTCAGTAACAGGGCGGAGGGGAGAGGTGCAGAGATAATGAGTTAACAGGATAGTGAGAGGTAGAAGAGCTGGGTTGGCAATCCTGGCTGCACATTAGAATCACCTGGGGAAATTTAAAAAGTACTCCTGCCCCCAGGCCCCACTACAGATCAATTAAATCAGTATTTCTGGGATTGAGGCCCAGGTATCAATATTGCTTAACAGCTCTCCAAATGATTCTAATGTGCAGTCTGAGTTGTGAACCATATAAGAGCAGAGGTGCTGGAGTCCAGCCGTGCCTGGGCTCAAGTCCCAACTATGTCAATTAAGTAGCTGTGTGATCTTAGGCAACTTAATTAGCTTTTCTGTGCTTCATCTGTAAAATGGGGGTATTAATAGTACTTCCTTATAGGGTTGTTGGGAGAGTCACCTGAGTTAATAGCCCATGTAAACTGCTTTGAACAGTTCTCTGCACAGTAAGTGCTGCGTAAATGTTACTGTTGTGATGATGAGCGGCACTGCTGGACATTTCCTCCCTCCTGCTGCCCCTTTCCAAGTGCCTAAGCCAGGATAGGAGTGTGGCTTCCTGTGCTCCACCTCCCTCCCTTTTCCCTTGAGAAGGGTACTCTTCAACACTCTTCTCAGTCTCCGCAAGCCTTGCCAGCCTTAAGGCAGATAAACTGAGAAGCTGAGCTGTTGCCACTGACACAATGGGTATAGCTGCAGAAGGATCTTCTGCATCTTTAGAGGTGGTGAGACAGAATAGCACCTGGGGGTAGTGACAGGAAGGGAAATCCCCCTTCAGCCTCAGAGAGAATTGAGGACAACCTCGTATATATCAAAGGAGCAGAATCTGCACATACGCGTTGCAATTCCTTCAAGAAGCCTTTCCTTATCTATTTCTCCGAACTCCTATACTATGAACATGGTCCCTAAATTACCTGCTGCCTTGTATATTTATTTATTTACCCTCTATGTTTCCTCTCCTTCAGATAGTAAGTTCTTTTAGAGGCAAGGACTGTATCTTCTGGGAGAAGTATCAGTAAAAGCAAGGAGAGGAAAATGAAGGAATAAGGGATATCTTGTTTGGATTACAGATACCACTTTAATCCTTAAAAATGTATATATGTGTAGTAGAAAATGACTCTGCTTCTTTAACTGCCTCCCCCTCTCCCCCAGATTACTTTATCCCTAAAACACCCCTAACCCTAACCACCATTTTCATGAAAGAAGAGCATGAGTGTTACTTCTGCTTTTACAGCAGAGGTTAATAAACTGCCACTATTACAGGGTATTCCAGTTGATATTGGTGATGCAGGTACAGAAATAAGTTAATGAGTTAGTTCCTATAAAGAAATGTGTTTCCTGCCACCCCCCAGACTTTTAAATACGGAGAACAAACTGGTGGTTGCCAGAGGGGAGATGGGTGAGGGGATGGGTGAAATAAAGATTAAGAGTACACTTATCTTGATAAGCACTGAGAAATGTATAAAATTGTTGAATCATGATGTTATACACTTGGAACTAATATAACACTATGTGTTAATTATACTTGAATAAAAAAGAAAACCTCAGTAAAAAAAAAAAACAAAACAAAACAAAACAAAAAAGAAATGTGTTTCCCAAGCATAAATGCACAACTCTGTAGATTTAGCTTTTTTAAGCTTACTAGGATAGACGGGGTGGGGAGGGGGCATGCAATAAATAAAATAATTAAACTATAAAACAATTGCTGACAAAATTTCTACAAAGTTTTCTCCCTGTTTTCCAACATTAAAGTAATAATGTTGTGGGGCACATAGGTGGCTCAGTCACGTAAGAAGCTGACTCTTGATTTCAGCTCAGGTTATGATCTCAGGGTTCGTGAGATCAAACCCCATGCTGACAGCTCAGAGACTGCTTGGTATTCTCTCTCTCTCTCTCTCTCTCTCTCTCTCTCTCTCTCTGCTTCTTCCCCACTAGAGACGAGACAGAGACACAGAGAGAGAACCACGCAAACTTCAAAAAAGTCACAATGATCTGAACAGACTCTATCTTTTTTCTTTTTACCCATATTTTATGCAAGTTTATAATTTGCATCCCAAAAGTTAAAGATCTTTTTAATAAAATGTATTAAGCAAAAACATATTTGGGGCTCAGCTGGTTAAGCATCCGACTTTGGCTTGGGTCATGATGTCACGGTCTGTGAGTTCAAGCCCTGTGTCAGGCTCTGTGCTGACAGCTCAGAGCCTGGAGCCTGCTTTGGATCCTGGGTCTCCCTCTCTCTCTGCCCCTCCGCCGCTCATGCTGTGTCTCTCTCTGTCAAAAATAATAAACATTAAAAAGTTTTTTTTAAAGCATATTAAAAGCTCCTGCTGTTTATTAAGTTAGATAACATGGTTTTAACGGTTAAAATTATGACAATAAAGGGCCTAATTTCAATAGCACTTGAGCTTAGTTTTAAAATACAGAAATGAACATCATGGCTAAAAATTCCATGTAGGTGGGGCCTGATCTCATGTACATCAGTGGTGTCAAAACATGAAGCTATCTTGTTAGCAAGTATGTAGATGCCAGAAAGGGGTCATTCTAGATTCTGATTTCTCCTGGCTGAGTTCATTCATTTCTGCCAAAGAAGGGAATCCTGAATTTTAAGCCTTATAAGCTAGAAATAAAATTATCCTTACACCTAAAAATTATTGTAGAGAAATATGGCCTTGGTGGTTGAGGTTACTATAACTGTTACATACATAAATAGCTTATTTTATTGGTTTGATTAAATGATTCCCATGCGTCCTTCTGAAACTTTCTGCAGTCATTCCTCATTGACTGCCATCTCAGCCAGAAGAAAAGAAAAAGTGAAAAACTCAAGGCTTCTTCATCAAAGAGCTCAGCCAGTAAGCCAATAGAGAGTTCAGTAGGCAACACTGACCTTCCCAGGAAAGCTACCAGCATGAAAACTGAAGAAACATGGCACAGAAACACAGCAGTAAAATTCAAGAGACTAAAATAAACTCAGTGAGCCTGCCTGGTCGCTAAACACTGAATACATTTAAGTGCTATTTTGACAAGAGAGCATGGCGGCTTTTTAAGAATTTCATTTTTAAAACTCTAATACGATTTTGTTCTTCTAACAGCATCATCCTGTGTCTGTGTTTGTTCCCAGTGAGGTCATTATTAACTGAATTGAATTATTGTTCTGTTCAAATGACCTGTGCATTCAACGTGTGCCGAGCTCTAGCAAGAAATGTTTTATGTATTATTGGGAGATGGCCATCTGGGGCACAAGCCGGGCCTCCTAACATGCAGAAATGTGGGGAGACAGTTTATGTTCAGTCTTATCTATGATCAGAATTCCATTTATAAGCTTTTTTCATCCACTTGTCAACACTGTTCACTATAGCAACACTGAAAATGGCCAGAAATGAACAGATTTATCAGAACAATGTGAGGTCAGACTGTATGTTTCAATTACTGTATATTGGATTTTTATCATACATTTTAAATTTTGTCCATAAAAATAGTAACAATGTAATAAAAAGTAAAAAGGGAAATAGTTTTCTTTGATCAACTTCCAGTCAGTGTAAGTTACAAAGTGAATAAGATAGATTTCATGACTTTTATTAGATAATGGGTCTCACATTATATATGTATATTTTAAATATAACATTGGTTGTCCATGCCAAGAAACATGGATTAATTTTTTCAAGTCTGAAAAATACTACTCTTCCCTCTCCTGCATATTTAATGAAACAGCATGGCAGTATGTAAAATTAAATTTTAAACTTGAAGATTATATTTAAGCCACATCCTCCCAACCTTTTCATATATTTTTCAAGTGAACTTTTGATAATGCTAGAGGCATGCTGGACCAAATGAGTGATTTTACATTATCTTACATAAGGTCTCTGCAAGATATGATTTTATACTATCTTGCATAAAGTATATATCTTACATAAATATACCCAGATATTCTGTATTACAAAATGAAAAGATTTTTAGGTATCTTTTTCTGGCTTTTTGTTGTTGTTATTGCACTGATACATCAATTAACAATAGGAATCAATCTCTTTTATAACGAAGTATAAAATCTTAAAAGGAAAAGACTTTTACAAGTCCTTCCTTCTACCCTTCCTCCCTCCCTCCATACTCCTTTTTGCTTTCCTTCCTTTCCTCCTTCCTCTCTTTCTTTTTTAAAATAAAAATCTAAATTGTGTAAAGTAGTATTCACTTGGCACATATAACTGTATAGTTTAAATATATTAGGATTTTAATTTTACTTCTAAGTGGGAGATGTTTGTTAGAAAATGACTAGTATCAGCAAACAGGTAGAGAGATAAGCTTTGTTCACAAATGTATCCCTGGAGTCATATTACACTCATTCACCTTGAAAATATTATAATGAAAATGATAATGATGATGATGATGATGATATAGCAATGATAACTAGCATCCAATGAACACTTTGTGCCTGCAACTAGGCTAAGTGTTTCACAGGCATTGTCTTATTTGTTCTTCATAAAAACCCTTTGAAAGCCAATAATGTCATCTTTAGATGAGGAAACTAAGGTTTCAGAATCTAAGAAACTTGCCCACGGTCAATTCCTAGAACCCCACTCTAGATCGGTGTGACTCCCCCCCCTCACCACAACGCCAGTTTTTTGGAGAGACGGGGGAAAGGGAAGAACATGTGGAGGCTATCCCCATTTTCCACCAGTCAGAGAGTAGAGGTCAAGCCAAGTAGAGGCCAGAGACTTTGCTGTGGCTGTGAGCAGTCTCAGCCTTCTGCGCTTAGCAGTGTCCACCCTGGTCTTGCTTTTTCTAAGACCTGAAGCCTTTGGCTCTGACCCAGATCACTTTAGCAAGTCCTTGACCTGTATCTTCCCCATACCCACCTCTATGGTGCACTTTCAATGTTCTGTTGCAAATGTGTTTATTTAATATTTGCTTGATGTTGCATGCCATGATTCTTCATTCCTCCTGTTCTGGACCACACATCTCCTACAATGGACAAAATGGAGTGTCTGCCTCCTCCTAAATTCCCCAGCTTTTTTATTATTGTTCAGAGGAAGGTTCTGATGGGACTAGAGGTTGTGCCTCACCCGGAGAGGTTGGCTGGCCACCCACAAGTGGTCAGGAACAAGGGGCCCTGCGCAATACGAATAGCAGTGTCATTAGCCGACGTCCTGGGATTTGGACTGGAAAACTGGCAGAGTACGGCTCAAGAGGAGTAAATGGAGAATGGAACAGACACTCTGAGAAGCAGCAATGACACGCAGGAAAGGCTAGAAGAAAGAGACCTAGAGAGTAGCTGGCCCTAAACCTGTCTCAGCTTTTTGGTGGCATTCCTCTTTCAGTCTCTGCATATGTGTCAGTGGACTTTCTCTTAAGGAGACCTTGGTGAGGCTCTGCTCCTTGTAGCTGCAAGAGCCTGGCAGTCTGTGTGAGCATCCTATCACTAACACCCGTCTGTGCCTCTTCCACCTCTGTCCTTCAGAGTTTAATTAAGAGGGATAATAGTCAGGATTCTCCCCTTTGCAAGTGACAGAAAACCAATTAAAATCACTCTCAGAAAGAAACAGACAATAAACCAGGGTGACAGTAAGGAGATGAGAGTTAGAGAGACACTGATGAAGAAATTGTTGCAGAACCCAAATAGCTCTGAGCCCTTAGTGACTGACTAGGTGCAGAGATTTAGTGCTGACATGGTTCACTTCTCTTCTTTCTTTTTGACTTTTGTCTTTTTCATTCTCTTGAATATTCTCCATGGTGGGCCATATGGCTAACACATTTGAACATATTTGCAGAGTTCTGCGCAGAAATCGAGTTAGAACTTTCCTGACTAGTAAAATGTACAAATTCCTGAGGAAGAACTCTGATTGGCTAGACTTTGGTCATGTCCCACAGGAATATTTACTAAGGGAAGAAGGTTATGCACCCACATTTATGGCCCAAGAGCCTAATGCTCTGATTCTAAGCCCACCAGAAATGAGTGACTGGAGTGGAGGAAGAATGGATCTGCAAGCGAGCAGGAACGCCGCTTGTGCGGACAAAACAAACAGGATGTATGAAAAGAAAAGAGGGTTAGCTACACAACTTTACTTTACCATTTACAAAGAAGGAGGAGAGCACACTGCTCTCTTTGTCTAATTTCCCAAGGTCTTCGTGCAGACCTATTCCACACTCCCTGCCCCATCTCAGATCGCTGGCTCATCTTCATTACTTGAAGGCATTCACTCATCTCCACCTTGCAGTCATCCTCACCACTGGGCCCAGCAACTTGAATGAATTTGAGGACCTCAGAAGAGAACAGTGAAGGGTCTCTTTCCTTTAGGCTCTTAGTGTGTGATCCCTGGACTAGCAGTAGTACCTGGGAATTTGTTAGAAATGCAGATTTTCAGACTTCACCCCAGGCATGCCAAATCAGAAACTCTGGGGATGGGGTCCAGGAATCTGTGTTTTAATAAGCCCTTAAGTGATCCTGAAACAGGCTGAAGTTTGAGGATTTCTGCTTTAAGCTATCCTTTCAACAGCCCCTTGTTCAGACGGTTTATCCAAAGCATTCCTGAGTGAAGACTGTTGGGTCCAAAAATGTTGGCCTATCATCCATCACCACATGTATTTCAGCAGATCTCTGTGTGTCCACTGTGTGGTGCCACTAGGCACTAAGCTACTACTATTCATCCATTCATTGCCACCTGGGTCATCCACATAGATCCCAAAGAGAATTTGAAGGATACAGGGAGGGCATATAATAACATTCTATAGGGTTCTCTCATATGGCTCATTCATGGAAAGGTACACTTGCAAATGGGATGTGCACTTTCCTGTGTGGATACAAACACATACATCTGAAGTATACTTGGGGGCACTACTTTGTGTCAGCTACACAGGCTCATTATGGGCCCCGAGACTTTAAGGGTGGTTTCTTGGAGAAACGTCATCATCATCTCATGCATCTAATAGGACTTGCTTAAGAAACCTCACAGGCTTAAAGAAGAAAACTGAACACCAACAGTCTTCCTGCCCTATTTTCCTTTTCATATTATTAGAAACCTGAGAGAATGTTTTTTCTGCACTGTGAACATCATTATAGTATCTTGTAAGTGCTATGCATACAATGAGTGTGAAGGAGATAAACTCTGGTGGCCCCCACTGCTCTTGCTTCAAACCAATTCTGCTGGTTTCTGGCCTCTTCATTTGGAAATAGCTATTTGCACATTTTAAAGTTCCTCACATTAAAATGTCCCTACTTACTACTTAACTAGAAAATATTGCTAAGATTTAAAACAGTTTTATATTTAGAACATGACGTTATCAATATGTACAATATAGACCCATGTTTTGAGCAAGTAAAATAATTATTCAAAAACCCGACGATCGTAAGTACAAAAAACAAACGAGTTTTAATTTTTGTCCTTAGGGTGCAAGAATTCTTGTACAAACATCTAATCCACAATTTCACCTTTAAGCCAAAACTGCTTCTGCCAGGAAGGAGTTCTCATCCCAGAGTAAAAGGATTTGCAAGCAAGGATTCATAACCGAAGTGCCATTTCAGCCTTATTGGTGGGATTGCAAAGTGATAATTTAATTTAATTACATGATAATTTAATATCCCCCGTGTTTCCCTGTGAGTACTTTGAGGACAGTGTTTGGAGTGGCAGCTAGGTCTCTGACAGCATAGTTACACGAGTCGAAGGTGAGATTGTACCCACAATTCCTAGCTAGGTTTTTTTTTTTTAATCTCAATCTCTGAAAACATCTAGCTCATGTTAACTAATTTTTTTAACATAAAATAACAACATTATTTTTCAAGGTCATTCATTTTCATTCTTATAAACAGAGTTAGACTTCCAGAAAATAGTTGAGAATTTATTTGCCTGACGACCACTGACTCAACCTTTCTTCTCTAAAAGAGAAAAAAAAAAAAAAAAAAACCCCAGCACCTCCTCATTCCTTAGTTATATCACCAGTTTCCAAACTGCCTAGAAATCTGTTGTCTTGGCTTCTTCAGTTAATTCAGGGAGTAAAAGACAGATAGGATTTATGCCAGATTTCATTTTGTAGTGAATTATTTAAAATTGTTTAAAAGGATAAATATGCTGGAAATTAAATGTGACAGACTGTTAAAAATCGCCCAAGGCAATTTTTAGAAATCTTCAGATTTCTACTCTACTACCTTGGGTAAGGAAAAATGGTGATGCTGATTACAAAGAGAGGAAAGTCAGAAGAAAAATTTAACTTGTTAAGAAGAGACTGAGTTTAACTCCCACGTGGTGAATTTGTGGTATAATTCAGGGTAGTGGGCTCTATGATGTGCCACCTAAGTTCCACCTTCAGGACCTAGGCACTTATTCTCCCAGCTATTAGGTTGTTACCTGTTGATGACTCAGAGCTGAGTCCCTCTCTAGAAATGGCCCTCAGCCAAAAAGAACGGTCTTGCCCAATGTTATGTTTCTTTCTGCAGAGGTAGCCCACATCCCATGACTGGTCGATGACAGGCAGCAAGTCCAGGCTCCCTTGCCTCAATCTGGGAATCTCTCTCAGGGGCAGTCCACATTCAGACTTCAGGGATTGGCTGCAGGCTTGTCGCAACAGAATCACAGTTCAACTTTGCCTTCTGCTCCATCCTGCTTCCCTCACCCACTTACAAGTGTTGTTTTCCAAAGTACATCCTGATAAAGATTCTCGCACACTTATTTTCATTTGTATCTCCTGAGGAATCAAATCTATGATACCCAAGAACTAAACAAAGATGTTAATATAGGAGGAGGGGCAAGTATAAGGAGTTACTCCTTCAATTTTAATAAAGTAAAGTTCTTTTAAGTTATAAGCTTTCAATTTGTAGCATCCCTTAGGACTGATTTGATGTATTAATGTGAATAACACCAGTGTAAATCAGTCAAGTGTTTACTAACCACCCATAAGATAAGTAGTTTCTGACTGGCAATCTCCATTAACACTGTAATATAGCAGTGTAATTTGCCTATAATACAATATAATATAATTGGTACTATTCAGATGATTTTTCAGTTTTGATTATAAGCTCATTTTATTTTTTATTTTATTATTATTTTTTTAATATAATTTATTATCAAGTTGGCTAACAGTATATACAGTGTGCTCTTGGTTTTGGGGGTACATTCCCATGATTCATCGCTTACATACAACATCCAGTGCTCATCCCAACAAGTGCCCTCCTCAATGCCCACCACCACCCATTTTCCCTTCTCTCTGACCCCCACCCCTATCAACCCTCAGTTTGTTCTCTATATTTAAGAGTCTCTTATGGTTTGCCTCCCTCCCACTCTGTTTATTTTTTCCCCTTTCCCTTCCCCCATGGTCTTCTGCTAAGTTTCTCAAGTTCCACATATGAGTGAAAACATATGACATCTGTCTTTCTCTGACTGACTTATTTCACTTAGCAAAATACCCTCCAGTTCCATCCACATTGCTACAAATGGCAGGATTTCATTCTTTCTCATTGCCAAGTAGTATTCCATTGTATATATAAACCACATCTTCTTTATCTATTCATCAGTTAATGGACATTTGGACTCTTTCCATAATTTGGCTATTGTTTGTTGAAAGCAAGTAAGCTCATTAAAAAAAAAAACTGCATAGATTATAAGACCTTGTGATTCAAAGAGCATAAATGTAAATTGCTGACCCAGTGTGGACCTCATCTGATAGTTCCCCATAAGCAATCAAAGCTATGCACAATTAGCTCCTCATGAAATCTATTAAAAATATACATATTTTTTGTTTTTTAACAATATAGTGGGACAAAGTCCAAGGTCAAAGTCCTCCATGTAATGATTACATCCAGTGTGATGAAACATATAGTTCAGTTTTATAGATAATATTGTGAGAATCAAGTTGGATTCATTGAAAGGCAAGTGTCTGAATACAGTACCCCTCATCCCCATGCTTCTTCCTCATTAACACTCATTCCAGAGCAACAAGAGCTGCCCTACTGTTCTACTGTTACCTATGCCAGTGAGAACCCAATGCAGGTGGCCCAGCAGGTCTAGGGGAGACCACAACATTGACGCCCAAAACATACAATGTACAGAATGGCTTCTGTGATTCATTTCATTTTTGTAAGCCCAGATGTTCAGGATTTGCTCACTTTCCAGTGATGTCCTGCAGGCGTGGGTTTAGGAATCCAGAAAAATAGCTAATTATCCCAACTTTTTAAAGTGATGAAGACGTACATATTTCCTAGAACTTGTCATTATTTCAACTCTGGGACCTTCAAAATCTGTGGTGTTTCCTGTATAATGCAGCACCTCTCAACCATGACAGATCACATGTACTAAAATGCTGAGAAAATACACTGCACAGAAGACAAATTTTAGCATTTTCTATCTTTCTGTAATTTGATATTAAAATAGTGATTTAACATTTTAATGTGACATAGTTGACAACACAGGTTTGCGCAATGAAAAGATAATTGCTATAACATTTTAAAATATTTCATTATTGCATTTTTAATAATAAAAACAGTAAAATGCTTTTGCATTTTAGTCTCAGACTAAACTTTAATAATCATTCTTATTCAAATGACAGGATGTGGAACTGTTGAATGTTGTATATATACCCATGAATGATTTAGGGGAACTATGAAATTATATTAAATTTGAAAAATACAGTTTTGTGTAGGGGGGGATAAAAACCCTAATGACTTCACAGGAGAAATATTTATTGGAATATCACGTTACCTTTGTTTGTAGCATAATGGTCTCAGAGGGGCCAAGTGAGATTATTTTGATGGTAAATTTATTACACGGTTTTTAGGGCCTGGGCCTGAGGGATCTTGTTGAAAAGGGTTTTGTGGTCTCAGAAGCTATAAGGAACTTTGGCCTCTGGCACAGTCTCCACAGAGTGAATCTGTGTCCTTGGAGAAACAAAATAGATGCCGCCCAGGGAGGGGAGCAAATGTTTCAGGTTGGTGTCAGCTCACCAAGGAAGGGAGCAAACAGCACATATTTCACTTCTGTCAAAAATGCTGTATTTCCTTCCAGATAGAAACTCCAAAGCATTCTTTGTCTCTTCACATTAAAATCTCAGGCTCGAACACAGAGCTACTTGAACTGGAATTCTGACTCTACCATTTGCTGGCTATTTGATTTTAGAAAGTTACTGGATGCTCTGGAGCCTGTTTCCTCATCTGTAAAATAGAAACGATAATAAGATGTGCCTCCACAGAGTTGTTATGAGGACTGAATGAGGCACTCACTATGTGGCACACAGGTATATACACGGAGCCTTGGCACATGATTAAACTCTCCAACAATGGTAGTCATTATTATTATTGTAAATAAACTCTTTAAAATTTTTTCTAACGTTTATTTTTGAGAGACAGAGAGAGAAAGAGAGAGAGAGGGAGAGAGAGAGAGAGAGAGAGAGAGAGAGAGAGAGAGAAAGAGAGAGAGAGAATGAGCAGGGAAGAGGGGCAGAGAGAGAGGGAGACACAGAATCTGAAGCAGGCTCCAGGCTTTGAGCTGTCAGCACAGAGCATGACACAGGGCTCAAATCCACGAACTGCGAGATCACGACCTGAGCCAAAGTCAGCAGCTTAACCAACTGAGCCACCCAGGCACCCCATAAACTCTTTTTAAAGTCCTGTTTTGTCTGCATGTGTGAGGAACAGAACCATGAAGGCATGACTTGTGAAATAGGGTCTGTATTTTAATGTTCTAAGTTCCAGAATAGAGCCAGCATAAAGGCCAGAGGTGCATGACCTCTCTTGTAGCCACTGTACAACCTGGAGGTTTAGAGGAATCAGCCTATACCAGAGAGCCTTTCAGACTCATCTCTCACTATTCACATTTCTAGTATGGGTCCTAGGGAGCCCAGAGATTCTAGACTGGTTACAGGACACAATGACCATGTGTCAGAATTTGCCCCACCCCCACCCCCGCACCCCATCCTCCAAAAAAAGTCATTCTCCCAACTGTACTTGCAAGAATTTGCCTAGTTCCTTCCCTCTACTGCTCTTTTCCACACCAAGACCCCCATCTGGAACCGTAGCCTTACCCCAGATCTGTGACCAATCTTGTCCTTACTCAGAGGGAGGTGAAGAATAAGGATAACTTTGATGATTTGACATCAGGACCACCCTGTTGATTTGTGATTGATTTGTTTATTTGTGCCACTTCTAATAATAATAATAACAATAATTAACTTTTTTTTAACACTTAGTCTGTGCTAGCCCTGTTCTCAGCACTTTACATATATCAGTTCATTTGCTTCGCACAAACACCCTATGAGGTAGGCATAAGTAACTTGACCAAGGTCATACAGGTAGTAAGTGACAGAATGGAACTTTGAACCCAGGCAGGCTGGCTGTACAGCCCCACCACTCAATCACTTCCTCCTTAACAAGCTTCCTTTTTATTCCATTACAAAGACCAAGTCTCCAGTTTGTTCTATCTGCCTAAGGGTTGTGGTGATGAGCCACCTGGGGTCTTAGGTCCTCACCACAAACCGCTGGGGGCTAAAGCCCTGCCCCTGAGCCCTAAGCCAGTAACTTTGCTCCTTCTACCCGATTTTAGGCCTCTCTGCCCTAGATCCCTGCTTGGGATTCTACCTCAAGTCTATCTCCAAACATCTGAGATGCCACCTTTCTGGCAGGGTTCTCTCCATCATCCACTGGGACTTTGGTCTCCAAGCCTCTGCTTATCTACATTGGATGTCTCACATCTGGGGCTGAAGCTCCTCCAGGCATAGATCTGACTAAAGGGCCAATCTCTGTGCCTGATGTGCCACACTAGGGTAGTTTTTGCAGGGAGTGCTGTGAAAGAAAGTGGCCACATCATTTGCACACCTGCTAATTCTTCTCCCTCCTTCCACAGCTGAGTCTGGAGAGGGCCTTATAAAGAGCCAGCATTTGAGCTTTCTTAAGATATACGGAATGAGGTGAGAATCCCCTAAAAACTTCTCTGTACTAGCACATGTTAAGGTTATTGGTCTGTCCAACAGGTGTGGACAGGTTTCTAACTTTGTAGACAAGAAGAGTAAAGATGACTAAGCCCCTCAAAAGATCAATAAAAAAAATATTCAAGATGAACTGAAGACTGTACCATATTCCTCTGAGTAGGAAAGGGGAATTTAGGATTACCATATGAAAATGATCCACTAGATGCTTTTCAATTTAATACCTAAGATATCAAAATGTCAAGTATCCCACAACGTTTTGCTAGGCCAATTGAAACTAACTGAGCAATAAAATATACCGAAAGCAGTAGGAGAGTTAGGGGACTCCTGAGTCATGAAAGCACATATTTGATGAACAGGTCACAAAATTCCCCTGTCTAAAAGGCAGAATGTTAAACATTTTGAGAGGTAATAGATTCCCAACCTAGAAGGTGAAAGGGTCACCACCTAAGATAATTAGCCTCCAGAGCAGAACCACACATGTCTCAGGGTCAAGCACATCTCTGACATGAGAGGAAGATCTGGGACATCAGAAGCTGCCTAAAAACTCAAAGGATAGTCTGTAAAACCCTTGGTAAAGGCACGGAAAGTCCTTAAAAAGAAAAAATGCAGGCCTAGTTCATTCAGCAGGGAGGTTGCAGGAAGGTAGAGAAGGTAAAGGTCATGGCAGAGTTGTTAAGATTGGAAATCATAAAAGAAGATATTTTTAGAAAATTATACTCACCAAAAAATTAAATTCTCTGTAAAGCTAAGAGCACTACAAAAAAAAAAAAAAAAAGTTAAACAATAAGCTAGTTATAAGGGCCTCTCTACCCTGCCCCCTCTCTCTGCCTGGCCTCTGACTTCCCCTTCCTATGTTAGCAGAACTGTCCACTGTATGACTCTAGATTAACCAGGACCTCCTTACCACTGCAGGAGACGAAAAGCCCCCATAGTCGACCTTTCAACTCCTAGGCAACTAGGATGCTGGCTGTGACAAAAGTCTGGCAACCAGACACTGGCCCAGGACTCTGAATCAGAGACACAGGACAATCCATTTTGGTGGTAGTAGCTGCAAGTCTCCAGGGCCAGTGAGGGCAGAGGTGCTCAGAGTGGCTTTCAGTGCCTAGTGTCAGTGTCAGCAGGGTCCTTACCAGGCAGTTCCTAAGTGTGGTTTGGGCCACAGTTCACCCTGCCTCCCTTGGTGCTGCTCTATTTTCAGAATCCACTTTCCTAGGTTTTCCAGTGGTTCTGTGATCTACCAAATATCCTCTCAAAACATTCATTTTCTGCCAGAATAAGCTAGTTACCTTCTGTTGCACACCCTCCAGAACCCCTGACAATACAGTGGGAAACCTACCTGTAGTGTTTGAAGGGCAAGAGCAAAATATCCTGAAAATACACATGGTTCTATCAAGCCACTAAGGAAAGATGAGTATTCCAATAGAAAACAGGGCAAAGAGAATTCACTAAAAAGGAAATACAAGTGGCCAAAAAACATAGGAAAAGACATTTACCCTCCCATTTCCAAGATGAATATTTTCCAAATACTGTTGAGAAATCATTCTTCCCATATCATATTGTCAAAGATTAAGAGTGCCAATACTCAGCATGGTGAGCTTGTGGGTAAAAAGTGGTTTGGGGTATATATTGACATAACTGTTCTGTGGGGAGGGGAGACATCTGATATTGTGTATCAAAATTTATTTTATTATTTTTTATAATATTTATTTATTTTTGACAGAGAGAGAGAGAGAGAGAGAGAGAGAGAGAGAGAGTGCACATCGGAGGGACAGAGAGAGGGAGACAGAAGACCCAATTGAGGGCTTGAACTCACAAATATGAGATCATAACCTGAGCCCAAATGACTGAGCCACCCAGCACCCCCTCACCACCACCCCCGCCCAGGTATCAAAATTTAAAGGGTTCCTTTTGGCCCAGCAATTTTGCTTGTAGGAATCTATTCTGAAAAAAAAGGCTATGACCCATGAATCTCAGGTCCTAAATCTCAGGATTTTTAAAACATATAGTTCAGGTGCGCCTGGGTGCCTCAGTCAGTTAAGCCTCTGACTTTGGCTTGGGTCATGATCTTGAGGTTCGTGAGTTTGAGCCCTGCATCAGGCTCTTTGCTGACAACTCAGAGCCTGGAGTCTTTGAATTCTGTCTCCCTCTCTCTCTCTGCCCCTCCCCTGCTCATGTTCTGTCTCTCTCTCTTTCTTTCTGTCTCTCTCTCAAAAATAAACATTAAAAAAAGTTTTTAATATATAGTTCATAAACTCAAAATAAATTCATAGTTCAAAGTAATTTCAAAATAACTCACACTGTTGTTTACTTATTGGCGTCAAACACCATGGAAAGGATGGGCTCACAGAATTATATATTAGATCCCTTTTCATCGTCTTCCCCAATCACTATCCCTGTGTTTTGAAGCTGCGCTCCTCAAATACTCTGGTAACATTCACAAATTGATAATCCTTGTTTTAACCCCACCTAACATTAAGTAGAGAAGAGTTTCAAGAACTCTATCTCAACCCCTATCATCCTCCCTCTCACTCCATGCTAGCCACCCTGACTGCTCACTGTTCTTCAGGCCTTTGCACTGCTGTTCTGACCACACTGCAATTCTAGATAAATAAATAGGGCTTGCTTGACCTTCCGTCCCAGTCAGGTCTTTACTCAGATGTCAACGATCTGCCCTGGACACAGACATCCTATTTAAAATCGCAACACGTGTCTCCTCGGTACTTTCTATCATCCTTCCTGGCTTTATTTTTCTCCGTGGCACTTATAAACTAACATTCTATACATTTTACTCATTCATTCATTGCCCATGTCCCTCCTTACCCACTAGAATATAATCTCCCTGAGGGAGATATTTTTGCCTGTTTTGTTCAGTGCTTTATCCCTAGTGCCTAGAAAAGAAGTTGACACACACATACCAGATGCTCGAAAAATATTTGTTAACATTTATACTAAAGAAAAACAGAACACCCTGAGAGTGTTCTGTAAATTGTAGATTGAGTATATTACACTATGTTTACACAATGGGGGTTGCTTAGCACACTGTGGTAGGCAGAATAATGTTGTATTCTGATAATAAGATACCTGATAATAAGATATCTGGCCCTAATTTCTAGACTGTTAATGTAACCTCATTTGGAGAGGATCTTGAATGTGCGATAACCTTAAGGAATTTGAGAAGGAGAGATTATTCAGGATTACTCAGTGGGGCCTAAATGCTATCACACATAGTGGCTTTACAGGAGAGAGACAGAGGGGGAATAAACATACACACAGAGAAGAAGGTAACATGAAGGCAAAGCAGAGATCTGAAGATTGGAGTGGTGTGGCCACAAGCCAAGGAAAGCCAGCAGCCACCAGAAACTGCTGACACCCTGATTTCCACCCAGTGATACTGATTTTGGCTTTCTGGCCTCCAAAATTGTGAGAGCATATATCGATGCTGCTTTGAGTTAGCCTGTTTGTGGTAACTTGTTAGAGTGACCACAGAAAACCAATACATACTCTTAACTTTTATTTTAATTTAATTTAATTTAATTTTTCAAGAGAGAGCATGCAAGAGGGGGAAGGAACGTGAGAGAGAGAGAGAGAGAGAGAGAGAGAGAGAGAGAGAGAGAGAGAATCTTAAGCAGGCTCCATGCTGAGCATGGAGCCCGACATGGGGCTCAATCCTAGGATTCTGGGATCATGACCTGAGCCAAAATCAAGAGCTAGACACTCAGCTGACTGAATCACCCAGGTGCCTCCCCTCAATGTTTAAATTACTATTTTGGATTGTCCAAGGAATGAAATTCTTTCTCCCAGTATAGACAACTCAAGTGTCAAAAATGCCTCAACTCCTTTAATTTTTTAAACTTTTTATTTTGAGATAATTGTAGCTTCATATGCAGCAGTACAAAATAATACAGAGAGATTTTGTGTATCTCTTACACAGCATATACGGGAACATCTTATTCTATTTTCACAGTAAGGTCCAGCACTAATGAATATCCTGACTCCGTATTTTGCCTTCTTTAACACTGCTTTGGCTGTTGTTGGTGTGGGTATAGGTAGGCTACAGTTTTTTCTTCCGTGTTTGGCGAGAGTAGAACAGTTATTGTGTAAAAGTTTTGCTTTCCTGGCTGCCCCTTTCCTTGTCCTTTGGCTACAGAGAGTAGGCTTTTTGTGGAGCTCTCTTCATCTGTGCTCATTAGTGTTTGGGGGTTGCTGGCTTCTTCAGTTACAAGCCTAGGATACATGTGCATAAGAAACCCAGGGCACTCACCACATTGTTCCTCATATCCTGAAGTCCCTATCAAGTCTACATTCTCTCTGTCTTTTAGAGTCTTCTTATTTTTATATATAATATCCAGTGTTTTCAACTGTATTTAGTTGGAGGAATAGGGAAAACTACATCTACTCCAGCTTCGCAGCAGTGGAAAATTCTCAGTATCTTTTTTTTAAATAGATTTTATTTTAAATCATTTTTTTTTTAGAGAGAGAGAGAGACAAAGAGAGAGCTAGCAGGGTGGGACAGATGAAGAGAAAGAGAATCTTAACCAGGTTCTATGCCCAGGGCAGAGCCCAACGCAGGGCTTGATCTCACACTCATGAGATTATGACCTGAGCCAAAAGCAAGAGTCAGACGCTTAACCAGTTGAGCCAGCAAGGCACCCTAAATTCTCAGTATCTCTGAGTGTGAACAAGTTCTATTTTATTTGGGGTTTTCCATGTATAGAAAGGATGAAGGAATAAAACATTTGGAAAGCTCCAAAAAGCAGAGAAAGCTACTTCGTTTTAAGCTTTCCAGTCCTATAGTCATGCTGACCCTCTCTTAATACTTCATGCATAGTTTCCTTGTATAACATTATGTTTGCACATATTTTCAGCTATTTCTTGTAAGCCTGATTTCACTGTTAAGTCTTTAGCAAAGAATACATCTTCTATTTCTTTTTTTCAACCTGGTTAACCACATAGGAGGTGTCTAATAATTGTTGATTGAATACATAATAAGAGTATCTACCACAGAACTAGCAATATGGGAGTCTTAGAGAAGTGTACAGGAAAAAAAAAATCACCATGTACTCAAGGACCTTACAGTCTAGCACAGAATGAATTACCCCTGGCATATCTTTTATGTCTGATCCACCAACTTAATTTTGTATGACAGAAATGAAAAGTTTGGTCACTGTACAGGACATGGAACCCAACCCCTATCATACCATGTGGTATTCTGGACTGTTTATAAGTTGACTGGTGCTTGAAAATGATCAAGTTTGGTAGATCTTATAGTTTCATTTGCTCACCCATTTCTTTTTTAGTTTTTGCTCTGGAAAAGGCTCAGATACTCTGTGAAATCTGGAATAGGCAATCCTTACAAAGTTAGCTCTTTACCACACAGTGAGGTATATGTGTAGGCTAATCCATATGTTAGTTCCATAGAATACTTCTGACTAGCCCTGAGAAAGACCAGGGCAGATGCACCTATATGAAAACTTTGCACTTGTATATTATCTAGAAGACTGAATTCTTTCAAGCAGTGACTAACAGCTTCAACAGGCTGTCTGAAGTGGACAGAGATGGTCGTAGGTCTCTGGAACCACCATTACTATTAGAACACAGCAGTGATTACGGCCTTCAAAGTTTCTTTCTTAAAACCAATACTCCATGGACAATTTAAACTTAGTTTCTCTGAGTCTTTAAGACTGAAATATCTCATCCACCATAGGCTTTAACATGAATGGATAGAGAAACAAAATTATCTTTGCATCTAGAATACAGATAATGCCAGGGCTGAGGCCATCTTTTTCTAATTTTGACTCCTCCTTGACTTTTTTATAAATTGTTTAACCTCTTTGCACCTTCTCATTGCGATGTCATAAAGATTACCTCTTTACTTGAATGTGGTAAATGAGACGTTTATATCAGCAGAGATTTTTTTGATGTGAGGTACACTCATAAGAAAAAGTACTGTCCTTGGGTTTCTAAACTATAAAGTTTAATCTTCAGTCCCCAGTGTCTGAACTCTTGGTTGATTAATTCATATAAAATCTTCACACTTTCAACAGTTTTCTCCTTTTCATTCCCAATCCAAACCTCAAGGACAATATACAGAAATTAATTTTTGAGTTAGAATGGGAGAAATTGTGTTAAATTCCTTCAGAGAATTAATGTGAAGTTAAATGTAATATTTGCCGACTCTACAATGCTTTTTCTAGCAGTTGTCCTTGCCATTTTCATTTTAATCCTTTATGTGCTTTTACAGCAACTATTTTAATTTAGATTTTCAAGTATTTTACAGTAATGTTAAGTAGAGAGGGGGAAACGGCCAGTGTACAGGGACAATCCAGTTACCTACATTGGTTGAACATTGTTGAGTGGGTTGCATTGTCACCACTGCAACCTGGAATGTGGAGCCTCTAGGTGACGAATATTAAGAGACACTTTCTGTGATGGATAATTCATAGTCCTACAAAAATAATACGGTTAACTGTACTTTTTAATAGCAAAATCTTTGTTCCTCAGATATTTAAGTACATTTAAAGTTGTGATAATCTGAAAGAGTTTGGAAAATTGGTATTTGGCATCCTCTCTCCTCCCCTGGTTCTAATACTGACACTTTTTGAATGAATTGGGTTGTTGAGTTCTAATGATTTGTTTACCATCCCTATGTACCCCCAGAGTATTACAGGGAAAAAAAGTGAAAGGACGAAAATGAAAGTAATTTATAAGTTATGAGGGTAGTTTAACGTTATACTCTTTATAATCTTGGAAATCATTGTCATCATCACCAGTGTCAAGTTGCACCTTCACTATTGCCAACTCATTTTCCTTCCTCTCTTTGCTTCAGTCAGTTCAAAATCCTCTGTGAGTAATCTTTCTCTCCCCTCACTCCAGTCTTATCTCCTCCTTCAAAGCCCTCCTCTGTCTTCCAGATTAAGCAACCTCACATCTTTCCAAAAGATTCATTTTCCCCATTATAAGGCTTTTTCCTTGACCATCACAACAATCTCAAAAATGCCCACTGTCAGCGATGACTGATGGCAGAAACTAATCTCTCTCCCTGTCTGTTGGCTTTGCCTTTCACACATCCCATTCTTCTCAGTGCAAATGCTATTTGCATTGAGAGTTCCAGAGGAGGACTGTCCTCCCTCATCTAATTTATTATCAGTAGTATCATTGCTACTTACGGGTGAGGCACGGTACACATCAACATGTAATGTTTTTGCTCTAGAAAGATGGTATTGAGGACCAGATTCCCTGGGCTGCCCACTGGGGTTGTTTTCTCAGTTAAAGAGAAATGGTGATGAGCCATCACCCTCGCTCTATCTCCTCTTGCCCATAAGCACACATTTAAGAAACAGGATTGTAGGTTCCCTCTGTCACTGTGGGATAGTTTCCCTTTGGCTTCTTTTCACACCCCTTTCCGTACCTCTCAGCTCCTGGAATGCCTATGCTAAATACCCCATTTTTCAGAAAGTGGCTGGCTCCAGCTTTTGACCTCTGATAATCTAAACTGTAGGTGCTTAAAAGTTATTTGCAGAGCTGAAGCTTATTTAAATGTATTGCAATTCAGAATTTCCCCCAAGTCTTTTTAGCTATCTTTTCTTGCTGTCCGAATGATAACTACTATTTATTGCATAGTCACTATGTAAGAGGCTCTATGCCAGATGTTTTACATATATGTCTTTACAACAATCCTGTCATTTATTCAATCCCTATTTTATGGTACAGGAAATTTGGTATCTGAGAGGCTAAGAAATTTGCACTAGGAAGGGAAAAAAAGAAAGGCAAAGAATAGATTCATATCCAGGCTGCCTTTTCTACCAAATCACTTAGAGACCCCTCCCCTCCAACCAAATTTGGTGCCCCAAACCACAAAAACCTTTTTCCTCCTCCCTAGTTTTCCTATTCCTTATAGTTTTTATTTTAAGGAAAAAAGTAAGACAACTGCCCATCCAAATTAATTTATGCTAAGGTATTGATGACTCTTACCCTTAGAAGAATTTGTCAGGTAAGTTAATCATTAATTTGTGGAACATGTGAGAAAATTATCTTGGTGTAGTGCCTTTCTGTCCTACTTTACACAGCGCGAGTCACCAAAAGCACCTCCACCCAACATTTGCATATGCTCAAGCATACACACACACACACACACACACACACACACACACACACACCTGGAGAACAAGAGGTTAACAATTTGAAGCTTGTTTTGTGCTGACCCAAGATTTAGCCAAATGAGTTAAGTAGTTCCGTATGTATTGACAAACTAAGACCTGAACCCTGGCTTATACATGGAATTCAAGGTTCATTTTAATATTAGTCTAACTCAAAAAGCTACTGGCATTGCCAATTAACCAGAGACTATAAGACATTTTATGTTCAATACTACAATTTTAGCCACTAGAGAGAAATTATTTGAAAAGAGAACTGCTGAGCGACCTGGCAGAAGAGGTACCGCATCAATAGATGGTCTTTTTTTCCCATGTCTCTCTCTCCCTTTCTGTGACACTTGCCAGACCCCTCTGAAGCCCTTTGAAATTTTTGAAATCATATATGTTAAGGCTATATAATTAGAATCTGATCATATCCTATATCTCTTTGAAAACTTTTACTTTAAATTACACAAGGAATACATAAATACAGGCTCTGTTAAAAAAAAACGTAAAATACAGAAAATAGAGAATTAAAAATAAAAATTATTTGTCATCTTCATTCCTATTTCATTGCTTTCCCCCAAATAAATCAGTATGCATAGTTTGGTATATAGCCTGTCTGGACATTTTTCTATCATTTATGTGCAGTTAATTTATACACAGATGTATTTCTTTTTATGTGACTGAATTTATACTAAATATAATCTGAAATTTACTTTGTTTAGTGTATCAGTGTATTCATGCTTATATGTTCTCAGTCAAGTCTTTTAATCTCTTAAGCCTCAGTTTCTTCCTTCTGTCTGCTGTAAAACGGACAGGCTCACATTGGCAAGGGCTCCTGAAAGCTAATTGTGTGCATCTATTCCCAACTCCTTGTTCACATGTCAGGTTGGAAGCCTGAAGTTGACCTTGGCTGAAGTATTTACACCATGGATATCGGCAAATACTACAAATTAGGGTTCCCCTAGGCCAACATGCCAACCTTAACCTCCTGACGTTCATGAGCATGGCTAACGCTAATCCCTCCCTCTCCACTTCTGATGAACACTACATTACTATTCCAATTCAAATTTGGTTCTTCCCCTTCCACTACATCTCTTCCCCTCCCCCACCTGCCCTTATCTCCTCAGATACCTGCTTTTTTCCCTCACCCTTCCCAAATGCCCTGGGGTAGGGGAAGAAGAGAAATGGAAACAGAAACCTGTAATGTAATGCCAACCACACTTGATCGAATATATTTTACAACGTGAATTAAGCAAAATCTTCTATTAATCCAATAGAGGTGTTTATGAGAAAAGCAGGTACCTGGATCATCAAATCACCATTCTTCATAGGAAAGAAGTAATTAGGGTGTACACTGCTTCGCACAGGCAGTAGATTAAAGTGGTGTAGTTATTCTGGGGCTTGATGTCCTGTTCTACAATAGAAGTCACATCCATGTGACTCGCCTGGACGAATTCCTCTCTGATTGTTAAGCATTTGCCATTGTGCAACTGCTTACGCTATAAGTTGTTAGGAAGATTCTATTAAATGCTATATACACCATGCCTGATACACAGGAGGTGTTCAACAATATGTTGATTTCTTTACCGTTTAGGTGAGGCACAGCTGGTTACTGACAAAGCAGAGATGAGGGTCTAGGGCCTCTGACTCACAGGTAGAAGTACTTCTATAAAACCAGTAGTTCTCAAAATGTGGTCCAAAGAGTCCTGTGCAAGTCTTCCCTTTTCCAGCTACATATTAGTGTGAGGTTAGGTTTTCTTTATATACTTTAATCAAAACATAGCACAGCAGGTCAAATGCAGAAGCAGATATGATAATCCTACCATCTTCTATTAACTCAAGCATTAAAGCGACTTGCAAATATGTAAAAGAATGCCACTCTTCTCACCAATTATTTTTGTTTTGGAAAACAGTTGTTTTTCATAATATGTTATCTATGGCTAACATATTTGTTAGCATTATTATTTTGAAATAAATTCAAAAATATATATTTTAATGTCTCATTTTCATTTCTAATATGATACACATATTTCTGTAAGGTATAGTATCAAGACATATGGCCCTGCAAACAAGCTTTTTTACATTCTTAATTTTTAAGAGTGTAAACGGGTCCTGAATGCAAACAAATTGAGAACAACCATATGAAACTACCCTCTCCCCCCAAAATATTACAATGTTTCTGTGTGTCTAATAAAGGGGAGGGAATTACAACCATGATCAATCTTTAAACACTTGAATAACTTGAAATGTGTTAGAATATAACGTTTT
This sequence comes from Felis catus, assembly GCF_018350175.1. NCBI lineage: Eukaryota > Metazoa > Chordata > Mammalia > Carnivora > Felidae > Felis > Felis catus. The sequence goes on along the minus strand of NC_058368.1, from coordinate 145,218,287 downwards.
GAATCTGGGAATTCTGGAAGAATGCCAGAATTGGGAAACAGTTGGATTAAGGTTGGTATGTTGGGGAAGGCCACCTCTGGCTGTATAGAAGATATGATGAATTAACCATGGCTGGGCCATAGCGTACCCAGATATTTACTCAAACGTTATTCAAGACGATTCTGTGAGGGTGTTTTTGGATGAAAATTACGTTTAGATTGCCGGACTTTGAATAAAGCAATTGCCCTCCATAATATGGGTAGACCTCATCTGCATCGCACAACCCAACAATCAGTTGAAAGCCTGAACAGAATGAAAGACTGATCTCCCAAGAGCAAGAAGGAATTCTGCCAGCACACAGCCTTCAACTATAACATTGGCTGTTCCCCAGGTCTCCAGCAGTGGTCCACCCTACAGATTTTGGACATGCCCACCTCCATAATCATGTAAACAAATTCCTTAAAATAAATCTCAATCTCAATCTCTCTTCTCTTCTCTTCTCTCTCTTTTCTCTCTCTCTCCTATCAGTTCTATTTCTCTGGAGAACCTGATAAAAAGAAAACCTCAGGCCGCAAATGGCTTCATTTGGGCCAAGGCCCCAAACTGGGGCTTCATACCTAACCTCATTGCAGTTTCAACCTCCCCTAGAAGTGTAGTCTTAACTGGTCAGTCAAGAATTTTCTGATCAGCAGGGCGTAGTCAACCCCCCAAAGGAAATCTGCATGATAAGATTCCCCTCTTTCCTCTAAGGGAATGGGACCTGGCCTGGAACAATCCTTCTTGCCCCACCCTCCTTCTATAAAGATCTTCCATTTTATACAACTGCTCAGAGCTTCCTTCTACTTGTTAGATGGGGTGCCGCCAGATTCATAAATCATTTAATAAAGGCAGTGAGATCTTAAAATTTACTCAGTTGAATTTTTCTTTTTTTTAATAACTCTGACCAATACAACAGTAAAGTGGGGGACAGATTGAAGCATAATGACCTAGTGGGTTGAGGCCTGTCAGTTCCTGTTAGACAGGCAAGCTTCGGTGCTGAGAGGATAGAGGCATCTTTATCTCAGTTGCTTCAGGGTCAGGTATGCCCTGTAGGCAAGCCAGACTAAGGGTCCTTTACCCCTGCCACTCCCCCACCAATTGCTATGCCACATTAAGGGATTAAATTAAGGTTCCTTGAAGTCCCTTGATCCTGTTGGAAATTTCTTAAAGAAAAAAATTACATTAAGAAATATTACACATTAAATATATATAATAAACTAAATTAAATTGTGTATATTTTATATGTCGCATAATATATATAATTTTATATATTATATATAATGTATATAATATAATATAATATAATATAATATAATATATTATATATATTATATATATCCCCCACAGGAACACTTCTGTGAGAATGGGTTTTATGTGCGGTGTCACTTATTTTACATGCTATCAGAATCTTGTCAGGGGGGTTGGGGGGTTGGGTTGAGAAAGGAACATAAGGACAACCACATGCTCAAAGAGAGGACTGTTACCAGGTTCTGACAAGGGAGCAGAGCAGGGAGGCAGGGGGCTTAGGAACAGACATTTTTTTTTTTTACCCTTTTCAATCATGCTTACAGTTGGTTAAGCCCTGCCTGTGCCCATGCAGATTAATTTGGTATGGTATACTTGTGTTTTGTTTTGTTTTTCATCTGAATATGCTGGAGCTAGTTTCCTGGAGGATTCATCAGTTGAGATATCTTAGACTCTTGGTCATGAGCCATAAAACACACTTGACCTGAGTATGATATAAATACCTTCCACCCCATTGATGTATTGATTTGTTTTCATTTTGCTGTCTCTATGTACCATATACATCCATAACCCAGCCTACGTTCCCAGAGACAAAGGGCTAGCTTAGAGCAATTCTTTGAGCAATATTAAGAACCCAAAATGGGAAAGACTTCATATTTATCCAGTACCTAAAATGTGGCAGACAATTTAAATATTAAGCATATTCAGCATGTTTAATAGATATGGAAACTGAGGCTCTGACAGATTACATGTTTAATGTAGAATGTTATTTTAAAAAGCATTTCCTGGGGCGTGTGGGTGGCTCACTTGGTTGAGCATCCAACTCCTGATTTCTGCTGAGGTATGGTTTCACTGTTTGTGAGATAGAGCCCCGTGCTGGCCTCTGTGCTGACAGCCTGGAGCCTGCTGGGGTTCTCTCTCTCTCCTGTCTCTCTGCCCCTCCACAGTTCTCTCTCTCTCTCTCAAAATAAATAAATAAATGTTTAAAATAAATACAAGAATAAAAAGCATTTCCTGCTGTCTCTATTTCTTGGTAAGTTAGGGGTTTACTGTTGTTTGGTCTGTCTTCTGGAAGCTCTAATGCCATCAAGAGATGAGAGATGAGACTGAGGCTGTCCAGCCTAAGGAAGGGAGGAGGAGCACAAGAAAGGGAGAAGCAGGTAAAAGGGGAGGGAAGAGGGGACATAAACCCCCCCCCCCCAAATAGACACTTTGAAACTGAAAATGCTGAGTAGGGTTTAATGTACTATTTTAACTTTTTCCCTACTTCTGAGTGGGAATGGGAGCTAGAAACTAAGTCATCAGTATTTTTCAAACTTCTTTGATTACTACACTACCCACAAGAAGCAATATATTTGACATTGTGACAGTAAACCTATCTGAAACAAGTCTCATGCAACAACACTTAACCCTTACCATATGCAAAACAAAACAAAAAAACTGTTATTATCTATTCAATTCTTTTTTAAAAAATGATTGTCAAGCCTATAAATTGATTTCATGACCCATTAATGATCACCAATCTTAGAAAAACACAGTTATAGAAAAGTTATTTTTTGACCAACTTAAGCAGTTTGCTCAAGGCCATGTAGTGTAAATGGTAGATCTGGGATATTCTCCATGTTTATTATGCTGAGTGTGAATGAGCCTCAGGGAGAAGTCCCACCTGGCATTCAGAGATACCCAAGACACAACCAGTTCCTCATCTCACAGACTTTCCCAGTTCGCAGGGGTTATACACTTTATCCTCTCACTACTAGGATCCCATCTGCTTTTAGCTACAAAATGTTTCTTCCTAGACAAATTAGGGAACTACAGAGCTGCAAGCAAAATCTGAAGAACTTTAATCAGGAATTATCAAACAGAATAAAATAAAAGGACATTTTCCCCATTGCAAAGGGAACTTCCCATGTAGTTGTGCCTTTGTTGAGGAGTAAAATATAACATTAACCAAGTTGAAGGAGGATAGGAGGTAAACTCTTCCCTGTGAGCCACCAATTCAGTCTCCATTAGGATAAGGATGATGGATGATGGGAAGCACTGACAAAAAAGGGGCAATCTTCCCTTCTAAGCTCTGTACCTTCTTGGCAGCTTTTTCCCCCTCTTTCTTTATTTCCTTCACATTTTTCAACTTGTAAATTTTACTTTGGGGTAGTCTATAATGTTGAAGGAAAAAATGAAAACCAAAAACCCTCTCTTTCCATGAGGCAGGTGAATGATACTTCTTAGGGAGAAAGCCTGGTTGCCCAGGAAGGTGACTTCCCAAGCATCTCCTTTGCCCAAGTTGAAGTCTTTATTCTCAATGTACACATTCCTTTCCCTGTAGAGTATTTCTAGGGTATGGTGATTCCTTTGGGGAAGATCTAGAATAAATATGATCTGAAATCCTCCTCATACTTTCAGTTCTCATCTGTTCTGCTACCTCTCTTAGATTCCTTTCATTCCTCCTGCTGAAATAGGGCTGGGGCTGGCTTGACAAAGCTGTCAGCTCCTAATATGCCAAGCCCTGAGTCATCTGGCCCTGCCTGTTGCTTTCTTGCTCAGGCTTTGAGCTAGTCACTCTGGTCTTCCAGTAGTGTTTGGAACAAAATGAGCCCTTTTCTGCCTCAGAGGCTTTGCGAAAGTTCCACTTCTTGTAAAGCCTATACATTGGTTCTTCACATAGATAGCTCCTTATCCTCCTTTGGGGCTCAGCTTAAATATCACATTCTCAGAGTTTCCTCTATCATCTCCTCTAAAATAGGTCTCCTCACTTCTCTAAAGAAGACATCCAGATGGCCAACAGGCACATGAAAAGATGCTCAACATTGCTTCTCATCAGGGAAATACAAATCAAAACCACACTCAGATATCACCTCACGCCAGTCAGAGTGGCCAAAATGAACAAATCAGGAGACTATAGATGCTGGAGAGGATGTGGAGAAACGGGAACCCTCTTGCACTGTTGGTGGGAATGCAAATTGGTGCAGCCGCTCTGGAAAACAGTGTGGAGGTTCCTCAGAAAATTAAAAATAGACCTACCCTATGACCCAGCAGTAGCACTGCTAGGAATTTACCCAAGGGATACAGGAGTACTGATGCATAGGGGCACTTGTACCCCAATGTTTATAGCAGCACTCTCAACAATAGCCAAATTGTGGAAAGAACCTAAATGTCCATCAACTGATGAATGGATAAAGAAATTGTGGTTTATATACACAATGGAGTACTACGTGGCAATGAGAAAGAATGAAATATGGCTCTTTGTAGCAACGTGGATGGAACTGATGAGTGTAATGCTAAGTGAAATAAGCCATATAGAGAAAGACAGATACCATATGGTTTCACTCTTATGTGGATCCTGAGAAACTTAACAGAAACCCATGGGGGGAGGGGAAGGAAAAAAAAAGAGGTTAGAGTGGGAGAGAGCCAAAGCATAAGAGACTCTTAAAAACTGAGAACAAACTGAGGGTTGATGGGGGGTGGGAGGGCAGGGAGGGTGGGTGATGGGTATTGAAGAGGGCATCTTTTGGGATGAGCACTGGGTGTTGTATGGAAACCAATCTGGCAATAAATTTCATGTATTAAAAAAAAGTGATGTTAAAAAGAATAAAGAAAAAAAAAAATAGGTCTCCTTTGTTCTTCCCTATCCTGGCCCTTGGTTTCATGATACCAATCATAATTTGTTAATAGTTTACTTAATTGTCTTTGTGTCTTCCTCCTCCACTATAATAAAAGTGTCCAAAGACATAACCAATTCTATGAAGTAGACCCCATCCCCTCCTGCCCCACTCCCACACACATACATTAAGAAATCTCATTTGTCTTGCAGTGAAGATAGTGTTGGCAACCTTCAACAAAGTGAGCTCTTTGCCAGGCTCTTCTTTCTCCCCAACTAAAGGCATCCATTCACTCATTCATTCACTCATCCAGTCAACAGATATTTACTGAGCTCCTACTTACTTTACTGCAGACACTGCAACAGTGATGGACAAGGCGGTTCTTGCTCATTTCTCCACGCTACACTAGCCACAATGCTCATTTTCAAGTGCATTTCTCTGCTAAAAATCTTCATCAGCTTCCACACGCCTTCTGGATGAAATCTGATCCAGCAGTTCAGGTCTTCTGTGACCTGACCTCTCTCTCCTCCCCAAACACATCTTTTGGTGTTGTCTCCTGCCCTAGGCTCGTGGTAAACTAAGTACAGGAGCTCCTCTGGAAGGAAAACAGGTAGCAACAACAAAGATCCCCTGGGCTTGCTTTTTCTACTTCTCTCTTGGTCTTTCTCTAGCCACCCATCCCCTCACCCCTCACCCCTCCACACACACAAGGCCTGGGACAACCACTTACAACAATGGGTTCTAGGCAGCTCATGGAGAATCTCAGCAGGTATATGTCTCTGCTTGTTGGGTCAGACAGCCTTTTGCTACTACCTGCCAGGCTGTGAGATTTTTCTAATTGAGATCTCGGTCCCAGAGCAGCAGGTCAGGGGTTGAGTTGGCCCTATAACTCTAGGGCAGATCTCCATAAAGGAACTCCACTTTGCCAGGTCACTCTGTGGCTGGTGGTGTCAAAAATGGCATGAACTTCACTTGCTCCAAGGATACTAAATGTCTACCAAGTGCTAAAGAAGAGAATGCCAGGAGTTACAAACCTAAGAGCTTTGTTACAAAGAAGCTTTTCCTCTGGAAAAAATCAGCACCTTTAATTCATGCCTTATTAGAAGGGCCAGAGAAAAGGGGAATTTAAGTTTCTGCAAGTTAACATTTATTTCTTACTTTTCATCCCATGTCTCTTCTGGATTGCCACTATAGACCATTATAGCACTTTCCCCTTTTCATTTTGTGCTACTTGGGACTTGCTTTTATTTATTTTTCTTGTGGGAATATCATGAACAAAGGACTAAGAAGGAAGGAAATTCTTCAGCTTTTCTGGAAACTTGCTATGGCTTGTCTTTTAAATACTTTATGCTTCAGTTTCTTCATCTATAAAATGGAGAATTAGCAAAATTAATGAACCTTTGTCTTTCATAAAATGTCTTATAGGATAGGTGCTGTGCAAGTAATATGCTATGGAATGATAGCATTTTGTTAGTGTTTATAAACATAATTTGAATTTTCCACTAATTGGAATTAATCCTGTTTATAAGGAAAGACCTTTCCAATTAAATCACTGGTGTGAAACTTTGGGTGGCTGAAGCCTTCATTCTGCTTTACTTCTAATAAAATGGGTTCCTACTCTATTTTGGGTAAATTCTTAATTTGGATCTTCCTTTGGTCACTTTCAATGAAGAAGTCTCACTTTTTATTTAGTCTCTCTAAATACTCTTATTTGTATTTGAAAATTTTCTTTGATATTATGCCTCATTATTGAAAATCATTTTACAGCTGAAGGTTAACAGCAAGTTTATTCAAGATAATGCTACTGTGTGCTTTAAGATTTTAAAATAAAAACAAATAACCTTTCATTAAGTCACTATTATAGTAAATTATATTTTATTTTCATACTGGACTTATGATGTTCCTTGTTCTTAATTAAAATTATTTTGAATACTATTAGCCAAAATGGTAAGGAACTACAAACCTATTCATGCTTTTAATTTTGTCATAAATAAATATTCACCTGGTTCTAACGCTGACTTGTTTTAATGCTATTTCCCCAATTACAAGCCTTTTAACCCGTGTAGAGGCTTTTTTTCTCTTGAAAAGTAGAAGATTTTTCAACACTCCTTGAATCTAAATCTGTTACTTTCCAAATACTGTTAGTCGCTGAAGCCATACATATATTATATAACCTGGAGTATCAATTTGTCCATTCCTAAGTGCCAAAAAAAATTACCTACACAGTGGGTCAGAGTATGTCCTGACCTCCTGTGGCCTATTTACTAACTTTATGGCTTTGGGATACCTTGAATTTAAACCCATTTGGCTTTGGATCCAGGCAATTCATTGCAGATGGGAACCACCACTGATTTCTTTTGACTCAAGAAGATTATTGGGCCAAAAAAAAAAAAAAAAAAAAAGGGTTCTAGATTATCCCTCCCCCATCTTAAAATGAGAAGTTCCAAAGAACTCAGGGAAAGGTACAAGCTCTCCTCTACGAAACTCTTCCTGTTTCCCAGGTACCATGCTAAATTGATTAAAATCCTGGGAGTGTATTTTTATAATGATATTTAAGGTATTTAGTCTACAACCGTCAATTAGTAAGGTCTTTATAAGTAATAGCCCCCCCTTCTCTGAATCTCTGGGATTGGTACAAACTTGAACTAGGTTCTCTAGGATATCTCTAAATCAAGATGGTAGTTCAAACTCAGTCTAAACAAAATTGATTTCATGCCTCAGATAATCTCCCTGTAAATCTTTATGGCTGGGATGCTATAGATTTAAGCAAAAGTCTGAATGGCCCATAACCAGGTAAGGTTCCTTGGTCCATTGTCTCTTTGCTAGATAACTATGGAAATACATGTGTCTGAAGTTAACTAATATTAAGTATTTAGCATGATAGATGGCTTGGAAATGCTTAACACATATTAGTGTTTTCTTTTGTTCCTTCTTTTGAGAGGATTTGAAGTATAAGAAAGCTAGGGAATATGTGGCAGGAACATGGCCAATAGACCCCACATCAGGCAAAAGGTATTTAGCTTCATTTTCCCTCAGAGAGCAGAAGAATCCCAACATACATATCTGCTAGCTGCCACCCAACTGTGCTATACTAGATGTGGGAAGAAGAACAATACTGAGTATAAAACTGCCCCAGTGTAAAGTCTGGGGTACTGAAGATCAGAAATCTTGCAAAACAACAACAAAAAAAGTCGGAAATGTGTGATTCTGAACAGTAATTTTATGCAGTCTGAGAACAAAAGGAATTGAGGAATAAATACTGCTACAATTGCCCCCGCATAAAGCCTTCTGCATAGTCCTTACAGTTACTTTCAAGTCATTTATAAACACTGATGGTGTGAGATAAAATCCACTCGAACCAAATATATTAATCAGTCATATAGAATTTATTAGTTTGGAAGGGAGATCAAGGAAGGTTTTACACTGTACCTTGGACACCATACACTGTCATAAACCCTTTTTCCCAGAGGGCCTCTCTGTCTGCATCTGTGTGGCATGACCCATGATGCATTAGACCCACACCACAGCAGACCTCCTTTTCTTTTCTGACCTACTGTCCCAATGTAATATAATGCTCAGGCTTCCAAACTCCACCCTTCCTTTCCCAATCTCATAATTGCTTTAGAAATAGCCATTTCACCAAATTTCTCCACTTTCTCCAATCTTGCCTAGCCACGTGCAGTACTTAGCACAACATAACTCTTCAAAAAAACGCTGAGCTATGTATGGTTGTATGATAGGCTGGGTGGGTTTATCTCTCAAGATGTAATCAAGTGAGCCAGCTGATCCTTGCTGAATCCTGTCTCCTCAGGGAGGATAGATCTACATGATCTAAAGACAACTTTGGGTTACTAGTACCTTCAAATTACAGGCTCTTAGGAGCCTAACTTGCTTGGAAGTCAATAGAGAGACTCGGGAAGATGTATACTTTAAAAAATGTATAATAACCATATGTTGATTTCCCTTTTGTTCTCTTTGAACTTCCTAAATCACAAAACTCTTTACACAAAAGTACCACCTAGGAAACAACTTAATAAAGCCTCCATTATGCATTTTCTCCCAAAGTCCCTTTATGAGTGGACCATCAACTGAGATCTTTTCTTTGACCCCTTCTTCAGGAAGCCCTGCATACTCTCCAGCAGGGACCTTGCACCTACCCCATATCAGGCTTGAAAGAGTGTGTATAGCAAAGCAAACCTCTTCGTACAAAGGAACTCTTACCAGCTGGCAAGAAGATAGTGTTTTCTCCGTGTTTCACATCCTATATTATTTGAAAGGTAGTATCATGTTTATTGAATTTAAGCATGTAGATTCAGATTCATCTTTTCAACAATTAGTAAGGGTCTCTTACCTACCAAGCAATGGGCTAAAAGCTGGGGCTATAGCAATGAGCAAGTCACAGTACCTGCCCTCAATGAGATTATTGTCTATTATGGAAGAAGGAAAAGAAAATACATATTTCAACTCAGAGTGGTAAGTGTGATATTGGGGGATATATTGGTTGTTATGAGAACACTTTCAAGGGGCACCTGGGTTGCTCAGTTGGGCTTTACACTGGTTGGTGTGGGACCTGTTTGGGATTCTCTCCCTCTCCCTCTGCCTCTCTCTCTCTCTCTCTCTCTCTCTCTCAAAATAAATAAATAAACATTAAAAACAAACAAAAAAAGAGAACACTTTCAAGAGTCCTACCACCCCATTTTGAGGGAGAAAGTCTAGGAAGGCTTTCCAGAAAAAGTGACATTAGCACCAACCAGCCAAATGAACAGTGTTTAGCAAAGGAAGAGGGTGAAGGCCGCATTCCATTAACCAAACAACAGGAGGAGAGGGAACATAGTCTGCCCCAGGCTGGGATAGTTCACTGTGGCTGCAGCTACAAAGGGCTAGCAGAGGAAGAGCGCAAAAAGATAAGTGTGCAAAAGGAAGTATGGCTGATCATAAATGGCCTGGGATGCCACATCAAAGAGTTTGTGCTTTTCTTTTTCTTTTTTCGTTGCCTGAAGTTAGTGGGAGAGGTTCTGAGCAGACAAGGAAGCATATTTAGATTTCAATCCCTTAGAAAACAATCTCAGTGGATGAAATACAAGCCAAACTAAGCCAAGCCAAACCAAACCAAGGTATACGTGTGATAGCTGCTACCTCTGAATTGTGTACAATGTGCCATGAAAAAGCTGTGAGGGTCTAGGTAAATCCTGTGGCTGGGGTGGGGGGAGGGGGGCTCAGGAAGGCCTTCTGGAGCAGGTGGTCTGGTAGTGAGGGGGGATGTCAGCAGTGCAAATGCCCCGCCTCCAAAATGTATTGGTTTTATTCCAAAGCACATCCTTTATTCTTGAGAACTTTGAAGACAGTATTACTCAAGCATCTCCTAAAGTCACAGTCCCATTTATTATTTATCTGAAGCTCCTGATGGCTTTCTTTCTTGTCAGGGGTATGAATCTGAAGGAATTTTAGAACCCAGATGATAACTTCCTTGAATAAATTATTATAAAAATTTCAACTCTGAAGAAAATTATCAACTATAGAAACAACGTTAGGAGCCTTAATCTAATTTTGGTGTTATTTCTTGAATGATCTACAAAATCCCCAAATCCTACAAAAACACTGAAGAATGAAGTTTGCACGATCATTAATTTATCTCTTTAAAAGAGAAAGCTTCTCCCTTCTAATGAGAGAAATATAATAAAAAATTGACTCTATTAAGAGAGATTTGGGCATGTAAAAAAATAGTTTTGAAGAAATGGATGTCAAATTTTAATTTGTCAACAAAGAGCTGTTAAAAGGAATAATAATGTTCAACTTTACTTGGTGCCAAGTATGATGTTTGTATTTTGTCACTTAATATTCAGAACAGTCCCATGAGCTACACACCAGTAGTACCAGCATCCCTGTTTTACTAACAAGGAACATTGGCTCAGAAAGGATATATAACTTGCCTAAAGTTATGCAGTTACTAACTAGAAGAGCTGGGATTTTGAGGAAGTCTGTCTCCAGAGGTTACCTTTTATTGTTTGTTGCAGTGATTCTTGCGGTGGTGATTAAGGGGTTAGGTTCACTGTCTCAAGCTGTCATCTATAAAATGTGCCTATAAGAATCAAATGCCCACTTAGCTCTGTTTCGTGCTCAAAACTAGGTGATTTTTTAGTAATATATCATTTGCTAGAACCCTCGACTCCGTCCATTCACTCTTCTGTTCACAGGTCTCACTGTGGGCTTGAACCTGTGCCATAGACTCAAAGGTTATATTTGCCTTTATAGCTCAGGAAATGGGTTGGTTTTTAGGCACAGTGCCAAAAGCTCTGAGTGTAATACACACTTGAACTCAGACAAATGACAAGTTTATCCCCTTGTTTGCTGGTCTATCTACTGATTGATTTTGAGAACACACAGCTTCTCTCAAAACCAGCCAGGCTCCCTCAGGGGCAGTCTGGAACGGGTGACTATTCCTGCTCATGCATAGTGTTGGGCCTACGTGTAAAAGACTCAGTGATTCCCTTCTTCTTTTACATATAACTCACATGCCATAAAACTATTTTAAAAAATATAATTCAGTGGTTATTAGTATATCCTCAAGGTTGTGCAACTATTACCACTAGATCTGATGGAAAAACAACATTTTTGCTTACTATCTATTTACCTTTACATAAGTTGCTGGTGCAAAAAAAAGAACCCCAAAAATCCAGATTTCTGACTACAGGGATTTGCTCTCAGGTCACTTTAGTTTGTATATTAAAGTTAAGTTCATTGATACAAATTACGGGCATAATCCTTTTTATTTAGATGTCTTCTCCACTTCCAACGATGAAAGGAATGATTTTGAAGTATAGAGTCTACACATTTCTTCTCTTTTCAAACATTGAATTACTTTTCTTCCTGAGTATGTATAACATACACCCAGAAAAACATCCTTCCATAGGATAACACTCTAGTCCCCCATTTCCATTACCTGCTAATATTGTCTTTTCTTATCAAGTAGAGGTAGACACATTAAGACTCATATTGCTTCCTTATTTCAGTGATCCCACTCATATATGGTAAAAAACAAACAAACAAAAAAAGGAAAAAAAAGAATTTCTTTTTGCTTCTCTTATTTTTTCAAAATTAAATGACACTATCTTTTTTTAAGATGTGGATTTTTTAAAGAAGTTTTTAAAGTAATCTCTATACCTAATGTTGGGCTCGAACTTAAAACCCCAAGATCAAGAGTTCTAAGCTCTACTGACTAAGCCAGCCCAGTGCCCCTAAAATGTGGATTTAAAAAAAAAATTTTTTTAATGTTTATTTTTGAGAGAGAGAGAGAGAGAGAGAGAGAGCACAAGTTGGGGAGGGGCAGAGAGAGAGGGAGACACAGAATCTGAAGCAGGCTCCAGGCTCTGAGCTGTCAGCACAGAGCCCGAGGCAGGGCTCGAACTCATGAACCGTGAGATCATGACCTGAGCCAAAGTCATATGCTTAACCGACTGAGCTACCCAGGCGCCCCTAAAATGTGGATTTTTGAAAGAGTAGACAAATATATGCCATGTTTTACATATAAAAATGATACTATGGACCACTGGTATCCATGTAGAATTGTTTTCCACTTGTAATGAAGGATTTATATCAATGATACTTTTATAGGGAAACATAAATATCCCAGGCCAGAAGAGTATCAGCCAGTTATGCCATTGCAGTCAGCATCATGTTGGCACAAATAACCTTTCTGTTATTGGTTGATATTAAGTTGGTTGCTTTTTTAAAAAGTTTTATTTATTTACTTATTTTGAGAGAGAGAGAGAGAGAGAGCTCTAGCTCAAGTGGGGGAAGGGCAGAGAGAGGAGAGAGAATCCCAAGTAGGCTCCATACACTCAGCGTGGAGTCCAATGTGTGCTCCAACTTCATGCACCATGAGATCATGACCTGAGCTGAAATCAAGAGTAGGACACTTTAATTACTAAGCCACCTAGGCATCCCTAAGCTGGTTGTTTTTTGAAGAAAGCATCAGGGATGAACAAAAGAGGCTAGATGATTTCACAAGATAGGCTTCAGTTTCACACTTGATTCCTTCAAATGATGATAAAAAATGGTGATGAAGGATAAAGGCCATGTTAATTGCAGTTCAACAATTCTAATGGTGCCATTGCTATATATTAGGACAATTAGATTATATTTCACATCTAATTCTATTGCAAATTATTCACTTGTTCTAGTGTTTATTAAACATCTACGATGTATAAAGCTTTGTGTTGTAGACTATTTTGTTAAGGATCTGACATCCAGCGGAAGAGCCCATACACCTTTACACAACAGTTATAGTTATAAGGTCAAATTCCATTACTACAGAATTGAAGGAACCTCCAAATTATTTATTTCACTAGAATTGTATTGTGTATGCTTGAAATAAGTAAGTTACTGGCTAAGGCTGGGAAATCTTTTTATAATAGTGAGGTTTTCATTATGATGATATTTATTGTAAGGGGATCTGAACTGTAATATAATACAATTACAATCATAAATATAATTATGAGTGTGTAAGTGCTGAGGGAATACAGTAGAAAAGATTAATTAGAGACAGGTGGTTCTAGGACTCCTCAAAGGGCTTCTGATTGATTCAGGGGAGATCCTGGTTCTCTCTAGACTTCTCTTTGCTCCCAAGGGACCCTACTACACTGAGTGCTTATGATGAAGAATGTAAAGATCTTTGCATTTGCACCCAAATCAGAAGGATCTTTGGCTTGAGCTTTTAAGAGCCTCACCTTAATTCTTTAAAATAATATTATTAGGGGCGCCTGGGTGGCACAGTCGGTTAAGCGTCCGACTTCAGCCAGGTCACAATCTCGCGGTCCGTGAGTTCGAGCCCCGCGTCAGGCTCTGGGCTGATGGCTCAGAGCCTGGAGCCTGTTTCCGATTCTGTGTCTCCCTCTCTCTCTGCCCCTCCCCCGTTCATGCTCTGTCTCTCTCTGTCCCAAAAATAAATAAACGTTGAAAAAAAAATTTTTTTTAATAATATTATTAGAAAGTATTCTATTAACCATTTAAAAACTTATCTTTGAGACCTCTGGTTACAGAAGTTTCCTCCAATGTTGAATAATAATAGCCTTTTGAAATGAAGCTACAGGCAGAAGACTGGGTTTAAATCCCCCAAACTCTGTTGAGGAAGGCATGCTTCACGATGGACCCTAAAGTTATGAAACATAAATAGATCCTGACATGGCCCTCACTCGGGCACCATGGTCACTCTCATGCATATTACTTAGAGTAGAGATATAATCACTCCACATCTTTTTGTCTTCCCATACACCTAACACATTTCACAACCTTGCATTTTGATAAAGAGACTCTCCTAACATTGACCTATGGCTGAACTGCTGAGTATAAAATCTGTTTAATAGTAAGTTATTCATGGGGTGCCTGGGTGGCTCAGTGGGTTAAGTGTCTGACTTCATCTCAGGTCCTGATCTCACAGTTCAAGAGTTCGAGCCCTGCCTCGAGCCCTGCCTCGGGCCCTGTGCCGACAGCTCAGAGCCTGGAACCTGCTTCAGATTCTGTGTCTCCCTCTCTTTCTGCCCCTCCCCTGCTTACCCTCTGACACACACTCTCTGTTTCAAAAGTAACTAAACATTAAAAAAAAATTGTTAAAAAAAGTAAGTTATTTGGGTGGCTGTAAATGTTTTGACCATCATTGTCATGAAAGATAATTTAACATCTAACTCAGGGAAACAAAGGTAACACTAGGTTTTGCTGGGTACTCTTTAGCATTCAAAGCTTCAGAATGCTTACGCACAATGAGCAGCAATTAGAAGTTCCTGTATGACCTTACTTATACTGCCCTTGGTCTTGGGATTGTTTTAATGTATCGATACAGGTTTAATCACCATCAATAAGAAGTTGAAACAGAACTAGTCAAAGCCCAAGTTAAACCAGAAAGGAGAATTTTGTGGAGTTCTAACTCTAAAGGAAATATAATCAAATGTATTGTGCTGACCATCAACTGTCAGGAGCAGAGTCCCAGCTTCAGCTTGGTGATGATCTCAGGTGAATCACTTAAACCCTCTGCTCCTCAGTCTCCCCACTCATCAACCTTTAACATGTATGCAAAGACCTTGCAGAAGAAGACATTTTAAAAATGACCTGTTTTCAAGCATGTGAGTGGGAATTCATTTTACAGGAACAAAGAAAAGAAACTTTTCTTTCTTTTTTTTTTTTTTAAAGCAACTTCCAGCCTGGGTTGATTTTACATCAGAACTAAATTACAGTCTGTTGCCATACAGGGTTAGAAATCAGTGGTCAAGCAAAAGTGAAGTTCCAAGAATCTGCATTGTTAAAGTGCCAGCAAGCAAAGGTAGCCTGTCATGTTTCTAAACAGCCAGCAAGATGGGAGCAGGCTGAAGCAAGCAGCTAGGAAAACTAGGCAGGATGTAACAGAGCCCCAGGGTTAAAAAGAGGAGGTAAAGATGAAATGCGATATATGGTTTAACAAAGTGGTTAACTGTCATTATATGATTCAGATATGTTTATTTTTTAAACTTTCACCCCAGACTGAAGTGGGTAAGAGAACACTTTTTAGCTACAGATGACTATTAACAAAAAACAAGGGAGAAAGAAAGAAAACAATGAATGAAAAGAAGAAAAGGATTGTGATTATTTGCATTATCAAAAGTGACCAACAAGCGATTCTTTAAAGGCTGTCAGCACAACATTTTACCATTATTTTCCAGCTCCAGCGACCCGCATAAACTCTGTATAGAAGGAAGCTCACAGCAGCTACACAGACAACAGAGAAGGAAGCTGCTGGCTGCAGCCGGCACCTTCAGGACGACAGACAGCCAACAGGGCATTTCACCCTGAAGGTGTATGTGTGATTACACAAAACCTTCACTTGGTCATTTTTTAGATGTTTTAATAATGCTGATGCAAAATAAGAGTAAAATTACAGGTGCCAGTTCCCAGTGTAGAATGCTGATAAACAACTTACCATTTTGCAGTGGCTGGTCACATCTGGAGCCTTTTGGGATGCAAAAGTACTGGAAGGATTATTGCAAAACTTAAAGACACTTTTGCTGCCATTACTTTGTTTTTAACCTAAATTAGTGAGGGTTTTGGTGGGGGGGGGGATGGAGAAGGAATGCTTTTTTAGAGAGTCATAATGCTTATATCATGAACTTATTTAGTTAAACACTGATCAAATAGCAAAATGGAAGGGGGGGTTAGGTTTAGGGTAGTTGCTTGAAAACTTTTCTAAATTGACCTTAAATAGACAGAGGCTGGTGTAAAACTATGGGCCAGTGGATTATGGTTTATTAATTTGGGTATGCTATCAAATTTCCCAATTTAAATAACCTGCTTAAACTTCATTTGTCATTTTTTTTTTTAATTTTTTTTCAACGTTTATTTATTTTTTTTGGGACAGAGAGAGATAGAGCATGAACGGGGGAGGGGCAGAGAGAGAGGGAGACACAGAATCGGAAACAGGCTCCAGGCTCCTAGCCATCAGCCCAGAGCCTGACGCGGGGCTCGAACTCACAGACCACGAGATTGTCACCTGGCTGAAGTCACCTGGCTGAAGTCCGACGCTCAACCCACTGCACCACCCAGGCGCCCCTGATTTGTCATTGTTGATACCTTTCCTTACAATGCTTGATTAGCATGTAATGTCCACAGTGTAGGAAAAATAATACAAATAAAAGGGCATTGTTCTTATTCTTTATGGAGTTATGGTTTTCCATAAGCACAAAAGAGCATTAACAAAAGAATATATTAGAGTATTTTGACTCATTTTTAATAAAGTTCTTCTTTTAGGATATAAATGTCTATATTTTATTTTACTTCTTTAAGTTTACTTATTTTTATGAGAGACAGAAAGAGAAAAAGAGACAAAAAAATTCCCAAGCAGGCTCCATGCTGTCAGCGCAGAGCCCAATGTGGGGATTGAACTCATGAAGTGTGAGATCATGACCTGAGCCGAAATCAAGAGTTGGACACTTACTGGACTGAGCCACCCGGGTGCCCCTCTATATTTTACACCCACTTTAAGATTATTTGAGCCTGACATCAGGACTACACATGAATGGAGAGAGTCTGGAGGGTACCCTTAGAAAAGTATTTCATCACTTTTGCATGTTTTCTATCAGGTTGTTTGAGGAATAATTATTAATGTATACAGCTAATAGTGCATCATCTTTTTGCCCTCTTTTCTTTTTGTGTTCTTCCATTGAAAACATGCAATCTGAATCTTAGGCAGCAAATTGGTCATAGCTTCTGAAGTCTCGCTTCCAGGAGATTATTCGCTATAGCTATCGCATAGGAAATCAGACATTTTAATGATCACACATGTTTTTCTATAGTGTTTCATGGACTGACAGGGCTGGAGATGTCTGAACTGATTCGGTTAGACTCATCACCATCCTCCAGAAATCATTTCCTGTGATATCATGTAGTACATTTCTCATAGGGCTTCCTTGTCAAAGAACATTCCTGTTTTAAGCTAAATAATAACTTATGGAGCTGAATAGATTTTATTACTGAACAATGAAGTAGTGTGCCTAGTATGTGAAGCATTCTAGCTTTCTTCATGCAAATGAGCAGGTATGCTTAACAAGTCAATCTTGAATTTATGTGATGAAAAAAAACCACTTTGTCGGCTGTGCCCTCTTAGTACATGTAGACACAAGCTCACGCCAGCTTGGACATGTATTAGCATCAGATGTATTGCAGTGAGAAAGTAATTTGTTGACCAAATACGCACTTCTGAATTCAAGGAGGTCTCTGTGGTTCTCTCTTCAGTTCCAGTCACTCTGCCTAAATTCTGATTTTAAGCCCTATGTATTTCCTTTTTTACACAAATGTAAGAAACTTGCTGGCTAAGTAAAGAAGTCAAAAATAGGTTTTTTTTTTCCTTTCTAGTTTCCATACACTGCTTATTAATTTGCAATAGTATTACATGGTTGGTTGTGAAAAAAAAAAGAAAAAGACTCACATGGTGAATGAAGGGAAGGAGATGAACATTTGCTGAGGATCTGAAATATGTCAAGCTCTTTCCATAATTTATTTCATTTATTCCTTACAACAAACTGAAAGAAAAATATTATTATTCTCAATGTATAGATGAAGAAACTGAGGCTACGAGACATTAAATAACTTGATCAAACTCATGCAGCTCTAAAGGAGCCAGAACTGCCATCTGGATCTAACTCTAAAGTTTATGTTATTTCCACTATACTGTGCTGCCTTCTTTGGATTCTGAAACTTCATTTAAGGAAGACCAGTAGGAGAGATTTCATTTGGAGGGTAACTTCTCAGAATATGTGAAATGTATTTTCAAACCCAGTGGGTAAGTCCATGCTGCAAGTTAGGCCTGTTATTGAATCTTCTGCGGTCCAGTTTGCCTTTTACAATTGGAAAAGCATAATCTGGAAAGAGTTTCATGTTGGTAGCTACAAAGGACAGTTGGAAACTTTTGGTTTTCATACAATAAAATCTACAGTGTTCTTGGTAATGACCTTTTCAATTGTGGTATTAATGTTTTAGCCAAAGTTCTATTCATTGCCAGGAAGAGAAAGCCACTCCAGGGGAGTTTATTGTGAGGTGGCCATCCTAGAAAATAAAATCAATGCACAGTCCATGGATAGACTAAGAAATAGACCTAGATCCAAGGTACTTTCCTCTGCCTTCCCTGTTACCTCATAATTTCCTTTTTGCTTATCTCTGTACATCTACTCCATTCTCTAGTGTTCTCTTGCCTACTTCAGCATGCTTCTGGCTGAAAATGGCCACCATAGATCCCAAATTCTCATGATCACCAGACTGCCATCTGGTATTAATGTGCCATTAAAGGACACATTTAAGTCTCTTTAATTTTAAGAGAAAATCTGATTTGTCATTGCCATTGGGTGTCCTTTGCCAGGTGTCCAACAGTGTCACCAGGGAAGGAAAGGCAAACATGTTTGCTCTTTAGTAAGGGTTACAAGTATGGGCATTTCCTAGAGAAGGGGACTCTGAGTGAAGCTGGCACTCCAAATACATCTCTACCTGTAAACAAAAAGTGTCACTATGACTTTACAGTTTTTGGAGTGTTTTCATATAGTCTCCTTTGATCTGAAATTATTTATCCTCATTTGATCCTTAGCAAAACTATGGTTTTTGATCTGTTGAAGGTCATTTAGCAAAGTAAATAGGGGTACCCAGGCTAGAGACCAAAGCCTGTGTCTTTCCACCAAATTCGGCTGCCTCTTTGTCCATGAAAATGAACACAATTTTCAGAAGAAAGGTGTGGTGTGGTTTTAAATCTACTGTTTAATTCATAATTAACATTCATAAATGAATTTGCTAATCTGAAACTACAATGGGTTTGAGCTTCCCTTTGTAGTACTACATTTTTTGTTGTACCTAAGATTGGTACTGTACTCTATCAAAAGCTTATAAATGCATTTTCTTATATTGGCATAGATGAACTTGCAGGAATTATGGAGACCATGAAAAGAATAAGGTGAATAGATAGTTTGGGGCTGCAGAGTAATTGCAGTTCAATATTTTACGGGAAATAGAAGATGTCTTTGAAATGTCATGTGACAGTTTTGTGGAGCTGGAACATTTTATGGAGGTGCAGGCTCCATAAAGGTGGGGATGCCTTTAAAGAGCATAGATAAATGAATCCTTAGTCAGATCTACACCCAATCACACTTGCAGTAGTTTTTTTCAATGACTCCTGAAGCTCAAACCAGAAATCCAGGAAAAAAAAAAAAAATGAAAGAAAATGCTTGGAGTTATCGTCTTGGCCACAGAGATAATGCAATTTCCCTATGCTAAATTCAATTAATTTTTCCAAAATTTAAAGAAGGGATAACATTTTAAAGATGAAAGGAATTTATTCCTGTTCTCAAAAAAAATCTAGTGTAACAGACATATTGAAATGCATCAAAATATAAAACATTTCTTTATTTCATTGCTAATAGACATATCTGTTGGCAATGAACCAGGATGGCAAGAAATGGATGGTAATTTTTCATGCGAGAGTATTACAAATAAATGCCTGTAGTGCTTTAAATGTCTAGAAAAGTCTCTAGAAATGGACCTTAAATGGTTACACAGTTAACATTCAAATATCAAAGAATTCAGCAAAATAGAAACTGTTTAAATATTAAACACCAAATTTTCCTTCTTTCAAAGGACTAATAACTTAGCAATAAAAAATTGTCTTTGAATC
Organism: Felis catus; assembly: GCF_018350175.1. Lineage (NCBI taxonomy): Eukaryota > Metazoa > Chordata > Mammalia > Carnivora > Felidae > Felis > Felis catus. Next base: position 145,198,253 of record NC_058368.1, on the reverse strand, counting down.
TTGACATCACAAGGTCTCAGTCAGGCAGTGGATTTTTAAATAAAAATCTGCAAGCAGTTCCTATTTAAGCAAAATTAACAGCTGAGCAAAGAGGAGTGAATTAGGAGCCTGCCCCAAACTCACCTTGACCAGACAACAGTCCACCTCCTTTGCAGCATAAGCTCCTCCTCTGTGGAGCTGCCTGCAAAGCGAAACCGCCCAGGATCGATGCTGTCAGGGAAATGTGTCTGCACAGAGGCAAGGCACTAATCAAGTTCTCCTGCAGCTGCTGACCTAGCCCTCAACACTAAGTGAAGAAACAAGCAGCCATGAAAGAGAAGCAGATGGTGGACAAGGGATCAGAGGAAATGGAAATTATAAAGGAAGAATCTCTGGACTTGAAAATAATGGGGAACCCCAACAGCAAAATCCCTTTGTCCATAGTGATGAGGAAATAATTCCTTAAGATGTTCTCACCCATGTGGAGTGAGAAGCAAAGGGTAAGGTGACTTGCTAAGGGTGTTCCTGGTTATCAGTTCCCAAGTGGCAGCCCTGTCACTAAACCAAAGAGGGAAGGTAGGGCCCAGTCGAAAGCAGTAGAAGGAGTCATAAACTGGGGAGAGTGGAAAGTGAAAGAATGCCAACACAGGTTTTCTGTACTTGTGCTCCTCTGAAAATTATTGACTACACTCGATTCTCAAGAACACTCATAAAGAATCACAATGTCATAGAATCTTGAACCTGACAGTAAGCTAAGGCTTTCTAGATCAAATGCCTTTCTAGACAGGGAAAGGGAGATTCAGGAGGATTCAAGAGCTTCCTCAAGGTCACATACAAATTAGGGGCAGTGAGCTAGAAAGAACCAAAATCAATTTCTCCTAAAGCTTAGGACAGTGCTTTTGGAGTTCCAGTAAATCTCCCACACTTATGAAGCCCTTTTAGCTATGGGCTCATGTTGGAACACTTCATTTCAATAAGTAGACTAAAATGAAACACTCTGGGATAGTTAACAATAAAACTCGTTTTTATAAATAATGACCTCTACAGGAAATATGACCCCTATCAATTAAGATATGACCTGCATTTTGGTTTTGCAAATGATGAGGTAATTGTGTCCCTGTTGGGTATCAGGGATCCTTTTCTAGTTCTTGTCACCAACTGGGTTAGGTGTTCTAGCACAGACTGATATTTGCACCTATAAATTTCTACAGTGAAACAAGGAATCCAGAGAATCCGAGCAGCAGTATAGACAGTACCATTGCTTCCAAAACCCTCACTTTATTCCCCTAATTTATTTTATTAATGCATACAAAAACTGTAAGAGTTGTAAGATATCAGAAGAGCGGTTTGGCTGAAGTAGCTTGCATATTAAAAACTTTTGCTCTGGAGGTCTTTAGGCAAGTATCATGTTTTTATCCCTAAAAGAACAAATGGATCACTGTAGAGGCAACCACTTTTTTTTTTTTTTTAACACATGTCAAAGATTTCATTTAATTTGTTAATTAATAAGGGAACCACAGGGCACCTGGGTGGCTTAGTTGGTTGAGTGTCTGACTTCGGCTCAGGTCATGATCTCACTGCTCATGAGTTCGAGCCCTGTGATGAGCTCTGTGCTGACAGCTCAGAGTCTGGAGCCTGGCTCAGATTCTGCCTTTGTCTCTCTGCCCCTCCCCTGCTCACGCTTTCATTCTCTCTCAAATAAAAAATAAAAAAAACATTTAAAAATTTTTTAAAAATAAGGCAACCACTAAGATGTTACAATGGATTCAAAGGAAAATTCATAATACCACTTATATGTAGCCACATAAGGTATGGTGAAATGAATTTTAAAATAGATGCAAAAAGAAGAAAACTGTACTAAGGTTCACAAGCAAATAATTGATTTCATTCTACCAGATACAAGTTGAACTTTTATCATCAAGAATTACATTTTTATCAGTTTTCTACAAGTTAAAGAATTATAAAGTAGCTCAAAGACAATGAAAAGTGAGAGATTATAAATCAAATAATGTAGAAGAATATGCTAGACATATATGCCTTTTTTTCAACTGAAAACATTCAGTAATCTTTGGGCCTACCAAAATTCTTTGACAATTTTCCCTTCAACTCACATTTTACAGATTAACTGACCACAGAGAGGCAATAGCCTAACCTGGATCCCTGAGTGATAGAGCATGAATGGGAACCAAGATCAGGGACACTCTTTTAACCTACAGGGCAGTAGTTCTTACCTGATGGTGAGTATATGTCTCAGTATATCTGGCAATGCCTGAAGACATTTTTGGTAGTCACAATTTGAGAGTATTTCTACCTTCTAATGGATAGAAGCTAGGGATCCTGCTGAACATCATACAATGCAAATGACAGCCCTCACAACAAGAAAATCACCTATTTTTGAAAAGTTTCTGCTCTTAAAAGCTGACTTCCTTTGGACATGTATAGGATTTAAACAACTGAGAACCCACATGCCAAAGCCACTCTAAAAAGCAAAAAGCACACTTTTCAGAGAAGAATCTTCCACTAGCATGTAAATCATTAAAGAACTGAAAGGACTAAGAACAACTGGTAAAATGCAGTGAGAACTTGTGATAATTGGCACAGCATTTTGACTAATATCATCACAGTAGTATTTATTCAACTTTCCCACAGGCACTACTTAGGGAATAGGAGGTCATGCCAAGGAAAGTATTCAACTGGCAACATTATTATGAAACTTACCTGCATTTGGCAATAAAGGTAGATGAGTAGTATATATTTCAGCATTAGATACAGAATAATTTAGATTCTGACATATATGTAACAAATTTTCTTGTAAAAACTATTGTGTGCTAGGTGCTAGGGATATATGAAGATAGAAGTTTATGAACTAGTAGAGAAGATGAATATGCACATAACAGATTATAATGCAACATGATCATTCCATGATCCTAACAGAAAGCAAGCTTAAGACTGCAAAGAGGGGGCGCCTGGGTGGCTCAGTCAGTTAAGTGTCTGACTTTAGCTCAAGTCATGATCTCACAGTTTGTGGGTTCGAGCTGTCGTGCTGACAGCTCCAGAGCCTGGAGCCTTCTTCAGATTCTGTCTCTCTCTCTCTCTCTCTCTCTCTCTCTCTCTCTCTCTGCCCCTCCCCCACTCATGCTCTGTCTCTGTCTCTCAAAAATGAATAAATGTTAAAAAAAATTAAAAAAAAAAAAAGACTGCAAAGAGGAGGGACAGAAGACAACTCAGAGCTGATCCTGAGGGAATAGACTAGGAAAACCAGAGTAGAGGGAGGGGGAATTCTGGGCAGATGGAATTGCACTTTCAGAAGCATAACGTGACAGAGACTAGTGTGTTCTGAGAGTATAAATTGAAGGATGGTAAGGGCAAGGTGCTTCATGCAAGATGACACGACAACAGAGAGATCTCATCAGGAAGAGCTTCCCCTTTGAGTTGTTTCCACTTTTTTTAGCTTTAATGAATAAAGCTGCTATGAATATAGCACAAGTCTTTTGTGAACATATTTAAAAAAAATTTCTCTTGGATAAACACACTCAGGAGTAGAACTGCTGTATCACAGAGTCGATATATATTTAACTTCATAAGAGATACCATACAATTTTTCAGAGTAGTTGTACCACTCTATACTCTTACCAGCACTCATGGCAATTCCTGCTACTCCATATCATGGCTGAAACTGAATGTTGTCAATCTTTTAAATCTTAAGATATTTTAGTGGATCCATACCGGTATATCAGTGGATTTTACTTGGCATTTGATTAATGATGTTGAGCATATTTTCATGTACTTATTGGCCATTTGTAAGTCATCTTTGTGACATGTCCAAGTCTTTTGCCTATTCTTTAAGTGTGTTGTCTTTTTATTATTAAGTTGTAGATATGCTTTATGTATTATGCATGTAAGCCTTCAGCCAAATACATGTGTTGTGAATATTTTCTCTTATTCTGTAGACTATTTGTTTTCCTAACAGTGTTTTCTGATGAGCAGAGGGGTTTGTTTTTGACTTTGATAAAGTCAAACTTATTGATATTTCCCTTTTACAATTAGTGCTTTCCCTGGCCTATCTTTGCCCACCCATCATTGCAAAGATTTTCCCTTATATGTTTAGGTCTATGATGAATCTTGAATTAGTTTTTTGTGTATGATGTGAGATAGGGGTACAGTTTTTTTTTTTTTTTTTGCATATACAGGTATCCAATTGTCTCAGAATTATTCGCTGAACAAAACCATCCTTTTAACCATACCACTGCATTTCTTTGTCACGCTTGTTGAAAATCATTTGACCCTATAATTGTGACTCTATTTCTGAACTTCTCTATTGTCTTCTGAAGATTTATCTGTTTTACCTTTTGTCATTACTACTCCATTTTTATTATAACTTTAAAATAAGTTTTGAAATAAAAATCCAGTAGATTAAGTCTTCCAACTTTGTTATTTTTCCTGCCCAAAATTGCTTTGCCTATTCTAGGTCCTTTGGTTTTCTATATATATTTTAGAAATAGCATGCCAATTTCTACAAAAAAGCCCCATGTAATTTTGATTGGGGTTGCACTGAGTCTATAGATCACTTTGGTGAGAACTGACATCTTGACAATATTGAATGTAATCCCTAAACATGTTTATTTCTAGTTAGGTCTTTTTTTTTTTCAAAATTTTCAGCAGTATTGTATATTTTTTCAGCACAGAAATCTTGTACTTCTTTTATTAAATTATCTCCAAATGTTTACAATGTTTTTGGATGCTGTTATAAATTTTATTTTCCAATCCTATTTGCTTAAAAAATGAAAAAAATCCTCATTGTTTTCTCATTATGGAAAAAAAAATAAAGATATAGAGAAGAAAGTACCAGTTATAATATGACCACCCAAAGATAATTATTATTAGCATCTTTGTGCATATTCAATAGTCTTATTTATATGCATATCTACATACGCATATTTAAAAAACTATAAATAGTAAGTCTGTTCTTTAGAAATAAAAATGGAGTCAAACCAACACCAGTATAACCCAAGAGGCATTAAAAGGCAGCCCTAGACCTACATCGGGTTGTCTTAAAAATCTTTATATACATTCATTGTTCGGAAATGAGAACACATTTTTCCCATAGAAACAATGTGTAAATGACAGATTACCAATTCAGGCCAAAAAGAAAAAAAAAGCAAACAAACTCCTACTTACTCCATAATGGCTTTTAGCCCTCCTAAAAGGCCTAAAAAAAAGCCCTAAAAGGGCTTTATGAATCCCCTAAAACCCTATAAGGAAAGAGACGCAGGATGGAGCTGGTAGACAAGGGCGAAGAAGTTTTACCAAGAGCAGGAGATCAGAGTCATACAAGGAGTCCTGTATCAACAATGACTCTGGGGCTCCTGGATATAAGCTTCAAAAGTCAGTTGGGCTCTGGCAGTGGGAGAACTGTGTAGTAAGACAAATTTATCTGTATTCATCAACCCCAAAGTAATTGTACTGAGGCTGAAACTCAGGAGGTCCACTCTCATGCTGTCATCTTGTCCAAGAAACCTGACCCAGTGACACAGGTAATCTCAAAATAATTTAAATATCGCCTCTCTCAAACACCGTGCTATCAATACATAGCCTACAGAACTGTTTTTGTTTAAATCTTTTGCATTCCTATTGGCATCATACTGTAGGTTTTCCAGAATTCTCTCTCCCAGTTATGTAAAACTTTTTTCCTAGCCACATCCCAGAAGACTTTTTTCTTCTCCGATCCTCTTTCTCCCAGGTCTGTATTCCCTAAGCCCAAAGAAGCATCCTGGTAATGGCAGAATACTTTCTGAATAGACAGGGTTAAGGAAAATGCTGGAAAGGGCTCCACATTACATCCTCTATTGCATCTCTCTGAACAGAAGTTTTCTAAGTCAGGAAGAGCCCATGTCACTGGGAAGATATCTGGAAAGTCCTGGAGGCTGGGAAAAGATAAGACATTCATAAGGATGGGTTTTTATTCTTACATGTAAAGATAACAGACACATAAGAAGGTACTCTAGAAGCAAGTCATTTTCAGAAACTTTTTATCCTATTCCCTTTGAGCCTCTATTGTTTAACCACCCAACACATTGGCTCAGGCTTGTTCTCAAGGAGGGCCTCCGTTTGGAATTCCTGAGGAGTCATGCAGACACAGGTCAGGAGGGAGCTGCTTTGGCAATGCAAAACAGGGAAGCTGGCACAGTGGCCATCCACACTGTGTTGATCTTTGGTCTGATACTTGTTTTTAGTTTCACTTTCTTTTAATTATGGTCTCTCTATATCTGACCTGAACAGCACTATTCTTCTGGTTTGTTAGTTAATTTTAATGATAACAGCATATTACCATTAGAGTGGTTTCTCAGGTCACAGTGTATTGCAGAGAGCAGATTGTTAATTAAATGGTAATGTTTTCTGAATTTTGAAGTAATTCCTAAAGTTAATAGTTATTAGTTACCTTGAAATATAAAAAATTAAATCAGTATATAAAATAAGTACATAATTAGCAAGCTGCCCTCCAAGAAGCAGATCACATCACACTCTGTCCAAAAGGAACAGCTTTGCTGACGAGGCACTGACATAGTTAAGAGAAACCATGAATCACGAGGGGCCAGGAAAATGGTGCTGCCCAGCTCACATTCAGAGGCAGCATAATTTATGAAGCACTGAGGACAGTGGGAGGTAGGCTGTCAGAAATGCTAAGTTCTCTGCGGAATTATTACATTCCCTTTGAAAGATTCGATGTCATTGAAACGAGGTAATCTGGGGAAGCTTGGAGGTTCTATGCAATTGGGAAAAGTGCAAAGATACTTGGAAATGAAGCCAAATTTCTTCAGCCTTTTTCCCACTGGAAATCAGACCCAAGGTCTTATGAAAACAGACTTTCTTTTCAAGCATCAGGAAGAAATAAAAAGATGCCCATGGCACTTGAAAACTTCCAGATTCACCAATACCAGAACAGTCAGAAAGTGCAGCGACTCTGTGTTTTCTTTAATCCTCAGCACACTCTTTTTAATTACTTAAGATCGGATATTGTCTATGGGTTCAAGGGAAAGAGAAAAATGTAAAAAATAACAATATATGTTGATGACTTGAACACACTTATTATTAGTTTTACATTTATTATTCCTTTTGATAAGTAATAATTTCTACAATCACTTCAGTACTGAAGTTAAGTGCTTTGCATGGGTTATTTTATTTAATCTTGACATAAAAATAAACACCACCTTCAGTTTAGAAATGGAGAGACTAAGGCTGAGAGAGGCCAAGCAACTTTCCCAAGATCACACAATTTATCAGTGGTGGAGCCTATATTCCAGCCATTTCCTTTAGCTTTTATAAAGGTATCAAGTTTTAATCTAATAAAAAGATTAAAATGACTAAATCTACTTGACATTTTGGAATGGAATACGATTCACCTTGAAGAAGAGCACTCTGGATTTTGGCATAGCAGACTGGCTATTTCTTTTTGTCAAATCATTTTTATACATCCCCGTCTGGTCCATAATGGCTCTGTAGCATGTACTCCCTGAATATAGATGAAATCACTCCAGTGTTAACACCTCAACGGAATGTTCCCTCAACAAGAGAGGAAGTTTATTTAACTTTGGAAAGTGGTATTTGCAAACTACTCCAAAAGCACCTCATACTACTTCAGACCCCTGTTTCTCCCTACCTGTCCATATACCTAGTTTGTCCAATTGGAAGGACTTGGATCATAAAGAGACTTCTTTTAATGGGTTGTATTATTTTCTGACAAGCAGCCATTTATTTCCTTGGGGGTCCATTATACCCACTATCTATGTCCATGGGAGTAGGTAGCCCTGTTTCTGAGGTATTTATATGAAATTTTATAACAGTTTCTATGGTGACAGAAGATGAGAACTTTACCTCAAACCATTTAAAATGATAATTCACCCAAACAAGTGCATACAATTTAGTTTACTACCTGGCCATCGAAAGGTCTAAGGTAACTTTGTTGGCAGTTTGAAGAAACCTTTTATTCCACACTTTTTTGTACCAGGTAGCTACCTGGTCAGAAAATTGATTTCCAGAAACATGAATGGCCACAGACCAATTTTAGCAACAGTTTTAGCTGAACTCTTGCAGTAAACAATGCCATTTCCTAGGTGCAGAGTGATTGGATTTCAAAATGAACCATCAAGCCCACAGGCAAGCTTAGTACAGCAAGCAGGCCTGCTTTCCAGGCTAGAAGTTAAGCTTTTCTCTTCTGAATCAAATATCAGAAATAAGCCTTTCCCATTTATGTATGATACCAAAATAAATAGAGGTCCCTCACAAGGAAAGCCTTTTGAATGAGTTCAGTTCAACAGATGGTTATGGTTATGGTTCAGTTCAACATGATGGTTCAGTCCCAACATCATGGAAAGACAGCAGGCTGGGTGCCCACCAGAACTGGATTCAAATCCTAGCTTTAGTTGTGGAGCCCTGAGAGAATTAGTTATCTGCTTCATGGCTCTTACTTTACCTGGAAATTAAAGACAGTAATGCTTCCATTGGCAGGGTGGTTCAAGGATTAGAAATAATATATATGTAATCTGGGACCGCATGTTCCTATCTTGGGGACCAAAAAGAGGTTAGAAGCAGTTAGAAATAAATCATATCCTTTACTTGGGTTTCTCAGAGCACAACAAAGGCGGTCTCATTTGTAATCGACCACAGTATTCCCTAAATTAACCTCTCCCCCATTATCCTCCCCAAAGTCCTTCCTTCATAGGGCTATCCTTTCTTTCTCTCTCTCTTCCCCCTATCCCATTAGTTCTGTTTCTCTGGCTCCCAGTCTCTCAATTCTTTATCATACATGTCCAGGAATCTGGCAACAAAGTCTGATTTTCCTCAGAGGGCAGATAATAGAAGCTATATAGAACAAAATCCAGAATTCTATTTAGAAGGTAGAAGGGGGTGGCAAGGGCTGTGAGCGCAGGCTATAAGGAAATTCACTCTTGTCATATACATATAACACTTAATTCAGTGTCTGGAGCCCAGTTGGTGCTCAATAAAAACTTCTGAATTAGTAAGCATCTACAATATGTCAAATACTTGTCTCATGACCTTGGGGGTTAGACCCCAATTTTAAGTAAGATAAGATCCCTGCTTCAAGGAGTTCACAGTGAAGAAGTTATTCTTGAATTTAGGTGTCTGTTTTAAGCATCTATGTCACCACTCAAGTAATGAACCTGTGTACCCTGTGAACCCAGTTATTTCCATCTAATATTTTAGGCATAATAAAACATTTATATAGTAGAAATGACAAATTAGCATATTAGTTATAATCCAGGGAACTAATTGTAAAGTGACCAGACAACACTTCTTAAAAAACAAATAAACAAAAACCCAAAACAACCCAAGGAAAGCAAATTATTTAATAAATGCATTTACTAGTTTTAAAGTTAGCAACAAATGCTATTTGTGGGTTGCATGATAATTGAAGTTCTATCAATGTAAATAAATTGTGTCATTGCTTGTTATCAATTACTTCATCCGCTCTTGGATTAAAATGATAAACACAGATATCTCATTCATTAATTCCTTGCTTCTTTCCTCTTTTATAACTGTTACTTTATTCTAGTCCTAAATGGATTGTGGGGTCTGAAATGAGCTACTTATTACCTGTATTTTGTGGCAAATTATTTAACATCTGAAAGTAAACCTCTGTTAAATGGGGTTAAATTTCATAGTTTCTACCTCGTGAGATTGTTGTAAAGATTAAATGAAATAATGTATCTTCAGCATCTAACATAAGTCTGGCACACTATGCCAATAATTAACAAATGGTTGTTATTATTATTGTCATTATTATCATTATTATTTATTATTGCTGTCATACTAATTTATTATAGGAGCTGGGCTCTATGAGTTGCAAACAGGAAAAAGCATTATTTTTAAATTTCATTGCCTTCAAACACGTTTGTCTTATCTTCCTTTTCTGCCCCTGGATGATATCTCAAGCAGATACCGTGTACTTTTTTGTTACTTTAGCATATTAGACAACAGTCTCATTTTCAGAATTTAAAAAGCCTAGTCCAATCTAAATCAAAACTTCCATTTCCCATCCAGTTTAAAGCTTCTCCCCTCACTCCAGCTTAGGCCTGGCCAGGGAGTCCCCAGATCACTGGTGGGAGTAAAACAGAGTCTGTTCCTTGGCCCTCCTTATTCTACTTTCCCCATCACCTGCTTCTACTGGATAGGGGTGGAGGGGACTAGAGGAGATGGTACCTACTGCTTCTTGTACTTCCTTCCTGGTTCTCTCATGGTATACTCTCTCAAATGGTCTCAGTCCTAGCAGCTCTCCAATACTGGCCCTTTCTTTCATGGAGTATTTTTGTGTGTTCTTCAGCAACAGTCACCCCTCCAACTCCCTGCTGTCAAGAATGCCAAACACTGTTCTGTTCTCCAAAAAAAAGTGATATTCTGGCCCAGATTGCAACCCTGGAACCCAGCTCCCTCCCATGCTATATATTTGGCTTGGGGGGGGGGGGGAAATTCACTCCCCTTTTCTGGTCAAATTCCAGAAGGTCAGACTCTCCATTGCTATTCTCTCTGTCCTTACCCACCTTCAGGTAAGGGTCAGTTATCAGCCTCTCTGTTTCCCAAACTCTAGAGAACATGTATTTGAGAAGAGTGAAAAACCAATGCACTTCCAACTTTTGCAAATCCCCTTATTTCGCAGACTCTTCTCTTTAATGATTCAGTAACTTCTCTTATATAGGATGAGGCCATGATAGAATGGACAGTCAAAGAATAAGCAAATCACGCATGGATGTGTTTAGCAACTTTCTTTAGAACGTGTGAACTCTTATTGCCTATTGTCCTCAGCTGTGGAGCTTTGGCGGAAACCCTGAGACAACAGGAAAAGTCCCATCTAGCATCCTGTTACATTTTTATTATGCCTGAACTTTTACAACAATCTCTTAATTGGTTTTCCTGCTGCCCATTGCCTGCTATATCATTCCATCCCATACCTAACTGCTATATTAATCTTTCTCAAAACACACTGATTCCTGTCATGTTTTTCTTTTCGGTCCATCATTGTAGCTGGCATGGGTTGTCTACACCCCATCAGCCATTTCAAAAAAAACAAAAAACAAAAAACAAAAAAACCAAAGCTTAAGGTCTCTAAACTGAATGTAATCACGGATGTTTAATCCAGATACCACAGGAGTAAAATTTCTGGGAGTCCCAAAATCTCCTGTGACACTGGTTTGCTTTTAACTGTTTATTATGTCAAATAAGCTCCTAGGCCACAAACATAAACTCCACTAATTCATTGAGGTATTTACAGAATTTTGGAGAGAACATCTAACTCAACCTTCCTGTTTTATACTAACAAAATGGTGACTCAGAGAGGTTGTAACTTGCTCAAAGTCACCAGGTCATTTGAGAACCTAGAACAAGCACCCAGGTCTCCTGATTCCTAGAGTCAGGTTGATTGTGGCATCCCAGGTGAGAGCTCGCCACTTTGTTTCATTTCTTTGTAAACCACTGGTCCAAAGACTCCTTGTACTGCAGAAGGTAACCCACCAATAATGGAAAGGGAACATTCTTTCTAAAATTGGTATTAAAGCTTTCTCTAATAGCATGAAGGGGAAGATAATAATTACTATTAAAAATAACTAAAATGGACTGCAGACACAGAATCTGTCTCAAAAAAGATGCTGATGGATCTTTTTGGTAATGAAAGGGAAGGCCGAGGACATATCCTGGAGGGGAAAGGCTGAGCCAAACAAGCCAAATTGCTTTAAATAATAAAAGTAACAGGAATTTTCCATTTCCAATGAGGATTCGGAGGGAGGTATTTTGGCAGGACTGAGACTCAAAGAAGAGAGAATAAGGGGGGAAAGGGTCCCTGGAGATGAGGAGAGTGGGCAGACCAAAGGAGAAAACAGCTAAAAAGAAACTCTCTATGGTCAAAAACATGAGAAGCAAAGAAATTTTATATTCAAATTTAAGTGCTTTTCTATACTGTACTGTGATCACCTGTTGCGATCCACAAATCTTCAGTAAAAGTCTGTTATGTACACAATGAGTATTAGAGCTGCTTTGAGAAATAAAGGATGACGCCATTCGCCTATGCCTGGGCAAAGGGGACTGGGGAGAATAAAAACATCATGGAAGGTCCTAACTATTACATTACTGTGCTAAGCACAATAATAACTCCCCAAACATGTCCATGTCCTAATCCCAGGAACCTGTGAGTATGTTACTTACATGGCAAAGGAGAATTAAACTGCTTGCCAACTAGTGTATCTAGGTGGCTCAGTTCATTGAGCATCTGACTCTTGATTTCGGCCCAGGTCATGATCCCGGGGTGGTGGGATTGGGCTCTGGGATGAGCATGGAGCCTGCTTAGGATAGTGTCTCTCTCTCTCTCTCTCTCTCTCTCTCTCTCTCTCTCTCTCTCAGAAAAAAAAAAAAGTAGTTGCTAATTAACAGATAGGGAGATCCTCCTGGATTATTCAGATGAGCCAAATATAATTACTAGTATCTTTAAAAGTGTAAGAAAGAGGCAGAGGAGGTAGAGTGATGCAGTGTTAGGAGTCCATCTACCATTGTTACTTTTGTGGACAGAGCAACGGGGTATGAGCCAAGGAATGTGAATAGCCTCTAGAAGCTGGAGAAGACAAGGAAATGGGCCTTCCCCTCAACCCTCTAGAGAAGAACGTAGCCCTGCTGCCACCTTGATTTTAGCCCATTGAGACTTACGTTGGACCTCTAACCTACAGAACTGTCAGATAGTAAATTTCTATTTTTTTTTTTTTAGGCCACTATATTTGTAGTAATGTTTTATAGCAGCAATGCAAAACTCATTATAATTGCCTACTTTGGATTTGATAAGAATCTTAATACATACTTATATTTAACCCAAATGTTTCCAAGTCCTTTAGCGTTCTGGGTTCAACCTTATGATAGTGCAAAACTGGCCCCAACTTTTCCAAAGATTTCCAAAGTGGCAAGTGGTTGTGGTTGTACTTGTGGTTGTCTCAGGCTACTATACAATCAAAGCTCTTGATTATTTCCTGAATTATTTCCACTTGATTTACATTGGCATTCAAGTCCCTATACTGGCTTGCCGCAACTTGCTTTTCCCACTTATCTGCCACCATTTCTCTTCACAAATCCTAAATTCCTGCCAAATGGGACCATGCTCCTCATGCTACCACAAACAGGCTTCTCTCTACTTTTGCTTGGTGCTGTCTTATCACCCAGAAAGCTCTACCTTCTCCTTCCTGCACTCCAGGCCTGATAATTAATCTTTTTTTTAATGTTTATTTATTTTGAAAGGGAGAAGGGGGCAGGGGCAGAGAGAGAGGGAGAGAGAAACCCTAAGTAGAGAGAGAATATGCACTAAGAACATGGAGCCCAATGTGGGGCTTCATCTCATGAACCGTAAAATCATGCCCTGAGCCAAACCCGAGAGTCAGACACTCAACCACCTACTGAGCCACCCGGGCACTCCCTGATAATAATCTTTTTGTCCTTCCCACATTGCCAAATTTCCAGAGCCTCTCAGGTTAGCCCTCTTCAGAACTTCCCCAGCATATGTTCTTAGCTCTCTAGATGACCATCTGTGATGATTTACTTGCAGCTTTGGTCATTTGAATCTCTTAATTCATTGTGTTGACTGGAGGCTCCTTGAGAGCATTGATGTGTATTGCTTATCTACAACCTCCACAGTGTTGAGCACAGGGCTTTCCACACCACAGATGCTCAATACATGTTTGCTGAATGGGGTCATGAGAATATTTTGGTCTAAACAACTTATTTAAAGTAGAACCCATTAGGGGTGCCTGGGTGGCGCAGTCAGTTAAGCGTCCGACTTCAGCCAGATCACGATCTCGCGGTCCGTGAGTTCGAGCCCCGCGTCGGGCTCTGGGCTGATGGCTCAGAGCCTGGAGCCTGCTTCCAATTCTGTGCCTCCCCCTCTCTCTGCCCCTCCCCCGTTCATGCTCTGTCTCTCTCTGTCCCAAAAATAAATAAACGTTAAAATAAAATAATAGTAAATAAATAAATAAATAAATAAATAAAATAAAGTAGAACCCATTATAGTTCACACTATTACCACAAACATACATATCTTTTATATCTTTTCTCTTTTTTTCTAAATGCCATGATTCATAGTTCAGAAAGGAACAGCATATAACTTATCGCAGGCACTAATTTCGTGTGCCTGGGATGCCCCGGTTTACATATGTTGTTCTTGCATGGTTATTAACAGTGCCACTTTCACTCTAAAAGTGTCCCAGTATGGATGATACATTGGATGCTCATCTGACTCTTGAAGGACATAGGCTATAAAGGGAGTCTTTGGCTTTCTTCCTTTCCTAACATGGTAACTGGAAAGTAGTTGCTTCTACTAGGTACCCCTTTGCTCCACCTCTATGGCATGTCTCTATTCTCTGTTTTTTCCTTCCATGGCAACTATTAATGTTTGGGTCCACCCCTCCTCTCAGCCTCATCTCTGCTTCCTACCCTTGGTTTGGTCTAGGAAAGTGTCTATAGCAGCAGGATTTGAGAAAGAAGAAAGAGGAAGGTAGGATAAATTCCCAAGTTAGCTGCTCCCTTGTCACTCTCATCATTCATGTGTCCCCAGCCCCATCATCTTGGTTTTATCTCAGTGTTCCCAGGCATCATTCCTATCCTTTATTGTTCTGTTCCTTATCCTTCAGTGTCTGACCCTGCTTTATGTCTCAACATCCATGGCTGATTTTAGCTCCAGACTGATATTACGGGAATGATCCACAGAACCTATCTTATATTCAAGGTAACCCCCAATTTCAGAGCAGCAGAGATGCTCCTAACATCTTAAATTGTGACAACATATTTTCCTACAGCAGTAATGTCCAAAATGTGTTTTGGGGAACTCTAGTTTTGGGTGTTAATATCTGTTACTCAGTGAAAGGGTTTCAAAGTCAAAGAAGGTTGATGAATTCTCAATGGAACAATTTTAAGCAGTTTTCTTTCCTGCAGAACTTCTTAAAGCCTTTAATATGCAAATGTACATTATGAATCTCTGAGTGGGATATATGATATGCTGTGTTTCCCAAACTTATTTGGCCTTAGAACTTTTTTTCCTTGAAACTTTCTTAAGGGAATATTGGTCTGTGAAACATACTTTGTCTTAAAGGAACATATTTAACTCTTGTGGGTTAGGCATAGGTTCTTATGAAATGACATAGGGGTCTATGGAAAATAGACATTACTGTTCTAGTGGGACAATGCATTCTAAGTTCTACAACTGCATTTTTGGAATACAGCAGGTTATGAAGTGGACAACAGCATGTAAGAGCCTTTCAGCTATGAACTTTTGTGACTGTCCCAAAAGCAGAGGCAGATGACCAAGTAGAAGGGATCTGGGATCATAGGTTAGAAGACCCGGTATCTAGTTTCAACTTTACTACTATTGGCTGGGTATTCCTGAGCAACATTTAACATTGTGCCCTCAGTTTTTTCACCTATAAAATGGAGTGATTAATGATGGTGTTAAGATAAATAATACCTGTTTAACATCTCACAGGAATTTTAGGAGGATCTAGTGAGATGGTAGCATAAAAGCATTCTGAAAACAGTAGACTTTTCCTAGTAAGTATATATTAAAACACCTTATTAGTGCTTAAGTAGCTTGGTTTTGCAATAGGAACAAGTATACAAACCCATAGATAACTTTCAAACCTTTTTTCCCCCCAAACACTTCAAATTATTCTCCTCAACCCTGGTAATAACAAGTAATTCATAAATTTGAATTTCATTTTTTTTCTTCTTTCTAGATCTTCTCTCTGGTGAAGGGAAGTGTAGTGGTCAAGACAAAAATAAAATCAACTAAATAAATTAATAATTATAATTAATAATAAATTAATAAACTACATAACCAGTATAAGATAGATCATTGTCACATTTGGGCTTCAAGTGAGACCTGACTGATTTGGAAACAATGCAAGTGGGGCAAAGTCCATCCTCAGATTTTCAGGCAACTTTGGATCCAAAGTTATTAGTTGTCACTTAACATTCCCACTGACAAAAACAGCATGCCTCAATTGACAAAGCCTAAAATATCACCTGTGATATACCATGAACATATCATTTCACAAAAAAGCGGGAAATATTAGTTACCACACCTCTCCAGTATCTCTCTCTAGTGGTGAGGCAAAACATGTCACTGGGTCATGGGCAACAACAACATGGGTCTGTTTCTTGGTCTTCTCAGCTTTAGGACATAGAGTGATCTATTAAATTATCACACTGCATTCTGGGTATTCTTGAGCAATATTCAACCTTCCTGCTTCAGAAACTTAGAGGAGGGGAGCTCTGAGTAACCTTTTAAAATATAATTTATCTGGAAGATTCTGGTATGTTAAGCCTGAGTTAGCAATTAAGTTTAATTCCTTGCTCTATGTGTTTGAAATGGAACCTGTTGCAAAAGTGAATGTGCTATGCTGACAAGTATGTTTTTTAAAGTAATCTCCATTGTTTATTACCCTAATGGTAGAAATCATAGATGATTCTAGGCAGGCGAATTATAAAGGCAAACTTGCATCCAAGGAAGGGCGCTTCCTACCATAGTCACAAATGCATTTATGTTTAGTGGTTACTTGGGGAAAGGGAATTTCTCTGTAGATATGTAGATAACACAAATTAGCATCCAATTTAGAGGCATTTTCTTTAAATTATCTGGTTGCTTCCTCTTATCAGAAACTGTACTTGAGTACTCCCTTTTATTTTTTTTCACTTTTATCATTTGATGTGAAGAAAGTAACATTTTATGAGCAAGCATGGCTTACCTGGGACTCCTTCTAAATTGTTTTATTATATATTACTATCTTTACTTGTTGTCTTTCTTCTCAAACAAAGGATCTCCAAGAATATTATGCAAATTCATCATTAATATGAATAAATGGGGAACTATTTGTTTGCCATTTCATAGGTATAATTTACTCTTGGTTTTATCCACAGTGACTCAGTGTTAAAAAATGCTAACTAGAACCTAAGTACCTTTACTTCTCTGCTTTAGGTTCTACTTTGGCCACTTCTTTATTTATTTTTTTAATTTTTTAAACATTATTTTTTTGTGTGTTTTTATTATTTCTGAGAGAGAGAGAAAGGGAGACAGAATGTGAGTGGGGGGAGGAGCAGACAGAGAAGGAGACACAGAATCCAAAGCCGACTCCAGACTGAGTTGTCAGCACAGAGCCCGATGCTGGACTCGAACTCATGAATCATGAGATCATGACTTGAGGTGAAGTCAGACGCTTAACTGACTGAGCCACCTATGCTCCCCTGCTTTTCTTTACTAATTTTTAAAAATTTTTATTTCTTATTTAAAAAAATTTTTTTAATGTTTATTTTTGAGAGAGAAAGACAAAGTGTGAGCAGGGAAGGGGCAGAGAGAGAGGAGACATAGAATCTGAAGCAGGCTCTGGGCTCTGTGCTGACAGCTCAACGTGGGGCTTGAACTCACCAGCCATGAGATCATGACCTGAGCCAAAGTCTGATGCTCAACCAACTGAGCCCCCCAGGCTAAAATTTTTTATTTTTTAAGTTTATTTGTCAATCTGTAGAGAGACAGAGATAGCATGGACAGGGAAGGGGAAGAGGGAGAGAGAAAAAAGAGAATCCCAAGCAGGCTCTGCACTGTCAGCACAGAGCCCAATGTGTGGTTTGAATCACAAAACCTGAAACAAAGAGTTGGATGCTTAACCAACTGAGCCACTCAGGTGCCCCCCACCTTTTTTTTTAAGTTTATTTATTTATTTTGAGAGAGAATGCATGTGTGAGCACGAATGGGAAAGGGGTAGAGAGAGAAAGAAAGAGAGAATCCCAAGCAGCCTCCCCACTGTCTGCACAGAGCCTGATGCGGACTCGAACCCATGAACTGTGAGATCACAACCCGAGCCAAAACTAAGAGTCAGACACTTAACCTATCAAGCCACCCAGGTGCTTCCTACTTTGGCCACTTCTTAGCACATGCCATTAGTTCTAGGCATTAGGTTGAATTTTTCAAGAGTGAATTAAATAGCACACATTCCTTGCTGTGGTTAAGGATGGAGAACAATTGAAACACAGAAATAAGATTGAGAAGAGTTGAGGGAAATAGGTTATTTCATCTTTCAAAGACAAAGTTCTGTGGAAGGAAGATTCTTGGTGCTCATCAGGAACACAAACCTCTATGTATGGAAGAATGGGGAACAAAAGGAATTTCAATTATTTCTCCATGAAATCTGACCCAGAGTTGAACAAAGAGAATTTGAAAGCTCTTGCATATGCCATTTGTGGGGGGCTGGGGGGGGGGACATCAATATTTCCCCCATTTCTCTGGTATTGCCTGAACAAAAAGAATTATTGAAATTGAACTTGTTCAGGTTTTTTATAAATCAAAATGTCAACAAATACAAGCACTAGTCTAGTTACAACAAGAGACTGTAGTTTACAGAATAAAACTAACCCTGTTTCTTTTTTTTTTTTTTTTTAAGCTCTACAAAGAACACATTGTTTATTCTTGTGTAAAAACGTCATGTAAAGAAGCTCTCTGTCAGGTAGTCTATTTTTATTTAGTTGTTTCATAACTCAATTATCATGTTCCCCTCTGCCTAATAATTAGCATATGCATAGTAACAAGGCTTGAAAACCTGTTCTTTCCCCCACTGTGTGTCAGTTATATTTCCAGGGTGTTTGGAGAACGGGTTGTGCCTGTGTAGGTGAGTCGTCTTTCCCTGCTGCTCTGGCAGCTTGCCCCCGTGCAGTGTTGAGGGTCAGCTTTTGGAGAAAGTCCCAGCCAGAGGCCTGAGCAGGGACTTCCTGCCATCTGGAACAGTCTGGAGCACAACGAAAGATGTCAGCAAGAAGTGCTCAAATGACTCCTCTCCAGCTCCCTGGGGATGAGCAGTATTTCCCTCAGTTCCACGATTGGGGAAATTTAACCATCACTACCAGCAATTTGATGCACACATTTTGAGCTCTGTATTTGGTTGCCTTCCATGTTCTGGTTTTTCTGGCTGCTTATCACCTTTCGGATACTTTTTCTATGTTTGAGGAATTCCCCATAGCATGAGTCCTGCCTTCCCACCTCATAAGGCCCAAATGCGTTTTCCCAGCTTCTTTTATAGCAACGGCGCACAAGTTACGACCTAGGCTCAGGCAATCCACCTTGCATGTAGGAGAAATTGTTTGGGAAGAGAACAATGAGAGGAAGTAGGTGTCTTACAGAATACATTTTCTGGCAAAAGTGGCAGTGGGGGCTTCTGGCTTTGGAGGGAGGACAGCAATGGAGGTTCTGGCATTCAATGTCCAGAACTAACAGTGAACACTGAGATGATGGAGGTAGGGCCACAAGATCTTCTCTGCAATCTTATTGCAAGATCTTCTCTGCAATAATTAAAAAGAATTAAAAAAAATTTTTTTTAACGTTTATTTATTTTTGAGACAGAGAGAGACAGAGCATGAACAGGGGAAGGGCAGGGAGAGAGGGAGACCCAGATTCTGAAACAGGCTCCAGGCTCTGAGCTGTCAGCATAGAGTCCAACGTGGGGCTCGAACTCACGGACCGTGAGATCATGACCTGAGCCAAAGTCGGACACCTAACCGACCAAGCCACCCAGGCGCCCCAAGAATTTTTAAAGACATCTAATGTAATTGCTGATTAGACACATACATTCTGAAAATCAAAGCAGTTAATTTGATTAGTGGATTTTTTTTAAGCTATGACAACTTTTAGGAATGACAACTTTGAAGTGCATTATTTTCCATAGGCAAGTAATATAGTTGGTGAGGAATAAACTCCAAGACCAAGGTGTTTGTGAGAAACTAGTGAGGGGTGGTTACTCTTCACATGTTTTGGGAGCATATTCATTTAGTTTGCATATTGCCATTTACCCATTTCAGAGCTCCCTTCTCCCTCTTCTTCCACCTTCTTCTCAGATCTATATTATTGCTCTAATCTGGTTTTACCTAGGGTTGGATGGACAGACATTCTCTGGTATATAGGAAGGAATGCAGAACCCCACTAGTTGGGGTAGATAGAGGGGTTACAATGAAAGAGGAAGACAAAGGGGTGCCTGGGTGGCTCAGTCAGTTGAGCGTCGACTTCGGCTCAGTTCATGATCTCAGTTCGTGGGTTCGAGCCTTGCATAGGGTTCTCTGCTGACAGCTTGGAGCCTGAAGCTTGCTTCAGATTCTGTGTCTCCCTCTCTCTCTGCCCCTCCCAAACTCACGCTCTCTCTCAAAAATAAAGAAACATTAAAAAATTTAGAAAAATAAAAAAAGAAGAGGAACAGAAAAACCCATCCAAATCAATAGAAATATATATATTTTTAAGTAAAGGCTATTTATTATTTATTTTCTAAATAGTTTGCCTAATGTAAGAAAAAGTGGTATTTGTTAAGAATAGGTCAATTAGGTTTAAAAATGTAAGTATTATTGGCCCATGGTAATGGGTCATGACCACAGCTGACATTATGGAAATATAGGCAGACCCAAAGTTTGAAGACATGCTTGGACAATATTAGTAGGCTCCTTCTTTTCAGGGAAAAAAAAATCATTATAAAATATTTTCTCAGCCAGAATGACACACTACAACTGTATTACTACCGCAACATGACAAATTTATGGAATCTAAATCAGTAAGTTTTAACCATAGAGATAAATTCTGAGGGATGAGGAATTTATGAACTCAGTGCATAGTCCTAAATTATAGGAATTACAATGAAAGATCCTATTTTCTGCCCCTCACTCTGCCATAATGTTGAAAAAGACTGATATTCTAAACTCTGATGAGCCATTTTTTTCTTTAGTCATCCTATTGGCTTTTAAAATTATCTCCCCTTCCATCTTGTACCTTGTGGCATAATTTCAACATGATAGTATTCCTGTTATGAGTACTGTTCAATTATTAGTGACTCAAGCAAAGAGAATTTAAATGCCTTCATAAAGGTCCCTCAGGTAGGCTGTAACTGACTGGATGGAGAAAGGAAACCACAGTTGACTTGCATAGTTCAGGAGAGCTCTACGCCAGTTTCTAATGTGCTGGATTCCATGAAGTGATGTAATTGCTTAGTATATTTTATTAAATCTGTGATTTTCCACTGTGCATGTAGAAAGGTAAGATAACAGTATCCTCACATCATCTTTTTTCTTTTTCTTTTAATTCCCACTGGTATTTTATTATTAATAAATAATTTTAAACTCAGCTTTCAACTCTTTTCTCATTTTCTCATTTTTCTATAATTCTGAAAATAGCACTTATAAGGGTAGGAGATCTAGAGATATAGTTGAGGTGATGTAGGTATGCAGACTTAGTTCTACCAAGGCCAGGAAGATGGCCTGGTCTGTCTTCAAGCTCTGTCCAAACGTCGGTGTGCAGGTGTGGCATCCACAGAGGTCTCCTTTCAAAGAAGGACCTGATAGCAAGGGGGAGTGCCAGCATCTTCAGGGGTTGCCTCAGCTGCTAAGAACCACCTCTCCAGAGATCATGTCCTCCCTAAGGCAGCTCTCCTCAGATGAGTGAGACCAGGCCATTTTGGCAGGGCCACAGGAGATCTCTCTAGAGATCTGTAGTATATTGGCTGAGGCTTTGTAAGGCCTGCACTGGGGCTGGCTTCTTCCTTTACACAATCCTACTTCTTTTTTTAATTTTTTTTTTAACGTTTATTTATTTTTGAGACAGAGAGAGACAGAGCATGAACGGGGGAGGGGCAGAGAGAGAGGGAGACACAGAATCGGAAGCAGGCACCAGGCTTCGAGCCATCAGCCCAGAGCCCGAAGCGGGGCTCGAACTCACGGACCGCGAGATCGTGACCTGAGCTGAAGCCGGATGCTTAACCAACTGAGCCACTCAGGCGCCCCATACACAATCCTACTTCTTCCCCTCTCCTTTCATGGAGTTGCTGCCTAGTAAACATGGTGTATTTCATACTCATCTTAGACTCTGTTTTCAGAGAACCTAACCTTCAACAGCACGCAAGTTCTATAGGATCTGGAAGCTTTTCCAGTCAAGGTCTAAATGATCTAAGCCAGAATTTTGAAATGTTCCTTATCCTGAATCTATCAATGTATCTATGTAACTTTTAAAAAAGATGTTAGTTTATTTTGAGAGATAGAGCACCAGCAGGGGAGGGGCAGAGAGAGAAGGAGAGAGAATCCCAAGCAGGCTAGGCACCCATCAGCACAGAGCCTGATGTAAGGTTTGATCTTAAGGACTGTGAGATCATGACTTGAGCAAAATCAAGAGTCAGACACTTAACCAACTGAGCTAACCAGGTGCCCTTCTGTGTATCTTTTTTTAAAAATAATTTTTCTTTTGGGGCGCCTGGGTGGCTCAGTTCGTTGGGCATCCAACTTTGGCTCAGGTCATGATCTCACAGTCCATGAGTTCGAGCCCCACATCAGGCCTGTGCTGACAGCTCAGAGCCTGGATCCTGCTTCAGATTCTGTGTCTCTCTTCTCTCTGCCCCTCCCCTGCTCATGCTTTGTCTCTGTCTCAAAATAAATAAATAAATAAATAAATAAATAAATAAATAAATAAATAAATAAATAATTTTCTTTGGTTTGGTTGTGGTTCTAATTTTTGGTTTATTGTTGTCTGTTTGGGAGTTTGTTGGGAGGAATTCTAGGAAGCTCTTTATACATTAGAAACCTGAAGAGAGGGGCACCTGAGTCATGCACATGCTCTCTCTCTCTCTCAAAATAAATAAACTTAAAAAAAAAAAAAACCTGAAGAAAAGAAATAAAAATGCTGATTTCCCCGACAACTTCCATTGTTATTGAAAAGATGTACTCTCACTGAAAAATAAAGTTGGTTTTATCACCTTAAGTAATTTAGGACTTGTTAAAGGACTTGTACATGCAGTATATGGAGTAAACTGTCCTTGTCTATGTGAAAGATATGTGAAGATGGTCAAATAGATAATCTTTGCCCGATCTTATGAAATGTATACACAGTAGTCCCAGTTCTCCTTTTTCTCCATCTCTATGTCATATGTGATTCTCTCTTCTCCATCGCTTACTGCCCTAGCTTGGGTCCTTCCTGCATCAGTTACCACCTGGGTCCTTGTAATAACCCCTCCACTTCCCTGCCTCCATTGACTCTCCCATCTCTCCTTCACACAAAGGTCAGAGTGATTTTTCTAAATTACAAATCTGATCAGGTAATTCCTCTGCCTAAAATCCTCTAGTGGCTTCCCAAGGCTACTCAAGGATTTAAAGCCCAGTCTTTTTCATAGTGCTCATACAAAACTCTTCATGAATCAGTCTTTGCTGACTCGCCAGCTTTATCTCCACAACGGTCTCCAGTCTTCCCACTACAGGCAAATTCCTTGTAGCTTCTGGAATGTGCATGATCTCTCTTCTGCCTTAGTATACGTAGCTCCCATTGTTGAAATGCCCTTCCCTGTGTTATTTTTTAGGTTGTTATTATTATTATTATTATTATTTTAATTTAGCTAAGCTTTATTCCTTAGTCCAGGCTCCTCTCACCTGTCAAGCAAACTCCAGGTAGAAGTAGTCCTCCATGACCCAGAATACCCAGTGCCACTAACATCCTTCATAACACTTAAAATGCCATATTGAAATATAAGGCTGGTATACTCCTTTCTAGATTATGAGCTCCTCAAAGAAACTTTATATGTGCATCCTCAGCACTTAGCGCAGTGCCTGGCTCATGGTAAGTATTTAGCAAAGCTTTGTGTCTTTAAGTTCTTTACGGTGGCTACTGCTTCTAACAGATTCTTCCATCACCCCCACCTATTGCTTAGCAAAATACTATGTTGCTCTATACTACATACGGTAGGTATTCAATCAATGCTTGTTGAGTGGATGACTATACTGCTATTGTTTTAAGTATTACCATTCTACCTTTAACAAATGCTTAAAAGATTCCAATTACCAGGAGTAGCTTAGAAAAACATTTTAAGTGTTGATTGACCAGTAGAAGTCTCTGAAGATTTTATTTCACTCTAGAGCAGTTGCCTAAACCATGAACTACAAGCTAATAGTATTCACAGGAGAGAGACTTTGTCTATTTGCCTAGACCGTCTGTGATATTAGCTATGCAAATAAATATTTTGATTGTTCATTTGGGAGAAGAGGATTACTTGATGACGGTCTTGAAGTATATGCAGGCTTATTATGAGGAGGAGGATGACTTAATTTTTTTCCCATTGCATTGCCGATTCAATGAGGAAAAGTACTTAACATTGTATTAACAGTTAAAGATAAGAGTTTCTTCACTGGGATTAAGGAACACTGTGGAACATCCTTCTTTGCAGATTTGACTAAATGACATCAAAATTCTTGTTTTCACCCTTGAATCCAAGATACTTGGAATGACGTCATCACAGTGACCAACTGCAACCAAGACAGAAGCTGTTGAATTTGGCATCACGTTTTCTAGTTACTAAATTCAGATAAGAGATAGCAGATGCATGCTATCAATATAGGACCATCTTGGGCTCTGCTAAAGAATCACAATTATTATCCTTACAGTTATACTCATTTCAGAGATGAGACCCCGGAACTGTTAAGTTCTAGTAAAAGGCCACTTATTATGTGTGATATAATTATAAAAGCAGAGAATGTCTTTCAAAGGAGTTAAGAATTGGACAGGACTAGGGAAAGTCATGCAAGGCAAGAGGAACTCATAGTACTCATGATATGATATGAAGTAATACAGTGTTGACAGATGTGCCAGGTATATTTGAAAAGTAACAGACCACATAGGGCATGCCCCAACTCTGAGGAAGAAAACATTCGCTAAGCACGTATGATATGCCAAGCTCTTTGCTAGACCCAGTATGTGCATTTTCTCATTCATTCCTCATTATAACCCTAACATACAGTAGTAACATCTCAGTTTGCAACTGATAAAACTGAGACACTGAGAAGTTAAGCGACTTGGCTAAGATCACACAGCTAATAAGGGAGCAGGGAATCCAAATCCAGGTTTTTAGACTGCAGCTACTGGAACTAAAATTTAATTCCAGAAACATTAGTAATCATTTCCCAAAGGCAAAGTAGAAACTGGGGTAGGAATTGTAGGGCTTGAAAGCAGGGAAACATCTTCTTCAACAATATATTCATATATTCATATAAGGCTCATATAAGGCTCAACATGTAGGTATTCTATAAGTGTCTGTGAATGAAGAGGCTGTTTTCAAGGAATATATACTCTGGTAGGGAAGACAGACATGCATAAATAACTACAACATAGTGAAGGCTGTAGGTACTGATGGATCAGATTAGATTAAAATCTGAGGGGAGAGAAAGTTATCCTATAGGCAGTGAGGAGGCATTGAGGTTTTTGAGTAGGAGAGTAACATAATGAAAGCTTATTACTGAAAACTAATCTGCTGACTATGTGCTACTTGTTTCCTTATTGTCAGCAACATTAAGCCACTTGGAACTCTAAGTAAGTTACATCTGTGGAGATACAAAAGAGGAGAAAATACTTCTCTCTCTCATGTCCTGCTCACCAAGATTCTGCTAAATTGATTTAGATGCTGGAACAATAAATTGGAGTAAGAGCAGAAGCCTAAAATCTGAAGGTGTGCTGGTACTCTCTGTCCAATCACTATTGTTTCTAAAAATATAAGGATCCCCTGCATTGGAGCGGTAGGGCAGAGGGCTGGAAAGATTGCATGTTGCAAATATCTAAGTGAGCTAGGATCTGAGGTTACTCATGTATGACTGTTTTATTAAATTTATTTATTTATTTATTTATTTATTTATTTATTTATTTATTCATTCATTCATTCATCCATCCAGTCAGTCCATGAACATTTGTTTAGTGAGTGCTGCTGGGTATCTGGTACTGTTCCAGGTCTTAAGACATAGAGATCTAGTATGAGAAGAAGGATAAGACCACTGCCCACATGGACTATCCAAGCCAACAGAGTAATTCAAATCATGGACATTTTCAAATATGACATGTGATTAAAAAGAAAATAAAACAGAGCAGCAGGAGGAACAGTGACTGAGGATGGGGGAATAAGCACTTTAAAAAGGACTCTTAGAGAAAACCTTTCTGTGGAAATGACATTCCAGCAGACTTCTTAAGTATGAGAAAAAAAAACCAGCCATGCAAAGAACAGAAGGAAGAACGTTCCAGGCAGAGGAAACAGCCAGGGCAAAGGCCCTGAGGTTGAAAGTTAGAGGAAGAGACAGCAGAAGTTGTGGCTTTTTGTTATTAGCCACATTCAGAACTCTGAAAAGCATATCTGAAATACTTCCTTTTCAAATATTACACCACTAAAATATTTTAACAATTAATAATTTGATGATTCTCATTATTAGCTTTCTTCTTAATAACCAATTAAAAATTTCCATCCAAAAAAATAGATACTAAAAATATTAATTTGAGTATAAAATGACAAACAACAAAAAGGAAATAGAGGTCACAGATAATAAGGATGAAGGATTTCAGAAGATCACCTTGAGGAGTGGGGTGGTGGTGATGGTTGGAAATGAAAGGCTGAAAATCATGTACTATTTATTAATTTAATAAATCTGTCTTGATGTCAATGTAATCGAATGTTGCCACAAAATAATGGTCTCCTGCTGCTACATAAATGTTGAGGCCAAGCTCTGATGTTTATTTTCAAGACAGGAGACATTGATCCTTCACTAATAGAATATTACAAGTTTATTTCTATTATGCTAAGTAACCAAAGTTGATTTCATTGTTTGATTTGATGGATGTTGGAGCTGTCAGAGTTCAGAATGGTCTGGGATTAGGAGGCCAAAAGGATGAATTTTTTTCCCCCTAATTAGGCTCCTTGGATTTCATTCTAACATAAAATCAATAAAGGAAAATTTTAGGGATACATAGTCTCTGGGATCTTTCTTCTGATGCCCCAGGGATTCTAACTATTTGGCACAAGATTGTTTTCCCCTGGGACTAAAGATACTCTAGAGCCAGACAGTGAGTGAATTGGATGGGGGCCCCACCCAATTGGAAAGGCAACAGGAAAAGTGATGAGAGGAAAAAGACATCTATAACAATAGAAGGAGGAAGTGAAGCCAAAAAAACAAAACAAAACAAAACAAAGAAGCGAAGGAAAGGTAACATGAAATACAATAATCTACCAGGAAACAACCCACACTGGGGGGGGGGGGGGGGGGAATCCCAAAACAACAACAAAAAACAACCCTCAAAGGAATCACAATCTACTTATTTAGATGCAGGGAAACAGTTTGTGATCATTTCCAAAGGTAGGGCACATATTTATAGGGATCCAGTGACTGGATGGTGATGTGACCCAGTGATCCAGGTCTCCCTTAACCTAAGCAGAATGTGAATTAAAACAAAGATCTTGGTTTTCGGGTTTTATCCACTACAGATCTCAGAGCCACCTAGATCTGGGAAATGTGATTAACTGAAAGAGAAATGAACAAGGTGAAGATTGGAAAGAAGACATGAATTGAGCAATCTAGTAGGAATACAGAGAATATGTATCTCTTTTAAATATCAAAAGAGAAATAGATTCATACCAAATCACTTCTTCTTTTAATATCCTACAATAAGCCAAGGTGTTTACTTTACAATAGTCAAAATGGGAGGAAATGATGTACTAGATAAAGTCCAATGCTGAAATAAAGCAGGGTGTGGCTTGGTGTTTCTGATTTTGCCTAATCAGGATGTTTAGGTGTAAGAACAGAATTCACTGCTGCTTACCATGCTGAAGTAAGATCCCATAAACCCTGCTTGAGTGGTCTTGCCTGTATTTAATCCAACCTGAATTCACAAAGAAGCTTGCATTTCTAGAATTGAGTACATGAAAGAGTAAATATTAAGGGGCAAGAGTGGTTGGAAGGATCTCTGTATTGGATTCTGAGAAGGCCTGAACAGATAGGCTGCATGGATGTGAATTACAATCCCATCATTCACTAGTTGTGTGAACCAGCAAAATATGTGAATAATAAAACCTACCTCTAAGGATTACAAAGATCACTGAGCGAGATACTCTGTGTAAAGCACTTGGCGCCCGGCATATTATAAAGCTTGAAAAATATTAGTGTTGTTAATATCTAAGAAGTCTGTGATGTGGCTTGCAAGAACTGAAATTCTTCCATAGTTGAAGTTGCACCATGTAACACTGTTGAGCAGTCAAATATTTTTGACTTACAAAAATATTTTCGGGGCGCCTGGGTGGCACAGTCGGTTAAGCGTCCGACCTCAGCCAGGTCACGATCTCACGGTCCGTGGGTTCGAGCCCCGCGTCAGGCTCTGGGCTGATGGCTCAGAGCCTGGAGCCTGTTTCCGATTCTGTGTCTCCCTCTCTCTCGGCCCCTCCCCCGTTCATGCTCTGTCTCTCTCTGTCCCAAAAATAAATAAACGTTGAAAAAAAAATTTTTTTCAATCTAATATGTTTCCATGAAACTTCCCTATTTCTCTCACCTTTGTCCTTTTGTCAGGGATTGGGGGGAAAAGAATGGGAAGAGGGAAGACAGAACAGGTAAAAGAAGGAATGGAAAGATGGGAGGTTATGTGGTAAAACCCTTTGGAGCAACCGACACAGGCTAGAAGCTGCAGAGATGTAGTTCTGTTGCCCATCTCTTCCCCCTCTCCTCCGCCTCCTCTCACAGCCCTTTAGTGAAGGTCTTTAGAAGGTTCCTGAGACATGTATGTGACATATGCCTCCTTGTGCCACAAATGACAAATGCTCCTTTAAAATGAAGAAAACAACCAAACTAGACAACAGAGCTGGTACCTCCTAAAAAGACACAAGAGCCAAGGCAAGAACAATGGAAGCAGTGCAAGAAAGTTGGGATATGGGGATAACTCTTCCAGAGGGGTGGGTGAAGGTGTCCAGAACCGGATTCTTCCTTGGCCACCCTTCTCTGCAGACTACCTACTTTCATTAACAGAATGAGCTGTTTGTCTACTTCCTTCCTAGAAGAACCAGACAGAAAAGCCAGAGTAAACGTATACAGTATTGCTAAAGCCTCTAATTTCTGGGCACCTCAGCCTCAAACACTGTGCCAAAGAACAATATTCCATGGGTCAGCGTCCTTGGCCACAATTCTCCTTAACTCAGAGCAACGAACTTAGCAAAGCAACAACTTTAGCCCTAAGTAGTGTTCATAGGACTATAGACAGTGATCAAGGTTATCCTCAAAGAAGCAAAACTCCCATGAGTGTTACAGGGAAGACAGGGTAGAAGGTAAGCACAGAGTAGTAGCAGACCATATCACAAAAATGTATTCTTTCTTAACTTTCTTAACACTGGCCCCCAATACCACAGACAACTTGGATCTTAGAAGCTGAGTGAGGCTAATGGAGATTTGCCATGCAGTAGTCAATAGCTCAGCACCATGTGGCAGGGAATCTGTCTATCCTCTGCTTCAAGAATTTAGGTCCAAGGAAAAACACCTGGAGAGTTTGAAAAGCTGATGATAACAAGATTATAGAATTATGTGTCTGACGAGGAATCTGGTTTATACATGTATAATCTAATGATGATGATGCTAACAGGTAGCAATTGCCACCACAGAATACTTACAAATCTCCAGATACTGGAATATATAGAAGGAGCCCAACTGGTTTCAAAGACTTTTTGAGAACACCAAAATAAATAAAATGTAAGTACCTTCTGTATCTTTGACAAGTATACATGACCCTGCTTATTATTGGCAATGGCTATATTCAGTGCCTTTTTTTTAAATGTTTGTTTATTTTTGAGAGAGAGAAAGAGCCTGAGTGTGTGCAAGTGGGGGAGGAGCAGAGAGAGGGAGAGAGAGAATCCTAAGCAGGCTCCTCGCTGCCAACACAGCCCAACACAGGGCTCAATCTCACAAACCGTGAGACCTTTACCCGAGCTGAAATCAACAGACACTTACGTGACCAGGTACCCCAATTCAGTCCTTGTCTTAAACATATTTTTAATACAGCTAAAGAGGTTAAAATATGTATCTTAACCCCTTATAGTCAAACTATTTCAAGATAAATAAAATATAATAGTGGAATAATTTATCACCTTCTTTTTTTGACATACTTCATTGAGAGGACCCAATAATGTTGGAAAATAATGAAAAACAAATGAGTAGTTATTTTTCCCCCTATGTTTCCATTTCTAACAGGAGGAAATGACACTGCCTGGAATGTTCACAGACTCCTTAATGAGACTGGGGCCTTTGTCAAATCCAAGAGTGCAAAGACATCATATTGGCATAACCTTAGTAGGTGAAAAACCATTGTGAAGATTTAGGAATGCACTGAAAAAATAGTAATACTTTTGAATAAAGAACACTCTTTGGCACACTTTCTATTACATAACTTTCAACATTTAATGACAAAAAGCCAGCCAGTGAACACTGCAACACTCAGGATTTGTTTTGCAAAATGTGCTAAAGTGTGTGAAATTGCAAATACGTGGTAGCCCCACTTTTTTCATTTTTCATCATCTTCAGCTTATGTGCAATTTTTTATATCAGGATTATTTTTTTCTAAGTTATTAAATTTGAAATCTTGATGGTGCTAAAAAAGACTAGGCACTCTAGAGATGGAACGGTTTAGAACCAGTAGATCTGTACAGTCTCTCCTAACCCATTGGTAAATGTTTATGTATAGCTAAATTGGGATTTTAAAAATCTAGGGCAATAGGTTAAGAAAACAGTCATTGCCTCAGATTAACTGATGTTAAACCAATAACAGTGTGTCAAATAATGTTAATTTGAGGCCCCATTTCATTTATTATTCTGGTATAAGAGACCACGTTGCATTGTATTACAGTTGTAATGACTCTATTCACTCAATTACTTTGGTACATGGCATGTAAGCAGTTTGTGAATCTAAGCATGCTAGTCTGTTCTGCCTGGGAGTGAAGTTTCATACAGTAGTTTGAGTGACAAACATCTCAGAGCTTGCTCACATTCCTCTGTGGAATAGTCACTTCTGAGAGAAAGAGGTGCGGCTCCGTGGTCTGAGAACAGTACTGTCAGCCAGGAACACAGAGTTCTCATCCTGGAACGAGTTGTGTTCTCTTTATGGATCAGATCATGCTAATAAATCTTTCTAGGACTCAGTTTACCCAGTTAAAAAAGCTGGTTAAGAAACTCTAATTAACAGGTATAATGACTATTCATGAACAGATATCTGTTAAATGATTTGAAATGAAAAGTGATATGAATGTAAGATATTTTTCATAAACTAGTTTATGAAACAAATTAATAATAGAAAATTTTCGGCCTTTGAAAAAAATTACCCCAGAACAAGAAAATTAATTTTAATACATTTCAATGTTTATTTTAATTTTTCTAAACATTTTCTACTCTAAATGTTTTTTTTCAAGTTAACATGCTAAGTATACTCTGTGATGCAAATAATTAAATTCACCATTAGTTTCTATTTAAACTTAAAGAGGTAGCCTCTTTGTTCTATATAGCAAAGGGAAATCTTTTCTAAAGTTCCATGCACTATAAGAATATGGACATTATTAACCTTAATGTTTTATAGAAAAAATGAGGATCAAAGAAATGCGTAGTTAATCTAGAGCAGGGTGGTATACAAACTGCCTATTTTAAAATGATAAAGACTTCCAAGAATAAGATGCAATTTCCAAAAAGAGAAAATTGTGCATTTGTACACAAACAAAACCAGGGCAGGGGAGAAAGACCTAATGATTGAGTAATTGTGGTGTTCTATATCTGAAAGAATAAAGAAAAAAAAACCCTCAAATACATGTGTTTCATTCTGGTGGCTCAGCTAGTCAGCACTCTCTTTCTCTCTTCCAGCCCCCCCAGATTAATCGGCCTTATGTGTGAGGTTAAAAAAAAAAACGATTAACTTCTAAAAAATATATTGTGGTTATTTACAGGAAGACTTAAATCTCCTGTCTTCTCCTTTCTTAAAAATGAAAACAAACAGACAATGGATCTTCAATTCTGTGTCTGGGATCTCAAATTTGGCTGTGAATATGTGTTTCAAATCTCATTAATTACAATATTGGCCCCACGAGATACAGTTGCTGATGCAAAGAACACTCTTTGTACTCAAAATAATTTGAACAAGGGCAAAGAAGCATTTTATTTACATGTGTAAACATTACCAAGAAAATAAAATAGAGATGATTCAGATAGCTGCTGAGATGTTTTAATGACAATTGATTTGATTACTACTGAAGCTTTAAGGTTACCACGTATAGGGATAGTCATGTTTTCACTTAGTGTATTTGTTGGATAATAACGTTCTTGTAAAGTTAACTCTGACATTAACTTGGCAAGTTCTGAACTAAGACCTTTTCGCATTTTACTCTTTCTGGATATTAAGACCAACCATATTATTCTGAATTCCACACCCTACTGTGCAGATTTACAATTTATTTATTTCTTAAATATCAGAAAATATGCCATTACTCAAAGGACTTTTCCATGTAATAAATGTGGGTGAAAACCAATCAAATGAATACATTGCAGCAGTAGACAGGAAACAGCTTCTCTTGTTTTCTTTTCTCTTTAGGAAATAGTAAATTAAACCATAGCTATTTGTGGTCTTGTGCTATAAGATCACATGTGGTCATACATTTTCATCCTATTAACAAATCTGTTGGCTCAGTGGGTAGAAAGTAAAGTCCACTATAAAGATGTCTTAATGCCTTATGTAGGGAGGGTCATCTGCTGTGTATAGCCACAACCTAAAAATCTTGCTTTGAGATCTGATTGTGTTTATTGGCTGTCTTTAAATGGACACTGAAGAGCAGAGTTAAGTAGTCTTAATTACATATAAGAATCACTTGGAGCTTACAAAAAATACAGAGGCCAGGGTTCATCCACAAAGTTTCTGAGAGAGTTAGTTGAGGGTGGGGGGCAGGGGATGTCCCAGAAACTTGTATTTAAAACCAAACCAACAAAACCCAACAAAAAATAAATCCTCTTAGGGCAATTCTAATGTGCCATGACTGAGAACCATAGAGAATCCCAACACTAGTGCAAGGATAATAACGAATTTGTTTTTAGATAACAGTACAAAGCCCACTCTTGATCTTTAATGGAAACCTTACCTTAGTCCAGGTGTGGGCATGGATTGGCAGCTGCCATAGCTCACTCCTTGACAGCATTCTCAAAGCAGTCCCTTATAGGGAGTGTTCTATGGGTCATGGAGCTTTGAGATGCTAATTTTCTGGGTTAAAGCCAATGAAAGTTGATAACTGAACAACAAATTATATATGCTAACTCTGAAGGTAGACTCTGTAAAGAGTGGCAGCCTTACACACATGTGAGCACTTTGAGCAAAAGTTCATTAAAAGAGAGACTTACTCACTCAGCATCACTCCTTTCCGTTCTTCTGAGTCCATGAATGTCATGTCTCCACCACCAGATCACTATAGTTCATTGTAAACAGAAAGGGGGATTTTGAATTAGAAATGGCAAATTACTTCTCTTGGAAATTAATCAACGTAAGCCTATGTGATTTCTCACTTTCTTCATTTTTCTATGGGATGGATTTTTGTCCTTTTAATAACAGCACTTTTCTTTTTCTTGCATCCTTCAATAGTAACTTAGGTCCTTTATTGTTTTTGCCATCTTTTGCTATCATATTCTATGGTTTCATTTAATCCTATTTCTTTTATTCTTCTTTCCTACCTTTTTACACTTTACCTTTTCCAATTAAAAAAACAAAACAAAAAAACTTCTCTAACACTAGAATAGCGGGTTCTTCTTCATTTTTCCCAGTTTTTGATTTATGTTTGGTTGCCAATCTGTTTTCTGAGTCTCTTTCTTTATTACTAACTGCCCTTCCTTAACCTTCTGTTGATGTTTCATTTCTATCACTTGCTGATGTTGGTCATAAAGCCCATTTCTTTCCATTCCATTTATCTTTGTATCTCCATAAGCATTTTTAGGGTCCTACTACTAAAAGCTTAAAGCTCTGTGAGAAACAGAAAGGTAGCTTTCCCCATTTAAATCCTATTTCCTCTCCCCTCCCATAGCCGTTCCATGTCTATTCACCCTTTCCTGATGTTTCCCCCAGTCTGACCCCCACCTGCACCCCTCTTCCTCTGTCACTCCCTATTTGATGCCCATGTCTTCTTTCTAACCCCATTTGCACTCTGATTTTGCATCCAAGGATCTCCACAAGATAAAGGATGGAGTTCTATCGGGAACCAGATTGTGTTACAGAAACTTTCTGCACATTTACTGAAATGGGATTAGGGGCTTTGATCCAGAAATATTCTCAGGCAGCCTTTCAGCTCTGGCACAATTTTGTACACCTTGAAGGAGGGTTGGGGCCTACTCTGATGGACAACAGCTGAGCTGTCTTTAAAGGCCTTCTGGGGCCCTTTCCACTTCAAAGGTTAGGATGAGTAGGCATCACCGACCAAGGCTGGAAAACCAGGCCAGGTGGGAATGCCTGGGGCCCTTTTCTGCAGCATTTTTGGCAAGGGAGCTGTTGCACGGCGTGCCACAGAGCTTCGAGGGTCCCGTGCAGGGGACAGGGTAGGGGGCCAGTGAGTCCCCAGGAATCACTGGGCCATTTTGGGAGGGGGAGGCTCACCTCTAAGGAGGGGAGGCAGGCCTGAGGCAGGGTGTTCCCCAGGGAAGCAGGGTGCGGCCCCGGGGGCGAGGCGACGCCACCCCAGCGGCGCCCGCCGAGGGCGGGAGGGACAATCTCTACCCAGGAGGGAAGGCGAGACGCTCTGGGTCGCTCAAACAGAAGGTTCAGGGAACTGCGCGTGTGTCCCCTGCCTGCGGCCCTCTGGGAGCAGGGCGTGGTGGGGGGACGGGGGAGGGGGGTCGACACCCCAGGGAGAACGGCTGGGGGCTGTAGAGATCAATCCAGGGTACTGGCGCGGGGTCACAGACAGGAGAGGAGCAGGAGAGGGGGCTGGTGGGGGCTCCCACGAAAGCTGGGGCCGTATGTCTGTCTGTGTACTCGGCGGGCGCCCCAAAGTCTGGGGCCGCCACAGCTCCAGCTCCGCCGGCTCCTACCAGCGATTCCAGGCCGCACTTTCCCCTCCTCCCGGCGCCTTCTCTCCAGTGAGGAGCCGAGCGCGGGCGGCGCGGGGGGAGGGGCGGCGGCAGAGAGAACAGCCAGTTGTTTAAAATCCTTCTAGAGCAGTTTCTAATTCCCCCCTTGCGCCGGGGTTCGGAGGGGGGAGGGGGGAAAGAGAGCGGGAGGAGGGAGGAGAGCGGAGAGGGAAGGAGGGAGGGAACCCGGGAAGGAGGGAAGGAGGGAGGAGACTGCCGCTTAGGCTGTAGCCGCCACCGCGCGCTTCGGAAGGCCGGAGGGAGG
The DNA here is from genome assembly GCF_018350175.1 of Felis catus. Taxonomy (NCBI): domain Eukaryota; kingdom Metazoa; phylum Chordata; class Mammalia; order Carnivora; family Felidae; genus Felis; species Felis catus. The sequence continues at coordinate 145,163,059 of NC_058368.1, read as the reverse complement.
AGGAGGCCTGTCAGTCTCGCGCGTTGCCTGGGCGAAGGGGGCGGAGCTTTAGCGTGGGGCGGCCAATAGTGGGGGTGGCTGCGTGGGTCGCCATGGGGACGGGGCTGTTCCCGGGGAGGCTGTGATGGGTTGACAGGTGCGTGACAGTGGGAGCTGCTCTCGGCACAAGCATGTACGGCAAAGGCAAGAGTAACAGCAGCGCCGTCCCGTCCGACAGCCAGGCCCGGGAGAAGTAAGTGTCTCCGCTTCTCACCCACCTCCGCCTTCACACGCGCGCACACACACGCACGCACTCGCACACTCTCTTGGAGACACACAGACCCAGACACTCTCCGCCCGGGGAGAGCCGGGGGTGGGCTGGCAGGGGGAGGGGTACGCGAGGTGGGGGCGTGCGGTGCGGGGAGCGGCTGTTTCCCAGGAGGTGCTCGCGCGGGGCGGGCGGCCTTGGGGGGCTGCCGGCGGGAGGGAACGAGTGTGCTGGGGGGCGGTGGCGGTGCTGGTGCCGAGGACGGAAACTTGTTTGGGTGATTGGGGGAAATAACCTACGGGTTCACCTCCTCACAAAGTAACTTTAGAGCTGGGGTCCGGGGCTGCGGGGACCCAGAGCGCTGCCGAGGGTCGCGGAGGGGGCGGGAGGGGGCAGCTGCGTGGAGGAGGGCTCGCGGTGGGAATGTGGGTGTTTGGAGCGGCGGGCTGGGGTCGGGGAGGCAGCGCGAGGGGCGCTGCGGCCGGGGCTCCGGCGCCGGGATTTGGGGCCGGGATCGCCGGACGAGTCGAGGGCGGCGGTGCCGGGCGCGCGGCGGGCGGAAGCCGGGCGCGGAGCGACCGAGCGGGGCCCCGCGGGGCGCGGAGACGCGCGCTGGGCGCGGAGGGCGTGTGCGGGCGTGGGCTGGGTGGGCGTCCGGGCTTTTTCCAGCCCGCGGAGGGACTGGGCGTTCGTGGTGCCCCGTGCCTAGCGGGACCGGGGTGGTCGGGCGCCGCTGAAGTTTGGGAGACTAAGAAGGACCGAGTTCTTGGGGGAGGAAAAGTGTGCTGGCGAGGAGCGGGATCTGCTGGAGCAGGCTGGTGTTTCTGCCTGTCGCAGCAGACCCAAGTCCGTGGCGGCGGCTGGAGAACTTTTTTTGGAGACTTGCCGCCTCCCTCCCAAACGTCTGGGGGCCGCGGCTGCCTCGGCACCGGGCGGGGCGGCCCCCGAGGGGCGGTGGTCGTGGGGCGCGTGGAGTGGGAGTTGTGTGAGCTGCAGCGGCCGGCGGGAGGAGGTTTGTCTGGGGGTGCGCTAGGAGCAGTGGTCCGAAAAGGGATTTGCCGGAAGGGGAGAAGCGTTGAGTGGGGAGACACAGGTGTTAACTCCGGTGGGAGCCCAGAGGAGGCCTGCGAGAAGAGAGCCCCTCCCGTCCCGGGATGCCACCGTCACGGCACACTGCGAAGCAGGGCTGTTTGCTGCTATTCTTACGTACTTGTAACGGTGATTTGGTTGTTACTAAAAATGAGAGCGAATAGTGACTGTGACCACTGAGGAAGAACCCCTCTTTTCTGTGCAGCAGATCAGTGACTCCCAGTAACCACCTCCACTCTGAGGTTTGAGGCTTATCCTTGTCATTGAACGCGCTCTGCCTTTCCGTGGGGGTTCAGACTGGGGGAAAAGTCTGAGAGCATCTTTCAAGAGCTACTTTGGTTACCTTGCGCTCGGAAGTAGCTGCCTGAATAAAAACCCCAAACTGAGACGACCGAGTTTCTCTCCTTGCTTTGGGGAGTTAGTAGGCTTCTGAAAGTTTCTTTTGCCCTAGGGATGGGAACGTTTCCTAATCTTCATGTTGGCAGCAACACACACAATTCCCGTAGGATTTAGGGGTGGCAGGCCTTGATGTAGCAAAACAAACAAAATTAACGGAGCGATGCTGGTTTTGTTTTGTTTTCCAGAGGTATTTTCTGAGGAGATAGATTTAGAATTTAGTTGATGTGCCATGAAAAATACAAAAGACAGTATTCTAGCCTTGTTAAGAAATAGCAGTTACTAGAACTTAAGTTTTGAAATAACAGCCCAATTTATGTGCATTAATCATTTGGTTGTAATAGACCTGAAAAGATAAAAACAAGATGTTTTAATGATTACAGATTATTGGGATCTCATATTACTGAGAGTGAAGGAATTGAACTGTATTGAGACCTTTCGGGGTGGTTGAATTTCAGAGTCAAAGTAATGTTGGATTTCAGTTAGGTTTCCAGGAATAGTTGAATCTAATCTGTATCCTGATAACTTTGTAAAAAAAAAAAAAAAAAAAAAAATATATATATATATATATATATATATATATATTATCTGAGATAAAAATGAGAATGTAACGTATTTGTGGTCCTTTCTAGCCTAATTCTGTGATTCTGCCATGAAAAATAATTGCCGCTTTTGCTGTCCAATCTACCAAACTGAACACCAAGTAACATCTACTCTTGTAAGCAAAGTGGTGAGGGTTCTGCTAGATGGTGCTATTTGATTTAAATATGTTTCTTCCATTCATTACAATTGGCAGCAGGAATCCTGGACTAGCTTGCCTTATGAACTATATATAGATGAAGAGGCCACTTTTGGGGAACTGACAATGACTGCTCTGAGTTCATTGTTGTTGCATTAATTTCTGGGTGAACGCTGTTTAAATCTAAGACAAACATTGAGGTAGATTCTATTTCATACAATAAACTTAGTTTCATTTTGATGAGAGCATTGATTTGATCTCTCAGTTTTCCCCTTTATTATTATTCACTTGGGACTTTAATGGCACTGTTCTACAACAGTGTGCTAACTTCTGAAGATAAGAATCTTCAAGTTGTCTTTAAAGTGGATATTACCAGATTAAAAATAAAACATAAAGTGGCATATTTAAAAGGTACCTGAGCAAAGAAGAGTTCTCTTTTAGTAAGGAAATTAGAATTGTTCTGATCTTAAAAATCACAGACATAATTTGTTTTTCAGTAATAAATATGTAAGTATTTTAATAAAAACATTCTAAAAATGAGTTAAAATGAATAATGGGATGTATATGAAAATACTGGTTTTGTAATGTGTCAGGAAATGCATTTTCTAATGAGTTCATGGCCTGATAGCTGACAACTGCTTATTGTATCTTTGCTTTCTCTTTCATTAAGAACCCACTATGTGGAATACTTGAAATTAATTTGTAGGTTTTATATAGCAGGTATAGTTTCAGTATATAGTTCTGAACATAAAAATGGCCAGAGTCAGGTTAATTGTTTATTTTGTTGTTTTAAAGATGGGACAGATCATGTCTATACAAAGATTTTGATTAGGCTTAATTGTAGATGGAGTGATTGAAAACCCTTGGTGGGAGGTGGGATGTTTGTATAGAAATTTAAATTCTGATCCTGTTAGGTCATTTCCCACTTTAGCAGGCTTTCTTTGTAACACTGATCACAATTGTAATTAAGTAACTATGTAATTGCTTGCCTAATGTCTGGCTTCCTCTAAAATGTAAGTTTTTTGAGGGCAAGGTATGATGCTTCTAATTTCTTCTCTGAGGTATCCTTGACATTAAGAATAATGCTTTCATATGTCTGAAGCACCAAATAAATACTGTTGAATAAATGAAGATGTTAGACTCACAGGAATTTCTTTCAGTGTGGAAAAAAAAAAATTATTTCAGTGACCTCCAAAATAGGGACTTTGAAAGTTTGAGTTCCACATTCTCTAGGTTAGTTGTATTTCAAAAATAGCCAGTGGCAGCAAAACAGTAATTATTATTTATTTCTTATTCTATGTGCCTGTCACTGTGCTTGGCGCTTTTTGTATATTTTCTCTAATTCTCCCAACAATTCTGCAACATAGTAGTGTTTTTTGTTTTGTTTTGTTTTTAATTAAATAAGAAGACCCAGGGACACACTGCTAGTAGGATTTCCAACAACGATTTCTCTAACTTTAGAACCTGTGGTTAAAGCTGAAAGATACATTTTTCAGTGTACCAGATTGCCTTCCTGATCTAGGGTAGGATGCTACAGGTTTAGAGAACAGTATTACATAATCATATATAACACACTTTAGAAATTTAATCACATATGAATTCTCAACCTTAGGTGCACCTTGATGCTTATAACTTCCATTTTAACAGACTGTGGGCAAGGCATAGAAATTTTAAGAGTAAAAAGTTGGAAACCTAAAATAATGAAAGATGCTTGTTCATTTTTTTTTTTTTCATCTAGGAATTTTGTTTTACCATTCAAGTTTTGAGATAAGACATTGTAGCTGTGAACAATTGGTGTATGAAATGTTACTGAACTTTAAGCCCCACTGTATGCCACATTGCCACTAAAAGAATAACTGGCACCTGTAAATAGATGAGTAGTGATACTACTCTCTTCGTAAACTAATTTTATCTTATAATATTATATAATAGAACAGAGATGAATCTTCTATAAAGCAAAGTTGAACATAAGATGCACATACCAAACAATGACATCATATTAAGTAAACTTTTGAGAAACTACAGAAATCAAACTATGCATCTAACCTGAGTCTCTGCCTGAAAAGTAACTTTGGTTTTTCAATTATGAATCTTTTTTTAGTTGAATATACCAAGAAACAAGTACCATATGCTCATTTTTAAGTGGTTAAAGTCTAATGAACATTTAAATACTGCTCCATATAGTGAAGTGTTTATGGGAGTTAGTATCTGCCAGCATCATTTTATTCCCCTCTTTTTTTTTTTGTTACTCCCCTAAAAAAATTATAAACTTTTTTTTTCTTTCTTCCTTTCTGACAAATAAAGTTAAGACAAGTGAAGTTATACAAATCTCTTCAGAAACTTGATTGATGGGCAGTTAACATAGTTCAATCAAGCCTTTTGGGGAATGAAATTTTCTGTATTTTATTGACTCCCCCTTCCCAATCCTCAGGATGTTTCTTCCAGATACCTATGAGAATTTTTCTTTTGATTGATCTCTTTTCCATTATTGTAGGAAAATCTAAAAACCAATTTTTGAAGGAACAAACCTAAAGAAAAAAATATGTAAGATGTTGAGAGTTAAAATTTAGTATTGTTTATCCAGAAATTTATTTTGGCTCTTAGAAATAGTATTAATGTTGTAATGTATGTTTTCACTGCAATGTGAAAAGTTTATTCCCAGTCTTTAGAACCAGTTCGCCATATAAAACCAAATCAGGATGAAAACATCATTAAATTTTAGTTGCTCTGCAGTAGTGGACCAAATGTGTCTCACATTCTTAATTATTACTAGAAAAGAGAATTATGTTGTTTTAAAATTAAAACACATTCTGTGGGTAGGGGTTGAAATACCTGGGTTGTGGTTTATTAACATTTCAACCCAATAGGTTAGAGTTAAAAGTAAACTTTGGGAAAAAATAATTTTGAATTTAGAATCTTTTTTTTCCATAGAGATCACAACTGTTACATTAATGTTGGGGCTTAGGATTGAGGGTTAATGTACTGGATTTAGAAGACATGATCGTACTTCTCAGAATATATAGCTTAAAAATATGTATTGAAGATAATTATAATTTTATTTTTGAAATATGTAGTGATATTCTCTACTAGGGTAATGTACATTATTGCTTTGACATTGGTATGGGAATGATGAAACATTTGCATGCTGGTGACGTTAGTTTGTAATTGTAATATGTGAACCTCTGTAAACATGCTAAAATATTAATTTTATTAATAACTTATTGTTTCCCTAGGGAAGGACTTAAAATAGCATTGGAGCAATAGAATAAGATATATTTGTTAATACCTGAAGGGAGTTTGGAATAAAAAATAACTGCTTGGATTTAGATTTTAAAATTTACTTACCCAATTTTGTATATATTTTACATATTTAGCATCTATTTATGTAAGGTTTTGTTAACATCTGTGTATAACTTCATATGACTAGGACTGTGAAAGTTATTTGACTGTTATACCAAAATCCTATGTGTACTACCAAAATGATCTGAAGAGTGGTCCATCAAAATTTATGTCTTGTTTTCAGTAATGGTAGAGTAATAGTAGAAGCTATTCTTACCTCCCCCAAACTGTTTATCTTATTCACTGTGTGAGGACATTGAAAAACAGGTGGAAAAATGATCCAGCCAGGGAATAATAGGGTTTTTCCAGGTGACTTTTAATAGCTTTGCAGGCTGTCCAAATTTATGGTTGGTCATAATGGGTAACTGGTAATTTTTGTTAGAGTAAGTTAATAGTTAAAGATTTTTGAAAAGTGGAGCTAATAATGTTATTGGAATATTGACACAACTAAAAATTTATCTGGACTCAGAAGCACCTGGACAGTTCCGACGCAATGAAAGAATTAATAATTCATTTCTTGTTCATCTTTAAAAGAGAAACTTCAGTTGGTGTCACTTTTAGTAGTCACGAAACTACTCTCACATTTTACTTTAAGAATTTTGATGATTCTATTTCATTTAGGACCTAAACAGCTTTCCAGCAGTAATGAGCCATCATAGCATTTCACATCACAATTCAGCTGGAGTGAGCTTGAACCAATGACCTGGCAATCTCCTGTTTTTGATCTGCATTAATTTTGCTTCATGGAATATCATATAAATAGTTCGGCACAGAAAAAATTGTAGAGACTGATGTATAATATTTTATCCTTTTTTCCCTATTTTTAAGGATTTTTTTGTAATTGTAAGTATAAGACAGTTTTAATACCTATTATAGTTTTAAAATAAAATTTGTTTATTGAGAGAGACAGAGAGAGGGACTGAGGGGGAGAGAGAGAGACAGAGAGAGGGAGGGAGAGAGAATGAGTGGGGGAGGGACAGAGAGAGAGGGCGAGAGAGAGAATCCCAAGCAAGCTCCACACTGTTGGCACAGACCCCGATGTGGGGCTCCATCTCATGAATCGTGAGATAATGACCTGAGCTGAAATCTAGCAGATGCTTAACCTACTGACCCACCTAGACACCCCAATAACTAATATATTTTCATTATTAATTAGTATAATCTAAACCATATTAAAATACTGGTGAAATATTTGTGAAGGTAAGAGTAGTAGATGAAAAGTTATATGTGGCTCTGTCCATGTAAGCTCAGAGAGGAGTTGGTACTCAAAACAGGCTCTTGCCTGAAATTGATATGGTTATTTTTTTTTTAGTGATCTGATATTTGGCTTGAATCTTCTTTTATTTACCTACTTCAGGCTTGAGAAAGAACCAAAGCTACTTCACTGATAGAAGAAAGCTAGGTAAATTCATTATTCTATTAAACTTGATTTTATTTAAACAGGATTAAAATAAATGTTTTCTGTAAAATAAAATCCTAAATACTTCATGAAGAGCTTGTGGAATTTTGCCATAGAAAGTTATTTTTTTAATATTAACAATGACAGCAGTGCTATCATTTGCGTATTTTGTTTGTTTTGGCCCTTTACTTGCATTGTCTCATTTAATCCCTCCAAGAATCCACTAGATTGTAGGTGCTATTTTCTGTTAATGTTACAGAAGAAACAGAGGCTTAAGAGTTTGTCATGCTTTTGGCGGCAGGTATTAAGACAGGAGATAGAAAATGGTTTAATTGATCAGGGTTTAAAAATAAATCTCACATAACAGGATGTCTGGAAGAGGTAGTTTCAGAGTTGATTCAGTGCCTCAAGAATATCAGGGATCATTTTCTTTATCATTCCTCATCGTTTCCCTCCAATCAACACAACATCCCTGCACCACATTCCCAGTATCACTTCCTTGTGCAGCCAAGTCAAAGGCAGGAAGAAGGGTAAGGTTTTTCCTTGTGTCTAATTAATTAAGGAAGAAAACCTTGAAGTTACTTAGCAGATATCTTCTTAGGCCATATGGAAGAGAATTGCAACATTTCTTACCCCTACTTTAAACCAATTACTGGCAAAGGTAATGGGATTATTATAATTGGCTTAAATAGGTCATCTTCATCCTCTGAATCGGAAACCTTGTCTCCATTGTGCCTGAACTACCTAAACAAAACAGGAGATCTTTGGCCAGGAAGATGTATCTTGAGGATATGGAGAAAATACAATGGGTCCCTCCTTTCATGGGTCTTACCTTCAAGGTTGAAGGAAAAACATATAATAATAAACAAGTAAATAAATGTGGTAGGCAACTTCAGATAGTCAAAGGAGCTAAAAAAAAAAAAAAAAAAAGTAATAAAGTAGGGTAATATAGACCGTGAGTGGGAGGCGATGGTAGACTTGGTAGTCAAGGGAAGGTTCTTAGAGAAGGAGACATTTAAGTAGGGTCCTGAGTAATATTTAAAGTATCAGTCATGAGAAGTTTAAGGGTTAGAGTATTTCAGATAGGTCTAATAATTGAGGAAATCTTTTAGCATCAGCATAATTAATCAAAGATTTATAAAATATTAGTCAAATTTGGAAAAAGAACCGCTGCTTCCTAGAGCCTGGCTTTGTTTTTTACTGAGGAATTGGATGGTGGGTCTAGTTTTTCTGGGCTTTCCTAGCTAATAAGATTGACTGTCTTTCATTTCCTGAATGCAGGGATGTACTTGTTCTAATAAGAACAGTGGAGCATATGGCTTTTATAATAATGTTGATAGAAATAGCAAAGATTTATTAAACACTTAAAACCTATCGTTTTGGCAAAGGATGGTACAACTGGTGTAATTATTTCTCATAAATTTCCCAGGTTGGATTAGACCCTCTTATTTATGCAGCCTCTCCTTTTCCTTTTTACATCCATCATAAATTAATGAATTATTTGTATGATGTTTTGTTTAATGTCTCCTCTCCAGGTTAGATTGGAACCTCTCTGAGGCCAAGAGCCACAGTGTCATCTTCTCAGGTGTATTCCTACTGCTTAGCATAGTGCTTGGAATTCTGATTAGGTATTTGTGGAATAAATGGATTCAGGATGTAACCAATTATAAAAATATCATAATAGGATATCACTATATCTGGTTTATTTTCTTTTCAATATTCTAATATTTGGTACCAGTATTGTGAGGTAATTTCCAAAGAAGAGTTTTCTATAATGTGGGAATTTAGTGGTCATTTTGTGAATTTCAGGACTATAGGAGACTACCTATTGTATTACTCAGAGAAATGTGTGTATTTTTAATATGAATTTTTAATATGAATTTTCAATTAATAAGGAGAATAATCTCCTTGTTATTTCAACAAATTTAATAATATAAACAGAATTATACTTTATAGTTTCAAGGTATTTTAATATACATTATTTTACTGAAGTCTCATAATAATTCTGTGAAATAGATGATAATTCTCATTGACTCTTGATATTTATAGGTAGAAATTCTTACTCAGGTAGGGTAATAGAGATGTGGGAGAAGTGAGACATATTTAGATTTTCTTTTGGTTCCAGGGTCAGTGTTTCTTTTATTATACTATGGCTACCTCTTTTAAAATGAGAGATTAATGTGTATTTTAAGAAGGCTTATGTATGGGTTTGATTCAACCTAGAATCATGGATTAGATAATAGTTAAAAGTATATGTCAGTAGTTTGGTTAAATGAAAAATATTGTTATAGTATGAGTTAAACACAATCTTACACAATTATTTAACTCCAAGAATGCTACATTATAAATAAGATCTGATTTTGGTTTGAATCTTTATGCTTTTGTTATGGAAGTTGGTTTGGAATTTGGGGTAGGTTGGATTTCTAATTTATGAATGTTTAGGCTCTTTGATCAAGGAACTCTTCTCTATTCCTTTACCAGTTAGTTTTGATTTGGAGAGCTGGAATAGCAATAGGGAAAGGGAACCTCTGTAATAAGGAAGGGAAAGTCTTGATATGGATTAATGATAGACTATTCCCTTGTTGTTTTCTTTTTTATCGTGATAAAATAGTACAACATAAAATTTACCGTTTTAACAAGTCTTAGGTGTACGTTTTAATGGCACGTTCACATTGTTATGCAACCATCACCACCATCCACCTCTAGAACTTTTTCATCGCCCCAAACTGAAACTCTGTACCTATTAAATAACTACCCACTTCCCCTTCCACCAGCCTCTGGCAACCACCATTCTATTTTTTGTCACATGAATTTGACTACTGTAGCTACGTGTATGAGTGTAACCATGCAATATTTGTCTTTTTGTGTCTGGCTTTTTTTTGTTGTTGTTGTTGCTTAAATCCTTAGCACCTTCCTGAAGTAGGTATAATTTTCATTTTACATATGAACAGAGTCTCAGTGAAGTTATATACTTTGTCCAAGGCCTTAGTAAGTTGCATCTTCTGGATTCAAATTCAGATTTCTTCCTTCAGTGCCAATTTTAACCATTTTGCCTGAGTGTTTCATTGCTTAATAATGGGAAAAATAATGGGAGTTGTGAGGGTGGGGAGTGGGAGGGAGTTTGGTTAGTTCTCTTCTCATATATCCATCATTTTTAGTTGGGGTGGGATGCAATAGAAAAGAGAGACGTTAAGGAAAGCGTTTTACATCTGCCAAAAAGGTGGGCAGAATTATATAGCTACCAAAAGTACTTCACAGATAGATCCAAATTCTTTATGTGGTATCTGAGATTTAACAACTTGAATGTAATGCTTGTCAGAGGAAGATGCCAATTAGGCGCTCAGGTTATAATTTCAGGTAAAGCATTTTCTCCATTCTTGTTGTATGTAGAGGTGAGGTAATCTGGCATAAATTGCTTTCCTTAGTAAATTTTAGAGTCAGAAATAAACAGATGAGGAATATGTAATGTCTCAAAAAAAACTTTCTTCTCTAATTATGAGTCTTCCAACCAGCATATGACTTGTTGGTTTTTTGTTTGTTTTTTGGCTAGGGCATCTGGAAAGTTCCGTGTGCTCTAGGAGCAACAGTACAACCATACTGAGTCTAGTACTATAGTACTATAGTACATTTCTATAGTACTAAATATTAGAAAAATAGAAACATTTCCTTTGTTCATTTTTTTACAGCATCATGAGCTGCTTGTCATTTATAACTGGATTAAAATTATGTGATGATTATGCTTCATTCAGTGCATTTAAGCAGTAGTAGTTATTATGAAGCTATTAAAAGTATTTCAATTAGCATTTTTAAAATCTTGATTTAAACTGAGAGACTGATATGGTTATTCTTTCATTTAGAAATACCGTAATGGAAAAACTTAAGTGAAGTTTCTTACCATTGAATACATTACATGCACACAATATATGTGTGTGTATGTGTATATAGTGGGAATAGTTTTTAGGTAGGCGTTCATCTTGGGAAATGACTTAATAATTCATTTTGAATTCAAATTGGTGCTGGGTCAATTATGTAAGTGAGTTGGATTTATAAATTCAGGACCAAAAAGATTTGAGTGTAGGCAAGTCTGTATTAAACCTTAAAGGGTGCTGATGCTTTTCCATAGGATGAGTATATCATTAGCCAGAGAACTCATAGCAAGCATTGGCAAAAATGTTGTTAGTTGCCAAATATTTCTGTGTTTGTATTAGCTCGATCCCCAGCAGGATTGCTCCTTCAAAAGGAAAACCGGACAGAGGTTAAAGCAAGTATGTTTAAGATTAAAACCCACCAGGGATGGAGGGACATCCAGGAGTTAGCAACAAGGGAAGCTTTACCCCTCTTAGTTCTTTTTTAAAAAAAAAAAAATTTTTTTAACGTTTATTTATTTTTGAGACAGAGAGAGACAGAGCATGAACGGGGGAGGGGCAGAGAGAGAGGGAGACACAGAACCGGAAGCAGGCTCCAGGCTTCGAGCCATCAGCTCAGAGCCCAAGGTGGGGCTGGAACCCGCGGACCGCGAGGTCGTGACCTGAGCTGAAGTCGGACACTTAACCGACTGAGCCACCCAGGCGCCCCTACCCCTCTTAGTTCTGAAGGGGAAAGGGGGCAATCTACCACAATCTGGTGAGTGCCATGGTCATTGCAGAAAGACCACCCTCCTGGACCTGAGATTTTATGAAGAGGGCCACAGCCACTGTCAAACCCCCTGTAAATAGAGGCTGAAGGCCCAGCAGGGGAGAGATCTTCTCTCTATTCCTGCCATCTGATAAGCTGATGCCTCCTTTCTGTAGAACCCAACTGGAGTCCAGATGGCAAGGGAAATGAGATAATATACTCTTTAGAGATCAGCCTCTTAGGTCACAGCAGGACAGAAAGGGTAGAGAGTAGATCTGTTTGGGGTGCTTGAGTGGCTCAGTCGGTTAAGCGTCTGACTCTTGGTTTCATCCCAGGTCTTGATCTCATGGTTCATAAGATCCAGCCCCGCATTAGGCTCTGCACTGATGGTGTGGGACCTGCTTGGGATTCTTTCTCAAAATAAATAAATAAACTTAAAAAAAAAAAAAATGAAAGAAATGTTAACTGTCTCTCTTTGTCAGCTTACTTTGATCCTCCTGAATCAGATCTGAATAACAATGCAGTCTCTGCCCACCAGGACTTTACTTTCCAGATGGGACTCAACTATTGGTCCCATTTTTTTTTTTGTTGTTTTTTTTAAGTTTATGTGCAGCTGAAGCAATCACATGAGGGAACTCATGTTACCTTGCTAGGAAGCAAGCACTATGCCTATGTAGAAGGTGCATGGGAATTCTGAAAAGAGGCATGAATCCAGCATAGGGCTATGATATTCTCAGGAGATATTCCTAAGAGGATGTTTATTAAACAAGAAATAAGCATTAGCCACATTTGAGTTCTATGGGGGCACAGAGTAAAGAGTATTCTAGGAAGTGAGAGAAACATGTACAGAAGCAGGAAAGTTTTAAGGAGTACGCTATATTCGGTGAACTATAAGAAAGTTTGGTATGACTGGATGTGCTGTAGAATAGGTGTAAGATAGGCTGCCAGATATGTCTGGCTAGTTAAACAGGAGCTATTTCAAGAATGACCTTGAATGACAGCTTGACCTGAGAGAGAAGCAATTTTAAGCAGAAAAGTGACATCATCTGAGGTACATTTTAGAAGAATCATTCTGGAAGTAATATGGAAGGTGGGGTAAAGGGTGAGACAGAAATGTTAGAAAGCTATTGTAATAAGTAAGCCGTGGTAATAATACATCATGTTTCTACCCTAGTGGCAGTCCAGCAGATGTCTTAGGATATAGAATACAGAGGACTTGGTGACTTAAATGTGAAAACATTAGAATTTTTAAGATGGCTGTAATTATGGATAGAAGTTTCATTCATAGCCTTGGAGGGACTACAGAAGGAACAACAGATAGGAGATGTAAGGAAGAAGATGATGAGTTCAGTTTGAGGTGCCATTCATACCTAGAGATGGAGCATGTTCAGAGGAAATCAGATGTGTTGTTCTTGAGCTGGAGGTACAAAATCAAGAAAGGATGGGGAAAGAGAAGTAACACTTGTAAGCATAAGGTACCTGTGTTTCAAGCATTGTGCCAGACACCTTTGTTCATATTTTATGTCATTCTTTAACCAGTGCTGTGAAATTGGTAGTATTATCTCCATTTTGATGAGGAAACTAAAGCTTTAATAAGTAAGTTAGCCAAGTCACACATGTCAAACCAGGAATCTGAACTCAGGTATAGCTCATTCTTTGTCTCTTAAAAAAAAAAAAAACAACTTTAGGGGTGCTTGGGTGGCTTAGTGGGTTAAGCATCCGACTTTGGCTCAGGTCATGATCTCATGGTTCATGAGTTCAAGCCCCCCTTGGGGTAAGCATGAGCCCTGCTTTGGGTGATCCCCAGTTCTATCTTTCTTCCTCTTCTCTCTCTGACCCTCATTCACTTGTGCCCCTCCCCCCCCCAAAAAAAACTTTATTGAAGTATGACATTCATGCAAGAAAAGTGCCCATATCATATGTGTACAGGTTGATGAATTTTCACTAACTGAACACACCAGCATGACCAAATACCCACATCAAGAAAAAACTTCACCAGCACCCCAGAAGCTGCACACATACTGTGCACCTTCAGCCCCTCAACATTTAGCAGCAGAAATTGGTTTTCTTCCTTATACATGGCCTAATTTTCTTCACTAGTATAATCAGTTAAAGCCGTGAGATCGGAATGAAATCATCCTTCATGGGAATGTCCAGGGAGAAAGTGTGAAGAGACCACAGATGGAACTTTAGGGAATATTTAAGGGACAAGTGGAAGAGGAATTTGAGGCAGACTGAAAAGGAATACCAAGGAGATGAGAGGGAAACTCCTAAGGACTGGTGTCACAGAGGTCAAGGACTTCGGTGAATGGAGGCCTGAGTTACTGAGTTATGCCAGCTATATAGTAGAATGAATGAGGAGGTTAAACAAGGGTCCAGTTTTTAGAATAAGAGATTATCTGTGAATTTAGGGAGAATAGTTTCACTGGAGTGGACCTAAGCTAGCATGCAGTGTTTTAAGGAATTGAATATAAAGAAGGAAGGTGGAGACATCAAATGTGGACAGCCTCACTTAAGAAAGGAAGCAGAGAAAAGACTAAGTACAGAAAGATTGAGATTTTTTACTTGGCTAATTTTGTATGTGCGGGTGTTAGTAGGGGGACGCTATTTGATTCTGTCATCTTGTAAAGAAGTTTTCTAGAAACAAAGTTTCATTAGTACTTTAGTTGTGTGGGTGGAGAGGGGTGATTTTGGAGAGGTGGGGGAAGCTACATTGATCAGCTAAGGCAAGCTTCTGAAAGCTAACAAATTCTGTGTTCATCCTGAGGCTATTTGGGATCCACTATAAGGTTTTTTACTTTATTTTTGAGAGAGACAGAGAGACAGAGAGACAGGGAGAGAGAACATGCCTGAGTGTAAATGAGTGGGAGAGGGGCGGAGAGAGGGAAAGGATCTGAAGCAGGCTCTGTGCTGACAGCAATGCAAGGCTGGAGATCACTAACGGTGAGATCATAACCTGAGGTGAAGTCATGACCTGAGCTGAGGTCAGCTGCTTAACAGACAGAGCCACTCAGGTGCCCCTCACTGTAAGGTTTTTAAGCAGGGAAGTAACTTGAACAGAGTTTACTCTCTACCCTTGTGAAAACAGGAAATAAGTCATCCGAGATGTTAAAAAATGTCAATTCCATTTTACCCAGATGTAATAACGCACAGATGAGTTGATAAATATGTTTTGTTAGTTTTAACAGGACAAATGTAAGCTCAGAGGAAAGCAATGGACATATTGAAATGATATGAAGTATGGTTTATTATTGATCTTCCATTTTTATGTAACATTTCACAATAAAATTTGTAACACTTTTGCACTGTCAACAGGCAAGTTTACAAAATATGTTGTGAAATATTTGTAAAACACTAATTCCATATTATTACTTATTTAAAAATATATTTCAGTTAATTTTTATTTATTATTTTTATTTTGTTTTATTTTTTAATTTTTGATACAGAGGGAGACAGAGCGCGAGCGGGGGAGGGGCAGAGAGAGAGAGACACACACACACACAATCTGAAACAGGCTCCAGGCTCTGAGCTGTCAGCACAGAGCCCCATGCGGGGCCTGAACTCACGAACTGTGAGATCATGACCTGAACTGAAGTCAGACGCTCAAGCGACTGAGCCACCCAGGCGCACCTTCAGTTAATTTTTAAAGTATAAGTTAGATTAAGTCCTGTGTAACATATCATTCATAGCATAATTGCCTTTTACATAAATCTCATTACTGTTTTATTGGAGGTTTGAAATGTAACTGATAGGATTAGGGTTGTTATTTATTTTTTTGTTATATAGTTAAAAGATATATTAAGTTTTGTCAATATGTATTTTATATAATTCACAACATCCAGCATGAGATGAATTAAAGTTCACAACCATTGCTGTTCTAAGCAAAATCCCAAAGTACTTTCCCTTGGTCATTAATATAGCAATGCTTGCATTCAGGTAAAATCAACAATGAAGAGCATATGCAGGTCAATTTGATTTTTCTTGTGGGAACTTGAATAAAGTGGCATTTATTTGAAAGATCTTCCAGTAAGGGCAGTGGTCTTGATATGAATTAGAAAGTAACCAATTATTGATTGGAGAGGCAATGATGGTCCTGGCTTAAAGATTGTATAACCTACCATCTTTGAATGTTTTCTTTCTAAGTGCTTATTAAATATACAAAAATCTACTTAAATTCATGGGGCTCTGTATGTAGTAAGTCCATTTACCTTTGCTGGTTGGTTGCTTATATGGTGCATAGTAAGAATTTATACTATGGATATACTTCTTATTATCTGTTTTGCTTCTCCTCTTGCCAAGGCTAGGAACTTTGAAATATGTAAGTTACTTATGTTGTGTAGTAGTAGCCTGCTGTCATTTAAAATACAGTTGATGGGGCGCCTGGGTGGCGCAGTCGGTTAAGTGTCGGACTTCAGCCAGGTCACGATCTCGCGGTCCGTGAGTTTGAGCCCCGTGTCAGGCTCTGGGCTGATGGCTCGGAGCCTGGAGCCTGTTTCCGATGCTGTGTCTCCCTCTCTCTCTGCCCCTCCCCCGTTCATGCTCTGTCTCTCTCTGTCCCAAAAATAAATAAACGTTGAAAAAAAAATTAAAAAAAAAAAATAAAATACAGTTGAGGGAGGGAGATGCTTGCATTGAACTAAACAAAAACCAAGGTGAAAAATATCTTATTTTAGGTTTACCAGGCCTTTAAATTATTAAAGATGGCTTTGAGATACTTTGCTATGTTGTCTATTTTATTACATTTTTTTTCTTGGTTACGGTTATTGTGGAAGTAATACATAAATTAAACAATGATCTTTTTACCTATGTGTTGAAGAAATTATAAAGGCAAAGTAACAGGTACAGGTACAAAGTAACAGGATTTTGCTTCTCCGTGTTATCTACCAACTCATTTAAGTAGCTTTAGCCCAAATAAAATAGTCTAAATTATCAATTCTAATCAGAAAATATCATTCTTGGGGCCCTGGGTGGCTCAGTCAGTTGAGCGTCTGACTTGATTTCGGCTCAGGCCCTATTCTGACAAAATATAGCCACTGTCACATGCTTTGGGAGATCTTTCAGTTTCCTAAGCTATATTGCTACTGGCAAATGCTGCCTAAAATTGTGACATTTGGGCAGATCAGAATGAGTTATATAGAAAGAGGAAAGGAATCAATAAAAATCTAGGGTTAATAATTACTTAGATTTCTTAACAAATAAGATCCATTAGCAAAGTTGGAAGACACTATAAAGGACAATTCTTGAACTTGTTTGATTTTAAATAAAATAGTCTACTTTAGGTAAATTCTAATAAACTGATATTATGTGAAATATATAGCTTATCAGTGAGAATATTTCAATTTTAAGTCTAATGAATTACTACTTGTGTGGCTGAATTGGGGGTTTCTGACCTTCTCTTCCAGCTGTTGATGTATTGATGGGGATCCCTATAATCATAATTTATTATGAGCAAAGGAGACTCATTTTTCTGATGTCTGAAAGTCATGGGAGCCCTCTCTATTCCCTCTATGTCTACTACTATATGACTAGTTCTCCTCTGGCTGACTTCCAAGTTACATTTTTCATTCAATGGAATACTGAGATTGTTGGGGTGTTTATATATATATATATATACATATATACACATACATACATACATATACATATATATACACATACACACACACATAACATATACACATATATATGTGTGTGTATATATATATATATATATATACACACATATATATATATATATTGTGTTGGTGACTGATAGTATTTTATCTTGCTGATTGATAGTATTTTTATCTTGTTGTTTTACATTAAAATGAACTCAGGAAGACCTTTGTCTATTATTGGGAGATTCTAGATGTATTTATTTTGCTTGACAAAGAAGGCTACAATTTTAACAAGTTTATTAGAATATTTTAGAAATTTAAATATTTTGATCCAAATTGGAGGGTCTTATAATTTAGAATTACTTTCTAAGACCTCTTTTCTTCCAGTTATGAGAGAATTATTCATTTAACTTTTTTAAAGGCAGAAGTTGAATGCTTTTTGAATGTGCTGTTTCCTAATTGTCTAAAATGACAAGAGATAACTTATAGCAATGTACTAGGCTGCTAAAATAGCTGACTGGAGGGAGTGCTTTTTTTTTTTTTTTTTTTTTTTTTTTAAACTACAAGGGGCATAAGATATTCTATTTTAGTGATAGGTGTATCTGCATAAAACTCAATTTTACCTGTAGTCAGGGTTTCTTATATATGAATCTTTCAAAGTAACCAGGCTGCAGAGCTTTATGCCAAAAGCAGCTTTGTGGTTTGACAGTGTTCAGATTGCTTGTTTTGCTTTTATTTATTTGCATATGTAATTTATTGTACCTGTAAAAAGGGAAGTTCTTATAAAAAGCAACAAAACAGGAAAAACAAGCAAGTTGTCATTTCTTCTGGTAGATTGTGATGTAGAGATTAGTTCAAAAAATTAAGTTTGAGAGATTCCATTTAATCTTGGTAGAGTTTTGATAGGAAGTTGAACATGTAAAAGTAAAAGTATTTTATTTAAAAATTAAAATAAAAATTAAGCACATTATTTACAAGATACTAAGAGTAAACTTACAGAGTACATTGGCATCAGTATTTATTGCATGTGTTGAATTCCAGAGTATAAATTATAACTTTGTTCCATAAAGGCCAGTAATTTTTTTTTTAATTTTTTTTCTTTTTCAACGTTTATTTATTTTTGGGACAGAGAGAGACAGAGCATGAACGGGGGAGGGGCAGAGAGAGAGGGAGACACAGAATCGGAAACAGGCTCCAGGCTCTGAGCCATCAGCCCCGAGCCTGACGCGGGGCTCGAACTCACAGACCGCGAGATCGTGACCTGGCTGAAGTCGGACGCTTAACCTACTGCGCCACCCAGGCGCCCCAAGGCCAGTAATTTTTAATACATGTTTATATAGTATTTATCCATCCTATGGGTCATGGATTACCACTTTATTTTGAAAAAAGAGAACTATGTTTTCATATTTACAAACTGAGAAAAAAGAATTAAGAAAAAATTGAAGAGCCAAATGGTTTAACATCATATATCATTGATTTTTGGATGTTCTTGTTTAAAATAATTTTATATTATGGTTCTGATTATGTTTTTCTACTTTTGATGTAGCTTTGTAAGGATTACTATTAAGACTTTCTAATTCACATAAGTGAATGATATCAGAGATAATCTTGATTTGACATAAGATCAAATCAAAGACCATTTTTTTAAGTTTATTTACTTGTGGGGAGGAGGGTAGAAAGCTGGGGGGGCTGAATGTGAGCCAGTGAGGGACAGTGAGAGAGGGAGAGAGAGAGAATCCCAAGCAGGCTTGGTAGTATCAGTGCAGAGCCCAAGCCTGACTCAGGTCTCGAACCCAGGAAGCATGAGATCATGACCTTGAAATCAAGAATCCGATGCTCACCCAGCACCCCTCAAAGACGATCTTTTGGAACCAGATTTAAATCCTTGAAGATAGAACTTCTTATTTTTCTATTTAAATGTTGTAATATAAGAAAATTCTGCTTTGGGTTTTATCTTATCATCTTCCCAAGTTACATAGAACCAACAGGGAGGAGAGAAGCAAAGTCGTGGATATTATCCCTCCCAAGTAATCTACAAATAACTGGTTCATTGTTTCTAAAGGAAGGGGAAAGGATATGTTCTAACTTGGATGATGGTTTCTTCTATAGATGTGTTGAAACCTGGAAATGGAAAAAAATCACATTAACTGAACTGTGTTTGGATAAGGTAGATGACTTTCTATTTTTTAAAGTTCTTTACTGGAATGGTTACTGGAACACTTGAAATGGATAAGCATTACTGCCTGAAGCTTATTAAGGCAGCCAGGAAATCTTTTACCCTTGCTTGGCATAAGTAAAGATACTTTTCCATAGGATATTGCCAAAGATTCATTTGGCTTTGCAATCACCTGGACTGTTGTGATTACTTCTTTAAGGCAATAATTATACTCTATGAAAATATCAATCATTACTTTTAAAATCTGGTCATCTAAGAAAGATAAAGGGTTAATGTATAATTTCTTAATAAACTATTAACATACTTGAATGACCTAAGGAAAATAAGATATTAAAGTAATGACTTCATCATCATCTTGCAGTCCGAATGAGGTAGATGTTACACTGTTTTATCCACAAAGAATCTGAGGATTAAGCAGTTAGAAACTTAAGGTCATACATTTCAGTATTTATAGAATATATGTGAACACTTTTTCCATCAAACATTTGTTTTTTAATGTATATAAAATTTCAGTGTTACTAGATGAAAAAATTCTGGAGATGTTTCACAACTATGTGAATATACTCAATACTACTTACTGTACACTTAAAGATGGTTAAGATGTAAATTTTATGTTATGTATTTTTTTTTTACCACATGCAAAAATACTATTTAGAAGCGATTTCATTTTTGTTTATTAAATACATTTTCATCTAAAGTGAAACTACTGAAATTTTATTGCTTAAGAGTAACCTGGGTTTCTACTAGTTTTGGCCTGAGCTATAAAAAATCTAGTTTTTTTTTCTTTACTATCAGAAGATTGTTTTTCTTTAAAAAATCTAGTCAATGATAGAAAGTTAAAAGATAAGATATAAATGAGAATTATGGTAGCACGGAATAAGTGTATTTCAGTTTGTCACTCTGAATGAGAAGTACACTTTTCAATAGAGATAAAATTCAAATAAGCTTGCGCACTTTTAGAATTACATGTTTTTGACTATGTGAAATATCGTTTTTTTTTTTAAGTTTATTTATTTTGAGAGAGAGAGAATGCACACATATATGGGAGAGGGGCAGAGAGGGAGAGAGAGAATCTTCAGAAGGCTCCTAGCTGTCAGTGCAAGGTGGGAAGGCTTGATCCCAGAAACCCCTGAGATCAAGACCCGAGCCAAAACCAAGAGTTGGTTGCTTAACCCACTAAGCCACCCAGAAACCTCTGTAAAATGTCTTTTAAAAATACAATTATTTGGGGGTGCCTGGGTGGCTCAGTCATTTAAGTAACCAACTCGATTTAAGCTCAGGTCATGATCTTACTATTGTGAGATCCAGCCTGAGTCGGGCTCTGCACTGAGTGTGGAGCCTGTTTGAGATTTTCTCTCTCCCTCCCCCTCTGCAACTCCCCCATGCACGGGTGTGCTCTCTCTCTCTCTCTCTCTCTTTCAAAAATATACAATTATTCTGTGGCTGTTTTTCTTTCTTTTTTTTTTTTTAATTTTTTTTTTTAACGTTTATTTATTTTTGAGACAGAGAGAGAGCGAGCATGAACGGGGGAGGGTCAGAGAGAGAGGGAGACACAGAATCTGAAACAGGCTCCAGGCTCTGAGTGGTCAGCCCAGAGCCTGACGCGGGGCTCGAACTCACAGACCGCGAGATCGTGACCTGGCTGAAGTCGGACGCTTAACCGACTGAGCCACCCAGGCGCCCCTCTGTGGCTGTTTTTCAATAGTGAGAGTAAGGCATTTGTTTTCAAATACACTGAAAAGTGTGTACTTGGTAGGAGTTGTATAGTTTGGTGATGCCAAGTTAATTTTGATGCCTTTTCATGTGACAGAACAGAAATACAACATCTCACTCAACTAAAAAACAACCAACCCATGGAAAAAGCCAGTCTTTTTTTCTTTCTTTTTTTTTTTTGGTGTCTCTCTCATGACTATCAACATTTATTTTATGTACCTATATTTTCTAAAACTATTACCCTTTTTAAAAAATCTTTTAAGGGGCGCCTGGGTGGCGCAGTCGGTTAAGCGTCCGACTTCAGCCAGGTCACGATCTCGCGGTCCGTGAGTTCGAGCCCCGCGTCAGGCTCTGGGCTGATGGCTCGGAGCCTGGAGCCTGTTTCCGATTCTGTGTCTCCCTCTCTCTGCCCCTCCCCCGTTCATGCTCTGTCTCTCTCTGTCCCAAAAATAAATAAACGTTGAAAAAAAAAATTAAAAAAATAAATAAATAAAAAATCTTTTAAAAAGAAAGATTGATAATATTGAGCCAATCATTCATTTAGAATTTGATATTTTAAATTATAAGATTTGGTGCATTTATCTCTGTAACTGTGCATTTATTAATTTTGGCCATAATTATAGAGGTCCAAGTTAATAATATTCCTCAGTTCGTGGCACAGTATCATCTTTGGTCCATCTCAGGCCTTTCTGCTATTTAATTCACATTCATTCACTCATTCATTTGTTCTTACCTAGTTTCATGCCCCATTTCTACAACTCCGGCCCCATAGGTCTATCCAACTTGCCATATATATATGTATATATATATGTATATATATATGTGTGTGTATACATATATATACACACACATATATATATACGTTTATATGCATGTATACACACACACACACACACACACACACACACAGTCTCTATAACTACTGCATTGGAGATTTGTTATTTTGCATTGTCTAACTGCTTGAGAATTTTTATCTTTGAGGTATTTCTTTTTTCCTTTTTTTTTTAAAGAATTATTTATTGTCAGATTGGTTTCCATACAACACCCAGTGGTGATCCCAACAGGTGCCCTCCTCAATGCCCATCACCTACTTTCTCCTCTTAAAAAGAGAGAATCTAACGTATCTGAAGCTAGGATAGTTCAGATGAAATATTTAAGGACAAATACAACCTAACTCAGTGATTTATAGGAAGTAAATAAGTTTAATGTGTTGAAAGCATTGAGAAATCTAAGAGAGTATATTATTTACTCTTTTATTAACTCATTGACTTTTTGTAACTCACTAAGTAATTAAAAGATAAATAACATTTTCCATTAAAACCCAAATTTGGTTATTCTTTGCAATTGGTTATAACATTGCCTGGGACCTCATAGGATTCAGTAAATGTATGGTGTCTGTTTAATGCCCCACCTACCAATTTCCTTTCTTTTCTTTCTTTCTTTCTTTCTTTCTTTCTTTCTTTCTTTCTTTCTTTCTTTCTTTCTTTCTTTCAGATTTTATTAAGTGATCTCTATACCCAATGTGGGGTTCAAACTCACAACCCCAAGATCACGAGTTGCATATTCTGCCAACTGAGCCAGCCAGGTACCCCCACATCTACCAGTTTATAAATTGCCTTGACCTTTTGCAAAACTTAATTCATGCTTGGGGGCCTTAATTGTTCAATATGATTTGGACATCAATCAAGCAAAAAGAATTTATTTCATAAGCAATAAAATATGTAGTTTCCAGTTGATAGTCTGGTTGGTGACAACTCTCCCCCTTCAACATTATCACTTTTTTTCTTTTTTTCTAATCTTTTATTTATTTTTGAGAGAGAGGGAGAGAGAGAGCAGGTACATGTGAGCAGGGGAGGGGCAGAAAGAGAGGGGAACAGAGGATCTGAAGCAGGCTCTGCATTGACAGCAACAAGCCCAATTCAGGACTTGAACTTACGAACCGTGAGATCATGACCTGAGATGAGATCATGACCCGAGCTGAAATCTGACACTCAACTGACTGAGCCACCTAGATGCCCCCAACACTATCACTTTTGATCCACACTACTATTGTGTGTGGTAAGCATGTCAGATTTATCTCTATTTTAATAAAGGAGAAGTTGAGACTGAAGACTTCAAACGACTTGCACAAAGTTACTTTGCTGTGAAGTCATTGTCAGGACTAGGACAAATCTTCTGATTTCTAGGCCAATGTTCTTAATTCTGTAGCTGTGTTTCCATACTCTTTTCCTGAAAGAACTGAAGGAGGTGACAGTATGAAATCAGGCCATCTTAAAGTGGCTCCATTACTAATGTTTCTATTTAATGTGGCATAAGAAATGGTTTTTTAATGTTTATTTTGAGAGAGAGAATGAGAGGGAGAGAGAGAGGGCACATGTGCAAATGGGGGAAGGGCAGAGAAAGGGAGAGAGAGAATCCCAAGCAGGTCCCTGCTGTCAGCACAGAGCCTGACATGGGGCTCAAGCTCATGAACTGTGAGATCATGAACTCCTGAAATGAAGAGTCGGACGTTTAACTGACTGAGCCACCCAGGTGTCCCAAGAAATGTTTTATTCAAAAAGAAAAGTGCTATTCCTTTTGACAAAACTTTGAAAATCATTGCTGTGTATCATTGTTGCTGCTGCTTTTGTTTTGGGATGGAAGCTCTAAGTCTAATTAATCAATGTTAACTCTACAAAATAATAAAAAAAAGTCTGTGATTCCTGATATACTTGGTGCATTTAAATCATCTATCTTGTCATGTCATACTCCTCATTACATTTAGATTAAACTCAAACTTTTTATTGTGGCCTGTAGGACCATGAATGATCTGATTCTTGCCTAAGTCTCTCTCCTATAAGACAGAGTGAAATTAATTAATAATTAGTAGACTCCAAACTCCAAGAATGCAGAGACTATGTTTATCTCATTTACTCTTGAGTCCTTAGTCACTTTGCACATAGTTGGTCCTTGGTAAGTATGTATGTATGTATTTATTTATTATTTTTAAAGTTTATTTATTTTGAGAGAGATAGAGCATGAGTGGGGAAGGGCCAGAGAGAGAGAGGGAGACAGAGAATCCCAAGCAGGCTCTTCACACTTGGTACACAGAGCTTGACATAGGACTAGAACTCATGAAACCTTGGGACCATGACCTGAGCAGAAATCAGGAGTCGGATGCTTAACTGACTGAGCCACCTAGATGCCCCTCTGTTTATTTTTACATGTCTTGTTTTCCCAGCATAATTAGTATAGTTTTTCTCCTCAGCTTTATGGAGATATAATTGACATATAATATTATGAAAGTTTAAAGTGTACAACATGCTGATTTTATATACTCATATATTGCAAAATGATTACCACCATTGTGTTAGCTAATACCTGTATCACTTCATATAATTACCATTTTGTGAGAACATTTAAGATCTTTCTAGTAACTTTCAAGTGTGTAATACAGTATTATTAACTATAATAACTGTTGTACATCGTTTCTATAACTTACTCATTTTTTTTAATTTAAATGAAGTTAGTTAACATACAGTATAGTATTGGTATCAGTAGAACCCAGTGATTCATAACTTCCATATAACACCCAGTGCTCATCTCAACAAGTGCACTCCTTAATGCCCATCACCCATTTAGCCCATACCCCCACCCATCTCCCTCCCAGCAATCCTTAGTTTATTCTCTGTGTTTAATTGTCTTTCATGGTTTGCCTCCCTCTCTTGTTTTTATCTTTTTTTTTCCCTTCCCTTCACTTATGCTCATCTGTTGTGTTTCTTAAATTCCACCTATGAGTGAAATCATGTATTTATCTTTCTCTGACTTCACTTAGCATAATACACTCTACTTCCATCCATGTTGTTGCAAATAGCAAGATTTCATTCTTTTTGATTGCCAAGTAATATTCTATTGCCAAGTAACATTCCATATATGTATATATATATACACACACACACACACACAATGCAATATATATATACATATACATATACATGTATGTACATATATACGTATGTACATATATACATATATATGTATACAACAGAATATATATATATATATATACACACACACACACACACCACATCTTCTTTAACCATTGATCTGTTGATGGACATTTGGGCTCTTTCCATAATTTGGCTATTGTTGATAGCACTGCTATAACATGTGCCGCTTTAAATCAGCCCTTTGTATCCTTTGGATAAATACCTAGTAGTGCAATTTCTGGATAGTGGAGTAGTTCTATTTTTAATTTTTTGAGGGACCGGCATACTGTTTTCCAAAGTGGCTGTACCAGTCTTCATTCCCACCAACAGTGCAAAAGTGTTCTCCATTCTCTGCATCCTTACCAACATCTCTTGGGTCCTGAGTTGTTCATTTTAGCCCTTTTAACAGGTGTAAGGTGGTATCTCATTGTGATTTTGATTTGTATTTCTCTGATGATGAGTGTTGAGCATTTTTTCATGTGTCTCTTAGCCATTTGGATGTCTTCTTTGGAAAAGTGTCTATTCATGTCTTCTGCCCATTTCTTCACTGGATTATTTATTTTTTGGGTGTTGAGTTTGAGAAGTTCTTCATAGATTTTGGATCCCAACCCTTTTTCTAATACGCCATTTGCAAATATCTTCTCCCATTCCATCAGTTGCCTTTTAGTTTTACTGATTGTTTCCTTCACTGTGCAGAAGCTTTTTATTTTGATGAGGTCCCAGTAGTTCATTTTTACTTTTGTTTCCCTTGCCTCTGGAGATAGGTCTAGTAAGAAGTTGCTGTGGCTGAGGTCAAAGAGATTGCTGCCTGTTTTCTCCTGTGGGATTTAGATGATTTCTTGTCTGACATTTAGTTCTTTCACCCGTTTTGAATTTATTTCTGTGTATGGTGGTAAGAAAGTGTTCAGTTTCATTCTTCTGCATGTTGCTGTCCAGTTCTCCCAGCATCATTTGCTGAAGAGACTGTCTTTTTTCTATTGGATATTCTTTCCTGCTTTGTGGAAGACTGGTTTGCTATATAGGTTCTGGGTCCATTTCTGGGTTCTGTATTCTGTTCCATTGATCTATGTGTCTGTTTTTGTACCAGTACCATGCTGTTTTGATGATTATAGCTTTGTAATACAGCTTGAAGTCCAGAATTGTGATGCCTCCAGCTTGGTTTTCTTTTCAACATTACTTTGGATATTTGATGTCTTTTGTGGTTCCATATAAGTTTTAGATGGTTTATTCTGGCTCTGTGAAGAATGCTGGTGCTATTTTGATTGGGATTGCATTGAATGTACAGATTACTTTGGGTAGTATAGACATTTTAACAATATTTAATTTTCTAGTTCATGAGTGTGGAATGTTTCTCCATTTTCTTTGTGTTTTCTGTAGTTTCTTAAATTTTTTTTAATGTTTATTTATTTTTGAGAGAGAGAGAGACAGACAGTGCGAGTGGGGAGGGGCAGAGAGAGAGGGGGAGACACAGAAGCTGAAGCAGGCTCCAGGCTCTGAGCTGTCAGCACAGAGCCCAAGATGGGGCTCAAACTCATGAACCATGAGATCATGACTTGAGCCGAAGTCAGATGCTTAACCTATTGAGCCATCCAGGTGCCCCTCTTCAATTTCTTTTATAAGCTTTCTATAGTTTTCAGTTTTCAGATCTTTTACCTCTTTGGTTAGGTTTATTACTAGTTATCTTAGGGTTTTTGGTGCAGTTGTAAATGGGATCAGTTCCTTGATTTCTCTTTCTGCTGCTTAATTATTGGTATATAGAAATGCAACTAATTTCTGTATGTTGATTTTATATCCTATGACTTTACTAAATTCATGTATTAGTTTTAGCAGATTTTTGGTGGAGTCTTTTGGGACTTACGTGTCATCGAGTATTGTGTCATCTGCAAAGAGTGAAAGTTTGACTTCTTCCTTGCCAAATTATATGTCTTTTATTTCTTTTTGTTGTCTGATTACTGAGGCTAGGACTTCCAGTACTATTTTGAACAACAGTGTTTAGAGTGGACATGCCTGTCATGTTCCTGACCTTAGGGCCAAAGCTCTCATTTTTCCCCATTGAGGATGATATTAGCTATGGGTCTTTCATACCTGGACTTTATGATGTTGATATATGCTCTTTCTGTTCCCACTATCTTGAGGGTTTTTATCAAGAAAGGATTCCGTACTTTGTCAAATGCTTTTTCTGCATCTGTTGAGAGGATTATATGGTTCTTATCCTTTCTTTTATTAATGTGATGTATCACGTTGATTGGTTTTTGGATATTGAACCAACTCTGCAGCCCAGGAATAAATCCCACTTGGTCCTGGTGAATAATTCTTTTAACATACTATGGGATTCAATTTGCTAGTATCTTGTTGAGAAATTTTGCATCCAGTTTCATCAGTGATATTGGCCTGTAATTCTCCTTTTTAGTGGGGTCTTTGGTTTTGGAATCAAGGTGATGCTGACTTCATAGAATGAGCTTAGAAGCTTTCCTTCCATTTCTATTTTTGCAACAGTTTGAGAAGAATAGGTATTAACTCTTCTTTAAATCAATGGTAGAATGCCTCTGGGAAGCCATCTGGTCCAGGACTCTTATCTGTTTGGAGATTTTTGATAACTGGTTGAATTTCTTTGCTGGTTATAGGTCTGTTCAAAATTTCTATTTCTTCCTGTTTCAGTTTTGGTAGTGTGTGAGTTTGTAGGAATTTGTCCATTTATTCCTGATTGCCCAGTTTGTTGGCATATAATTTTTCATAGTATTGTTTTATGATTGTATTTCTGTGGTGTTGGTTGTGATATCTCTCTTCTTCATTCATGACTGTCTATTTGGGTCCTTTTCTTTTCTTTTTGAGAAGTCTGGCTAGGGGGTTATCAATTTTGTTTATTTTTTGAAGAGCCAGCATTTAGTTTCATTGATCTGTTCTACTGTTTTTGTTGTTGTTTCCATGTCATTTATTTCTGGTCTAATCTTTGTTTTATTCTCTTCTGCTTGTGTTAGCTTTACTTGCTGTTCTTTTTCTAGTTCCTTTAGGTGTAAGGTTAGGTTTTGTATTTGGGACCTTTCTTGCTTCTTGAGATGGGCCTCAACTGCAATGCATTTTCCTCTTAGGACTGCCTTTGCTGCATCCCAAAGGGTTTGGACTGTTGTGTTTTCATTTTCATTTGCTTCCATGTTTTGTTTTGTTTTAATTTATTCTTTAATTTCTTGGTTAACCCATTCATTCTTTAGTAGGATGTTCTTTAACCTCCATGTATTTGAGGGCTTTCCAAATTTTTTCTTGTGATTGATTTTAAGTTTCATAGCATTGTGATCTGAAAATATGCATGGTAGGATCTGTCTTTTTGTACTTGTTGAAGGCTAATTTGTCACCCAGTATGTGATCTGTTCTGGAGACTGTTCCATGTGCACTCGAAAAGAATGTATATTCTGCTTTAGGATGAAATGTTCTGAATGTATCTTTTAAGTCCACTTGATTCAGTGTGTCTTTCAAAGCCATTGTTTCCTTGTGGAAATTCTGCTTAGATGATCTGTTGTTGTAAGTGGGGTATTAATGTCCCCCACTGTTATGGCATTACTATCAGTGAGTTAGTTTCTTTCTCTTTCTTTCTTTCTTTCTTTCTTTCTTTCTTTCTTTCTTTCTTTCTTTCTGTTTATTTTTGAGAGAGAGAGAGACAGAGAGAGACAGAGGGTGAGCAGGGGAGGGCAGGGATAGGGAGATAGAGAATCTCAAGTAGGCTGCAGGCTCTGAGCTGTCTGCACAGAGCCCAACATGGGGCTCAAGCTCACAAACCATGAGATCATGACCTAACCTGAAGTTGGACATTTAACCAACTGAGCTACCCAGCTGCCCCTCAGTGAGTTTCTTTATGTTTGTTTTTAATTCTTTTATATATTTGGGTGTTTCCAATTTGGAGGCATAAATATTTACAATTGTTAGCTCTTCTTGATGGGTAGACCCCTTAATTATGATGTATGCCCTTCTTCCTCTCTTATTAGAGTCTGTTTTAAAATCTAGTCTGTATGATATGAGTATGGCTATTTCAGCTTTCTTTTGACATCCATTAGCATGATAGATCGTTCTCCCTCCCCTCATTTTCAATCTGCAGGTGTCTTTAGATATAAAATGAGGCTCTTGTAGGCAGCATATAGATGAATTTTGTGGGTTTTGTTTGTTTTTTTTTCTATTTAAATTTTATTTTTTTATTTACATCCAAATTAGCATATAGTGCAACAATGATTTCAGGAGTAGATTTCTTAATGCCCCTTACCCATTTAGCCCATACCCCCTCCCATAACCCCTCCAGTAACCCTCTGTTTGTTCTCCATATTTAAGAATCTCTTATGTTTTGTCCCCTTCCCTGTTTTTATGTTATTTTTGCTCCCCTTCCCTTAGGATCATCTGTTCTGTGTCTTAAAGTCCTCATATGAGTGAAGTCATAAGATATTTGTCTTTCTCTAATTTCACATAGCGTAATACCCTCTAGTTCCATCTATGTAGTTGCAAATGGCAAGATGTCATTCCTTTTGATTGCTGAGTAATACTCCATTGTGTGTGTGTGTGTGTGTGTGTGTGTGTGTGTGTGTGTGTACACACCACATCTTTATCCATGATTGAATTTTGTTTTTTAATCCACCCTGTGTCTTTTGATTAGAGCATTTGGTCCATTTACATTCAGAAATATTGTTGAAAGATGAGCCCCTGCTTCAACTGAAAGTGGCCATTGACCTTTCAAGCTTTTGAGAAGTGATACAATAGAATAGTATTTCAAAGAAAAATGGTTATCGAAATTTGGGATCTGTTTTTCCCTCCCTGTGGCGCTAGCCCTGCGGGGGAAATCGCCAAGAGGAGAGCTCTTGGGACTGTAGGCACCGAGGTTGGCTGTCCAGCACCACCCGAGTGCATAGGTAAGGGCACCCCTTCAGCAGTCAGAGCAGGCAAACTGTGCGTGACCGCGCCTGCGGGAGACTTTGCCATCTGTCCACCTTTGATCTGGGGAGGAAAAACCAGAAGCTCCGCATCCCCTCCCCCTCCACCAATTCGGATACCCCCCAGAGACTCGTTTTGGGGTTCTCACTGACTTCCAAGAAGGACGCGTGCCCCTCTCTGGTCCCGGCATGGGCAGCTACTTGTTTTTGCTGCCCTGACCCCTTTCCCATGACCCTACGGTGCCTCGAGTCCTCCGGGAATGGAGTGGAAGGGACGCAGAGCCAGTGTGGGACCTCAGGGTCCGCGGAAGAGCCGTCCCCGGAGGCGGCACGTCTGGTGAAGGCTCTATACGAACTCAGTCAAACAGGTTGGTACTGGGGAAGTATGACTGTTAATGAAGCCAAGGAGAAACTTAAAAAGGCACCAGAAAGAACTTTCTTGATTAGAGATACCTCTCATTCAGACCACCTACTAAAAATATCTGTTAAAAGATCAGCTGGACCAACTAATCTGCGAATCGAATACCAAGATGGGAAATTCAGGTTGGACTGTATATCGTATGTCTCAAGTCCAAGTTTAAACAGTTTGACACTGTGGTTAATCTGACCGACTACTATGTTCAGATGTGCAAGGATAAGCAGACAGGCCCAGAAGCGCCCTCGAACGACACCGTTCACTTTTATCTGACCAAACCGCTCTACACATCAGCCCTGCCTCTGCAGCATCTCTGTAGACTCTCCGTTATGGAGATGCACCAGTATCATCTGGGGACTGCCTTTACCAACAAGACTAAAAGATTACTTGGAAGAATATAAATTCCAGGTATAAGTGTTTCTCTTTTTCTAAACATGCCTCCTATAAAGTATCTCCGAATGCAGCTATGTTAAAAAAATAAATAAAATACAAAATAAAAGAACCAAAATTTGAGTCACTACTCTGGATAACTATTCGGAATTCTAAAAACAGCTGAAGTCCATCTAATTTAAATGTGTGAGGAGGTAGCTAGGTATTTAAAGTTTCCCCAAATGTTTTCACCTGAGTGATGCTTCCCTTCCTAAGGCTGACCAAGACCAGCAGATCCTTTTAAGTTGAAAGCAAAATGCCGTGAGTGGAGGCTGAAGGAATGTTTTATCAGAATGCCTTGCCTTCCCCAGGTTTCTGTTTGTTAGGTGGAAGGCCCAGGCCCTGGTAGTAGAGAGAGAACTCCATGCAGGACCACTGAAGAAATAGAAGCAACAAACTGATGCAGGCTTAGCTTTAATTTCACATGCCTGGTGATCAGAGTCTACTTGAGGACATTTTCTGTTTTTGCATTCTGGATGTACCTAGGTGTTTCGTTAAACAGATACTGCTTGTGAGTATTTATCCTTCTTTTTGTGCAATTAACCAAATCAGCCAAAAAAGTGACCACGAAATCCTGAATTTGACTTTTTACTACATATATGAACTCTTTTCCTTTAAGGCTAAAGACAAGAAGGTTGTGCTCTACAGATGCAACTCAATCCCTGTTAATAAAACCATGTAGATACAGGCATTTTATCCTTTGAAGTAGCTGTATCCCAACCTGTTGCCATTGACTTTTGGGAAATGGCTTTAGAAATTTCCAAGTTGTCCTTGAATTGTGTGACCAGGTAGAATACTTCGACTTAATTTTCTTCCAGAGATAGGGGGATACCTGCCTGTTTTTCAAAGTGTTTATTTACTGCTGTTACTATTTGATTAGAATGTATTAAATAAAAATACTTGGCTTAAAAAAAAAAAGAAATATTGTTGAAAGATGAATTTACCATTCTTACCTGTAGAGCTGTTGTTTCTGGTAATGTTCTCTAATTCTTTGTAGTTTTTGTTGCTTTGGTCTTCTTTTTATTTTTCTCCACTCACAGAGTCCCCCTTAAAATTTCTTGCAGGGCTGGATTAATGGTCATGGACTCCTTTAGCTTTTGTTTGTCTGGGAAACTCCATCTATTCTGAATGACAGGCTTGTTGAATAAAGAATTCTTGACTGCATATTTTTTCCCATTCAGCACATTGAATATTTTCTACCACTTCCTTCTGGCCTGCCAAGTTTCAGTGGACGGGTCTACTGCTAACCTTATGTGTCTATTCTTGTAGGTTAAGGGCCTTTTGTCCCTGGCTGTTTTCTGAATTCTTTCTTTGTATTTTGCAGGTTTCATTATGATATGTCATGGTGCTGACTTGTTTTTGTTGATTTTGAGGGGAGTTCTCTGTGCCTCTGGGACTTGGATGTCTGTTTCCTTCCCCAGATTAGGGAAGTTGTCAGCTATAATTTGTTCAAATAAACTTTCTGTCCCTTCTTCCCACTCTTCTTCTGGGACTTCTATGATACAGATATTGTTTTGTTTATGGAATCACTAAGTTCTCTAAGTCTCCCCCTTGTGATCTAATAATTTCGTCCCCCTCTTCTTTTCAGCTTCATTATTCTCCATAATGTTATCTTCCGTATCACTTTTCTTTCCTCTGCTTCTTCAACCCTTGTTGTGACTATATCCAGTCAGTATTGCCTCTCAGTTGTAGCATTTTTTTATTTCAGCCTGACTAGTTTTTAGGTCTTTGATCTCTGTAGCAAGGGTTGTCTGATGTCTTCTGTGCTTTTTTCAAGCCCAGCTATTAGTCATATTACTGTTGTTCTAAATTCTTGTTCAGATATTTTGCTTATATCTGTGTTGAGCAGGTCCCTGGCTGTGATTTCTTCTTGACCTTTCTTTTGGATTGAATTCCTCTGTCTGGCCCTTTTGGTTAAGTTTCTGTCTTTTACATGTTTTAAAAGCTTGTTATGTTCCCTGCACCTGAGTGTACTTCTGAGAGTCATAACACTGTCCGGGGCCTGGCCCTTCAGGAAGTGTTTCTGGTATATGCTGTGTGCACTCTGCTGTTGTGTTTTCACTGCTCTTTCCCACCAGTCAGTCTACTGCAGAGCTCATCCTTGATTGCAGTGGGGACTGTTTGGACCTTTAACTAGGTGTGCTTTGATTCGTTTTTTTGAAGTAAGCCTGGAAAAAGGGGGGAAAGAACCCAAAAAAAGAGAACAGGAAAGGGAACAACAATAAGAAAAACCAAACAGAGAATCAAGAACTTATGGTTTTTCCAAAGAAAAGGGGAAAAAAGAAAGAGAAAGAAAAGAATAAAAAGGCCTGATCCAAAGAGAGAGAGAGAGAGAGAGAGAGAGAAAAGGAAATGAAAAAAACAAACAAGAAACTATGAGCCTGATTCCAAAAGAAAAAAGTAAGAAGAAAGAAAAAATAGGAAAAAGAAAAGAATTAACCCTTGTCCTATTTTCACCAGAACTACAGGTATCATTTTGAAGCACTCAATTTTCAGTACACTTGGTGCATGGGGGGTGCTGGCTGTGCTAGTCCTCTAGAGGAGACACCTGCTGTGTTGGCTCAGAGTAAGTCTTGTCCCAGTAAATAAGCAGTTGCCAGGCACATGGTGGGGGAGGGTGGGGTGATGGGGGAGGTGGGGGGTGTGTGGTTTGGTGTATGCAGGTCCCACCTCCATTGGGGGCCATTGTGTTGCTCTCTGAAGTTATACTGTATTTGTCTTGGGGGAAAATGGTGCCACCCCAATATCTCATCCCTGGACAGGTGATCTCACAGCTCTCACTGTTCTAGCAGCCATCACAGAATGGCAAAGACAGCTTGCCCAGTGCCACAACTCAACTGCCTTTTTCTTTGGCACGCGGCTGGAATTGAAAACCTGATGTCTTAAAGGACCTGCCCCTGTATAGATGTGCCCCCCTCCGCTGTAGTAGAATCTCTCCACGCTGTCTGAAGCCCCCTGAAACTGAAAAACAGTCCCATGCCTGTATACTTTGCAGAATCAATAGTGTAGCACCGCTAAAGGCAGCAAAGTTAAATTCCTTCTGGGTGTGCCTCTGTCCCCTATTGATGAAAGGCCTTTGGTGCCTGCAGGGTCTTTTATTAGGGAGGCAATATACCCTTTTCTAAAAGTACTCCAGGAAGGGGAAGCCTCTCTCTGATTGTACCCCAGGGACCAGGCACCACAGCTCCCCTCCAGAGAAAGTTGCTCACTTCTAAAACCTCAGAGTTTGTGCTCCAAATGCTCTTTGCAACACAAAGACCCCTGTGGCACTCAACCTCCTGTTCCCAATTCCATGGTCACTAGAGATTTCCTCTTGTGTGAACTGGATGCCACACTTTCTCAACCTCTGTCTTTCTCTCCCTTTTGTTTCTCCATGAAAAGAGTTCCCTCCTGTCTGGGGCACCACCGTTTTCCTTTCCCCCAACTCATATCCACACACTGTACACCTGCCATGCTGTGTCCCTCCAACAGTGGAGATCCTTTCTCCATTCCACAGATCGATTTCCTGGGTATTCCAAGTGATCTGACCTCAATATAGCTGTGTTTGAGGGATGAGAAAAGCCCAGTCCCCCACGTCCCCCACTTCTCTGCCATCTTAACCCCTCCTAACATTCTCATCTTACAATTGGAAATTTGTAACTTTCGAGCACCTTCACCCATTTAGTCCAACCTCCACCTTTGGCAACTGCCAATCTGTTATCTGTGCCTATGAGTTTGTTTTTGTTTTTATTTTTGTTTTGATTCTACATGTGAGATCATACAACATTAGTTTTTCTCTGTCCTCCACTTAGCATGATGTCTACAGTGTCTGTTCATGTTGTTGTAAACTGTGGAATGTCCTTTCTCATGGCTGAATAATATTCCATTGTATATAGATCTTTATCCATTTATCTATTGACAGACACTTAGGTTGTTTCAGTATCTTGGTGATTGTGGTTAGTGCTGCATGAATATGGGAGTGCAGATGATCTCTTAAAGATCCTGCTTTGGGGGCACCTCACTGGCTCAGTTGATAGAGCATGTGATTCTTGATTTTGGGATTATAAATTTGAGCTCCATGTTGGGTGTAGAGAATATTTAACAGTAAAATCTTAAAAAAGGGGGGGGTGCCTGGGTGGTTCTGTCAATTAAGCGTCTGACTTTGGCTCAGGTCAGGATCTTGCCATTCATGAATTTGAGCCTGCATCAGGCTCACTGCTGTCAGTCAGTACAGAGCCCGCTGAGGATCCTCTGTCTCCCTCAATCTCTGCACCCCGCCCCCCTCCCGTGCTAATGCGTGCTTTCTCCCTCTCTCAAAAATAAACACACATTTTTAAAAAGATTTAAAAAAATAAAAAATAAAGATCCTCTTTTTATTTTCTTCGGGTATATGTTCAGAAGTGGGATTGCTGGATCATATGATAGTTCTATTTTTAATTTTTTTAGGGTATACATTTATTAAAAGGGTCAAAATTCAATCTGTTTTTAAATTTTTTTGAAAACCTCCATTCTGGTTTTTTTCTGTTTTTTTTTTTTTTTTTTTTTTTTTTTTTTTTTAGTAGCTGCGTGAATTTATATTTCCACCAATAGTACATCCTCACCAACACATTTTATCTCTTGTCTTTTTGATAACTATTTTAACAGGTGTGTGGTGATATCTCATTGTAGTTTTGATTTGTATTTCTTTGAGGATTAGGATTCCTTTTCATATATCCCTTGATCATTTGTATATCTTCTTGGGAGAAATGTCTGTTTCAGTTCTTTCCCATTTTTAAATTGGTTTACTTGGGGTTTTTTTTTTGCTATTGAATTTTAGGATTGTCTTACATATTTTAGTAGTTAATCCCTTATCAGGGATATGACTCGCAAATATTTTCTACCATTTTGTAGGTTGCCTTTTCACTCTGTTGATTGTTTCCTTTACTCTGCAGAAGTTTTTTTTTTTTTTTTTAGCTTGATGTAGTCCCACTTGCTTGTTTTTGCTTTTGTTGCCTTTGCTTTTAGTGTCATATCCAAAAAAGTTACTTCCAAGACCGCTGTCAAGGAGCTTACCCACTGTGTTTTCTTTTAGGAGTTTTATGATTTCAGGTCTTAAATTCAAGTCTTTAATGCATTTTGAGTTGATTTTTTTGTGTATGGTGTAAGATAAGGGTCCAATTTCATTCCTTTACATGTGGCTATCTAGATTTCCCAGCAACATTGATTGAAGAGACTATTCTTTTCCCTTCTATATCTTGGTTTCTTGGTTGTAAATTAATTGACCATATGTACATGACTTTATTTCTAGTGTCTCTAGTCTCTTCCATTGATATATATGTTTTTATTCCCATACCATACTGTTTTGATTACTATAGCTTTATAACATAATTTGAAATCAGCAAGCATGATGCTTCCTTTCCTAGGATTCCTTGGTTATTCAGGGCCTTTTGTGGTTCCATACAAATTTTAGGATTATTTTTTTCTATTTCTGTGAAAAATATCATTTGAATTTTGATAAGGATTGCATAAAATCTTAAATTTTTTTAGCGTTGATTTATTTTTGATAGAGACAGAGCATGAGCAGGGTAGAGGCAGAGAGAGAGGGAGACACAGAATCCGAAGCAGGCTCCAGGCTCTGAGCTGTCAGCACAGAGCCCAACGTGGGGCTAGAACTCACAAACTGTAAGATCATGACCTCAGCTGAAGTTGGATGCTTAACCGACTGAGCCACCCAGGCACCCCTGGATTGCATAAAATCTTAGATCACTTTGGGTAGTTTGGACAGTTTAGCAATATTGATTCATCCAATCCATGGACATGGAATATCTTTGCATTTATTTGTGACCAGTTTTTTGAGTGATGTATGATAGTTTTCATTGTAGAGATCTTTCACCTTCTTGGTTAAATTTAGTCATATGTATTTTATTCTTTTTGATGGTATTCTGTTATTATTACTTTTATTGATTTTTAAGATTTTAAGTAATTTCTACACCCAATGTGGGGCTGGAACTTACAGCCCTGGTATCAGAAGTCACACTCTCTGCTACCTGAGCCAGCCAGTCACCCCTAAGTGGGATTACTTTTAAAAGTTTCTCTAACAGTTCATCATTAGTGTATAGAAATTATTATTTTTTTTAATTTTTTTTAAACTTTATTTATTTTTGAGACAGAGAGAGACAGAGCATGAACAGGGGAGGGGCAGAGAGAGAGGGAGACACAGAATTGGAAACAGGCTCTAGGCTCTGAGCCATCAGCCCAGAGCCCGACGCGGGGCTCGAACTCACCGACCGCGAGATCGTGACCTGAGCTGAAGTCGGACGCTCAACCGACTGAGCCACCCAGGCGCCCCTAGAAATTATTTTTACACATTGATTTTGTATCCTGTACCTCTACTGAATTGATAAATATTGGATGAATGAATGTTAAATGAATGAGTTTCTAAGTGGTGGTTTATTTACATTCACTGTCCTCTAATAAAAATCTCAAAGTATACATATTTGATGAATTTATTTTGTTTTAGTGCACAGTAGCAGTTGGAATTAATTTGTAGCCATTATTTAAAGAAGGTTGTACCAGATTTTTTCGTGTGATTTCTTTAATAATCCACAACAATTTTGTGAAGTTAGTATATCCCCTGTTTACAGGTGATGAAACAGTGTTGACACTTACCCAAAGCCACTTAGCTAGTAAGTGGCAGAACTGAGATTTGAACCTACATCTATCTATAACTAAAGTCAACACTACTCAACTTTGCTGCTTCCTAAATTAATGATTAAGTTGTCTGGAAAATTTGCTTCTGATGAACACTTTCTTTTCCCAATGATGCTGGATAAATGAGGTGTTACTGTAATAGGTGTTAATTGAATGGCGCAGAGAGTAAGTGCAAAAGATATTAAAGAAGGGAAAGGTGTTTGCCGAAGTCATCAGGGAAGCTTCTTGGAGTAATTGTGGGACTTTAGTCACTCAATTAGTGTTGTGAAAGTGTTCTCAGTGCCAGAGCTTTTAGGATATATGGGATACAAATACGTATAGAGGAGAGTAGAGGTATTCAGTTTGGAGAAAGTTCTTAGGGGCTTGGAGGTGTTGTGGGTATTTTGAAAGAAGTAAGGAGGACTAGTGTGGCTAGAAGAGAGGACTTATATTGGAGAAAAGTAGGATATTGAAAAAGTGGGTGAGGATCATTGGGGATAGTATATAATCTATACAGAATTTAATTTGGGGGGAGATGCCAGTAACAGTGGCATTGTGGCATAAAGTTATATTTTAGGAGGGTCAATCTGTTAGTAGTGTGCAGGTTTTAAATTAGAATAGTGCAGCATTGGATGCACAGTGACTGAAGAGTGGCACTTCTGGTCCTGGGCTTGAATTGCACCTTTCCTACTTGCTATTTTATGAGCTTACAATGTTATTTCACTCACTGTCCTTCCGTTTGTCCTCTGTGAAATGGGCATTGAACCTTTTGCCTTTTGCTTTTGCCTTTTGGGTCCTAGGTATGGGGAAGAATTACTCCCTTCTCTCAGTTCGGATTTGTATTTGTTTAGTGTTTTCTTTTCTTTTTTTTTTTTCAATGTTTGTTTATTTTTGAAGGAGAGAGAGAGGGAGCGCGAGTGAGCTTGGGCACATGCGCTAGCACGAAGGGGGGAGGGGCAGAAGAGAGCCTGAGACAGAATTAAAGCAGGCTCCAGGCTCTGAGCTGTCAGCACAGAGCCCATCGAGGAGCTCAAACTCACAAACCATGAGATCTTGACCAGAGCCAAAGTCGGTTGTCCAACCCACTGAGGCGCCCCTGGTGTTTTCTTTTTAAACTTCAGGTGAAACAAATTCAGTTAATCAGATTTCTCAGATAATGGCACAGTATTAGCTTTGGCAAGTACAGGGCTTTCTTTTGTTTTATTTTATTTAAAGTAGTTTGCATTTGGGTTGCCTGGCTGGCTTGATTGGTGGAGTGTGCAACTCTTGATCTCAGGGTTGTGAGTTCGAGCCCCGTGTTGGGTATAGAGATTACTTGAAAATAAAACATCTAAAAAATAAAAAATAAATTAAAAAATGTAATACCCCTACCCCCACTCCCCTTAGGAAAAAAAATCCTCATATGTCCACAATTTCTATTCTCATTCTTTGTCTCCGTAGACATCCATACTAATGTTTTTGGATATGTCTGTGTCTTTAAAAAAATGTGGTGATGGGGCGCCTGGGTGGCGCAGTCGGTTAAGCCTCCGACTTCAGCCAGGTCACGATCTCGCGGTCCGGGAGTTCGAGCCCCGCATCAGGCTCTGGGCTGATGGCTCAGAGCCTGGAGCCTGTTTCCGATTCTGTGTCTCCCTCTCTCTCTGCCCCTCCCCCGTTCATGCTCTGTCTCTCTCTGTCCCAAAAATAAATAAACGTTGAAAAAAAAAATTAAGAAAAAAAAATGTAGTGTTTTGTGCACATAAGTGTTTTTAATTTATATTAGTGATATTCTGGTATAGATCTGTTTCAATTTTCACTTAACCCTCTAAAAATGCCTTTTTGATGGAAAACTTCATACAAGTGTGCAGAAGGTACTATAACTCCCATGTATCCATCATGCATCATTGGCAATTATCAACTCATAGCTAATCTGGCTTAATAAATATTTCAAATTACTCCTCCCTTTGCCTCCCCAACCCCCACAATTTCACCTCTACATACTATATTATTTCAAAGAAAATCAGAGATTTTTTTCCTGTATTTCAGTGTTCAACTTTAGAAAATCTGTTTAAGTCTGTATATATTTCATAACTTGTGCCTGCTGTAGCTACTTCAGAGTATATGTCTGCCATATATATCTTCCTCTGGTGATGATAACCTGGATTGCCTTTAATTTCCTGATACCACAAACAACTCTATGATTTCCATTTTCATACAAGTCTTCTTTCATACAACAACTTCTTGGAGAACTCTGATTTTCTAGAGAAAGATCTCTGGATCACAGGGTAGAACATACTTCATTTCACTAAGTGCTGTCAGCTTGCTTTCCAGAATGGCTGTAGCACTTTACACTTTCACTAACAATACAAGAGAGTTCCCCTTTCCCTCTACTTCCACTGATACTTGATATTATCTCACATTATATTTTTGCTGGTCTGATATTTATAAAGTGGTATGTCATTACTTACTTTTTTTCATTTCTTTGGGGTTTGGTTTTTTGTTTTGTTTTTTTTGTTTTTTGGTTTTTTTTTGAGAGAAAGAGCGAGCAAGAGGCGGAGCAAGGATAGAGGGAAAGTGAGAGAGAGAATCTTTTTTTTTTTTTTTTTAACGTTTTTTATTTATTTTTGGGACAGAGAGAGACAGAGCATGAACAGGGGAGGGGCAGAGAGAGAGGGAGATACAGAATCGGAAACAGGCTCCAGGCTCCGAGCCATCAGCCCAGAGCCCGATGCGGGGCTCGAACTCACAGACCGCGAGATCGTGACCTGGCTGATGTCGGATGCTTAACCGACTGCGCCACCCAGGCGCCCCCGAGAGAGAGAATCTTAAGGCCCATGCTAAGCAGGAGCCGAGTCGTGCTGATGTGGGGCTCGATCTCACAACTCTGAGATCATGATTTGAGCCAAAATCAAGAGTCGGACCCATAATAAGACTGAGCCACCCACGTACCCCCAAACTCTTTTTTTCTTATTCACTTTGTTCACCCACTTTATTTGGATTTCTGCTTAAATATTATATCTTTGACCATCTTATTTAAAGGAGTACTCTTCATCATCTTCTATCTTTGTTTTGCTTTATCTTTCTTTATACTGTTTATCATAAAAAACATCGTATATTAATCTTATTATGTATATTTCTATAGGTATTTCCAGTGCTCAAGTGCCTTCCTTTGAAGGATGGGATCTTATCTATGTTTTATATACCTGTAACTCTTGCCCTTAAAATGTAGATGCTCAATAAATATTTGCTGGGTGAATAAATGTGAATTCACTGTTCATATCCTTTACCATTTTCCCTACTCAGCAGGATTTCCTTGAATATTCTAGACACTAACCTTGTTGATTTTAGACACTGTAATATAGTCTGTTAATTTTGTCTGTGGTGTCCTCCTTTGATAAGGAATCCTTAATTTTCTCTTTTGTTTATTTTGAAGTTTATTTATTTATTTTTGAGAGAGAGAAAATGCAAGTGGGGGAAGGGCAGAGAGAGAATCCCAAGCAGGGTCCATTCTATCAGGGCAGAACCCAATGCAGGGCTCAAACCCATGAAGTGTGAGATCATGACCTGAGCCAAACTTGGACACTTAACTGACTGACCTACCCAGGCACCCCAGGAATCCTTAACCTTCAAGTGGTTAAATTGTCTTATCACAACACGAAAATCAGTACATTGTGATTCATGTTGTTGTGGTCTGAAGAAATCCTTTTCTATCCTGATATCACACATTTCCCTATGTTTTCTTCTATTTGCTTTACAGTTATATTTTATATTATTTGTATTTTATATTTGTTGTATTTTACATTTGAGTCTCTAATCCCTAAGGAGTTTACTTTTGTGTAAAAGTAAACATGTAAAGTGTCGTGTTTGATTTTATTTTTCTTCCTGTAGAATACAAGCACTTTGTACTTTTCCTATTTACTTGTAGTACACCCTTACCATATATGAGTTCTTTCTCACATTTCATTGATCATTTGTCTGTTTCTGTCTAGTATCACAATGTTTTTATGACAGTGGCTCTTTGCACTATGTCCTAAAGTCTAGTGGAGCAATTGACCTAGCAATGTATACAACAATAGCAACCAATACAATCAAATAACTAAACTGAAAAAAATTGCATGAGACTATTATAGAGGAATTTTAAAGCTCTATTAAAGGATATAAAAGAAGACATAACTAGTAGGAGAGAAATACCATGGGATGACTTAATGTAACAAAGATGTCATTTCCCCCAGATTAATCTATAAACTCAAGTGCAACTGTAATAAAAATTTCAGTAAGATATTTGAAGACCTCAGCATATTTATTCTAAAATTTACTTGGAATGTTTTATAAGTAAGTGTTGCTTTTTGAGATAAATGTATACTTTCATAGTACTTTGTATACTATGTTTTTTAGTGACTAGCTTTTGCATTCTTAACAGATGGGCAGTTGATTGTAGACAGCATAGGAGGGAAGAAAGCAGCAGAGATAAGTGTTTGGATTAGCAGTGATAGAAATTGTGGTAGTGGCAGCAAGTAGCACTCTTAGCAGAGAAACAGAAAAGATAGAGAAAGAAAAGTGAGTTGGAGAAATATATAACCCTTCCTCGGCTCTGGGAAAATGAATGTGGTAAGACCAGAGGACAAACAGCCACCTGTAATGCTCCTCAATATTGTGCCTTATCTATGCCATGCTAATGACTCATATACCGCATCCAGTTCAACAGTCTGTGTGGAATACTTAACTCTCTGGGGTATAGCGTCTGTAGCAGGTTTCTGTGAGATGTAGCTTTATAATAGATGCTCATAAATCATGGTGATCGTGTGTGTGTGTGTGGGGGGGAGCGTATTTATATGTATACACACATATATAAATATACATATACACACACACACACATATATATAATTTTTTTAATATTTTATTTTCTTTTTAAGTAATATCTACAGCCAACGTAAGGCCTAAACTTACAACCCCGAGATCAAGAGTCACATGTTGGGGCACCTGGGTGGTGCAGTCGGTTAAGCTCCGACTTCAGCCAGGTCACGATCTCGTGGTCCGTGAGTTCGAGACCCGCGTCAGGCTCTGGGCTGATGGCTCAGAGCTTGGAGCCTGTTTCCGATTCTGTGTCTCCCTCTCTCTCTGCCCCTCCCCCGTTCATGCTCTGTCTCTCTCTGTCCCAAAAAAAATAAATAAACGTTGAAAAAAAATTAAAAAAAAAAAAAAAGAGTCACATGCTATGCTGAGTGAGCCATCCAGGCGCCCCTCTTGATGTTGTATTTAACATGTCAGGGAAATAGATGTTAGTCTCAATAAAAACGAGTTAAAGTAAAAATAATACCTGTACTTGGGTACAGGTTTCCATTTGGAAAACAAGGGCATCTAAAGCTATTCATTTCTTCAGTTTTCAGAGTCAGACTTTTACTTTGACTTACCTGTATTTTGTATACATACAATTGGATATACTCACAGCCTGAGCATAGAATAAAAGCACTCTATATTTTTATGGAGACCATAAGTTGAAGAAGAATGGGGTTGAAGGAAATGAACCTTTATATTCTACTACCAACAATAATCAACCATATTGATAGCCTTCTATTAACTTGTCATTATGAATCTTTCCTCTTCCAGGAAACTGAGAACCTTCTTAAAGGACAAATTTATGTACACACACACTCACACACACACACACACACAGAGTTACATATAACTCTTACTAACGGTGTGTAACAATTTGGGTAGGAGTAATGTAATCTCAGACAAGGTGCTAACTATTCGTTTGTAACTCATATAGAACCTTCTTTCCGTTATTCAGGATAGTTCTTTTTTTTCTAAATGAGTGAGTGTTAAAAGAGATTTGTTTTAGTTTATTTTTAAAAACTTCCTCATTTGGCAAAAGTAATAAAGGGTTTCTGATTTTTAAGTTGATTTTTCACATAGAGGACATAAAATTTGTGTACAAATAACCACAATGTTGGGGTGCCTGGTTGGCTCAGTCGATTAAGCACTGACTTCAGCTCAGGTCATGATCTCATGGTTCATGAGTTCAAGCCCTGTGTCCGGCTCTGTGCTGACAGCTCAGAGCTTGAAGCCTGCTTCAAATTCCGTCTCCCTCTCTCTCTGTCCCTCCTCCACTTGTGTTCTGTCTCTGTCTGTCTCTCAGAAACAAGTGAACATTAAAAAATTTTTTTGATTAAAAAAACCATATAATCACAATGCTATTAGAGAGGGACTAGCAAAGCGTTATGAGATTTCAAAGGTGGAAGAAAACACTTGCTGGATATGCTGGGGAAGGATTCATTTGAGCTGAACATTTAAAAGTAAATAAACTTTTATACTGTAATTGTGTATGCACTTGAGAAGGTAAGTGAGTGACAGTTTTTGTCCGTTCTTCCATTTTGCACTTTTATGCTTTCTTAAAGGGAAGAGACCTACTGTGTATTTCTACCACATAGCACACATCATACCAGGTCCTTCACTTACACTGGTATACTTTACACTTAGAACAGCCATGTGAGGTACATCTTATTAACATATGATAAGTAAACAAAGGTTTAAAGAAATAAAATACCCGCTCAAGGTCATGTAACTAGTGCCTAGAGTTGTTTCTATGTTACAGAAATCTTAGGATATCATTTGCTAGCTATTATCTCTGTGTTTCTGGTTATAATTAAAATGATTACTACTTGAAGAATAATACACAGACTCTGCCTCATTACTGCAGTTATTGTTAAGGCTGTTCCAAGTTTTAGTGTTTTAAAAGGTTCACCACTGGCTGATAAAAGCCCATTGTTTCCACCCTCCAGCCTCCCTTTTCCTCATTTCTCCACTGCCTCTCTTCAGCAGTGTGTTGCATTCTTGTGAAAGAGTGTTATAGTTACTAAATAGGAGAAAGGTAGGTCTTCTAGTTTGGAAATGAGAATTAAGTGGAAGGATTAGAATTATGCTCTTGGCTTTGATGTGAAGAGAATGAAACCATACAGAGAAGAGGAAGAAAATGACCTTCAGCTGGAAAGCATGGAACTCTCACAATGTACCTGTATAGTTAAATTACAGATTTGGCATGCTGTAATATATTTATCTTAGCAATATTTCTGACAAGACCTTCATGTCATGGATATTTGCTAGCTCTAGTAAGATCCTAATGCTTAATTAGAATGTAAGCAAGGATATTTTATATATTTTTTGTTGTTTATTTCCCTTTTATTTTCTATTGATACCTGGTAAAGTCTTTTTGAAAATTCCAATGAATAATATAGTACTTGGCGTTTAGTATTTGTGCAGTAAATATTTGTTGGATGAATACTTGAATGTGTCAGCTATGCTGATA
Source organism: Felis catus (assembly GCF_018350175.1). Lineage (NCBI taxonomy): Eukaryota > Metazoa > Chordata > Mammalia > Carnivora > Felidae > Felis > Felis catus. Next base: position 145,118,096 of record NC_058368.1, on the reverse strand, counting down.
ACTGAAGAAAGGGAGGTATTTTGTGTGTGTGTGTGTTGAGACCATAGTTAATTAATTAATTAAAAGTTTATTTATTTATTTTGAGAGAGCAAGAGAGAAGGAACGAGAAGGAGCAGAGAGGGAGAGAGAATCCAAAGCAGGGCTTGATCTCACAAACTGTGAGATCATGACTTAAGCTGAAATCAAGAGTCAGAGGCTTAATCGACTGGCCTACCCAGGTGCCCCAGACCATAAATGTAAATAAGGATCAGTATGCCCTGATGGATCAATGTAGGGGTAGAGCAGCAGGGAATATATAAAAACCCTAAAAAAGGAAGTGATATCTGTGGGCATAGAGTCCAATTTTGTTGGAACAACTGTCCAGTTTTCATCAGTGAATCTTGGCAATTTTTCATTTTAAGTTTTGCTAAGGTATTTGATTCCTTATGATGATATTGATGAACTGGTTTAGGAAACCAAAATGTCGTATCTGTGATCTTGCACTCTATTAGAGAGTTCCATTGTTTGCTTGTCTGAGTTGTCTGAGTTCTCCAGAACTTAAGAAAGATATTTGGAAATGTTTTTTAGATACTGGGATTCTCAAGGCCGTTAGAAGGATTAAATAGCTGATTTATGATGAAGTGTAGGGATTGGATCATCGTGTTCTGTTGCTGGTTGCTGTGACTAACCATCCCATCAAGTAGGAGTCACATTATTTTCTTATGGTACCCATCCAAACTGGATTAGTTGCTTTTTTTCCCCACTTAGTTTTATTTCTAAACTAGTATTCTACCTAATATTTTTTTTCATGACGATTATATTACCTAGCAAGCATGTCTGTGATTGTGAAAAAAAACATAGCAAAAAGAAAATCCCTGGTAATTAATGTTACTTGTGTATGTGTTGTAAGCAGATCTAGTTTTACTTTTATGTTGAATAATCAGGCAGTGTGTTCAACAGTGAAATCACAGTTCAATAGCAAAATGCATCTAACCAGTTAAATCAGTATAAAGATTGAAGTTTTCCTGTGGTTAAACATCTGTACTGAACAATGGTTAAAGCCAAATTATGAATTCTTACAGTCATGACTGATGGCTTTTTGAAGTAAGACAAAAATCTTGTTCAGAAGCTTAGCAGCAGAGGAGAGGGGGAGATGTCTTGATATTTATCTAGTCAACTTTCTTGCCTTTTTTTCTAGAAGATGATAAACATTAGTGGTGTCTTTGAAATCCTGAGGTATCATTTTTGTGTTCCTTTTGTTGAAATTTTATGCAAACATCTCAACAGTAGCTAAAGGTCTAGATCAAAAAGCTTAGTATGTATGCTTTTTTAGTACATAAAACTTTTGTGTTCTGAATGATTCTAACGGCAATAGTATGACTTCTTCACAAGTTGTAGCAAAGACCATGCCATCATTTTGATGGATTGTAATACACATTTCAGATTGTGATGTAAACAATCAGTTTGAAACAAGGGAAGACTATTTGGAGTAACTGCTTTGATATATTTTCCATCAGTGCATGCTAGTGGTGACATAAGGGAGAGGTGGGTTAGGGGTGCTTCAAGGAAGAAGTGCATTAGTTCAAGGAAATTCTGGAGCTTAGACCAGGCATTTATTTAAAAAATGCAATCTAGATGAACTCTGACCTCAGAAGTACATTCTGGGCTGTTGACCATATCTATATGTATATCTATAGATATTTTATTTTCTGTATTTTATGATGCTTTAGCAACTTGGGATCTTGCAGGCTGGTGATGGGTTGCCCCTCCCAGGGCTTGCTAACTGCTAAAGATAGTTGGGATTCCTATAGATAGCACTCCTCTGGGTGTGTGCCTTTCGTATGCAAACCGAGGAGTCCTGGGCCACTACACGCCACCTTTGTTGCTTTCTCCCAGGCTGAGCCACCTGCCCTAGCAACACCTCAGGGCAACTAGCAGTCAACTAAGGGGCAGTCCCTACACCCCAGAGCCTGCTGAGATTATTCAAACTAGCTAATCCAGAACTAGTTATCCTATCCTTCCTTGCCTTTCCTGAGAAAATGACATTAAAGGCTGTGCCCATGTTTCCCCCTCATTCCTTTTGTGCAGACCAAACTGGTGCTTTCCCATGTGGCCTTGTATGAAGTGGCTTGTCCTCTCCTCCTGGGAATTATGAATTATGAATAATAATAATAATAAACTCTTTTTTCCAAGTCTCTCTCACTATACCTAATGAAAACAAATCCTGGGTACATTTTAAAACATGGGCCCAGCTCTCTTCTGGGGTCTCCTTAACTACGTCTCAATTCTAGCTTCTAATCAAGATGGGTAGAAATAAATTGGGCTCCTATGGTGGTTCCATTGTTTTTGCGGTAAGCCATGTTCTACACCTTTTTCCTTCACCTCCCCTCGTTGTGGATACTGAGAAGTCTGTGAAAGGCATTTCTTTTGAGAAAAAAGTAACAGAGTTTGTTGGATGAAGATAGTAATCTGCTCCCTTCTCCCCTTCTCCCTTGAGATTGGTTTTAACTCTTGGAGGATGAGGTAGGGAGTTACTGTGGGGGCAAGGAGGAGCAGTGGTGGCTGTAGTCCTGGAGAAAGGATGCTGAGTAACCTGCAACTGCTTACTGCTAAAGATGACACAGAGCAGACTTCCCATATTGCTGCTGCTTATGACCTGGAAACAGCCTATGGATTTCTGTAGCAGGAGGTTACTATCCTACTTTGTTTTGAAACCTGTGGTGACCTCATCTGGATCCTAATGTATAAACAAGGATGCTTCAGTAGAAAAACATTTACTCAATAAGGATGATATTATATAATTGAGTCAAAGATATATTCATGTTTTAAAAAAAGTTGAGGGAAAATGGAGAAAAATCATAGATCTAGTGTTCTTTATATATCAATTGTATTTTAAGTGAAAGATTTAAGTAAGTGGTTTATAGCAATGTCTAGATTAGAAATGGCCTTAGAAGTTTACATGAGAGTTTCTGTGGCCTCAAGTGCTTTTATGTGTTAAGGAAGCTACAGCCCTATTTGCTATGGCATTACTTGTAGCTGCCTATTAAGGAAGACCCTTGTGAAGGTCTTCTATAGAGATTCCCCTAAGGATTTAGGGAAGATTGAATATTGACAAGTTGACATATGCTTTTTTCGTGTGTGGCACTCCTGGGAATATCTGAAATGTAAAATTTATATTCTTGAGATAGTTGTGTTAACATATAAAACTACTGTAAACGTCAGTGAGAGCTTGCTGGGTGAAGCTGGTGAAACCCTCAGCCTCCACCAATTTCCTGATCTCAAGTCTCAGTTGCTTCCTTTGCATGTGGGGAATTTTTTCACTTAAGTTTGCCACCAGTATGAGCTCTGCTTCCAGTAGAAGGCTTATTGGTAGTTGCTGGATGACCTCTTTTGTGAGCTAGCTAGCCTACTTTGCCTGTTTTCTTTTTTTTTTTTTTAATTTTTTTTCAACGTTTTTTTAAATTTATTTTTGGGACAGAGAGAGACAGAGCATGAACGGGGGAGGGGCAGAGAGAGAGGGAGACACAGAATCGGAAACAGGCTCCAGGCTCCTAGCCATCAGCCCAGAGCCTGACGCGGGTCTCGAACTCACGGACCACGAGATCGTGACCTGGCTGAAGTCGGACGCTTAACCGACTGCGCCACCCAGGCGCCCCCCCTGTTTTCAAAGCTAATTAATGTCTCTGGGTTTGTTGTTTTTTCCTTATCACTGTTACCTTTTATATTTCTCAGCTTTGTATGGGTTTTTCTTTGCTAGTCAGCCACTTTGAATCTACTCATTCTAGTTAGTCCTCTGAATTCTATCTCTGTGTGTGGGACATAATTTATATTATAGCCACAATGAAAAGCCTTGATAGTTTCTTCCTCCATCCAACCTTTCTTATGTAAATTCCTAAAAAAAAATTTCCTTGTTGATAATATGTCACTATGAGTTTCCCTTGTCGCCTTTCCTTGTCTTTTTCAGAAATATAATTTCATAGTTAATTGCTTAATGTCTGGGAAGGTGGGAAGGTCTATTATCAAAAAGGAATACTTATAAATAAATGATGAAAAAAAACCTCTTTCCATCCGGAGGGTGAGGCAAAGAATTCTCAGGGGCTTATAAGATTAGAACTCAAATTAGAAGAGATACCAACATGCTTCAGCTATCTACTGACAACCTTTTATGTGGAAAGATGACAACCATGTATGTTCCATTAATTGGTTCTGGTAACTTTTCAGCAGGCTTTGTGAATTGTTTGGTTGTGGGTTTTATAACTTATGTTTAGAGAGACCATAGACTGGAAAACTCTTCTGCTTTAGGGAACATATAGAATAAAAGAGGAAAATGAAAACACAAGTAGAATTATGAAGTTTATTTGGGGGAAAATAATTGAAACAGTAAAAATAAGCTGGTAGAAAATCTTGCAATGTACAGTAAGTTGAATTTTGTGGGGAACCTGGATTTTCATATATTATTTTGTGTAACATGAAGAAGAAATGGTAGTATCATTCAGGTTTAAATGTATATTTGATTGTAGGGGTCTGTAAATTGCCAAGAGGCAAATTGGTACGTTTTGGATTTGTTTTCAGTCTACTTATTAGTAGCCTATTAATGTTTCATAGGTGCTGGTAGAAGGCATGAGACTCCTAGGTCAGAGACAAAGGACTCTATTTACTTCTGGCACAGCAAGCAGCATAAGCATTAGCATATTTGTTTTAGTTCTCCTTGCTTCCATGTCCCATGGGAGTGATACAATATGGTCAGATAAATGTACATATAGTGGATTGCAGTGGAGGAGCAAGACTTTTCTTTACCTCATCCTTCAAGGTTGCTTACTGCACACACAACCCAGAGAAGTGGCCCTGCTAGAGCATGCTCAAGATCTTGAATTTGTCGCATACCCAGGAAGATGGAGAGGAGTGTGAAAGACCCATAGCAGATGGTCTACCTACTGGTGCTATGAAGAGTCAGGAAATATTCTTCTGTTTTTCTTCAATTTTGGAACTTTGAATATAGTATTTAAAGAACAATTAAAGGAGATTTTAAAATGGAAAAGTCTTCTAGTGAGGTTCAAGATATATATTGCCTTAATTGTATAAAAATTACAAAATTTATACCAAACATGTCACCAATGATGTCATTACATTGACAGTCATGCTGCAAATTATTTTGGGGGCTAACTATTTAATAGATTTTGGCAATACAAAGATAAAACAACATGTAGCACTTCTGTGTAATTAGGATCAAATGGGGAGGCAGGTAAGTTATGTCATTGTGTAATAAATGCTGTGATACCCAGGATACTGTGGAAACACAGAGGAAGGGCACCCAAGTCAGCCTGGGGTGATGTGGTCAGGAAAAAGGTCAACATACCTTTAGGTTGAGTCTTAAAAAGTTAGCAAAATGAGTAAGAGAGGATGGGCATATTGACAGAGGCACTAGAAAAGACAAATGCACAAGCAATAACAGAGTTTATCGTATTCAGCAACCCGCCCATAGTATAGTAGTATTGCAGCAGCAGTAGTTCACATGTAGGGAAAAGATCATTGAAGAATTCTAAGTGTGGGAATGATAGGACCAAATTTGTTTTAGTTTAAAAAAAAATCATTATGTTGGTCCTAAGGTTAGAAGACAGATGAGTTTGATGCTGGATGTGTGGAGACTCCGTATTAAGCTATGTAATAATTGAGATAAGAATTGGTAAGGGACTGAACTTATAACTGTGACAAAATAGGTGGAAAAGAGGGGACTAATCTAAGCAGATTTGAGGAACAGAATTGACAGGGTGCCATTAATGAGAAGACAGCAGGGGAACTAGATATAAAGGAGGTAATATTAGTTAAGCCCTGAATATGTTGAGTCTGAGAAAACTATAGGAGATACAGGTGGAGATGGTAGTTGATTATATGGATTTAGAATTTAGAAGAGTTTCGAACACCAAGATAGAGGTTTGGGAGTCATTGAACCATTCAACAAATGAATCTACTGCCCAAAAGGTACTTTGCTTGGTGCAGGGGGGCCAACACTGAACAAGACTTGTTCCTGTCCAGTTTATATTATCATGGGATGCAGACATTACACAGAAATATTGCAAATTCTTTTATTAATGTACTCCCTATCTTAGATTTCAGTGTTGCCCAGCTCCAGAAGCAGTGTTTCCATAGTATGAAACGAGCAACTTGAGGGTCTTGTTCAGGGTGAATAGGAGTTTGCCAAGAGGTGGAGAGGGAATTGTTTCAGGCGAAGTGAGCAGCATGTGCCAAGGCCTCCAGGCAAGAGAAATCTTGAGATGTTTGAAGAACAAGAAGACTAGTGTGGCTGGAGCATGGAGAACCAGAGGAAGAGTGGTGTGGAATAAAGCTGGAGAAGTTGGCACAGGCCAGATTATATAGGACCTTATAGGTAGGAAAACATTTTGGAATTTGTTCTAAAACAACAGTAAGCTACTGAAGGGTTTTAAGCAGGGTGCTATGAGATTAGGTTTCTGTTTTTAAAAGATCATTCTGACTGCTGATGTGGAGACTGCTTTGGAAGGGGACAGAAGTGGAGTCCAGAGATGAGTTAGGAATCTAGGTTGGTGATAATGATGGTTTGAACTAGATGGAAATGACTGATAGAAGCTGGTAGGTTCAAGTTATTTAAAAGGGAGAATTAACAAAACTTGGTGATTATCATTTATCAGGATATAGTGTTGTTATTGGAGTCATCCAGGGTGAAGAGAGAAAATGAAGGATGAAATTGTGTGGGACACCAACATTTAAGGGGTAGGCCGAGGAGAAGGATTCCACAAAGGAGAAACAGAAGTGGCTAAAGAGAATCTGGGAAGACACCACAAGTCAAGGGATGGGAGTTTGAGAAAGGAAAACCTTATTAACTGTATGCTAAGGAGTTAGTAGGAAAATGGTTAAATACGTGATGCCTGAGGATGAGGAGGAATGTGTTTTTAGAAAATATTTAAGGACATCAGAAATGTTAATGATATAATGTTCATTAAAAAAGAGCATGTAAATTTGCATATTCAGCAAGAATCTGAAGCTTTGTTTTTTAAAAAAATTACATGAGTGTGTGTTTATGCAGTAAAAATATTCAAAGGCAATACAGCAATATATTAATAGTTTTATCTGGATGGCAGCATTCTTTCGTTATTAATTCCTGTGCAGTTTTCAAATTATATGAACATCTATTAATGTTGTAATTAGGAAATTATATTTTATTTTGATTAACTTTATCATTATATATATTCTATTAATATCTTACAGTGTACAAATATATTGTTGAAAGAGTGCCAAATAGTTCTGTGAGGCTTGTGATGAGAAACTACATTGTCTGCTCTCACCCTTATCCCATTTCCTGTTTCTTAGGATCAACTGTGGTTAACTCTTTTAGTTGATTCTTTTGCTATTTATTTTCATATCTGCAAATAACAAACTTATATTGCTGCTACTTGATTTTTTTAGATACTGTCTATTGACTTCCCACAGTGGAAGATAAAACTTTTGTTATTCTAATTTTGGTTACAGTAGTATTTACTTAATGTTTACATTATTATAACTCTGTAAATGCTCTTCATAGCTCTGCCTGTAGTGGTATTCTGTGACTGCTTTTTCTTTCTTGTGTGGTTTTATTTTCCCCCGAATACATTTATTTGTGAAAAGGCAGCTTAATTTTCTATGTACTTATCATGAATTTACCCCCAAACTCTCTCTGGTTGTCTAAATATCTTCTTAATTATTTTATTAATCTCATTTTTTTAAAGGTCTAGCTCTCAGACTCTTCTGACCTGTTCTAATCTGCACTGGATATTCTTGTGGTCTTTGGCATAGGTATTGTAGACTTTACTTTTGCCACCATCCCTGTCATCCTAGGGATTCATTTTGCTTCTTTTTTTGTGTTGGATGCCCTATTACCTGATTTCCTCTTTGGTGGGCCCTCATGTCAGTGAAGCACGTTCGCAAGTAGCTTCTTCTGACATAGGAAATCATGTGCAGTTCTGGGCATTTTTTTGAGTTAGTTCTTTTATTTCTTTCCTTTAATTCTCTGTCTCCACTCACTCACTCCCTCACTCACTGTTTTTAGAATTCCTATTTTCTTTGGATGTTGTAGGAACTTTGTGGGCTGGTCCTCTAATTATTTTATCTTTTTTCTTCAATTATTTTCCACATTTTGTTTTGTTTTACTTTATTGGAAGATTTTTTTCTGTTTTATTTTTCAATCTTCTGTAGATTCAAAATAATTCTCCTGTTAATAGACCTCTACTTTTATTTAATGACATTCTGTTTTTGTTTCATGCATTCTTATATTCTTTTATCGCTTTGAAGGTTATTAATGATAGTTTTGGAACATTTTCTTCTCTTTACGTGTCTCTTTCTTCTAAGTTACTCTTTTTGTTTGCTTGATTTGGTCCTTATCTTTCCTATTTCAGGTTCTCTTTAAATGTGTGACAGTTTCTGGCTAATCTGTTCACTTAAGCATTCTAAAAAGAGTTTTACAAAGCTGCAAATTAGTTCTCTGTGGATGAGGCTTGTAGATTTATGAAGTAAATTTCAGTCTCATTAATCTAACTTTCTGAATAATCTGACTGGACTGTCCGAATGAAGACTTTCTGATATCCATATTTTTAGGTGTTTTATTTTAGTGCTTAGATTCCCCTGAGAAGAATCTTTGTTACCTGCCTGGAGGGTGTAAGCCTGTCTCAGTGTTTTGCAAACCAAATATGGGAAGAAGCACATAGACTTTCTTTTTATCCCTCTCTTTTTTTAGTGTGCGTTGCCTGCTCTAAACTTGCCTTATGTCATCCAGTAATAGTAAGACCATTTGAAAAATGAGAATAGGGGCACCTGGGGGGGCTCAGTGGTTAAGCGTCTGACCTCGGCTCAGGTTATGATCTCTTGGTTGGTGAGTTTAAGTCCCATGTTGGGCTCTTTGCTCACAGCCTGGAGCCTGCTTTGGATTCTGTCTGTCTGTCTCTCTGTCTCTCTGTCTCTCTCTCTCTCTCTCTCTCTCTCTCTCTGACTCTCTCTGCCCCTCCCCTCTTCGCTCTTTCTCTCTCTCCCTCAAAAATAAACATTAAAAAAAATTTAAAAATGAGAATAAACCCCTGGTGTTCTGCAGGGGTGAGGAGGGGCGTTCGTCTTGAGTGAGGGAGAGAGAGGTAGAGTTGGGAATTGGGAATCTAACAGCTTTTCAAACAGATTTTTAATCGGTCCTTCTGTTCATCTTTCTCACTTCTACAAGTACGTGGTACTACCAGTTTAGTCTTTCGGAGATTCCATCATATAAATTGAGTTGCTTTTACTTAATCTTTGCCTGGCTAGTATTCAGATTTCTGGGATCTGAGAAGTCATTTACCATGATTTTGTTAGTGTTGTCTCATCTTTGTCCTTGTGGATTTACACCTTAAATATCCTTTTACTGTCATATGGTGGGAGAATGTACCTATAAATATAAGATCAGATCATAACTTTTGGTATTTTGCATGAGGAGCTAGTGGTTAATAATAGCTACAGTAGGCAATCTCCAAAGAAATGTCTGAAGCTTCAGGATAGCTATTTAGTCTATAATAATAACAACAGTGATAATAAAAATAGTTTAAATAGCTTACAGTTGCATTCCAAATGCCGGGCACTAAGTTCTCCATTTATGTATTAACACATTTAAGCCTCATGCCAACTTAGCAGTTGGTCCTATTATTACCACCCCTTGTATAGATGAGGTAATTAAGGTATAGAAAGATTATAGAACTTTTATATAGACAACACAGCTAAACTAAGAAGCGGAGGAGTAAGAATATGAATCTAGGTAGTGTCATGCTCCAGAACCCACACTCTTAACCAGTGTGCTGTACTACTTCTATATGCTGCTGGAGTTATCTCTTTTGTTTGAGAATAAGATTTCAATTTTCTCCTATCAGGCAGAATGATCAAGTTTATTTGTCTCCTACAGTTTATATATTTCTTTATATATCACAAATAGTCTACAGACGTAAAACTATTTTCCTTTTGGTGATTTATCTGAAGATAAATTACTTGTTACCTTGGATTTTTCTGGCATGTCTTTAAAGGCTTGACTTTTTCTCCCTTATGCAATGGATATATTTTTGATAATCCTTTTTATTGAACTTTCATTGATAATAACTTTTCCAAGACTACCTTCTGCTTCATTATACTGTTATCCAAGCATATGGTAAATTTCTGGCAAAGTGATAAGCTATAGAAAAATGTTTCCTTTTTAAATTATAAATATTAATTATCTTGAAGGAATTATTCATATTTTGGTGTATTTAGAACAGATATTTTCTTGAGAAGTTACAGAGCAGAATCAATTATTTAGCTGAGTTTAGTCCTTTAAAAACATAATCAGGCTGTTTGTTTCCTTTGTTTTAGTAGGAGATATAAGAAAGTGCTCTTAAAGACAAGCACCTAATTATTTAATTCTTTTCCTGTATCAAGATGTGAACACTTTATAGAGTTAAACTTGCTCTACTTTAGGTTTTCACACCCTCTTACCTATTTCGATTTATGCCTGAAAGAAAGAAGAATCAAGTTAATTAATTTTTATTGTTATTCAATGAATTTTGACATCAGTGAATTTTGACAGCATTAGATGTAGTCATATTCAAATGTACGTATAAAAATATATATTCTCTTGCCTTCTTCTTTAGGATTTATTTATTGGGGTGTGTTAAAGACATTAAAATTAATTATTTACATAAAACAAATGCTAGAATCAAATTTAATTTTTTTACTTGATTTACAGATTTTTATTCTTGTTCTCATGACTATAATGTTTTCTCCTCCTTGCCCATTTTTGCCTGTTGCCTATATTAAAATATACCTGTCTCATTTCTTCTTAGAAATGTTCACTCATTCCTATTCCCTCCTGTAAGAGTGATGCTTGGGATCCCCTCATTGTTTATGTATTCATACTATATTTGAGGCACTGTTTTGTTTTTATGGAAGTGTGCTTTTTAGTTTCCTGTTGATAGGTTTGTATTCTTTAATTAAGAATGAGAGGCTGTTTTCTAATTGAGGTCTTCCAGTTCTTTTTTCCATTCATTAGTCCCTCATATTATGGTTTGGCTTCTAGAAGATGATCAATAAATGTTGATGTAGAAATTTTGGAAAAATGTGACTAAATCTCATAATTGTACAGGTCTTTATCATGTCTCATCATCATTTGTCCGGTTCTAACCAAGAGCAACACTAGCCAATGCTAGTCTTGATTACACAGGTCCTTGTTCGAGATTGACTTAGGACAAAACTGATGAAAGATGAAAAGGCATATCAAATTAGAGTAGAATACGGTAGTAAAGGCATATCAAATAAAAAAGCACTGCCTTGGGGCACCTGAGTGGCCCAATAGGTTAAGCTTCAATTTCTGCTGGGGTCCTGATCTTCTGTTTCACAGTTTGCGGGTTTGAGCCCCCTAGTGGGCTATGTGCTCACAGCTCAGAGTCTGGAGCCTGCTTTGGATCCTATGTCACTCTTTCTCTGTCCTTCCCTACTCACGCTCTGTCTATCTCTCTCAAAAATAAATAACCACAAAACAAAACAAAACAAAACAAAACAAAAACACCCAAAATAAAAGCACTCCCTTTGTGAGACAGCCACATTTTCCCCTCAGGTTATCTAGTAGACAATCCTCATTTACCCACCTCCATTACTTAATTTACCTTTTACATTCCATTATAGTTGGGCCATAATTACCTTTGTATCTTATAATCTTACCAATTCATGGCAGGTAGGATCAAGGGGGTTTTGTCTGTCTTGTTTTTTAAAGTTTTATTTATTTAATCTCTACACTTAATGTGGGGCTCGAACTCAGTGGGGCTCAAACTCACTACCCTCCCCCACAGATCAAGAGATGCATGATCTTCGCTCTTCTATTCTTCTGACTGAGCCAGCTGGGGTGCCTGTTTTGTTTTGCATTGTTTTTAAATCAACAGGGTATTCTCAGTTGGAATTCTTTTAATAGATTTTTTAAATTCTCTTGAATTTTTTTCCCTTCTAATTTAATAGAGTAGGTTTGCTGAATTTGAGGACACTGCAAGAACCAGCTATTAGTTGAATATTTGAATTAATAGTGTAAAATTAAAGGCATAACCAAAAAGTCTTGGTAAGAATTTATGTCTGCATATTTTCCTGTCTTGATGAATTTTTAATTTTTTAAATTAAAATTCTGAATTGAGTGAAAACTACCCAAACTGACTCCTAACATATACAAAAGAATAAGTCTCTTAAGTGTTTTACATCTGGTTATGATGGCTTTCATATATTTCTTTTCATTTGATTATTTTTTGCATTTTTTTTTTTTTACTTTTGGAAAGAAAGGTTTATAAAGAAACTGTTTAATATGAGAAAATAACCATGGTTTTAAATTTTCAGGAAAAAATACCTACGTTAAATTTGTGGAGATCACAGGTGATTTTGTATATATATATTTTTTCCTTTCTACATTTATCATTGAATTGCTTAATTTTTGGAGATCAAATTAGGCATAATATGGTAGATTTCTAGGGTTTCTCTTTTCCTTCTTTATTACATTTTCATATGTCTGTATTTTGTATGACATGAGCTAGATTAAAATTTGATGATATGAGTTCTGATTAAGATATTATTAAAGAATTGATAGTAACTGCATGCAGTGGTGAAGAAAATGAAGGAGACTATGTGTTTAAAAGGTATTTCCTTAACTACACTATAAAAGAGAAAGCAGGAAAGGGGAACGGGGTGTATGGAAAAGAAAGGTAAAGAGATCAAGAGAAAAAATGGGAAGAGAATTACCCACATAGCAATAGTTGATTATGTAATTGCTTCTGTTTCAATTTATGTATTTTACTTGTTCTTTTCTCATTGAATTTTAAACTTCCAGAAAATAGGGGCCATTACTTCTGTTCCCTTTGCAACTTCTAGATCCTAATAGTGTCAACTCAATTATCCATGGAGAGATTATCTGCTTTGTATTTTAGCCTTTGCAAATATAACTTTCAAGTTCTTACTGACATAAGTAAACAAAGAGGGTGATAAAGACTTTTTGAGTCCTTTCACTATTTCATGCTTGGGCTTGTTTACACTCTGGTATAGCTTGGCTCTTAGACCAAACTATTCATTGTCATTCTTTAACTTAGATTCACAATGGATCAGTTATCTCACATATTTTTCCTTAAAAAAACAAAAACAAAAACAAAAACAAAACTATTTACAAGAAAAGTTTTTTTTTTTTTTTTCTTAGTAGATTTAATTGACTTGAAATTGACTTTTAGCCCTAACCTTTCCTAGCTGTCCTTCACCTGGGGCTAAAGATCAGCCCAATATACTGGTCTTTCGTATTTAGGGTTGCAGAACCATGCCCAGATCACTGATATTCAGTTGACTCCTATAGACTTGAAAAATCTTTTGCCATCGAAGACAGCTTTAATTGGGATACACTATCCATATATGCAAACTAGAGAAGGATTTTAGAAGGATTTTCAGTAAGAGTTGAAACATTAATTTTTTGCTTTTCTCTTAAGAAAATAAATATCTGGTTAGTGAGGTCTAACTATAATCCTCTTCCTCAACACAAGAGAATTACACAAATGAGGCACATTTAAAGAAAAACAGTTTTTATTTAAGCCTGCTTTATTTATTTTTTAAGTTTATTTATTTTGATAGAGAGACTGTGAGAGCCAGTGAGTGAGGGAGGGGCAGAGGGAGAAAGAGAATCCCAGGCAGGCTCCATGCTCAGTGTGTGATCATGACCTGAGCTGATATCAAGAGTCCGAGCTTAATCAACTGAGCCACCCAGGTGCCTATAAGGCTGCTTTAAAAAAATCTGAGAGATGATGTTCTCTGTCTCTAACAGGAAGCAAAGATCAGCAAAGAGCTAAGCAGGAAAATTGAACAACTTCAGTTCATTAAGGTGTTGTTATATATGTTGTCTAAAGCATGGTCAAATTCAGAAAATTAAACATCCTATTCAAATGTAGGCACTAAAATATGTTTCTGTTCTGTTGTACTATGTACTTGTCATAGCTCATATGGATCTTTATGTAATCACTTCCTATTTCCTTTGTTATAGAGGGAACTCCTTGAAATTAGAACCTGTTTGTTTGAGTTCTGTATCTTGAAGATTTAATCCGGTTTCAGGAATATAGTAAATACTAAATAAGTGTTAGTTGAACGAATCGTTTTGTGAGCTGCGAATGTTTCTGGGTGTTGTTTGTTTGTTTTTTGGGGGGGGGTTGCAGGTTTGAAAATTAACAAATAAAGAATTGTTGACCAGGATGCGCTTTAACTTGTACTGTGCATTTGACATAGTTTTTGATTAAACATCTGAAGTCATTATTTTCTCATTTCTGAGGGAAAAAATGTGGGGATCACATACATACTTTGTAATTTTGCTGCTTTTCTCACCTAAAAGCTTAGTGTGTTGAGTAAATTTTAAATGTTGGATGATAACATCCTCTATTTGTTTAGTACTTTGTACTTTTCCAAGCACATTCACACACATTATTAAGTCTTATCCTCGCAGCAACCTGAAAGAGGTAGAGATGAGAAAATGGAGGCAGAGATTTATGCCAAAGCTTACAAATTTAAAACCTAGGTTCTGAGACTTTTGGATTTCTAGTTCAGTGCTATTTTGCAATTACACTATAGATACTTTTTTTAAAGTTTATTTATTTTGAGAGAGAGAGAGAGAGCACAAGTGGGGGAAGGGCAGAAAGAGAGGGGGAGAGAGAGAATCCCAAGCAGGCACCTGGATGTCAGTGCAGAACCTGACACGGGGCTCAGAGTCACAAACCATGAGATCGTGACCTGAGCCGAAATCAAGAGTCGGACGCTTAACCAACTGAGCCACCCAGGCACCCCACTTTATAGACACTTTTAAAATTATTTATTTTTTTTAAATAAAAAAAAGTTTATTTATTTTTGAGAGAGAGTTCTTGCGTGCATGAGCAGGAGAGGGCCAGGGAGAGAGGGGGACAGAGGATCTGAAGGGGGCTCTGCCCTGACAGCACAGAGCCCAATGTGAGGCTTGAAGTCACGAACCATGAGATCATGACCTGAGTTGAAGTCAGAGGCTTAACTGAATGAGCCACCCAGGCACCCCTAAAATTATTTCTTGTTGCTTATTGTATTAGTTTGCTTGGGCTGCTGTAACAAAGTACCACAAAGTGGGTGGCTATAAGAAACTTTTTGTTTTCATAATTCTGGAGGCTAGAGTTTGAACTCGTAGTGTTGGTAAGGTATGTTCCTTCTGAGGGCTGTGAGGGAAGGATCTGTTCAGGCCTCTCTTTTTGACTTCTACCTGTATTTCTTCACATCATCTTCCTTCTACATGTGCCTGTCTAGATTTCCTCTTTTTGTAAGGACACCAGTCATATTGGATTGGGGGCCCTCATTGTAACAAATTATATCTGCAACAAACTTGTTTTCAAATAAAGTCACATTCTGAGATACTGGGGCTAGGATTTCAACATATCTTTATGGGGGGGGGGTACTATTTAACCCAAACATTTACCTTTTGGTAAAAGAACTATGACTGGAGATATGGACTTTGTTTCCAGTAACTGAATAGAAACTCTCATTTGATCCTCACTATTCTGTTACCTCTCAGATTAAATTAATTTAATACCCAGGAAGGCATTTTTGACAGAATCATCCCTGTTGTGCTTCTTAGAGCCATAGAATTATCTAATGATTGGTTTGTGGAAATACCCATATTGATAATTTTATTTCCCTGGTATTGTCTTATGTTGGAATACACAAAGTTAACTGAGAGCTGAGCACTTCTCTTGGGGCTAATCTCTTAAAGTTAATCTATCTGTCACCTCATGCTACAGCTGTTCTCCTGTGCTTATAAATGGCCACACTTCCCTGGAGAACTTAGGCAGGTGATAGAAGAGTCTCTGAAGGAAAGTTTAGGTTAATCAAACTATTAAGTAGCTAGCCTTTTTTTACCCCTAAGATTATTCCATAAACAAATGGTGAGAAGACTTCTTGAACAGTAAGATTCAGAGGGAGTCAAGGAACTCTTTACAGTTATTTAGATAAATTCTTATTAACTAGAACTTGGGTAACTGGCTGTTTAGTTTGAGTACCACCCCCGCCCCCCCCCATCATGCTTTAAAAAGGAAGAAGTAAGTTACACAAAATAAAGGCTGTTTTGGGTCAGTAGACATTTAACCAAATCACTTATATATTATGTGTAATATAATATTTGTAATCATCATTACTGACATTTTCAGGATGGGCCAAGGATTAATAATGAAGTAAATGTTAATTTTTAGGCAATGCAAGGTTCTTGGTTATACACACAGATTAGCTTTTTGTACTTACCCAAACTGGAGAGTGATCAAATATATTTTAGCACAATTTCTTTCTTTTAACATGGGCTAAAACAAAGAATACTAGGTTAGATTCCTGCACTTGGATTCTTGCCTGATTCAGTTCCCAACTGAATAACCTTGTGTAAGTGTTTTCACCTTTGTAGGCTTTCTCTTTTATTCACAATGAGAGATTTGCAGATTCAGCTGTGAAACTTGATTATTCTGTGAAATAATTTGAGTGCTTACTCTGTTGAAGGTTAGTGCAGCTTTCAAAGAAGGAAAGTATTATTCCTTGCCTTCAGAAAGATTACAGTATAGACAGATGGAAAGCTGTGATATGTAAAAAGTTAAACAGTAGTATAAAGTAATAATATGAGGTATAATATTAATACATGCTGTGAGTGATGTGGACTGTGAGCTATGCATTCTGAGGTGGGTGAGTATATATCTGTAGGGTAGAGTCATCTGAAAATAATTGCACAGAACTGGGGATTGAACTGATTTCAGGAGGCTGTGTTGACCATGCATACATGAAGGGAAGAAGATAGGGGATTACGTCAAAGGTGTAGAGGCCCTAACTGCAAATAATACTGACTCGAAACAAGACAGTGTGTCTCTAAATTCCAGCACAGACTCAACACGGGTATGTTTGGTTCCCAACATGTCCAATTTACAATGTCTTACTACTTTAAGGTTTTACTTACTAGGAGCATTTATGGTCAAAGAATTTAAAGATTTCCCCTATAGTTTTGCAGTATAGAAGTCAGGAATAAGATGAAGGAAATGAAAGAAGAACTTGACTTACAAAAATTCTGAAGTACAGGCAGTGGTTTTACATAATTGGTTTTGCAGAGTTGTTGATTAGTTGAATCTAATTAGGGTACATTTAATGGTCTTAATGTGTTTATAGTTTTTAAATCCTAAAGTATATATTTAAATGCCATTTAATTTTTAGACTGAAAAGGATCAGTTGTTATTTTTTTAATTCAGTTGCTTTTGGAAAATTGTATATAATAAAAATAATTTGAATACATTGGTGAAATTTAGTATTAAAGTGCTTTTGTAGAATAAATGTTTCCTTGGTTTACCACTTATAATTTCTTTTTTTTTATTTTTATATATATGAAATTTATTGACAAATTGGTTTCCATACAACACCCAGTGCTCATCCCAAAAGGTGCCCTCCTCAATACCCATCACCCACCCTCTCCTCCCTCCCACCCCCCATCAACCCTCAGTTTGTTCTCAGTTTTTAAGAGTCTCTTATGCTTTGGCTCTCTCCCACTCTAACCTCTTTTTTTTTTTTTTTTTCCTTCCCCTCCCCCATGGGTTCCTGTTAAGTTTCACAGGATCCACATAAGAGTGAAACCATATGGTATCTGTCTTTCTCTATATGGCTTATTTCACTTAGCATCACACTCTCCAGTTCCATCCACGTTGCTACAAAAGGCCATATTTCATTTTTTCTCATTGCCACGTAGTACTCCATTGTGTATATAAACCACAATTTCTTTATCCATTCATCAGTTGACGGACATTTAGGCTCTTTCCATAATTTGGCTATTGTTGAGAGTGCTGCTATGAACATTGGGGTACAAGTGGCCCTATGCATCAGTACTCCTGTATCCCTTGGATAAATTCCTAGCAGTGCTATTGCTGGGTCATAGGGTAGGTCTATTTTTAATTTTCTGAGGAACCTCCACACTGCTTTCCAGAGCAGCTGCACCAATTTGCATTCCCACCAACAGTGCAAGAGGGTTCCCGTTTCTCCACATCCTCTCCAGCATCTATAGTCTCCTGATGTGTTCATTTTGGCTACTCTGACTGGTGTGAGGTGATACCTGAGTGTGGTTTTGATTTGTATTTCCCTGATAAGGAGCGACGCTGAACATCTTTTCATGTGCCTGTTGGCCATCCGTATGTCTTCTTTAGAGAAGTGTCTATTCATGTTTTCCGCCCATTTCTTCACTGGGTTATTTGTTTTTCGGGTGTGGAGTTTGGTGAGCTCTTTATAGATTTTGGATACTAGCCCTTTGTCCGATATGTCATTTGCGAATATCTTTTCCTATTCCGTTGGTTGCCTTTTAGTTTTGTTGGTTGTTTCCTTTGCTGTGCAGAAGCTTTTTATCTTCATAAGGTCCCAGTAATTCACTTTTGCTTTTAATTCCCTTGCCTTTGGGGATGTGTCGAGTAAGAGATTGCTACGGCTGAGGTCAGAGAGGTCTTTTCCTGCTTTCTCCTCTAAGGTTTTGATGGTTTCCTGTCTCACATTTAGGTCCTTTATCCATTTTGAGTTTATTTTTGTGAATGGTGTGAGAAAGTGGTCTAGTTTCAACCTTCTGCATGTTGCTGTCCAGTTCTCCCAGCACCATTTGTTAAAGAGGCTGTCTTTTTTCCATTGGATGTTCTTTCCTGCTTTGTCAAAGATGAGTTGGCCATACGTTTGTGGTTCTAGTTCTGGGGTTTCTATTCTATTCCATTGGTCTGTGTGTCTGTTTTTGTGCCATACCACTTATAATTTCTTAACGGGGGCCAGATATGTTTTCTACTAACAGATTCTTTAAGAATTTTAATTTAGTGGCGTTTTTAACTCAAATATTTTATAAGGAGAATAGTAAGAAAGTAATAGGAAATGTGTTAAACATATTTCCAGATTTCTTTATCTCCTCTAGCACCAAATACAGAACTGTTCACAAATATAATCACTCTATATACCTGATTTCTGTTGGCTGGCTGGTGGGATGGGCACATAAATGGGTGAGTGAATAAATTAATCAGATTTGTTTTTATCCATATTTATATACATATTATATAGATATGCATATTTGTTTTATAAGTTAGAATTATAATGTTTTGAATAGTTTGGATAAGAGTTTTCCAAGGTGTATGCTGTGATAGTGTTCCATTAAAAAGGTCTCTAACTGAACAGATTTAGAAATGTGGCATATTATATTTATGCCAAGAAATTTTTAATTTTTTTTTTTTTTTTAACGTTTATTTATCCTTGGGACAGAGAGAGACAGAGCATGAACGGGGGAGGGGCAGAGAGAGAGGGAGACACAGAATCGGAAACAGGCTCCAGGCTCTGAGCCATCAGCCCAGAGCCCGACGCGGGGCTCGAACTCACGGACCGCGAGATCGTGACCTGGCTGAAGTCGGACGCCTAACCGACTGTGTCACCCAGGCGCCCCATAGAAATTTTTAATATAGATGAGCATGTTAAAGGTTTTGAGTGGTGCAACAGTAAAGAAACTCATCCAAATTTAGCCCAAAATTTCTAAAAGATGGAGTGTATTTAAAATGCTAAATTGCGTGTGTGTATGTGTGTATACTTACAAAATCTGAAGAACAGTGGTTTTTTATTTTTTTTTAAATATTTTTTTTAACGTTTATTTATTTTTCAGACAGAGAGAGACAGAGCATGAACGGGGGAGGGGCAGAGAGAGAGGGAGGCACAGAATCGGAAACAGGCTCCAGGCTCTGAGCCATCAACCCAGAGCCTGACGCGGGGCTCGAACTCACGGACCGCGAGATCGTGACCTGGCTGAAGTCGGACGCTTAACCAACTGCGCCACCCAGGCGCCCCAGAACAGTGGTTTTTTAATGTAATGAAAGTAGTAAAGCTGAATAGACGGTGGTAAGCTGGTGATGGCATTTCATAAGACCTATAGGTAACTAGGAAAGCATATGTAAGATTATAGTTTTCCCAGGAGTCAGTGAAATAGAGATAGTGAAAGCCTAACATACTTTTCACACATTGTAATCATGCCGTCCTTAATTGTAAACCACAGTGGAAGGATTCAGAAAGGAAAACTAAGAGCACCAGATTACTATGGAGGAGAATCCCCAGCCCTCTACCTCATTGCTTAGGTAACACAAATACCAGCGCTACTTTGTGACAGTAGTGGTCATGTGACCATTCCACATGGCTCAGATTGCCTGGCTTTTGGCTTGGCTTGGGTGTTCACTTCCTGCCTCTGCTCTCAGTTTTCTGTGTGAATGTTGAAGGAACTAAAGCAACAGGAAAGCTCCATAGCCAGTACTACTGGCATTTATTCATTTTAGGTAGCAAATATTTTCAGCTCTACCACGGTACATTTATTACACAGTAATATGTAATAAAATATAATAAAGAAACACAATGTAGAATTTGTCAATGGGTACTGGCAAAATTTGAACCAAATTCTGGATCTGTGAATTAAATAAAAATTTATTTAAAATAAACTGAAAGAGGGGCGCCTGGGTGGCGCAGTCGGTTAAGCGTCCAACTTCAGCCAGGTCACAATCTCGCGGTCCGTGAGTTCGAGCCCCGCGTCAGGCTCTGGGCTGATGGCTCAGAGCCTGGAGCCTGTTTCCGATTCTGTGTCTCCCTCTCTCTCTGCCCCTCCCTCATTCATGCTCTGTCTCTCTCTGTCCCAAAAATAAATAAAAACGTTGAAAAAAATTTTTTTAAATAAACTGAAAGAGGGGGCACCTGGGTGGCTTGGTCGGTTAAGCGTCCGACTTCAGCTCAGGTCATGATCTCACGGTTCGTGAGTTCGAGCTCCGCATCGGGCTCTGTGCTGACAGCTCAGAGCCTGGAGCCTGCTTCAGATTCTGTGTCTCCCTCTCTCTCTCTGCCCCTCCCCCACTCATGCTCTGTCTCTGTCTCAAAAATAAATAAACGTTAAAAAAATTAATAAAATAAAATAAACTGAAAGATAATCTGAAATGAGATGACGTTATTAGGGTCCTTTTTAGGTTGTTTCCTTTAAGAGAAATCCAGTTTTCCATTACTGGGAAAATAAACACAAGGCTCAGACTCAGTATTTGACAATTAAGTGAAAGAGGAATTGAATTGAAACAATTTAATTTTAAAATAATCATCTTGGGGCACCAGTGTGGCTCAGGCAGTTAAGCATCCGACTCTTGATTTTGACTCAGGTCATGATCTCACCATCTGTGGGATCGAGCCCTGTGTCTGGCTCCATGCCGGCAGTGTAGAGCCTATTTGGGATTCTCTCTCTTCCTTTCTCTCTGCCCCTCCTTGATCTCTCTCTCTCTCTCAAAATAAATAAATAAAAACTTAAAAAATAATAAAAATAAAAATAAATCGTCTTGACTTCTTTTTCTGGAAATACATATGGTGAAATATTCCCTCTGGACCTTAGATAACCTGATGTGCTTTCCTGTCACAGGGAATCACTATATCATTGCCAAGTTTTGTGTGTTCATATGATGGACACTGAAGATTATGGCTCAGGATGCCTGAGCTTTGGGAATCTCCCTTGGTTACTGGCACTATACATATATTCTATCATTACCGGTGCATATATTTTGTCATGGCTTAATATCATCAAAATAACTTGTATGTTCTCAAAGCTCACTTTGAAATCTAGTTTTTAAACTTCCATTATGTTATTTAATTAATTTAAAAAATCTATGTAAACAGTGAAGGTTTTTATAATTTAATGGGCATACTGCTTTACCATTTAATCCTTAATCAAATATTGAACCACTTTAATAAAGTAGCCACCGCACAAAGAATACTGGATAAGAAATTTGGGGAATAAAAGGGGGAAGAAAGCCCCCCAAATCTCTTATTAAAATGACCATCTTGGGGTGCCTGGGTGGCTCAGTTGGTTAAGCATCCAACTCTTGATTTCAGCTCAGGTCATGATACCAGGGCTGTATCCGGCTCTGTGCTGACAGCACTGAGCCTGCTTGGGATCCTGTCTCCCTCTCTGTCCCTTGCCTGTTTGCTCTCTCTCTCTCAAAATAAATAAAAATAAACTTTAAAAATTATTTTTTAAAAAATAATCAGCTTGTCTGTTATAGTAAATAGTAGGGACTGTATATAAATATCTCATTCCCAGTTATTGGAGCCTGAGTACATTAAGCTTTAGCCATAGCACAAGAAAGCAACATTCGTTAGTAGTTCAATATGAGATGTAAATGACAGCTTGGAGTGGGTCACAGGTAGCTTTTAGTTGGCTAAAGCCTATGAAGATAGCTTGTAGCTCTTTAAGGGGATGTAATTGAAAGAGACAAAAAATAATGATCTATCCTCGTATAATAAAATGACAGAAAAATGTAGTGACCCACCTTGAGTAGGTATTTGGGTCAGGTGACATAAGGGATACTTACTACTGGGACTGAACACCTGAGAGCTCATGCTCAAAAGACTGGATGAAAGAATAAAGTAATAATTTTAAAAAAAGAAGAATAAAGTAATAAGCTCAGTTAAAAAAAAATAGCATTCCTGCATTTGTTCAGAACTTATTGGCATTGTGTTTCATATACTTTGTATTTTCAGATTCCTATTTTGGAACTTTCATTGCTTTGCATGAAAGCCCTGTATATGAGTAACATTGAGTAGCAGGAAGAATCTATCTATAGTTTTTCCTCTTCTAAATATTATAAAATCTTATATTATTTTTATTATTATTTTATGAAACCTTTTATTATTAAAAAATTATGTTGATTTCTTTCAATGTATACCTTATTAGTCTTAGATATCTTTAGAATTAAAGATGTCTAATGCTTTAGTACTATTGTATTTTGGAGGGCTTGTTTTGATATGACTAAAATATAAGAGATTATGAGATTAGCCTAGTCAAAAAGTTCTTTTTCAGTTGGGGCATCTCTAGTAGAATCATTTAGCATAGTGCTCGGCACATAGTAGATGCTTAATAAAGAAAATTTTTGTCAAGATTGATCTGGGATAGACAGTGAAATACAAAGAGTTTAGAATTTGATTGGGTTCTTGTAGTGTTCAGTTTTGTTTTGTTTTGTTTTTAGAGAGAGAGAGAGCACGAGTGAGGGAGTGAGGAGAGCAGAAGGATAATCTTAAGCAAGTTCCATGCCTAGTGCAGAGTCTAACATGAGGCTTGATCCCATGACCCTGTGATGAGGACCTGAACTGAAATCAAGAGTTGGATGCTTAACACACTGAACCACCCAGGTGCCCTGTGTTCAGTATTTCTCTAGAATACCTCCTTTCTTGATTAATCCAGGAATTATTTTTTTTCTAAACTATCCCTCTGGCTTTGTCTGGTTTCATGTATAAGGTTGTGAGGCTGAGGGTAGGAGGTTTAGCAGCGTGGACACACAGAAGCTGAGGAATTCTGAAATCCTGAACCCAGCTTTGCCTGGGACTATAGTAGAGCTTCATCTATGGAAGAATTTTCCTTTCTTCTCATGCATGAGATATTTTGTTTGTGCCCTTATAGTTCCACAGCTGAAGGTGCTACTGGATTGAAGTAGGCAGGCCAATTGAATTAACCCCATAATATTCCTAAACTTGAGAAATCTTGAAGGCTTTTACATCTTGGCAGGTTATATTTCTGCCTTAAGGCTTCCTTGAAGGAGAATGAACTATATTTTCATAATGTGGTCACGTTTATCTGTCTCTCAGTATATCCAAAGTACTTACCCACAATAATAATCGTTAGTATTTTAACCATAATGTGCCAGGCACTGTGCTTTGCACTTTATGTAGATGATATGCAATTGTCACAGCGACCCCAAGTGATAGTTACTAGATAGTTCAATTTTGTACACAAGATACGATCTCTGAGAAATTTATATTGTTTTTGTTGCAGTTCTTTCCATAAATTTGTCTGTAATTCATTTTTCTAAACTTGTTTTTAAGTCTTCAGTGAGGATCCAGTGGATTGGAAAGTAACAGTAGGGAAAAAAACCTACTTACTACTCTTCTTTTTAAACTCACTCTTATTTTTACTCATTTACGTATTCTCATTTTTTTACTGACCCATTGGATTAATCAGTTTTTGGCTTCGTGTTTTGCACATATCTTGCGTAGAGGTAACCCAGTGGAACAGAAAGATGCTTGCCGAGGCCTGTTTTTCCCTGGCCACTTCTTTCATGGAGAGGGAGTTAGGCATAGACAGGACTGTGGGGGGTTGTTTCAAAGACCAAAGTTATTGAGGGAGTGTAAATCTGTGATGGTAGGATAATCATTTTAGGCAAAACTAGTGGCACCAGAGAGCTGCCTGGGAGTTCTTAGTGGTTTTTTTCAGTGGATTTTTTTTTTTTTTTTTACGATGTGGGAGTCGAAGAATGACTGTCCAGAGCAGTTTCATTGAACATGAAGTAAGAAGACCAACATTACATCTTACATCATTATACTAACAATTATTTATTTGCACTGTTGCGGTATTTTTCCTGTTTTGATCTTGAATCTTAGTCTCAATTTAATAATGTGTCATGAATAAGGACTCTGTAACTAACGAAGTGTTATGTTAGCTTAGTTAGTTAAACTAAGGGATGCCAATGTCAATCAAAGTACCTAAACCTATTTAAGCAGAATTCTTTTGCCAAATCCTAGAAGCTTAAATTATGTGCCGATGCTCTTTTTGCTATATTATTCATTGAACTTACTCCTGGCAGACTAAAGTTGTAAAGGTTTGTTAGATCCTCCTGTCAACCATTGGCTATTACATTTTTTTACAAGTTGCACTATGGAGTTTGGCATTTATTAATTTACTGGAACTTGGCAAAAACCTGTGCAGTTAAAAATTTTTTTTAATGTTTATTTATTTTTGAGAGAGAGAGGGAGGAAGAGAAGGAAACAGAGCATGACCAGGGGAGGGGGCAGAGAGAGAGGGAGACACAGAATCTGAAGTAGGCTCCTGGCTGCTGGAGGGGCTGGAACTCATGAAATGTGGATGGAGATTGTGACCTGAGCTGAAGTTGGGTGCTTAACTGACTGAGCCACCCAGGTATCCCATGGTTGGTATTTTATATTTAAAACCTTTTACTTCATGTGTATTTATCTCTGTAGTTCATTCATAATACATTGCTAGTCATAGTCATTATTTTAAATAGACATATCAATTTCCTGGTATCATTTTAAACTTTTGAGGAGAGAATGGTGTCTGGAAAAAGAAATTTAAAGTAAATATCTGTTGGGATATAAAACACAGTGTGAAGAACTTCTTTTTCAGAAGAATATATAGATAATATTTAAAAAAATTTTTTTAACTTTATTCAGTTTTGAGAGACAGAGAGAGACAGAGCATGAGCGGGGAAGGGGAAGAGAGAGGGAGACAGAATCCAAAACAGGCTCCAGGCTCTGAGGTGTCAGCACAGAGCCCGATGCAGGGCTCGAACTCACGAACTGTGAGATCCTGACCTGAGCCAAAGTCGGATGTTCAACCCACTGAGCCACCCAGGCACCCCGTGTAGATAATATTTTTAGATAAATAATTTTACTTGTGGGGCAAATAATTATGGTTATATTTTTGTAATGTTAATATTTGTTCATTTGATACATTTATTCTAGCCTCTTACTATATCATTTGGATATTTGAGTAATTATTACTGGATATAAGGGATTTATACTTATAACAATATAATATTATAACTCAGTTTTTATGTTGCCTATTTTGAGAACTTTATTTCTTCTTAAAAAGTTTTTAGTGGTCAGAGAACCTGCGTGGCTCAGTCAGTTCAGTATCTGACTCTTGATTTTGGCTTGGGTAATGATCTCCCAGTTTGTGGGTTCAAGCCCTGCATTGGGCTGTGTGCTGACAGTGGGAGCCTGCTTGGGATTCTCTCTACCTCTCTCTCTGCCCCTCCCCTGTTCACATGTGCTCTCACTCTGTCTCAAAATAAATTTATTTATTTATTTATTTATTTTTTCTCAAAATAAATTTAAAACATAAAAAGTTTTTAGTGGTCTCCAGAAAAAATAGATAGCAGCCCTGGGACCTTAGATCTTGCTTCTCTTTCTTCTTCAAAATCTTTTCCTAGGTCCTTTGAGAGACAATAAGATTAAAAATATTTGGGCCAGTAATCATGATTGTTAACTATCATATTTACCTTTTTTGCTTTATTTCTTGAAACTGGTTTTATTTCAAATGATGTTAATCTAATTAAAATAGAAGATCAGGCAAGCAATGTTAATGAAACATTCTATGTAAATAAACATTAGGTTGTAAATTCCAATAAAGCTGTCATAGTCTCTTATAATAAAAACGCACCTAAGAATATAACTGTTTGAGTGAATAAAGTAACAAGTGGAACCAAAAAACAATCACTCTGAATAATTTAATCTGAAGAAGTTTTCTACTGTAGCTAGACTTCTTTCTCCCTTGCTCCTAAATTTTATATAGAAAAATGTCATCAACCTTCCACTTTATTTTTCTGAGTGGTTAAAATTGAAAGCATTTATCACTTTATTTTGTAGTGCTCCCAGTGAAAGATGACTTAACATCTCAAGTTTCAACTGGACAGATGTAATTTTTGACAGTCTGTCCTGGGAGGATAGGATTTTAACCCATGGATAAGTTAGGATTATTCAAAAAGGAGTCCTTACTTATGTCATGTAACCTGAAGGATGAAGAAGGTTCCTTTCTTCTAGATCTCTGAAATATCCTGCATTCTCCCTTAGGTAATCATAGGCACAAGTTCATCATGGATGGGTTCTCTTGGGGATGTTGGGCTTTTCTTCATCCCCAACCTACCCCCACCTTTTTTCTCCAGATATTTGTTAAGTGCTTAAAGTGTGGCCAATGCTGAGTGTAGTATAAAATCTGAAACAAGGGGTGCCTGGGTGGCTCAGTCGGTTAAGCGGCTGACTTCGGCTCAGGTCATGATTTCGCGGTCTGCGAGTTTGAGCCCCGCGTCGGGCTCTGTGCTGACAGCTCAGAGCCCGGAGCCTGTTTCAGATTCTGTGTCTCCCTCTCTCTGACCCTCCCCTGTTCATGCTCTGTCTCTCTCTGTCTCAGAAATAAATGCACGTTAAAAAAAAAATCTGAAACAAGATATGCGAGGCTCCTGCTCTTCAGCCGCTTACAGTTTTATCTCTCCATAGTTTTTATTTAGTAGTATAGGAAAATATGAATAAGTAACTCAACATGTTGCTCCCAGTGTTTTAAGTAGGTTGTCTTTCAAAATGTGGTCTGTAAATTGTCTTGTTTGGTACAGAGAAATATCCCTAAAGAGAAAATTGTAATTACATTCCCAGTGGTTCCCATAATATGGCTGAATTACAGAACTAACAATATTATGGTTTCCTATTGTCTTGGGGATATGAGTTCCAACTGTAAATCTAAAATTTAGAGAGTCTATTTAGGTATACAAGCAATTCTAATAACCAGAAGAATGCCCCCCCCCCCCCCGCCTTTTTCCTGACTTCCATACCCCTAAATACAGCAGGGAGTGTTTCCATTTCTTCTCCAAGCCCCATTGGCAGTGAGAGGATGTTTTGTCACTCTGTGGTAGTGGCAATGAGAGAATGAGTGACCTCTGCAGCTGTGACAGGAAGGAGACAGGGGCTTATGCAAGTTAGGGAAATGGGTGAAGTAATTGTACCTGGAGACAGATATATGAAAGATCATTCTAGAGGTGGAGAATTTTGGCACCTAGAAAAGGAAGGATGGCAGTTAAGGAAGGTGGAATATTATTGGGATGGTGTCAAATTGGCCTTACAAGAGCAGGGTAGAATAAGTTGGAGACTAGATGGTTGAACAGGGAACTGTAGGGGAATGTTTAACAATAGCTGCACAAAAAGGACCTTGAATTTTGGCAGTTAGCCTAGCCAGGGGCTTGCATTTCTCAGATGTGGTAGATTTGCCAGATCAACCTTTGAAAGTCAAGTTCTGCCTGACCGTTTCTTTCTTTCTTTCTTCTTCTTCTTCTTCTTCTTCTTTTTTTTTTTAAGTTTATTTATTTATTTTGTGAAAGGCAGAGACAGCATGAGTGGGGGAGGGGTAGAGGGAGAGGGTGACAGATAATCCCCAGCAGGCACTGTCAGGGCAGAGCCTGATGCTGGGCTCAAACTCTTGAACCATGAGATCATGACCTGAGCCCAAACCGAGAGTCCCATGCCATTGGACTGGCTGGTTGAGCCATCCAGGTGCCCCTACACCATTTCCTTTTATAGACACTTTTTTTTTCTATAATATCATTAGGAAATATTTGAATGTCCATAGAACACATGGGTTTGTTTTTAAAATGTTACTTTCACACACTTGAAATTCTTTATTAAATTTTCCTTTAAATTACATAACCTTTGGAATCTTTTCAAAGATAAGTATTATATTGTATAGCATAAACTAAAAACAGTGTGAAATAAATTTTATTAAAAGAAGAAAGTACTATTAAATAAGAAAATACACCAAATAAGCCTCTTTTAATCAAAGTAATTTACATTAATTATCCATTTCTGCATGTTGTCTACCATTCCATTAAAGCCCTCAGCAATAGTAATCCCATTTTTAAAAAAATTCTGGCCTGATAATTCCAATATTCTTGCCATATCAGACTTTGGTTCTGATGCTGTTCAGTTTCTTCAAATTGTGTTTTTTTGCCTTTGGTATACCCTGTAACTTTCTGTTGAAAGGTGGACATGATGTGCTGGGTGTAAGGAACTATATTAAATAGGCGTTTGGTAACACAGTGGAAAGGTGTATGAAGGGGGCAGGGAGGTGGAGATATTCATTCTGTAGTCCTAGGATTAGGTCTTGGTCTTTTGGTGATCCTGTGCCTCTGGACTCTGAATGTCCTAAGTGGTTCTCAGGATTATCCCCTCTTAGGTGGTGCAGGATGCCTAGAGGAGACTGGACTTCTGTGTTTCCCTTACCCCACTTAGAAGGCTAGAGATGGTTGCTGGATATGTCACTTCGAGTTGGTTATGCTCTGATGAAACTCCAGCAGTTTAGGCTCTAGCAAAATAGTTTCTCCTGAGAGCAGCCTTTAAAGAAAAATAGGGGCACCTGACTGGGCTGAGTCGGGAAAGCATGTGACTCTTGATCTTGGGGTTGTGAGTTCAAGCCCCACGTTGAGTATTGAAGAGATTACTTAAAATCTGAGAAGAAAAAAAGTAAAGGAAAAATAGAATGCTCTAGAGTATTTCAAGATGATTGCTTTTCCCCTTCTCATGCTTGAAGCATGAGGGGATTTTTTTCTGATACTTACTGTGAGAACCAGGTTGGGCTCATGGAAATAAAACTCACCATCGTATGGACACTCCCTGTGATTGGATTCTCTGGAGTGTTTGTCTCTCAGACTTGCCCATGCTGAGCCTCTAGCAATTTGTCAGTTATAATTCAGGTTTCCTACCCACACATTGGTTCCTGAAGAGATTCCTACTCAGGGGTTTCTGCTCTGATTAGTTGTATTTTTGTATATCTGCCTATCTCTACAGTTTGGGGGCAGTAGTTTGCTCTGTGACCTCTTCTCTCTTAGAGATCTCAGCACAGTTGTTGATTTTTCTCTTTGTTCAACTTGTTGTTAAGATGGAGCATGTGACTCTTGATCTTGATCTTAGAACACCTCTAAGTTTCTTACTTGCCAGAACAGAAGCCAGACGTTTGATAGGCAACTTTTTATGCTTTTAGGGCACATTAAATTTATGAATAAATTCCCTGCCATTCTTACAGAAAGTGGAAAGTATTGAAATATTGGGGAAAAAGAGTAGACTTGAAAGGAAGTGTATTGTACTGACACTGAACTAAACTTGAGAGACAGATGGAGGTCATACTTTTTATCCAACATTTTATTTTTTAATTTTTATTTTTATTTTAAAGTTTACTTATTTATCCCCAGAGAGACAGAGACGGTGTGAGTAGGGGAAGAGCAAAGACAGAGGGAGACAGAGAATCCCAAGCAGGCTCTGCACTGTCAGCACAGAGCCCAGCATATGGCTCAGATTCACGAAACTGTGAGATCATGACCTGAGCTGAAACCAAGAGTCAGACGCTCAACTGACTGACCCACCCAGGCTAGCCTACATTTTAATTATTGGGTTATCATGAATAAATCTTGAAATCTTCCTGGGCCTTAATTTTCCTCTTTTGAGTTGTTAGGAGGATTAACCAGATGGACTTTTCCCCTTTTTCTTTCTTTCCCTTCTCTTTTTTTCTCTTCCTTTCACATCCCTCCCTCCCTGCCTTCTTTCCTCCCTTTCTTCCTTCTACTAATGCCTACCAGGTGTCAGAGATATACTAGGAATGCAAAGATGATTAATATTTTTTTCCAGTCTCAAATTCTAAAAGAGAAACTAGATTCAATATTCTGTGCTAATTATTTATTTGCGTAATTTCTATAACAAAGATACAGTGGTGTCACAGAGGGAAGGAAAATTAAGAGAGAAGATGGTGGTCAGGAAAGGTTTCACAGTTAGGAAATACTGAATTAAACTTTTCAAGGAGGAGGAGCCATTTTCCTAGTTTAATAGGAGGGGAGAATTCCACACAGTAGAATTGTACAAAGGCAAGTAGTTGTGAAGCAATACCACCCATTTGGAAACTCTTCCATTTGGTTTCTATATAGGTGTGCTAAGTGGGTTGACATAGATGAGATTGTAGAAGAGGGTATTAACAAATCTGAACAGGCCACTTTTGCCATATTCAGGTATCTGGCTAGCCCTTATTCCCTGAGAATGCACTCATGACCAGGGAAGCAACTTTAATAGTTCAAAACTTTGTAATGATCTTTTCATTTCACTATGGAGAAGAGTGAGGATGGGTGGAAAAGAAGACCAGTTACAGTAATGTGGGAAAGTGGCTGTGAGGGGATTGCCAAAGGAGACAGATATGAGTCACAGCCTGTAGCATCTAGAATATTTAGTGACTGCATATCAGGCAAGAGTAAGGAACTGAGGAATGACCATCATGTTTTTGGTTTGGACACAATGTATATATGTGTCATTGAAGAAGTGGAAGAGAGAGGAATATGGCATTTAAGTTGCCAGGGGGAGAATCAGGTGGGTTTTCCCAGTAAACAGTTGAATAAATCCATCTGGAGCTTTTCCCAAATTGTGAATTGGAGATATAAGTTGGGTAGTGTAAAGCATTGACTCTTTTCTATTGACTGGCCTAGTCAGTCTGAGGAAAACCTGTAGAATGAGAAGAGGACTATGAAGTAAACTTAGGGAATGTCAGCAGTTGAAGGGTAAGTAGAGGAAGAAAAGCTTGTAGGAAAAAAGCAAATCAAGGATTTAAGATATGGAGGAGAATGAGTAGAAAGTGATTTGATGGTTTAGGTCTAAAGGAGGAGTTATCACCAGAATCACATACATTAAAGAAGTACACTAAGATAAAGATTGTGCAGTGACCACTTGTGACCCTGTGGTTTGGGTTGAGTTGTGAGGAAGTCAGTATGGTGGGAAGGCTAGACAGGAGGCCTGACTTGTCAGCACATTTACTCCTTAGGAATTGGTTAGGTTGTATATGATTGAAAACTCTAAATAATAATATGATAAAATTTATTTCCTCTCAAAGAAAAGAAGTCTGAAGATTGAGAATTGAAGGCTGCAATGGCAGTTCCATGAAGTTGTCAAGGGATCTATGCCCCTTCTACCTCTTGACTGGTGTTTTAGTCAGCTCAGGCTGCTATGACAAAGTACCATAGACTGAGTAGCTTATGAAGAACAGAAGTTTATTTCATACAGTTTTGGAGGCTAGAAATCCAAGATCAGAGTGCCAGCATGGTCTGGTTCTGATGAGGACCCTCTTGATGCCTGTAGATTACCAACTTCTCTGTGTCCTCACACAATGAAAAGAAAGTAGCTAGCTTTCTGGCCTCTTCTGTCAGAGCACTAATGCCATTTGTGAAGACTCCACCCTCCTGTACTAACTCACCAAGGTCCTACCTCCAGATACTATCACATTGGAATTAGGGTTTCAACACATGTATTTTGGGGGTGGGGTACACAAACATTTAGTGCATTGCATCTGGTATTCCTAAAGTAGTCTCCTTTCCATGATCCAAGATGGAGGCTAAGAACCCTTGTATCCTCCTTACCAGCTGCGAGCAGGATAAAGGAACTAGAAGAATGTACCTCCTTGTATAAGTCTTCCAACTTCAGTCCATATCTCTTTGGCCAATCTTCAGGCAAGTGAACATACCCAGCTTCAAGGGAAATAGGGGAGCAAAAACGTCCAACTAAAAATGTGGTTTCTTACTCTGATGGGAGAGCTGGAAGCAACTAATCTCTGCTATAGAAGAGGTTAAAATTATTTGTATGTGTGTGTGTTTGGGGAAGGAGACTAGAAACTTCTGAAAGCTCTGTAAATTTGGTTAATTTGCTGTTTTGGCACTTTCATGGTATTTCTCTTGTACGCTCTGATAATCAGAAGGGAACTGTTTAAAGACAAGGAGAGATTATGCATTTGACAGTGTTTGTATCTGCAGACCATTCTGCTCTCAAACACATTTAGTTTTGCAGACATTTAGGGAAACCAATTATGGAAGGCAGACCTTTGCTAAAATATTTTACTTACAATTTATAAATTATATTTTGATATGCCAAGAAAACATTGCAGTGGCATAGTAATCTGATTTAACACCATGAACCTATTATAACACATTTTCTATTTAGCAGGCTTTGTAATTGTCAATATTAGTGTAATTTATCCCCTTCAACTGTTTTGGAATAAAAAATATGGTTTCTCATTATAGGGTGGATTAGGTTAAAAGGATTAAACTAATATAGGATGTAACAATTCTCTAAGCTAACATCTGGGGGAATTTGGAAAGAGTAAATGGGTTTAGAAATTACATATTCTCTTAGAGTTGTCTGGTGATATACCTCTTTCTGTTTATTGATTGGAACTCTGCTTGCTCTGATTTTACCCACTGAACCAACGCACATGGAGTCAGTTGAGTAATTTTTGATTGGTAGGGCTAGATTTTTCTCATAGGCATATCTTTTATCTCACATTTTTGGTTTGGAAACGGGAGTATTGGTCCACGCTGATCTGTAGGAACCACACAGTAGTATATTATGGAAAAACAGAGTTTATCTTCTTAATGTTTGCACGTTGGAGCTGGGTGGTGGGAGTGGTGGTTGTCCTGGAAGTTACCTTAGGTTCAACTTTGACAGGTGAGCTTGCCACTTTGTCCTTTACTTGGTCACAGAATGATATTTCCTGGATAATAAAATTTATTTGAGGATGATGTTGAATCATATTATACAGTATTTTTCCTAGATATAGTAGTCTAAGCTTTAAGAGTGACACATCTTAATCTCAACTCTTCTAAATAGTTTTATTGTTCTGGAAGTTGTTCAGTTGCTCTGGGCCATAGTTTAGTAACAATAGGATTATATAATCTTGCACTTGGGAAGTAACTTGAAAGGTCATCGAGTCCAAACTTCTGTTCAATGAATAAACCCTCTTCAGTATCCCAATATTTTACCCGTTCCTTTACTTATTGGACACTTACATTTCCCATTCCCAAAATGGTTCTTTCCTAAACCCTAACAGTTTTGGATAGCTCTAATGTTTACTTTGTTACATTGAGTTAGAATCTGCCTTCCTCTCACTTGAATCATTGGTTTTAGTTCCACCCTTTGTAGCCATATGAAATTAGACCAATCTCTCTAATAGTTAATAACATATTAAGTTAAGTATTTGGGTCTTTTCTTTTTGCAGGCTAGGCATCACTGACACTTTCAGCCATTGTTTATTATTGTCTTTCTTTTTTTTCTTCCTCATCTTTCTAGGAATATTACCTCTCCTCTCTAGTTCTATACTTTATTAAAACCTTTAGAGATAAAATTAGCTCTTTTGGAAGGGCAGTTAAATATGCTATTAATTCATAAACTTACAGTCAACTAAAATCTGTCTTTTTACATGAGCTATTATTAAGTTATATTTGTCAATCCTGCAAGTTTTTTGATTCAAGCACAGGATTTTACATTTATTTTTGTTGAACTAATCTTAAAAAAAATTTTTTTTTATACTGTTTATTTTTGAGAGGGAGAGAGAGAGAGAGAGAGAGAGGAGCAGGGGAGGGGCAGAGAGAGAGCGAGACATGGAATCCAAAGCAGGCTCCAGGCTCTGAACTGTCAGTACAGAGCCCACATTGGGGCCCGAACTCAAGAACTATGAGATCATTACCCGAGCTGAAGTTGGATTCTCAACTGACTGAGCCATCCAGGTGCTCCTTGTTAAGCTAATCTTAATCAGATTTTGTGCAGTGTTTCATAGTGTCTCTTCTTTAGGGATGTGAATTCAGGAATCTAAATATTTTAGTTATCTCCTAAATTTTATTTTCAAATTTGCTAATTATGCTATGATTGCTTATCTAAAATTAAGGAGTTAGTTTGCTTATTTCTATCTGGACTTAAGGAAGTCAGGATTTCTTAGCTCACTCTCTTTTCTTTGATTTAG
Organism: Felis catus; assembly: GCF_018350175.1. Lineage (NCBI taxonomy): Eukaryota > Metazoa > Chordata > Mammalia > Carnivora > Felidae > Felis > Felis catus. The sequence goes on along the minus strand of NC_058368.1, from coordinate 145,083,700 downwards.
GCACTCATGAATGCTAAATGCTTTCTTAGTGCAATTGATTAGAAATTGACTATCTGGAGATGAATTTAATAGAGCTTCATGTGGTGTTTTATCTTGTTTTTTGTCCCTCCTGCCTGCTTTTCTTTTTTGGCTTCTTATGTAGAGATACATTTTAAATATTTGTCTTAGATACAAATATAGCTGAAGCATAAAAATAACATTATCTAAATTTGAAAAATATAGATTCTACTTTCTGATATTAAAAAAATAAAAAGTGGGTTTTTGCTCATGTTTTTGAATAGAAAGTAAATTTTGTATTCTAAAGCTTTTCATGATAACCTACATTTCATTTGGGAGATTCCATAGGTAAACATTCTTCTAGATAAACATTTTTTAAATTACAAATGTCATAATAAGGCTCATTTTAATATAAGCTAAAAAAATAATTAAAAGAGAATTATGTGAAAAAATTCTTAATAAAGTAAAATTACTATAAATGGCTAATAATAAATGACTTTCATATGTGAAAGCATTTTATAAGCTATAAAACACTATAAATAGAAGTTGGTATTGTTACTATATTATATTCCATAATACTGGAGTAAAGTCTTTCTATTGTATATTGAAATGTAGAAATCTGTCTCAGTAATAGAGTATCTTACGAAACCATTTTATTACTTTCAGGTACATAGAGAATTTTATTTTGACTACCACTGTTGAGTATAATACAGCTAATTCTTTCATACTATTACCCTTTTCTTTAAAATCTCCTTTTCTTCCTGCTTATCCCATTTCCCTTAATACCTAGATTAAGTGCTATTTCCTCTGTCAGTTGAAGCCCTTTTGTCAAGAGTCTCTTATAATGGTCTCTTCCTATTCTGGTTTCTTTATGTTTTGTTGCTTGCATACCCATCATATACTCCTTTATATTACCAATCTTATTTTTAATTATATGTTTCATCCCATTAACAAGTCTGAAAATTACCTGAGAGCAAAATTTGTATCTCTCTCCCTCTCTCTCTCTTTTTTTTTTCTAACACCTAGAACAATAGTAGGAGCTTATTAACTGTTGATGGTGATTAGCATAAGTGTTCATTTGTAAAGTTTCTCAGGATGTTTGAAAATTGTTTTTGTTTCTAACATCAGATATTTAGAATTATTTTTGCTACTAGTTAAACTCTTTCTTGATGTAAAGATGCATTCTCTGACTCTATTGCTACAGATTCTACATTAATAGATCTTAATGATATTTCATTGCTTCTCAGTACTTTACACAAAATAGATGCTTAAGAGTTGCCTAAGAAAGAGATTAATAAACAGTCTGAAAGACCAAATGCTGTAAGTGTCTAAATATTTCAAACCAATGCTAGGAAATAGATTAAGACCTGGGGGTGAGGGGGAAACATAAAGTTCTGATTATCTTATATGGATCTTTAAAAAAATTACCTCAAAAAAATTAAAATAATTACCGTGCATTTATATCCACTGAAAATCATAGGGAAAGAATTATCCTGTGTCTTTCCTGAGTTGGAGTTTTTCCTTTGAACGCCTGCCCACTTCTTTCTGTAGTGTTAAGAGTTCTGGGTCTCCTTATGTCTGTGGCTGTATTCTTCTGAAGCCTTTCTTTCCTGTTCTGCCTATACCTTAAGGAGTACAGATCAGAGACATTGCTAGAATTTGTTATGAGAAAAACTCTTCCAGAATTATTCTAGGAAAGTGGAAAATGGATCATAAGCACTAGCCTCACTTAAGGGTGCATATTAATGTGTATGCTTTAAATATGACAATAATGAGTAGGTCCAAGTAAAGACATTACCAAGTGTGTTATAGCTAGATGATCATAGGGTTTGGCTGAGGATAAAGAAGTTGGAATATGGGGAAACATTAAAAAAGAAGGTGCAAAAAGTAGTGGGGAATGTAAAGTGAATGGGAAAAGAGAACAGATATAAAGTAGAATAGGTCTCAATGCCAAAATGGCATGTGCAAATATAACAAAAGAGAATTAGTAGGAAGAATTAAGAAAAATAAGAGTGGTAAAGCCAGAAAAAAATTCTGAATAAGTTATTTTTGGTGCTTAGTAACCAGCAGGAAAACATTAGACATCTTTTAAATATTTTCTAGATATCTTAATTTCTTGGATATATAATTTACATTACTTAGAAGGAAGATTTTCTTTGTTATAATATATTGAAATAACATTATTAAGCTATTACTGTTAATCTTTACTTGAGGAAATGTTACATGTAGATAATAAGCTTGGGGAAGGAGCTATGAGCTCATGACTAAGTTTTAAAATAATTTTTTCTTGATTATAGAAAATTTGCAAAATACCAAACAGTACAGGAGGAGTAAGGTACAGGAGAAGGAAGTAGGAAACTGCATTATCCATCACATCCATCTTTTTGTTTTAAAGAGCAATTTTAGGTTCACAGCAAAATTGAATGAAGTACAAAGATTTCCCATATACTCCTTGCACCCACTGGCCAAGTCATTTACCAACCTTAAAGCTATCTTAATATCTCTGAGTTGATAACCAGTATCACTTTTTTTGTTTTTCGTACTTATCTTTACTTAAAGCTACTTTCTTTCTGGCCATATCAATCTAGCTAGACTTGTATGCTGTTAAAACCTTGGTTAGGTGGTTAAAATTACTTACCGTTGTGAGGCTTCAGTCTCCTTTTACTCTAACACTAGTTTAGTCCTACCTCTGATGTGTGACCCGTGGTGTGACCCATGGCTCTCTAATGAATGTTCTTGAGCAGTGTTCTTTCCTTGGCCTGGTAAAGTTTCACCTCATGCATGGGCAACAAGATGGTTGGAGCTTTTTCCTGTGTAGTTCCCTCCTGTCTAATACTCTGCCCACAAATTCCAGCTGCCTAAATCCCTCTCAGATTTGATCAGATATTATATCCAGTTTTCTAGTTGTTTAAAGAAAGAGAACAAGTTCAGTTCTACTTACTCCTCCATGGCATAAGTTGAGGTCTGGTGTCTGTGTTATTTTTGATGTTAAAACATTGAAATAGAGTACGAGAAGATCTCCATGGTTAATCAGCAAGGATTAAGAAGCTACTAGTATTCTGGGTGAATGTAAAGGAAAATCTACTCTGAAAGGATAACACCAACAGATAGTAAAGACTTAAACTGTATATATCAAGATTCCGTAAGCAAGTGGGAGCCTGGGTATAAAGTATAAGATTTTCCAGCTGGATTGCAGTGGAATAAGTACTGTTATCAAGTACAGTCAGTACTGTATTTCTAGTGTTTATAGATTAGATAGAAGATTGGTTGGAAAATTTTACTGTGAATTTTCAATGAGTAATTGTATTTCTACAAACTATTGATTAATTATTTTTTTTATTAATTCTCATTTTTACATCTTAGGCTTTTTAGTTCCCCCAAATTGATTGTAGTCACTTTAATCCTGAACTTGCCTGTCTGTATAAGACAAGTGTGTTTTTTTTCTAAGTACACCATATCACTTAATTTCAAATCATATTTCCAAATATTACTTGTCTCATCAATGAGACATCAGCAGAGTTAAATATTTTTTGTACCCAGCTATTCATGTAATTGTTTAATCTTTCCTTCCTGTCCCTATCTTAACTGATTCATTTATCGCTGCCCTAGAACATTTAGTATCTTCAGTATCTGTATATATATCATGTATCTATTTCTTTATGACTGATATTGAGAATATTAAAAATAATAGAAATTTTAGTGTGCTAAAACAAAGACTGGGTGTTAGTCAAATGAAGTCTCATTGCATAGACAGTTTTGACACTCTAAATCAGTTTTTTAGCTTCGCTGTTAATGATGAAGAACTTTTAAAAGACAATGTTAGAAAGAGATTTCTAATTTTTCACACCTCCTTAGCACTAGGTTGTAAACTCTGTTGAAAATTTGATCAGGCTGATCTAGTGTCACTGCTAAACTACTTACAGTCTCATGAGCAGCCTCTCAGTAGCTGTCAAATGCTCCTTGCTACTTGTTAGGTAGCTGTGATCCAGCTAACTACTGGCATTTTATCACCTAGGAGTCACATTTGGACACTGATACATGTCTTTGGTCAATACTGGAATTATACAGTGGCTCAGGAATAAGAGAGATCTCTTTTGTAGATCCAACGTGACTGGAAAAGACAGAACTTAATTTGCTTTTGGTCTGCTTTCAGTTCTCTATATCTAAGTCTTATGCTTACTGACATTGGGATTTAAGGACAAAAGATGGGGACTAAATTTTGGATGCAGCATTTTGGATACCTATAATTCACTGGTGTTAAATGGCCATAGCTAGACCATTCTTTACAAAATACCCCACTTGTAGTCCTCTACCATCTTTTTGTTTTTTTATTTCCTAACCTTGACTTCTTTTCTTTTAAAAAGAAGTAAAGCAGAGAGAAGGAGGTTTTTGTCATTGGGGATTAATTTTATTAAAAAAAAAAAATTTACCACCCATAACTAAATGGACTAACTTATTTCTGTAAAAAAGTCTTTTTTTTTTTTTTTTTTTTTTTTTTTTTTTTTTTTTTTGCATATAGGGATTAAATCAGTGTGAAGGAATTGTTTTGGCAATGTTATGTTGTCAAACTGTAGTATTTTATTTGTTATTTATTTATTTATTTATTTTTATAAATTTTTTTTTCAACGTTTATTTATTTTTGGGACAGAGAGAGACAGAGCATGAACGGGGGAGGGGCAGAGAGAGAGGGAGACACAGAATCGGAAGCAGGCTCCAGGCTCCGAGCCATCAGCCCAGAGCCTGACGCCAGGCTCGAACTCCCGGACCGCGAGATCGTGACCTGGCTGAAGTTGAATGCTTAACCGACTGTGCCACCCAGGCGCCCCTATTTATTTTTAATGTTTATTTATTTTTGAGAGACAGAGAGAGACAGACTGTGAGTGGGGAGGGACAGAGAGAGAGAAAGACACAGAATTTGAAGAGGCTCCAGGCTCTGAAAGCTGCCATTTAATATAAGAAAACATCCATCCATTCCAAACTTCAGTGATGAAAACTTCACATTTTCCCATCTTCTTACATTTAGCAAGGAAAAAGAAAAAAAGATTCAAATAAAGCCTTCATATTAATAGACTCCCATTTGTAATTTTAAAATTCATTCAGTTAGGCCCCGAAAAAAAAAAAGAAAAAATTCTTATGGTTAATTCACTGTATGTATAAAGGTGGAAGGATGACAAGATTGTATAACAACTTAAAAAAAAACAAACAAAACACAGCTTATTAGGGTACCAGAGTGGCTCAGTCGGTTAAGCATCTGACTTCGGCTAAGGTCGTGATCTCACAGTCTGTGAGTTTGAGCCCTTTTCAGTTTCAACACTACATCTTTTTGGAGTATTAAAAGGATAATGTGAAAAAGACAGGTTCTCTAATTGGTAATAGACCTAAGTTTGAAAAGTAGATACAGGATATTACGGGCAGACTGATAGACATGGTCATTTATTGGTAGTTGGACTTTCCACTATATAGACACTTACCTAATAATATTTCTACATAGTTCATAACTCTTTCTCCCTCACAGGAAAATTGTGAGGCGTAATAAAATGTTATCCACACATTACAAAAATGTGGTACGTATTATAGTATTTATTCCTGAAAAGTTTTGTAAATATTAAATTAATTGTTGGGGTGCCTGGTGGCCCAGTCGGTTAAGTGTCTGACTTCAGCTCAGGTCATGATCTTGTGGTTTGTGAGTTTGAGCCCCATGTCAGGCTCTGCTGGCAGCTCAGAGCCTAGAGCCTCCTTCAGGTTCTGTGTCTTCCTCTCTGTGCCCTCCCTCCCTTGCTCACGCTCTCTCTCTCAAAAATAAACATTAAAAAATTAAAAAAACATTATATGTTATTATAACTGGCATATGTAATATAAAGGAAACTTGATGAATCCTGTTCAACAGATAAACATGTCCTTTCTATAATATCAAGTCATATCCACTTTTAACTGTTCTATAAATTTAGATTTAAAAAACATTAGGCCATTTTTATTAGCTGACTGTTGTGAAATAATGATTTTTTTAAATTTTATTTTTAATTTTTTAAACTTACATCCAAATTAGTTAGTATATAGTGCAACAATGATTTCAGGGGTAGATTCCTTAGTGCCCCGTACCCATTTAGCCCATCCCGCCTCCCACAACCCCTCCAATAACCCTCAGTTTGTTCTCCATATTTGTGAGTCTCTTCTGTTTTGCCCCCCTCCCTGTTTTTATATTATTTTTGTTTTCCTTCCCTTATGTTCATCTGTTTTGTCTCTTAAAGTCCTCATATGAGTGAAGTCATGATTTTTGTCTTTCTCTGACTCATTTCACTTAGCATAATACCCTCCAGTTCCATCCGCATAGTTGCAAATGGCAAGATTTCATTCTTTTTGATTGCTGAGTAATACTCCATTGTATATATGTGTGTGTGTGTGTGTGTGTGTGTGTGTGTGTGTGTGCGCGCGCATGTTTATGTATATATATGCCACATCTTCTTTATCCATTCATCCATCAGTGGACATTTGGACTCTTTCCATACTTTGGCTATTGTAGATAGTGCTGCTATAAACATGTGGGTGCATGTGTCCCTTCGAAACAGCACACCTGTACCCCTTGGGTAAATGCCTAGTAGTGCAATTGCTGGGTCATAGGGAAGTTCTATTTTGAGTTTTTAAAGGAACCTTCATACTGTTTTCCAGAGTGGCCGTACCAGCTTGCATTCCCATGATATAATGATTTTTAAAAATTTTTGTAAAGTATATTTATTTATTTTGAGAGGCAGAGAGAGCAAGTTGAGGAGGGGTAGAGAGTGAGGGGTACAGAGAATCCCAAGCAGGCTTCACACCATCAGCACACAGAGCCTGATGCAGGGCTTGAACTCATGAACCATGAGATCATGAACTGAGGCAAAACCAAGAGTCATATGTTTAACTGGTTGAGCCACCCAGGTGCCCCAAATAATGTTTTTTAAAATAAAGATGTATTAGGGGTGCCTGGGTGGCTCGGTCGGTTAAGCATCCGACTTCGGCTCAGGTCACAATCTCATGGTCCTTGAGTTCGAGCCCCGCCTCCGGGTCTGTGCTGACAGCTCAGAGCCTGGAGCCTGTTTCAGATTCTGTGTCTCCCTCTCTCTCTGTCCCTCCCCTGTTCATGCTCTGTCTCTCTCTGTCTCAAAAATAAATAAACGTTAAAAAAATTTTTTTTAATAAAAATAAAAAAAAAAATAGGGGCGCCTGGGTGGCGCAGTCGGTTAAGCGTCCGACTTCAGCCAGGTCACGATCTCGCGGTCCGGGAGTTCGAGCCCCGCGTCAGGCTCTGGGCTGATGGCTCAGAGCCTGGAGCCTGTTTCTGATTCTGTGTCTCCCTCTCTTTCTGCCCCTCCCCCGTTCATGCTCTGTCTCTCTCTGTCCCAAAAATAAATAAACGTTGAAAAAAAAATTTAAAAAAAAATAAAATAAAAAAAATAAAGATGTATTATACACACACACATAGATAATTGATACATGTACATATACATGTATGTAGAAAGAGAGTTAGGAATTAGCTCTGAACTATAGAACGCATTCACCTTTTATTTATGCATACCTTGGAAACTTGTTTGCAAATTAACAATCCTGTCTTAGAAATCTTTTTAATATCTTGCCTGTAGGTCCTTATTTTCTACAATTTCCTTGGAGGAAGAGATTTAATATCAAATTAGATTATAGAAAGAATTGAGTGAATTTAGGTCTTTACCCCTTTCTCAGACCGTAAAGTACTTCATTTACAAGGATAGTTGAGAATTCACTATAAGACTCGTGAGTGACAATATCTCTTGTAGATGCTTTATTAGTATATACTTAGTTGTTCTAGTACTGTTAAATGATAGGTGTGTAATAGAGTTCATTCATATGAATGGTAAAAATTTGTTTCTTTGTTAGATTTTATAATTTTCACGAAGTAATTTTGAAGTAATTTTACTTGCTCATGTGGTAGTGACATTTTCTTAGATTTTTTTAAATGTTTATTTATTGTTGAGACAGAGAGAGAGAGCATGAATAGGGGAGGGTCAGAGAGAGAGGGAGACACAGGATCGGAAGCAGGCTCCAGGCTCTGAGCTGTCAGCACAGAGCCCGTCGTGGGGCTCAAACTCACGGACCGTGATATCATGACCTGAGCCGAAGTCGGATGCTTAACCGACTGAGCCACCCAGGCACCCCAACATTTTCTTAGATTTTTAAGTTCAGGAGTTAAGCAGAGAGAATTCACTTAAGTGCTTATTGAATAAATTTATAATTAAATTCTGAATTATATTTTCAAACATGAAATTAACTAATGTAAAATATTTCACTGTAACTTCAGCTAGTTTCTTCTTCATTTCTTCATCATTCATTCATTCTCTGTTCTATATAATCTTTGGCTAAAAATTATTGTGCATTAAGTTTTTCTACATTTAGGATAATTTCTTTAGCTAGATTCCAGTAGTAGAATTACTGGGTCAAAGTTTATAAAATTTTTTTCCAAATTCTTGATGCATATTTATTGCCAAATTCGTTTTGAAAGCATAATACCAGTTTATTGTCCTCAGCATTATTTGAGTGTCCATTTCCTCACATATTATGTGTTTAAGTGAGAATTTAAATCCTATTATTTCTTTAATATATTTCTTTGATTCACAATGATATTTAACTTCTCCATGTTTTATTTTATTTTATAATTTATTTTAATGTTTATTTTTGAGAGACAGAGAGACAGAGACAGAGTGTGACTGGGGAAGGGGCAGAGAGAGAGGAAGACACAGAATCTGAAGCAGGCTTCAGGCTCTGAGCTATCAGCACAGAGCCTGAGGCGGAATTCAAACTAATGAACTGTGAGATCATGACCTGAGTTGAAGTCAGACTCTGAAAGGACTAAGCCCCCCAGGTGCCCTGACAGTCTCCATGTTTTAAAATTAGTCATGATATTTGTTATTGTCCCTGCCCATTTATCTATGTGTTGGGCATTTTTTTTCATATTAGTTATTTCTATATTTTCTATATATCAAAAGTACCTAAATGCCCCTGCCCCAGAAAAAAAAAAAAAAATCACTACCCAAATTAAGTCAAACAACAAACTGGGGAAAAATGTTTGCAGAAAGTATTATCAGAGGTTTAATATTTTTATATAGCCAAATATCTTAGATTTTTGTGTAGTTTGAGTGGCATAAAGTTTAAACTTTTGTTGGAGACATAAAACTACCATTATGATTCTTAATTAGAGGACCATGCTAAAAGAAATGTTGCCCTCAGGCCTTCTGAAGGACCTATGGGCGTGTTTGTTCCCACTCTAAGTAGGCCATAGGTCTTAATGCTTTCTTTAGGTTTTCTCTCCCCATCTGTACTAATAAGACTTAATTTGTTACTTCTTATTGTTATTAATGTTTCTACCAGTAGCTGTAACTCACGTTTCCTTCTATTCTTTTTCTATACACAGTATGTATACATATACGTATGTATATGTGTGTATAAACTATTATTGGATGATTCTTAATTTTTTATGTATTTGGATCACACTATAATCCACTAGGTTAAATAGCCACTCTAAATCATCAAAAATTACAAATTTTTCAAGGATTCCCAAAAAGGAAAATGAAGTTAATTTGAGAGTATACATGGTTTAAATATTTGCATATTCAATATTTACTTTAAAATTTTTACTGTTCAGTAGAAATTGAATCAAAATGTTGTCTTATGTTTGGTAATATCATGCCAGCAGGCAAGGGACCATGCCATGATTTACCTGCATGGATGGGTAAGTGTTACTCTCCAGTCTTGGAATCATCTGTGTTCAAATGTTATCTTTAACTGCAGGGCTTTCCCCCAGAGCCTTCTGGAGTTTCTTATTTCTAGTGGCCCTGATGCCTCTACTCTGAGAGCTAATTGGAAATACACAGTACCTGTATCTGAAGCTAGAGCAAATGATTCTGCTCTTGGTGTGGCTCCTAGTGGTTCCTCAGGGGTAGACAGGGGGATAGAAAGAACTGGCAAATGTGGGAGAGATTGTGACATTAAGGTCCATTACATGACTTGGTAATATATTACTGGATGTGAGAGAATTATGTGAAATTTTAACAGTCATGGGAAAATATTCTTCCCATTTTACAAATGAGGAATTGAAGACTCACATTCTATTTCACTCAAGGTGAGCATGGGTACTATAAACAGATGGAGAAGATGAATTTAACTTTGGATGTGATCAATTTAAAGAGAAGTATCATGTTAGGAACTTCAAACAATAATTTAGAGCAGCAGGTTTGGAGTATAGTAGAGAGGATAGGGCTAAAGAGATAGGTTTGGGAAGTCTTTTGCCCTGAGGCGATAGTTAAAATATTGGAGATTTGCTGGTGATGTATTATGGAGTGGTCACGGTAGCAGAGCCACTCTTTCTGGAGTATAGATCTTGACTGCCAGGCAGCATTAATTTTGTTCAAGGGAGGTTATAGAACTTGGACATATGAGCTAACATTATGGATAGGTTTTTTTTCTGCCCTATCCCACTGTATCACTCTGTTGGTGGTGATGTGCTTGTACTCCACACATTCCAAAGGTAGGAGGACAAGCATACCACTTAGAAGATGCTTCGGAATTTTTAGTTATGTAGTTTGAGACGCCTTTTCTCCATTGATTCTGTGACTCTTCCAATAGTTGTTTTTTTTTTTTTTTGCTTGTTTGTTTGTTTTTGAAAGTGAGAGAGGAGAGGGGGAGTGGGAGGGGCAGAGAGAGAGAGACAGAGACAGAGACAGAGACAGAGACAGAGAGAGAGAGAGAATATCCCAAGCAGGCTCCATGCTCAGTGCAGAACCACATGAAAAGAGGCTTGATCTCAAGACCTCAAGAAATCAAGGGTCAGATGCTTAACCAACTGAGCTACCCAGGCTCTCTAGCCAATACATTTTTTATAATCACTGTCTTAGATCCATAGAGAAAGAGTAGAGATTGTTGCTTTTAATTCCACTTGTAAAGAGATATCCATTTTATTACATAATTGAGAAAAACATAGTAGAAATATATTAGCTCCTTTAATATTGCAAAGAAGAGATTACGAGGAAGTGATTTGCTTAATTTGGAATGAATGGTGTTCATTGCAAGGACGCAGCAACACTTGTGCTGTTCTGGGGTCCATTCCCCTTCCTCCAAGGCCCACCTGCTGTCTCTGCTTCATGCTCTGCCTCTTGCTTCCTACTTTTCCAAGCTTGGTGGAACATCCTTATTGTTCAGCCTTTTCTTGTTTAGTGGGTAACACTGGTTTGATGCCAGGCCCAAGATTTGACCAACTGTAAGAAATTGCTTTGGGGCCAGGTTTCTTTTCAGGCAGTAGGGTGACACTGTCACTAGCAAGCAATTTTGAGGCTTCATAGTCTCTCCAGGAAAAATTCACAATTCTTTTTTGAGGTGAGATTTGCCACTGTGGTCAGAGAATCATGTGATAGGTTTGGGAGTAGTTAGTGGAAGGACAGGTTGTGTGGGATATGTGTATTTAAAGAACATGTAGTAAGAATCACTAGTAGGTGGGCTCATGGGTGGCTCAGTCGGTTAAGCGTCTGACTCGGCTCAGGTCATGATCTCGGGGTTTGTGGGTTCGAGCCCTGTGTCGGGCTCTGTGCCGACAGTTCAGAGCCTGAAGCCTGTTTCAGATTCTGTGTCTCCCTCTCTCTCTGCCCCTCCCCTACTCACGCTCCATCTATGTCTCTCAATAATAAATAAATATTAAAAAAAAAAAGAATCACTAGTAGGGATTGTTTGCAACTATAGGAATATTATTATTCCCATATTCATTATGTACTTTGGGGATGAGCCATGTTTCCACAGGAGATAAGGCAATCAAAAGGAAGATATCATGTTCCTCATGTGTGTTAGGGTAGAAAAAGTGTTGAGAAACACGATCTAAGAAGTGTCATTCAACTTGAAGAGGTTAGGAGATGTTTCTAATAACATACTTTTTATCTAAGTGTAATTTTAACAGATGTCTACTCTCTTGTGGTACTTGGTAACCACGGAGTAATTCTCATTTTGAGTGTTTGGCAATTCTGGAATGGGGAAAGAATTGAATGGACAGAGCAATTGAATTTCTACTAGCTTTCTCTTTTCATGACACGCATGATATTTTTCATGAAAATGAAGAAAATATTCATTTTTGCAAATGCTATCAGTCTTTAACAATCAGAAATTCACTTGGCAAGAGAAATGGTGTAGCTCTACAGAATTGTGGTTATTATTACATTGTTTTGTTTACTGTAAACCTGGCTTAATATTGGTAAATATAGTGTAGCAGAAACTGAACTGTTGTGAGCTATCTGGGCATCAGTCCAAGATATCATTAAAAATACTGCCTCAGACTAATTTGAGTTTATGAATAATATTTTGTTAACAGCTCAACTGAAATTGAGCCACATGGTGTAGCTTAAAATTCTGAATCCACAAGATAATGAGAATAGTACAAGTGTATAGTGCATACTTAATATTCTATATTTAAATGATAAATTTATATGTAATTTTGTGTTAACCTGTAAACTATAAGCATCCAAATGCTTAATATGATTTGCTGTTTTTAAAGTTTGCTTAATGCTGTGGTTTGCTGATAATTTGAATTCTTACAAACTAATATACTATGTTATTGGTTTAATAATCATACCTAAAGACTAAGGACAGGTTGCCTGAACAAATATTAAAATGGACTTTGAGTACCCATATTAGCATAGAGATGTGCAAATAGCTGGAGTTTATGTTAATATTCACCAAGAAGATTGAAGGATATAAAGTTGTTGGAAAGGTCCAATTACTTAATTCATTTATTTTAATAATGAAAGATAATAATTATAACAATAGGTTATGGAGATTATTAATGTTGAGTTATAAATTATCAATTATATTAGGCATGACAAAGGGAACGAGGTTATAATAAGTGACATGATCAAAGACAAAATCCCCTTTTAGATGTTTCTTGTCAAGAAAAGCTATATTTGCTTTTTTTCTTTGTGTGCTATTTTAATTAGTTTAAGTTCTTTCTGAACAGACATGTATAAACTCCCATTAAATAGCAATGGGAAGAGTTGTTTTTCTGTCACTGTTAGTGTGTAAGATATTTTTGTAATGAAAAGGTATGTGCATTAAAGAGTGAATTTTAAATACACATCTTCTCGGGGCGCCTGGGTGGCTCAGTCGGTTAAGCTGCTGACTTCGGCCTAGGTCATGATCTCGCGGTCCGTGAGTTTGAGCCCCGTGTCGGGCTCTGTGCTGACAGCTCAGAGCCTGGAGCCTGTTTCAGATTCTGTGTCTCCCTCTCTCTGACCCTCCCCCGTTCATGCTTTGTCTCTCTCTGTCTCAAAAATAAATAAACGCTAAAAAAAAAAAAAAAAAAAAAAAAAAAAAAAAAAAAAAAAAATTTAAAAATATACATCTTCTCAATACATACTTTATTTATTTTCCAGGTTAGCACTCTACGTATATGAATATCTGCTCCATGTAGGAGCTCAGAAATCGGCCCAAACATTTTTATCAGAGGTATGTTTTCTTTATTTTTTATATTTTATTTTAATATCTTATAGAAGTGGATGCAAATATTCTGTAACAATTATTTGGAAAAACTGTCATTACATACTATACAGAGAATGCTCAGTTATCAGTATGCCTCATACTCTTTGTAGATTATTTGTAAGCATTTTTAGTACTGCATTTTCATGCCAATAAGCTTCTACTCAACTTTTTAGCCATTTATCCCCCTGTAGAAATAGAAACTAATATTAGCCTTGGCAACAGTAATCAAGAAAGCAAATTTGCTTTAAAAAAAAAAAAAGACAAATATCACCATATCTCTAGTTTTAGCAGTGTCTTATTTTGGCATTATTCATAATTTTGGAAAATAAGAGTTTTGTTTGTTTTTATTTTGTATGGATAATAGTGGATTTATGACTAAATTTAGTTAGAAGACATTTTGATAATCTTATTTCAGGTTTTTGTTTCTTTGTGTATTTTTCTCTTCACATTTTTCAGTTTAAATTTCAGCTTTCTTACAATGGTACTTTTTCTTCTTCAATTTATATAATGATGAGGATGAGGAGGATTTTACTGACTTCTGTTCCATGTCAGGCACATAATATGCCAAGGTACTTTACATATATTATCTTGAATTCTTTTAAGAAATTTGTTAGGCAGATGGTATTATTCCTGTTTACTGATAAGAACAGCAGGGCTCAGAGAATTTATATAACTGGCTCATAGTCATGTAGCTGAGTGAATTGCAGAATTGGAATTCAAACTTAGATCTTCATTTATTCCAAAGCTTCTGGTGTTCCCCCCATATTGGTTCTGTCCAGTTTGCTATTCATTAGCTTTATGTGGCTTTTTCAACGCTTGAAATACGACTAATCCTGTACACACTGGATTTTGAAGATTTAGTGTGAACAGAAGAATATAAAATACCAGTCATTTAAAGTTTTTGATCGCACATTGAAATGATAGTATTGTAGATATATTGGGTAAAATAAATTACTAAAATTAATTTTACCATTTTCTTCTTTTTTAATGTGGTCACTAGAGAATTTAAAGGTACATATGCAGCACTTATCTGTGGCCCATGTTTGTATTTTTATGGGACAAGTCCTAGTCAAAATAATATTTCTAGTGATCTCGTTAGTTTGACCTCCACCAGATCAGGGACACGACCGGCTATTCCTTGACCAAAGTGCCTTGCTAGAGTACAACCTTCTTGAGAATCACTTATTCCTAAAACAAATACACAAGTAAACACATATAACCTCCAATCTTTTATCTAATTAATTAGTATATGTGAACTGTTAGGGCCTATTTGCAAATAAGGAATTTGAGAGGTATGTCCAGAACATATAAGAAGTCAATTATTTTAATGTAGAATGAATATATAGAGTGTAATAAAATTGGATTTTAAAGTTTATTCAAATCAAAACAGAAGTTTAGTGTATTTATATCTTCTTAAATCATTAATTAGAAGACTTTGTGTATGACCTTTCTTGCCACATTGACTGCTGGTTTTTTCAGAGGCAGTGACTGAGATTGTAAAAAGGATGCTCCTAATATTTGTATGCTTAATCACTTTCAACTTCCAGTATGTTTAAAAGAAACCAAAGACAGCCATGCAGATTTAAAATTATTATTTTAGGGGCGCCTGAGTGGCTCAGTCGGTTAAGTGTCCAACTTTGGCTCAGGTCATGATCTCAAGGTTTGTGAGTTCGAGCCCTGCCTCATGCTCTCTGCTATCAGTACAGAGCCTGCTTGGGATCCTCTCTCTTTCTCTCTTTTTCTCTCCCTCCCCCACTCACATGTGTGTGCTCTTTCCCTCAAAAATAAACATTAAACAATTATTTATTAAAAAATAATTTTTAATATTTATTTTTGAGAGAGACAAAGAAAGAGTGAGAGAGGGGCAAAGAGAAAGGGAGACACAGAATCTGAAGCAGGCTCTAGGCTCTGAGCTGTCAACACAGAGCCTGACACCCAGGCAGCCCCCAGAAAAATTTTTTTAAATAAAATTTTTATTTTAATGCAGTTGAAAACATGATGAAACTTTAATGAAGAGATTTACTGATCTCTTTCCTTAGGTCAGGGAACATTTGGAATTGACTCATCTTGCTGAATCCTCAGGGGCTCCCATGACTATATTTTCTTACCAACTTTATAATATGTCAGATGCAGTGATTATTAAACTTCATCAAAAAAGAAAAATGTTGTTAATTTATTTAAGGAAGTTCAGCTGTTTTGACTCAAATGGATCATGTGGATTGAGCATAACTAGGTTGAGATAACTAGATAATGTACTGATACACCTTGAGCTCAATGGAAAATGGATATGTAAATTTTCTAGGGCTATTTGGTAAAAATAAAATTACAATTTCAGAAGACATTCACATTTTTCTGACAAGTATTTACCAAGATTTTATTTTCTCTGGCTTCATTTGGAATACAAAACTGAAGTTTCTCTGAATTATCAGTATGGTTCAGTTTCACAAGAAGAATCAATTAAGCTGAAAACAAACTATTGTCACCAAGAAGATACATTATTTCTGGATTTTGGAGATGAGTGTGTGTGATTCCGAGAACCGTTCTTTACTTTCTAGCTTGCCAAACTCTGAGTGGCACTGTGAAAATACATTCTCATTACCTAAATATCCAATATAGTGTTTGCCATATTGTAGGGAATGGCTAGATTAATTGAGGTGTAAGTTTGCCAAAATGTAAAAGAATAAGTTAGATCTATTTGGACTTAGTATGGATAGACTTCCAAAACATTTTCAAATAAAAGAAGCAAGCTGAAGTATGCCATTTACATGGAAACCTTTGAACATCAAGGAACATGATGCAATACTGTGTATTTTTGTGTGTACATATTTATGAGTGTAAAGTATATTGAGAGGTCTGAAAGAATATACATGCCAGACTAGTTTCTGAGAGTAGGAATTTTAAAGTGATTAGAGGGGAATTTTATCCTTACTTGCATATACATATATGCCACATATGCCATACACACACACACACACACACACACACACACACACACAGTTTGTACAGTTATTTACAAGTAAAAATAATAGAAAATACAAAATTATCTCAATTTTAAAATGGAAGCCTGGAGGTTGATTTGTGATAGGCCATTTGAGTGCACCCTAAAGTTCTAAATAATTTCATTTGGTTAAATTTCGGTACTTTTCTATCTCATACTAAGTACTAATTTCGGTACTAATCTCTCTCATACTAAGTTTTCACAATACCTAGCTGCTTGTATTTGCCTATACATACTATAGATTTCTATCTCTGGGCTTTACTCTACCTAATCCTCACCCTCCTCACCTGACTAGCTTAGAAGTAGCTTTTCCTAGGAATGCTTTCTTAGGCTTCACTTCTTTAAGTTGATAGTGCACTCCTACTGAAGACTTCTGATACTGTTTCAGGAAGCTTGGACTTGATCTTCTTGGAAAAGGGAGCTTTTGAAATGTTGTTGTTGTTGTTTTTAATTTTTTTTAAACATGTATTCATTTTTGAGAGTGTGAGAGACAGAGCGTGAGTGGGAGAGGGGCAGAGAGAGAGGGAGACACAGAATCTGAAGCATGCTCCAGGCTCCAGGCTCCGAGCTGTCAGCACAGAGCCCCACGCGGGGCTCAAGCTCACGGACTGTGAGATTATGACCTGAGCTGAAGTTGGACGCTTAACTGACCGAGCCAGCCAGGTGCCCCAGGCTTTGGAAGGTTTTTAAGTAAAAGAAAAACATAGTTTGGTTTGTACTCTGGTATCTTTGTGAATGGTGGTACCCCTTCCCTCCCCTCCCAACTATGGTTTGTAAAGAAAGGAGAATGTAATCTTTTAGAGCTTTGTACCCTAGTTAGCATTGCTTTCTCTCTTATTTTTACTTGGATCATATGGAAAATTTAAGTCGGCTTGTTGTAGAACCAGTTCTTAAGTAATTTGAGAAATAAAGGACCATCTTATCTGAATTCTGGTGAGTCTATCCCCAAGTATTTTTACATAATTCACAAGAGTTACACAAGGAACTTAAGGAAAAACTAGGGAGACCTGTTTATTTGGGTTGGGTATTGTGATAAAAAGGAAATGATTGAAATAGCACCAATTACTCAGATGTTCAATGTTCCTATATTGAAGAAGTTAGAATCATGAGGGTATGGATGACTATGATGTTAATGAGCCCTTTGGCACCAGGATTTGCTGTGCTGGGCCATCTCTTTCCTTAGTATGGGTTTACTTATGCATGAAGTTGTGAGAAAGTCAAATTGGAACTCTCCGTATCATCTGAACAAGTAAACTGTGTATCTCAGCAGCCCAGGCTGTCACGGGATTTGGCCTTTCTGATAATGCCCTTTGCCTGGTCTGTCAGAAACTGAACTGCTCTTGGTAGTTTTTATTATCAGCCAGAAGAATAGGGCACTATTAACCTAGCATTTTTTTTTTTTTTTTTTTACTAGTTAAAAGAGGTAGCATTGAACTAATGATAGAAATCAAAACATCTCTCTACCCAGGTTATGTTAACTAGTTCATTGTTAGATCTGATTCATGATATTACCTGAATGTTGTTTTCTACAACCTTAACGTTTCTACGACCTTAAATATTTTTACCTTCAACAGGACAAAATTGAAAATTCTTTAGAAATGTTTTCAATGTAGAGCTCTTCTTCACCTTTATCTTTTATTATCCTTCAGTATTCAAAAATTACATACAGAATGTTAAGAAATCTTTACAATTTGGGGAGGGGAAAGAAAAGAAATCTTTACAATTCTGTATCAATTTTTTGTTACTTTGAGTTCATTGGAAACTATCCTTTCTTGGTTATCTCATTTCATTATGCAAAGACAATTCCAACTCATACCTGAAATTTTGCATGGTATTTATCATGCCTCCGCATAAGGCTTGGTGACCTCACCAAATAAAGTTAAGAATTAAAATGTTGCAGAGATCAAGATTTTTCCCCCTTCTTAAGAATTTTACATTGTTTAGATTTCTAGCCCTTATGCACAACTTCATGCATAAGTAAACCCATACTAAGGAAAGAGATGGCCCAGCACAGCAAATCCTGGTGCCAAAGGGCTCATTAACATCATAGTCATCCATACCCTCATGATTCTAACTTCTTCAATATAGGAACATTGAACATCTGAGTAATTGGTGCTATTGTTTAGATTTCCATTGTTTAGATTTCTAGCCCTTATTTGCCATAAATTAGCCTGTAAGTTAGTCAGAAAGAGAAGCTTGAAAACATCCAACAGATTGCTTCTTCAGATTTTATTAGGAATGCTCAGTTATTGAACATAATAGATTCTAAAATACTTTTCTTTCTGTTTACCTTTCACTGAGAAGAGAAAATAGCAACAATTTCCTAAACAGTTTCTTGAACTATAACTTGGAGGCAACATAGTATTGTGGGTGAGAGCAATTTCTTTGTGGCCAGACTGCTGAGTTTGAATTATGTTCTACATTTTATTTACTTACTCAGTTTTCTTTTCTTTTTCTTTCCTCCTTCCTTCCTTCCTTCTTGAGAGAAAGTGTAAGCAGGGGAGAGGGGCAGAAGGAGGGAGGGGGAGAGAGAGAGAGAGAGAGAGAGAGAGAGAGAGAGAGAGAGAGAGAGAGAGAGAGAGAATCTTAAGCAGGTTCCACATTCAGCACAATTCCCGTTGCAGGACTGGACCCTACAACCCTGGGATCATGACTTGAGTGGAAATTAGAGTCAGATGCTCACCTGACTAAGCCCCCCAGTGCCCCTACTGATTCAATTTTCTTAATTATAAGAAGAAGGTAATTGCGATAATATTTTAGAGTTGTGCTGAGGTTTAAATGAATTAGTGCATATATATATATATATATACACACACACACACACACACACACACACACTCTATATATATAGTATATATATATATAGTATATATATATACTACTTAGAAGGGTCTAGCATGTAGTACACACTCAAACGTGTTACTTTTAAAATTCTTGACCCATTCTTTTTTATCTTGTGTAGTTTCTCTACTACAGTACAAGTGTAAATATATGGCTCTGTACACCTGTGTGCTCCAGGTATCTCCACTTGAATGGCCTGCAATCCTCCTGCCTTGTGTGGTTACCTTTCCTATCAAACAGTTCCAGCTCTCATCCCTAATTTATAGGTTCCCACAAGTCTTCTCTGACATCTCCAGGCCTTCCTAGGGGGAGAGGGGGCTTGAGGTTCTCGTTGCTATAATTTCTTGCCCCCACCATTACAGCCCCACTGCTTCTCCTTCTGTGACTGCTACCTTTTCTTTGCCTGAAGTTTCCTGTTTCTCTCATAGCCTCAGAGCTCCACTGATTTGTTGCTCTTGTGTATAAAAGATTCTTATTGAAGTTAGGGGAAAACTGAAGGGTATTCAGCCTTGTACTGTACAGGCAACAACATCGACTTGAATATCAGACACAACTATTCTTAAGCTTTTTGGTCTCCTTGCCACAGGGAATGTCTTACTCGCTGTTTTCCTGTGGACTCCATTTGCCTTACGTCTTGTTGATTCCTCACAACCTCTCCCGTTTTCTCCTTTTCTGAATCCTCCCAGACTCCTCAGACATCTTCTTCCTGAGAGACTGTCAGCAGCCTCTTAAACTCTTGTTACTTTATCATGTAGTATATTAGGTCTTCGTTCTCTACTTTCAAACCATTCCCAGGGGCCTCTATCTTTCTAGGCCAAAAAATAAAAACAAAAGTTAGAAGGAATCCATCAGGGAGTTTTCCCAATAAAAGGTATCATCTTCGAAAATGGGATGTGTATCTCAGCAGCCCAGTGTCTCACCTGGGTGTAGCCTTTAAGACGACTTCTACCTTCTAGAATGGAGCACCACTATTCAATAAAACTTTATGTGATTAGGAGATGATCTCTAATCTGTGCTTCTAATAATTTCTCCACTAGTATCATGTAACTATTGAGCACTTGAAAAGTGGCTAGAATAGTTGAGGGACATTCAGTTAACATAATTTTAAATTTAAAGAACCACATATGGCTAGGGGATACCATGTTGAATAGCACAGTTTTGGATTATGTGCTTTAAAATATGAACAGATTTTGGGGTGCCTGGGTGGTTCAGTTGGTTGATTGTCTGACTTTGGCTTAGGTCATGATCTCGCTGTCTGTGAATTCGGGCCCCGCATCAGGCTTGCTGCTGTCAGCCTGTCAGTGCAGAGCCTGCTTCGGATCCTCTGTCCTCCTCTCTCTGCCCCTTCCCTGCTTGTGCTTTCCCAAAACTAAATAAATATTAAAAATATATATATATATGGATAGGTTTTTCTTTCTGTCTTATGTCTATTTGGTTAATTTTTAAAATTAAAATGTCATTTTTTTCTTTTTTTTTTTTACATTTAGTATATCGATGCATCTATACATGGAAGATTTTAGAAAATTAGTGTGAAAACTAGGTTATATCAAAATTAAAAGACTCAGGAATTTTGTCTAGGAACAAACATATACATACATGTACAGGTTCTTTTTATTAAAGTTTATTTATTTTGAGAGAGAGAGAGAGCCTGCATGTAAGTGGGAGAGGGTCAGAGAGACAGGGAGAGAGAGAATCTGAAGCAGGCTCCGCACTCTTAAGTGCAGAACCTGATGCGGGGCTTAAAACTCATGAACCGTGAGATCATGACCTGAGCCAAAATCAAGAGTCAGATGCTTAACTGACAGAGCCACTCAGGCACTCCTACAGGTTTTCTTTTTCTTTTTCTTTTTCTTTCTTCTTTTTTTTTTTTTTTTTACCTTTCTCTTTTATTTTTTATGTTTTTTTGAGAGACACAGACAGCATGAGTGGGGGAGGGGCAGAGAGAGGGAGAGAGAGGATCCCAAGCATTCTATGCCTGTCAGCACAGAGCTTGATGTGGGACTTGAACTCATGCAACCCACAGATCATGACATGAGTTCTGGCCAAAAGTTGCATGCTTAATGCTTAGCTGACTAAGCCACACAGGTGTCCCACAAGTAGTTTTTACTTTTAATGAGAAATCCTGTGACTATTATCTCAGAATTTAAAGGCAAGGAATTAGGAAAAGTATATGACATGTTAAAAATGGCTAACACATTCTTTTATAACTGAATTTTTTTCTCAAAGAAGATTTAAAAAGCACTACAGGTTCTTTTCTTAACACAGAAATTAGCTCTATCTGTTTATGGTATTAATAATTTGAATATTGGTTCTCAAGAAGTATGAAAGGATTTAGGAATACTCTGTGAAGTTTGGAGCTCATAGGCTTCAAAACTACTGCTGTACTATTGGAGATGCTGTCGAAGTGGTTCTGGATCATTCAAAAAGGTCCCACATTAACAAGGCTAGAACCTCTGAAAAGGTGCTGCTCACATCCAGAATTGTCCCTTGCTGCTGCTGCTGCTGCTACAACAGCAACTACTTCACTTCTGGAGCCAGGGGCAGGAAGCTTCTCTTCTTCCCCCTGCTCTTTGGTCTCCAGCTACTGTCCTTCTGTTGGCAGAACTGAACAGGAAACTAGCTGGCAGGGAGCCTAAGAACTGTAATTTTCAGAGTCCCAGCACCTAGTGTAGAATGGAGTATAGAAGGGTGAGTGTGGGGCCTAGAGATAATAGGTGAATAACCAATATCCCTTGCCAGAAGCAAATAATGATGAAAAGTTAAGCGTGTGTGTGTGTGTGTGTGTGTGTGTGCATGTGTTTATGTGTATCAGTTTTTATTTATACAAGTACTAATTTATTATATATACTGTTACATGCTTTGATTTTTGTTTCATTTGTTTGACTTTGGTTCATGAAACTTCATAATTTTTTTTAAGTTTATTTATTTTGAGAAAGAGAGAGAGAGAGAGAGGCAGGGAGGGGCAGAGGGAGAGAGAGAATCCCAAGCATGCTTTGCACCATCAGCACAGAGCCCAATGCAGGGCTTGATCACGCAACCCTGGGGTCATGACCTGAACCGAAATCAAGAGTTGGGCATTTAACTGACTGAGCCACCCTGGCGTCCCGCTTCTTCGTTCTTTTTATGATGCTAGGGTATTTCTTTCTATGAAATGTGCTGTGATATATTTTACCATCACATTTAGGTTGTTTTGCAATTACAAACATTGCTTCACTGAAAATTATTATATGTATGATTTTGCACACACAATCATAGGATACATTCCTAGAAGAAGAATTGCTCTTTCAGATAGTACGGGCACTTATAAATTATAATTCTCATTTATAAACCATATGGCATGTCTTACCCCTACCAATTTACTTTTTGTTCATTCAGTGTTTGGTGCTACACCTATATAGAAATGCTTAAAATCCCAGGTCATATAGTAGAGACACAGCATAACCACAGACAGGGCCTTTAAACGTAGAAAATGGCAGTGGGAATGGGCATCATGATTTATGCATAAGTTACCAGAGAATAGAGCTTTCAGCTGGGCAAATGATGGAAGGAAGGAAGGTGGATGATTCAACAACAAAAAGCCCTAGGACAAAGAATACATATTGGAGCTAGGATAATGGAAGAAGGAAAAATAGAATTAAGAGAGAAAAATTATTTGCATAGATGTCATTCAAACACCAAAAAAGCCTGAAGCCTGTGAAACTCAATACAACAGAAAATGCCTTTTCATAAAAAGCAGAATTGTTTCTAAAATGACTATTGACATTTAGAAGTATTTTCTGGCCATTCCTCAACCATATCCATCATTAATACATGTTTGCTAAAAAAAATTAAATTTCAGAGATGAATATGATATTAAAATAAAAGTCACCCTTTACCCTTTTCCAGAGGTAATAGCTGTAAGTTTGGTATGATTTCTTTAAATGTATACACCGAAATGCACATATACATATGCATACATTTTTTTAAAAGAAAAGGTTCATATTATATATATTATTCTCCAATCTTCCACATCTCCCACTTGAAAAACCAATATAGCATGGCTCTCTTTCATGTAGGTATGTTGTATTCTTTTTAATGATTGCACACTCTTCTATAGTATGCAAGTATCATAATATATTTTTATATTCACTATTGGTGAATGTTTTCAGGTTGTTTCATTTTTTTAATGTTTATTTTTTTTTGAGAGAGAGAGCACACATGTGTATGTGCGTGGAGGAGGGGCAGAGAGAGAGGGAGAAAGAGAATCCCAGCAGATTCAGATCTGTAGATCAGCATCATCTCATGCTTCCTATAAGCAAATAATACCTGGAGTAGTAATTAGTTTGGAGGCAAAAAATAGCATTCACTATGGAAACCTACTCCTATGTAGAACCCTTTCTTCTTTAGAAATACCTAAAGCATTGATTGTTTATTCAGTAGTTATCAAAGGATGGCTTTTGTGTTAATTTCAATACGATGGACCAAAGTTTTACCTGCTTCTGTCACATACTTGAAATTTAAAGTGAGAAAGATGAACTTTACGTAGTAAAGAATTTTATAAGGATGAAAAAAGATGATGTATGTGAAACATTTTGAGCTTCTCTGAGGAACAGTAAGATGTAATAACTGTTTAAAATATAAATGCATTAGTTTAGATTCCTTTCACAAAAGTGCCTATTGAGTGTAAACCATGTAGGTATTTTCCCCAACTACTTTATCTCGTGAAATTGCTGATGGTTGGTTGTGGAAGTCCAGGAAGGAAACTGCTGAGCACCAGATATGGAGCAGTGGGACTCATGTTAGACTGTGAGACTAATCCTGCTGCCAGCACAGTCTGGCATTGGAACCTAATCATGCCACTTTAATGTAAGTCATCACACCCTCTCCTTTTAATTGAGAATAGTGCTGTCTGCTTTTTTTTCATAGTCATATCTGTAAGTCAGGATGACCTGAGATGAAATGTAAGGATGCTACTTTAAAAAGCTTGCTGTTCATCTTATTAGGATGATTCCAGGAATTAGGAATATTTGTGTGTCTGGGCACATCTGTGAGGGTCATTATTATGCCCTCTCAAGAAGACATCAAAAAGTGAACAAAAAGAGAAAAGATTGAGAGATATATGAGAAACAGGTTTTTGACTAAATTATAACTTTAGCAGGACATCAGAGTTTTGTTATCCTAAGACTCATTATGTACTACCATTCCTTTTTTCATAAACTAAGAAGATACAATAAATGATTAATTGGAATTCAGATAAAAAGAAGTATTGATTTAAAAATTATTTGTGTTGGGGTGCCTGGGTGGCTCAGTCAGTTAAGTGTTTGACTCTTGATTTTGGCTCAGGTTATGATCTCACAGTCATGGGATCGAGCCCCATATCAGGCTCCATGCTGGGTGTGGAACATACTTAAGATTCTCTCTCCCTCTCTCCCTGCCCCACCCCTGTGTGTATGCGTGTGTGAGAATTCAAGTTCGGATTTGGCTTTTATTTGTATAACATATTCTGGTTCATTGTTCATATATAGATAATTTCTTTGTTTTTTGAGAGCAAATTACTGCAAAGCTTACATTGGTTTACATTTTGTATATTTAAGAACTCTAAAAAAATTATGATTTCAGTGATTTTAATTATGTTTTTTCATCTTTAAGCAGTTACTTTTTTCTTTTTTTAATTTCAGGCCACTTTCTGAGTTCCTATCTTAAAACTTTTTTTTTTTTAAATCCTTTAGAACAAAAATTTCTAAGTTCTTCCATAGTAGGTGATAGAAAGAATTCCTTGTTTTTTTTAAAATCTATAATTATGTAGTTTTTTACTTCCTCTTTATGTTAAGGTCCTATGGGCATATTTTGCTAATTGGGATATTGTTAAATAATTTTTAATTATTTAAACTAAAAAACTAAATCATACTTATACATAAAGATAGAACCATGATGGGTTTGTGACTCATGACCCCTGAAATCAAGAGCCCCTTCTCTGAATGAATCAGCCAGGCACTCCTACGTAAAGATTGTTTATGAGACCTTTCTGGATCACCTTAGTTAAAATTATAGCTCACTTCTTACTTTTTCCTTTTTTTTTTTTTTTGTCCTTCTCTGCTTTGTTTTCCTCCTTAGCATTTGTTGCCTGCTACTTCTAATATAAATACAATCTCCTTTTTTTTCTTTTTGCTTTGTTTATGGTCTGTCTTCTCTATAAAGTATAATCTCCCTGAATGCAAAGATTTTTATCTTTTGTTTACTCCTATCAGTGCTTAGGAAAGGCACTGTATAAATCCTACCCAGTTTCAAATCTCTAAATTTAATTTGTAAACAGTATTTAGTGAGAAATTTTAATTTTTAAGAGATACTGACCTTGTTTTAAATTTTTGGTAGTGAATGCCAAGCCATCTGAAATATAAACATTGGGAAAGTTAATATCATCTTTTTTAAACTGTTATTTTATGGAAGACATATGCCTTCTTACTCTCATCCCCTCAAATCAGGAATTTGTTTAAAATATCAATCCTCAAGGCATCATTGGGAGTCTGCACATATTAAGCCCAGACATTTGCAAATTTCTGGATTAGTGGTGATTAATTAAAATGCAGTTTTGATGTGCCTTAAGATCCTGAGATACCTCAAATTCCAGAAGTCTCTCTTAAAAATCGGGCACAGTGGGAAGCAAATTCAGGAAAACAATGCTGGCATCTTCTCTCATAAACCACCAAATCAACAAATAACTATGTAAAATGAGCTCTTGTAAAACTTGAGTAAAGAATACTATCAAAATGATTAAAATCTCATATATTAACTTAGTATTTTTAATGGGGAAATATTGCTTTGTAATATGTGTGGGAAAAGGTATTAAGAAAGTATTTAATATCTCTTTTATTCATTTTAGATAAGATGGGAAAAAAACATCACATTGGGGGAACCACCAGGATTCTTACATTCTTGGTGGTGGTAAGTATCTTTTATTCCATTTTTATTAGATTGATGATGTATTCTTGTAGGCCTGCACTGTACCTGTTTATTATTTCATGTTTATTTTTAATTTTTTTTCATTTTCTATAATTATTTTCTGAAAGATAGCACTTAAAAAAAAAGTCAAAGTCAAAACCAGAATTAGTGTTCTTTAACTTAAAGACACTATTATTAAGTCAAACTGGAGTTGGGTTTGGTATGGAATCTCCAACTGTAAGTATGATTTGGTATTAGTCAGCTTGGGCTGCCATAATATTAATTTTATTTATTTTTTTTAACGTTTATTTATTTTTGAGACAGGGGGAGACAAAGCCTGAACAGGGGAGGGTCAGAGAGAGGGAGACACAGAATCTGAAACAGGCTCCAGGGTCTGAGCTATCAGCACAGAGCCCGACACGGGGCTCGAACTCACGGACCGCGAGATCATGTCCTGAGCTGAAGTCGGCCGCTTAACCGACTGAGCCACCCAGGCGCCCCGTGGGCTGCCATAATAAATTACCATAGACTTCTTGGCTTAAACAACAGAAATTTATTTTCTCACATTTCTAGAGCTTGGACATCCAAGATGAGGCTGTTAGAATGATTTCTTTCTGGCGAGGTCTCTCTTCCTGGCTTTTGGATGCTGGCCTTTTTACTGTGTCTTCCCATGGCAAAGAGAGAGAGAGCTCTCTGGTGTCTCTTCTTATAAGGGCACAAGGTCATCATGAGGGTCCCACCCACATAAGCACATCTAAGCTGGGGATACTGAAGGTGGAAGTGGTGGTGAATTTTTAGGACAGTGAGGAAAAGTCCAAAAAAAACCTGAATTAGTTCAATATAGACTCAGGGATAGAACTGTGTAGGAACACAAAAAAGACTCTCAGACTTCCCTGAAGACCCAGTTGATACCAGAGCTTATCAATTTCATTGTAGTACTAGTATGTCCAGATATGTGATTTTTCTGCAGCAACATTGGTACTTCAGGTGTCTGCATGGACAAGTTAGGCTGTTTGTTTGTTTGCACTTCTTCAATTAGAAGTATTTCCTCTTGAGGGGCACCTGGATGACTCCGTTGGTTAAGCTTCCAACTCTTGATTTCGGCTTAGGTCATGATCTCTCAGTTTGTGGGATCGAGCCCCACATGGGGCTCTGTGCGGATGGTGCACTTGGAGCCTGCTTGGGATTCTGTCTCTCCTCTCTGCCCCTCACCTGCTTGTGCTCTCTCTCTCTCTCAAAATAAACAAATAAACTTTAAAAAAAAAAAAAGAATTATTTCCTGTTCAGTGGTTCAGTTATTTAAAAGAAAAAAACAAAAGCTGTCTTCTAGTGTCATGCACATGGTATCCTTGGTACACCTTTTAAACGTCGCTCCTGAAAGCATGCCTTACTAGAAGTTTTGTGGTGAGTGGAAACGCACTTGATCAGTTGTGGTTTTGGGTTTCCCTTGTTTGTCTCACATATGTATAGCAGAAACAGGTGCGGTTCTTTGGCTCAGAGTTGTTCCTGTATTTGGAACAACGGTTTGTTGCAGTTAAGTGCTATCATTGTGCTGTTTTCCTGGAGATTAAGACTGAGCTCTTATAATGTATAATATTACAAAAGTCAACTTTTCATTTTACATAGTATGCATTTATGATAGCTAGATCTAGATTGTAAATATTTAGCTGTTTGCTGAATGTAATTGAGTCCCCTCACCTGTTGACACCTTCTATTTTTTATGTTTCCAATTAGGTCTACAAGGTAGCCTAAGAAACCATTTTAGGAGTCTGTGTCTATTGGATTAGTAGGCTGAGTGAGGATTTTGAAAAATTTCCATTAAAGAATTAATTTTATTTCTTGCACCTGTTTCTCATTTGCTCCATTTCTTATGAATGTAACCTGTTTTCATACAGTTGACAGTTGATATTACCTTTAGCTTTTTTGGTCTTAACTGTCAGAAGATACAGCTCTTAAATCTGCCATTGCTCTTCCTTTTTCTTGGGCTTTTAGATTCAGGGAAGCTCTTCTGTGGTTTTGGTATTTAACTAATTTTAATTTATGCATAGTTGGAGATATCAAAGAAATGATAAATGGACACATTTTTTTTAGAGTATATTTGTTCTGTTTAAATCTAGCACATGCAAAATATATAGGTACAGTATTTTCAGTTTTTAAAAATGTCCTCCCTTAAACTACTAATGTACCCTTTGAGGTCCTTATTTCATCTTCGTAAATAAGTGGTTCTAAATGATTTTGAGATTATGGGATCCTCTGAGAACTGATGCAAAGCTGTGGATCCTCTCCTTCAGAAAGCTGCCCAGATCCTAAGCTTTCTTGATCTTTGTGTGTAACCAGCCATGACTGTGGGCCTTAAATCCAGCAGATGCTTGATGTTTTTTTGTTGTTGTTAACTGTTTCGGAGGTCTTTTTGATTTTCCTTCCCCTCTCCCCCTTTTTTTTTTTGATAGGACTTATTTTTTTTTTTTAAGAGCAGTTTTTAGTAGTTCACAACATAGTTGACAGGAAGGTA
Organism: Felis catus; assembly: GCF_018350175.1. Classification (NCBI taxonomy): domain Eukaryota; kingdom Metazoa; phylum Chordata; class Mammalia; order Carnivora; family Felidae; genus Felis; species Felis catus. The sequence goes on along the minus strand of NC_058368.1, from coordinate 145,054,916 downwards.
CAGATATTTCCCATATACCTTCTACCCCGATGTAGGTATAACCTCCCCCGTATTAACATCCCCCATCAAAGTGGTACGTTTGTTATAGTTGATGAACCTACATTGATACATTTATAACTACCTAAAGTCCACAGTTTACATTATAGTTCTTGGTGTTGTACATTCTGTGTTTAAAAAAAATTTTTTTTTAACATTTATTTATTACTGAGAGACAGAGACAGAGCATGAGCAGGGAAGGGCAAGAGAGAGGGTGAGACACAGAACCCGAAGCAGGCTTCAGGCTCTGAGCTGTCAGCACAGAACCCAATGCGGGGCTTGAACTCACAAACTGCAAGATCATGACCTGAGCTGAGGTTGGATGCTTAACCGACTGAGCCACCCAGGCACCACTTTTCTGTGGGTTTGAACACAATGTATAATGACATGGTCCATCATTACAGCATCATACAGAGTATTTTCACTGCCCTAAAAATCCTCTGTGCTTTGCCTTTTCATCTCTCCAACTCTGGCCCCCCTGGCCACCACTGATCCTTTTACTGTCTCCATAGTTTTGCATTTTCTGGATTCTTTTAGGTGGAGTCATACAGTATGTAGCCTTTTCATATTGGCTTCTTTCACTTAGCAAAATGCATTTAAAGTTTTTCTGTGTCTCTTCGTGGCTTGACAGCTCATTTCTTTTTAGTGCTGAATTATATTCCATTGTCTGGTGGTACCATGGTTTGTTTACCTACTGAAGGACATTTTGGTTGCTTCCAAGTTTTTGCAATTATGAATAAAGCAGTTATGAACATCCATGTATAGGTTTTTATGTGGACATAAATTTTAAATTTCTTTGGGTAAATACCAAGAACCATGATTGCTAGGTCTTACAGTAAGAATATTTTTAGTTTTGTTTTTTTTTAAAGTTTTTTAATGTTTATTTACTTTTGAGAAAGAGGGAGAGACACAGTACAAGCAGGGGAGGGACAGAGAGAGAGGGGGACACAGACTCTGAAGAAGGCTCCAGGCTCTGAGCTCTGAACTGTCAGCACAGAGCCCGACATGTGGCCCAAACTCATGAACCGTGAGATCACGACCTGAGCCAAAGTTGGATGCTCAACTGACTGAACCATCCAGGAGCCCTATCCTTAACTCTTTAGAGCTGTGCTTTATTATATGTGCTCTAGGTTAGGGATTCAGGGATGTACTAATATATGTATTTTTTAAAACCAGGAAAGCAGTTACTGCTGTTGAATTCAAGATGATTAAGATAATAGGTATTCTTCTAAAACTTACTGCTTGCTAATTTGGTCAAATGCAAGGTCCCTGTTGGATGGACCAGTTGCAATTTTATGACTTCTTCTCACTTCTGTATTTTTATAGAATATTTGAAAATGGAGTTGTCCTGTTGTTTAAGCCTCTTCATCAAATATTTACAAAGTGTAAAACTATGCTGCCCTCAAGGAAATAAGTATAGGAGAGATAAACAATTAATAGTATTATAACTGAGGTATATATTAGTTACAGTAGCAATTCAGGGGGAATGCTTACTTTAGTTGCGAGATTTAGGAAAGGCTTTATAGAAGAAAATCTGAGCTGAGCTGGAAGTTGAGTGAAGGAACGATATTTTGGGCAAGGAATAGTTAGAATGAAGCCTCAAAAGGAATGATTGTGAATCCACGACATGACTGGTAGCTTGGATCAGTTGAATTGCAAGTGCAGTACTATGAAGCAATAGAATAAATGGATGAAGACAAAGGCAGTGGCCAAATGATAAAGTCCTAGAGTACATCAAGGATTTTGGATTAAAACTCAAAGATTCTAAACATGGTATATGACATGATTAGATTTGTCCTTTTAGACATTCACTTGGCATCAACAGAGATGGATTGAAGAGGGTTGAGAACAGGGATGGAGTCTAGTTACAGTTACAAGGCAAGTTTAATTGTCCTGTTGAAAGGTGATAGGTGATTGATCCCACATAGGAAACAATGAGTAGAATTGTTGGCATGTGAAGGATGAGTTTCCTAGGTTTTAGATTTGGATGGTGGGATGAACAGTGATATCATTGACTGAAAGAGGAAATATAGAAAGAGCAGCAGGCTTTGGGGAAAAAATGCCATAATTTATGTTGTACAGGTTAAATTTTGACATGCCTCTGTTACACTCAGATAGTGATGCCCTAACACAAAGTCAGAGGTCTGGGTGTATAGCTCAGAGACAAGTCCATAATGGTTTGGAAATAATGAGCACAGACCATCCTGAAGGTGAAAAGTGCTTACAGATTCAACTGCCCAGTGTAACCAGTGAGACAGCACCTGGGGTTAGAACCCTGAGGAAAGTCAACATTTAAGCCTGGGTAGATGAAGAGCAGCCTCAAAGGAAAATAATTGGAGAGGGAGAAGGGTAATCAGGAGAGAATAATGCATGGGAACCAGGAAAGACATTTAAGGCAGAGATTAAAGTTTATAACAATTGTAAGAGGACATAAAGATTTTCCTGAATTGAGAAGTAAGGTGAATTTTGGTGGTCTTGAGGAAAATAGTTTTGGTAAAGTGGTGAAAGAAATTCAGAAAGCTTCTGTAATTTATTTTTCTACCTCGAGGGTTACTGAGAGTAGCCGAAGTGTGTGGTGGCATATGTAGTTTCCAGATTAACAAGAGAACAAGACCTAACATTTTAGTTTTTAAATTTATTTTTTTATTTTAAGTTTATTTATTTATTTTGAGAGAGAGACAGGGAGAGCAAGCAGGGGAGGGGCAGAGAGAGAGGGAGAGAGAGAATCCCAAGCAGGCCCTATGCTGTCAGTGTGGAGAAAGATGTGGGCATCTACCCCGTGAACCATGAGATCATGACCTGAGCTGATACCAAGAGTCGGTCTCTTAACTGACCGAGTCACCCAGGTGCCCCAATAGCCTTGTCAATGTGTATAATTTATTTATTTACTTTTTAAAATACTGACTTTATTTTTATTTTAGAGAGAGAGTGTGAATGCTGGCGGGGGGGGGGGAGAGAGAGAGAGAGAGAGAGAGAGAGAGAGTGAGAGAGAGAGAGAGAGAGAGAGAGAATATATGAATGAATGAATATCTCCCCTGAGCTGAGCTTGGAGCCTGACTCTGGTCTTCAACCCACAGCCCTGGAATCAATGACCTGAGCCCAAATCAGGAATGGGATGCTGAGCCAGCTCAGCCAACTGAGCCACCCAGGACCTCCTCAATTTGTGTAATTTAAATTTAAGTCTTCTTATTTAATGTTTTAATGGCAGGAAGTATGCTTTATTCTTATTTAATTTTATATATAAAACACCTTTTGAAATAACTTTGTTTCCATGTATTTATATACTGAAATAACTATATATGATATCACAGAGAAAATAAACGAATAGCTAAGATTATCATAAGAACTCAGTTTCTTTCACCTGGGAGTGAGAAGTCAAATCTTAACAGTATGCTAACACTCTAATGATTTTAGAGTCTAATGGATGAATATCAGGTATAGCTAAGAATAACCAAGTACCCATGTAAAAACAGTAGCTTGAATTAGTCACCTGGTCACCTGAATGGTATAATAATTATCATTGGCAGACTAATTCTTACTCATGTTACATGTCTCTCCTGTAATAGGCATGGCATAACTTTTTGAATTGAGTTAACATAGGGTGGGGGGATGGGTGGAATAGATGATGGGGATAAAGGAGGGCACTTGTGATGAGCACTGGGTGTTGTATGGAAGTGTTGAATCACTATATTGTACACCTGAAATTAGTATTACACTATATGGTAACTAGCTGGAATTTAAATAAAAACTAAAAAAAGAAAAAAAGTTAAATAGCAATATAAGATAGTGCAGGTGACAACTAAAATAGGAGTATAATCATGGTGAGAAGGGAGTAAAAAGTATTACAAGAGAGAAATAAAACAGAGGTGATTAGGCTAAAAAGAAATAGCAAAATGTTCCTGGGAGAAAAAAAAATGTAAAAAAATAGGAAAATTTGGTGGCGAGAAGATACTATAAATAAATGATGGAATTTTCCACTAAAAACAAAGGATTAGAAAGGAAACTGAGGCAAATTTTACTCTGTTAATAGGAAAACTTCTTTTCTTGCCATACTAGTTTTGAGACTTTTCTAGAATATATATATTTTTAGTACCTTTATTCTTCTTTTTTTTTTTACATTTTTTTTTTAACATTTATTTATTTTTGAGATAGAGCATGAACGGGGGAGGGGCAGAGAGAGAGGGAGACACAGAATCAGAAGCAGGCTCCAGGCTCTGAGCCATCAGCCCAGAGCCCGACGCGGGGCTCGAGCTCACGGACCGCGAGATCGTGACCTGAGCCGAAGTCGGACGCTCAACCGACTGAGCCACCCAGGCGCCCCCCTTATTCTTCTTTTAAAAGTACTTTTGCATATACCATCTCTTGTATCTGTACAAAAGCCTGTAAAATACATTAACAGATACTGTTTTCTCTCTTTTTACATAAAGAAGCTAATGGAAGGAAACTATTTTCTCAAGGTCAGATTTAGAATTAGAGCTGAAATTTCCTGAATTGTAACCAGTGCTCATCTCAGTAACAGATGATATTTCTTAAACACAGAGCAGAATTTAGTGGCCCACTATTAATAAGACATTAATTACAGTTCCCTTTTGAACATCCTGAGTGGCTAATTCTAGACAGTACATAATGGGACTCAGAAAAGTTGTCTCTTCTGAGTCTGGTCTATATTGAGGCATCTGTACATCACTGGCAGCTGCATGTAGGGTGAGGGGGTGGTTGCCATAGGATACTCAGGAAATGAGTTGGAGTATGAGAGTCAAAGGTAGGATAACAAAGTGTTTGCTGTCTTATCTAGGACAGGTATCTACTACACTTGTAACAGCTGATGCTGCTTGGCCTGCCAGAGCTGCATAAACTTGCCCATAATCAGCATGAGCCATCTTGAAATGAAAACTCTTCATACCATACTCACATTAGAGGTAAAATAATGTAAGAATGAAAAAGTTCAAGCCCAGCTCTGCCACTAACCAACTGTGTGACAACTAGGCAAATTATTTAACCTTTTTAAGCTTTGGCTCCCTCATTGATAAAACAGGCATAATAACGGGAGGATTAAATGCTGAATGTATGATGCTTAATATATGATGCTTGAATTTAGCACATAAGCTATTTTAATGATACTTTAAATTATTAATTTATAATTAACCCAAGAGTATTGTGAGAATGATGGTAGTGGGACAAAATGTAATTCTTGCGTTTTGTAAACTATTAAATAATGCTTTGGAATAAGACATTGCATGTATGTCTTCATGCTCTTCATCTAAGATGGTTAGCAGGTACATGTATATTTTACATAAAACCCTCTTTAGTGTTATGAATATTTTTCTTCAGTATAGATTATGAGGATCTAAGAGTCATTTAAAATACATTTTTGGGCCAAAGAGAAATAACTTCCTTAGCTATTAACAATTTGAAATTAAAGTAACATGGCATGCTCCTTAGGAAAAAAAAATTTCCCCTGTGTTCTTTTCTTCTTTTAATTTTTATTTTCAGGTAGTCCCGAATGTGGCCAGTGGATTAAGGTTATATAATTATGTTAGCATCCCATCTTCTGGACACTTCTGACATGATTCACCCTTGTAGACTTTTCTGACAACCATTTTGCGTTCCTTATTCCTTAGAGATATTGACAGCTAGTGAAGTCATCTCCACTCACATCCTCAGAATAGAAGAAAAACAGTTAATGTATTAGTGTTGAAGAATCCTCAACTTGGAAATCTTATGTTTTCCTTTGATTTATGTGGGGGAAATTTTAATAATTACAAATGGTACAAGAACAAAGATTTTAATACTTTGCAGGTTTTGATTCCTGTAGTTGGTCTCTAACCTCTTCATTTGTAAAATACTTATTTTTCACTTGTTTCTGCATAGGAACAAAGAGACTGTGTAAATCTCAACCATTACTCATGATGATGAATCCACTGCATTTCAAGGATAATATTTTCATGTCCAGCTTAATAGATGATCTGTAAAGATTTGAAAAGCTCCTTAGCCGCTAGCATTTATGGTTGTTAAGGAAAGTCTGTGTCTATAGAAGTCCAGAATTTTCTACCCTTGGCCCTCATGGGAAACAAGGAACCAGTTCTGTGGGTCATCAGAAAAGCTTACTAAAGTAATTAATGAAATTCCTCCAGCTAAGAACAAATCAAGTATTGCTATGACTCTTACCTACTTAAAAAGCCTAATTTTTCCTCTAGGACATACGTCCACATTTTCATATGGTAAATGTCATAATATCAGCCAAAAGTCTTTGCCCAGAGTATTGTAAAATTTTAATAATATATGAGAAGTAACTTCCACACTGGGTTGTATTTGGGTGCTTTAGGAAATTGAGTCTCAGTTTTCAATTCAACTCATCACTAGTTTTGGATCCACGGTCACATATATGCCATGAATTTTATATCTTCTTTTTTCCTCTGTGAAGCATATGACATAGCATATTGCATAGATTATGAGTTAATATACACTTGAAATATTAATAGGAGAAAATCATAGTTTAAAATGTTAATTTATGAAGGGTTTATAGAGGTCTTCTCATTTTAAGCTTGTTATTTTCTAAATTAGGTAAGTGATTTGTCTACTGTCCCACAAAACCAAACATGGAATAATTGCAGAATGTGAACTCACATTTTGATCATCATGCAGCTTTGTTGTTGTTGTTATGATTATAACTAATTCTTCTCAGATATTGCAATGATATTGTAGCAGTCACAATATACTCTATGAATCAGATAAACTAGTGCAAAACATGGGTTGGATTTTCTAGAAAAGGTAAACTTTTGAAATATCTTTCCCATTTGTGATGACTTCTTAGGTAAGAACATATAAATACTTATAAAATAGATGAAATGTGTTTAACATGAATATCATAACACTAAAAATAAATTTGTATTTAATTTTTAAATTCATTTTATACTTAGAATTTTGTAACATATTTTACTTTAATTATGAAACTCCTAATGAATAGGGTTTATAAATTGAAAATTTACCTTATTTTTATGATGAGTATTCTTTATTATTAGTATCTCATAGGTTTCTGGTGGTCTCCTTAGCTGTATGGTCTTTGAAGTGATGGAATAGAGATTGCGAATACACAGAAATAATTAATATTTGTTTTAGTCACTGTAAAATGGTACCTAAAACAGGGCTGGCCAGGATACTTTTTTTTTCCTCATTTTTTTCAAATTGTGGCAAAATACACAAAACATAAAATTCATCATCTTAACCATTTTTAAGTGTACAGTTCAGTGGTGTTAAATATATTCATAATGTTGTGTAGTCTTCACCTATCTCCATAACTCTTTTATTTTGTGAAATTGAAACTCTATATCCATTAAACAATAACTCTCCATTCATTCCCCACTCTTCCATTCCCTGTCAACCACCATTCTGCTTTCTTTATGATTTTTGGCTACTGTAAGTACCTCATATAAGTAAAATCATGTAGTATTTGTCTTTTAGAGACTAGCTTCACTTAGCGCAGTGTCCTTGTGGTTCATCTGTATTGTAGCATATGTTAGAATTTCCTTCCTTTTAAAGGCTGAGTAATTTTCCATTGTATTTATATAGTATGTCTACTTAACCATCAATGGGCACCTGGGTTGCTTCCATATTTTAGCTATTGTGAGTAATGCTGCTATGAACCTATGTGTATAAATATCTCTTTGAGACTCTGCTTTCAATTAAAAATTTTTTTTAACACTTTATTTATTTTTGAGAGAGAACGACAGAGCACAAGTTGGGGAGGGGCAGAGACAGAGAGGAAGACACAGAATCCGAAGTAGGCTCCAGGCTCTGAGCTCCACCACAAACTGTGAGATCATGACTTGAGACAAAGTCAGCCACTTAACCAACAGAGCCACTCAGGCGCCCCTGCTTTCAATTTTTTTCTAAGTTTTTATTTTTATTTATTTATTTTGAGAGAGAGAAGGGGAGAGGCAGAAAGAGGGAGAGAGAAAGAGGCACCAGGGTGGCTCAGTCAGTTAAGCCTCTGACTCTAGATTTAGGCTCAGGTCATTATCTCCTGGTTTGTGAGTTTGAGCTCCACATTACACTCCATACTGGCAGTGTGCATCCTGCTTGGTATTCTCTCTCTCTCTCTCTCTCTCTCTCTCTCTCTCTCTCTTTCTCTTTCTCTCTTTCTGCCCCTCCCCAGATTGTTCTAAGAAAATAAATAAACTTAAAAAAAAAAATGAAGAGGAAGAGCAAGAATCCCAAGCTGGCTCTGTGCTATTAGCGCAGACCCTGACGGGGAGCAGGGCAGGAGGCTCGATCCCACAATCCCATGAGATCAAGACCTGAGCCAAAACCAATATTCCAATGCTTAACCCGCTGAGCCACCCAGCACCCTGTGCTTTCAGTTCTTGTGGGTATAAACCCAGAAGTAGAATTGCTAGATCATATGGTTAAATTTATTCCTGGGTGTGTTACTTTTTTTGATACAATTGTGAATGGAATTGTTTTCTTAATTTTGCTGCCTGATAGTTCATTGTTACTTTATAGAAACACAGCTGATTTTTATGTATTGATTTTATATCCAGCAACTTTACTGAATCCATTTATTTAGTTCTAGCAGATATTTTGTTGATGGTGTCTTTAGTAATTTGAGTCTTCTATGTCTCTCTCCCTTTTTTTTTAAAGTTTATTTGTTGTGAGAGAGAATGTGTATGTGTGTGAGCAGGGCAGGGGCAGAGAGAAAGGGAGAGGGAGACTCCCAATCAGGCTCTGCACTGACAGCACAGAGCCTGACATGGGGCTTGAACTTAGAAAGCATGTGATCATAACCTGAGCCGAAATCAAGAGTTGGATGCTTAACCAACGGAGCCACCCAGGCGCCCCTTTCCTCCTGTTACTGATCTCTAACTTCATCCCATTGTGGTCAGAGAAGATACTTTGTGTGATATCTATCTTTTCAAATCTACTGAGACTTAATGTGTGCTTTAACATATGGCCTATTCTAGAAAATGTCCCATGTGCACTTGAGAGGAAGGTATATGCTGTTGTTGCTGGGTGGAGTGTTCTGCATATGTCTGTTAAATCTAGTTACTTTGTTGTTTAATTTCTGTTTCCTTGTTTATCTTTTGTCTGGTTGTTTTATCCAGTATTGAGAGTGGAGTATTAATATCTGTAATTATTATTGTAGAACTGTGTATTTCTCCCTTTGGTAAATGTCTTCAAAGGGTGTATTTCTTTAACTTTATTCAAGGAGATCATGTATGGGTAATGTATTATTGTCAGAAAAATACCATATAAAAAGTTATCTCATTTTAGTAAGTTGTTTTGTTATCCCTTATCTTGATCTTGTAAACTTTAACCTTACATTAAATCCATAAAGGGAAACTTAAAAATAGAAATAGAGCAGTGTTACTGTTCCAAGGTAAATATTTAATTTAATAATATATGTATAAATAATTATTGATCGTTATTTAATAACTTTTAGGACATAGTCTGATAAGAAATTATTAGTTTTTTTCCAGTCCATTTTGTAAGACAACATTTTAAAAGTAAAAATGTAATAATTTCCAAGAGGGTTCTTACAGCATTTGCTAGGAAATTAGTGAATAAGAAGAGATATTAAGATGTTTGTCATAATATTGCACATAGTATTTTCTGTTTAAATACAATTTAAAGACGACCATTATAATTTTGTTTTTTAAGAGCTTTGAAGTTCCTTAATAACATGAACATAAGAAATAATAATTACAATATACTATAACTCATAACACACTTGATATAGGCAGAAAACTTTTACCTGTATCTTTGTATATCTATAATTTGTATACTTTTTGTCCCAAAAGGGACAATATACTATAACTCATAACACACTTGATATAGGCAGAAAACTTTTACCTGTATCTTTGTATATCTATAATTTGTATACTTTTTGTCCCAAAAGAAGACCAAGTGCAACTTTTAATTGCGTTATTGTTTTCCTTATTTTCCTTGCTTATTGTGGAAACTTCAAAGGAAATTAAATGGCAGTACTCAATCATTCATATTTTTTACTGTTGAAGATAATCTTATTTTACTGAACTAGTTGTGTTATAAGGCCTACAGAATGTTTTCTCCTAGCTGTGGAGAGAGAGATTCAGGCTGAGTCTCCAAGGGTCAAACCAAAGAGGCCAGGTTTAATTTATCTTTTTTTTTTTTTTTTATGCCAATACTTAACCATCTATGTTCTTTTTTCTTTTTTTAATTTTTATTTAATTATTTTTTTAAATTTATATCTAAGTTAGCATGTAGCGGCAACAATGATTTCAGGAGTAGATTCCTGAATGCCCCTTACCCATTTAATCCATCCCACAACCCCTCCAGTAACCCTCTGTTTGTTTTCCATATTTAAGAGTCTCTTGTGTTTTTGTCCCCCTCCCTGTTTTTATATTATTTTTGCTTCCCTTCCCTTATGTTCATCTGTTTTGTATCTTAAAGTCCTCTTATGACTGAAGTCATATGATATTTGTCTTTCTCTGACTGACTAATTTCACTTAACATAATACCCTCTAGTTCCATCCACATAGTTGCGAATAGCAAGATTTCATTGTTTTTGATTGCCGAGTCATACTCCATTGTATATATATACCATATCTTCTTTATCCATTCATCCATCGATGGACATTTGGGCTCTTTCCATACTTTGGCTATTGTTGATAGTCCTAACAATATGTATGCATTTTAAACTTTAATGCAAGCTAATCATAGTGTTGATTATATTATTGATAATATGCTTACTCTGTCAGATGCTGGATTTATGTTATATAATTTAATTTTCTCAACAATCCCATTTTATAGAAACAATCCTCTTAATAGAAAGGAGGAAATTGTGTTTCTGATCTGTTTAAGCAATTTGAGCTAGTAATTAATTTACAGAGCTGGCTTCTGAGAAGTGTCCTGTTCCAAAACCTGTGCTCTTAACCAATTGATTAGTCTATTTTCCATTTCTGTAGAGTGGGAAATGTATAATAAAAAAAGATTTCTGTTGATCAGTATAATTGCCTTTGTTGCCAGTGTTTCTAGATATTTGCTTTCCTGAATTTGAATCCTTTGCTCATGCTCATTGTTAATTTCGATGGAAGGATGATCAGAGACATAATTTTGTAAGCAGTATAATTATTTTTCCCAACCGGTTCCACCTTACTTATTCCCATTGTTTTTGAATAGGAGGGGAAAAAAGAGACCATGGATTTTTTGAATTTTCAAAATTACTAACCTATTTTGGTAATTGCAAGGACAAAACAGAGAATATTTTAGGAAAATGTATTTGTTTGAACAGTGTGATTAAATGGTCAGGATATTGGCCTGGTAATTGGAAAACAAAATTACCTTGAAAAAAAATAATGTGTCACTTTATTCCTTAATGATTAAATTAGGATATTATTTACTGTTTTTTTTTTTTAATGGGGAAGCTGTGAAAGGCATTGTAATTATTTCAATCATGGGTTTAAGCTATATAAACAGATAATTTAAAATGACAGTTTAAAAGATGTTTTAATTTTTTTTTAGAAAAAAATCTTAGCATTTCTGAAACATAGCTATTTCTGAAAGATGTTATTGCAGGAAGAACCCTGCTTGATTTAAATCTTTCATAGAAACATTTGTCCTGAAGAAGAAAACACATTTTGTATAAAGAGTAATACATGTCTTCTATTTTTGGAATTTTGATCTCTCATTTGGTGTTATCTGCTTTTCTTAATGTTACCATAATTACTTTTTTAGTGTATTTTGGGATCTCTACTGTGCAGCTCCAGAAAGACGGGAAACATGTGAGCATTCAAGTGAAGCAAAAGCCTTCCATGATTATGTGAGTTAATGTTTAATTGAACTAAGTTATATTGTTAGTTTTCTTTTTAACCACTACTCTTGAAAAATTCATTGGACCATCTATTCTTTTTCTTTGGTTTTAAGAAACTGGGTGTTATTTTTTTCTTAAAAATTAGAGTTATAACTTTAAAGCGAAATACAAATGAGTGTTTGTCTTGTTGAAAAGCTTAAGATACAAGGTTAGTCTTAATTCCAAGTTGTTAAACGTATTTTTTTACCTTTAAGCATGCCTGATTTGTGAAATTTCAGATTTATAAAAATGAAGTAGTGATTCTTTATTCTACAAAAGGAGTCATGAGAATACTACAAATGATAAGTTTCTCTTTTGCACATAAGATTTAAAAAATACATAAAGATACTATTTTCTTCTTTTTTATACCTTTCGGTTACATATCAAAACTATCCTTTATACTGAATTAATTTCTACGACTAAAACTTATTGTGAATTAAGGGAAACAGCAAAAGATGCTATGCAAAAATGAAAATGTGATTTTTAAAACTTTTTTTAATTTTTTAATTCTGAGTGGAGGACAGTAGATTGTCCCTGGCTAAGTGATGTATATTGAGAATTTTGTTAGAATAACTGCAAATGTGATTTTAGAGAGTTGATGGTATTAGGAAGTAGAATTGTAGAAAATAGGAGGGGGGAAAAAACCAAATTTTTTTTTTAGGGAAAAATTGCATTTAAGAATAAGATAGTATTGTGACGGGTCTGGGGAAATACTGTTTGTAGAATTGACCATAAAGGAAGGACATCTTGAGTTTGGGAGGAAGGAAACCCCATGTCCTTAGCTTGGAGGAGGTGGAAATGGGGCTGGAACCTGAGGAGATATATGATGGTAACTACCTAAAACTTAACCAGAGGGTTATTTGTTATTTGTTTACTTGGTAGAAGGGGGACATCATTCTGTGTGAATCCTTAAAAACCAAAACCAGGACTCAAAAGGGAAAAAGACCTTGTTCTTCCAAATGACATACTTCAGTCTCAGACTAAAGCGTTGAAATAGCCAGGAGAATTACAGCCCTAAAAGTAGCACGAGGAACAGTGTGCAGGCTGAAGAGAAGGGAAAGTTTGGGCATCTGGCAGGGACTGTGTAATACTTTAACTGTGTACTAAGCTGATTAAAGTGACTGCTTGTGCTTGCCTCATCTGACATTGATTGTATTCATAAAGCTTGCTCCCTACCAAACAATAGCTCTTGGGTGAGTGAGTGAAACGGATGCTTTTGCATGTAAAGAAAATGTAGAGAAAATCCAGGTAAGGCAGAATCTAGGACACAGTATTTATGGCAGAAAGTAGAGCAGAGATCCAACCATGATGATGATAAGGAATCTGGCTAGAGTGGGATACTTGCATCTCATCTATCTCCTACACCAAAAGGACATGTCTAGCTTTGACCTGCCATTCATGGGAAACATTTTTGAAATACCCAATAATTTTGACAACTAGATGGCATTCGATAGTGCCAGTATTCTACTCCAAAGGACAATAATATTTGTGAATCTACATTTTAAGGAATTAATTATGTAAATAATTTTTCAAAATTCCATTGTATAGAAAAATGCACCCTACTGTTTACCATAGAGATCTTACAGGGAATACTGAACTAATTTAGCATGTCTTAGAAGCATTAGATAAATCATCATTGTCATAGCCTCCTCCTCCACCTCTTCCTCATCATCATCCTCATCATCATTGTCCTATTCATTTTGCATTCATGAGGCATTTTCAGTATTTCAGAGAATATTCACACTTGTTAGCTTTAGAAACCCACTTAAAATTCCAAAGTTTCTGAGCATGAGCATTGGCTAGAAGTACAATTGAAAGTAGAATAGATTTTCAAGGAAGAATAATCCCTTAGCATGTAATTTGGTCCTAAAAAATGTAGTTTAGAAAAAAATTAAGTATTTGGATTTTATAATTCATTATGAATGTTAGCACATGCTTTATCAGATGTTTTCTAATTTTATCTTAAATATTAATTTTAAGAGATTTGATTTATTTTAGGCAGCATTTTTATTATACCTTTAAGCCAGTTTAGTTTCAGTGATAATATGTCTCCAAAATTGTCTTTTAAATGAAGGTTTGTGAAGAGGTTGACTTACATAATTTTATGTTATAATTGGATTTTTAGAAATACATTTTTTTGTAGCATAATTTTATGGTAATTTTCATGAGTAGGATTTCCTGACTTCTTAATAGTAGTTTCTGAAAATAATCAACACAATTCATGTTTAATGTGCAGATATAGAAATTTGAAAGACTCAGGGAAGAAAATGGGAAACAGGAACAAACAATAAGATTGTGGCAAAATTCTAAAATTCTGTATTTCTTTATTAGAGTTCATGATGGGACCATTTCTGTAATAGTAATTAATATGTATACCTACTGCCTTTCAAGGTAGCTCTCAAAGGAGCATTCTGAAAATATTTTGTTCAAGAGCTTCATCTTTAGAATAAAAAAGTACTTGCATGCATAAATTCTCATATGTTTAAAAAATAGTCTTGTTACTTTATAGTCTTTGTTTATATGATTGATAATGGATAATGAAAAATAGACTACTTTTTTAAAAGAAAGATAGAGGCGTAATGAGGTGAATAATGAATAATCTTTTTAATTAAAAAATAGCCTAAAATGTTAAAAATGATTACCTTTTGATATTGGGATTATGCAGAATACTTTCTGTATTTTCCAAATACTTACAGTTAATTTTATATTCGGGAAATTTATTTTAAAACAGAGAAACTTTTATCTTTCAGTGACTACCTTACAATGTCTCTTCGAAATTAGAAAATAACTAATTTAGTAAAATATCACATATTTGAGGTGGTTCTTTGTTTTTAAATGCTGTAGGCATTTATGAAAGACTTTTACTTTTTGTATGTGCACATATACACATACATATGTATGTGTACATATGATCTATAAACTGAATAGATGTAACTTTTAGGCCATTGTATAACTTTTAATAAACTCTTTTTTTGGTAATTACTATCCCAGAAACATTTTTGGCTTTTATTTTAATATTTTTTTTTGGGGGGGAGTTGTTTTTTGACCTCTTTAGAATATGGATTTTTGTCACTCTATTATTTTATTTGCCAAGTGATCATTGATGCAATGTTCATACCCTTTCCCTCAAAAAATTACCTGTTCATACTTCCTGTGAGAAAAAGTGAAAACAAAATAAAACATTTAAGATGAGTAAAACCTTGATCTTCTTGGATTTATATTTAAAACGTATTAAATATTTAGCATCTATGTGCAGTGCTATTTGTAAAATAATGACACATTTGGAAATCAACAGTAAGTAGTGTACAGGCATGCACTTTTGGGTGACAAAGAGAAAACACAAGGAAATGATTATTATACAAGTTAGAATATGGGAAATGGGAAGAGGTTATGATTGGGATGGGGCTCATGGAAAAGGCTTTTGAGATATTTGGCAAAATTCTATTTTGCCTGACCATGGTGATGATTAATTTATAATAACCATGTGCTTGCTTTATAATATTTCATAAAAATGCCATACATTTATTTTGTATTTTTTCTATATTTGTAATTTTGAAAAATGTTAAAATAGCAAGATATTAAAATATAGTTAAGGTAATTAACTTTAGAAAGGAATAAACACAGTATTTTCCAATGTATTTACGGGTATTGTTAAGGTTCCTCTTTGAGAACTGATGGCAGGAAAATACAGTGATGATCTCCAAACAAATCTGTTTCTTCTTTGCTATGGTAGATAGTGTGAAGTTATGTCTACCTGTTGATTTTCTAGAGGGGAGTGGAAAATAAGATCAGAAATGCTGGAGGAAAGTTTAATAATTAGGAATTTATCATATGAGAGGGTATAGAGATTTTACTATGGAGCCATTATTTTGCCACATGACTGGGAGATAACTAACTTGGTACTGTAATTTTTATCCTGAGTGAAAACTAGGTTTATCTGAGCTGTAAAATTATTATTAGATGCTACAATATTATCATTAAAAGTAAGCCATCACCTCACATGATTAAAACTAATACATGCTAACTTGTAATGTTTATTGAACTAGCTTTTCTTTTCTCCCCATTAGTATGTTTCTGTTTTACTCTGAAATCACAGGCAATGCTTTTACGTGGAATTAATTAATATTTACTAGTTTTTTTTTGTGCTTCAGATTAACATAGAGTTGTTTCATTTAACAATTCGTTTCTAATTTCATTCATTTCCTAAGAAAAGTATCAATATATACTATTAAACTTAATGAGAAATGTATACAGTGATTATAATTTTAGTTCTCTGGTATGAATGAAGATTCCTTAATTGTCCTAAAGCAGTGATAGAGCCAAGATATATCATTGCTTTAGTGTGGTGGTAATGAAATCACATTATTACAATGAGCTCTTGGAGAGCACAGTATTTGATTTGTTTTTCCCTAGGGTCTGTCGAATAATAGATAGTTCGATAAATGTTAACAGAATATAGTAGTCTGTAAGTCTGGTAGACTGGAGAGGTTTTAAGTTGTTCAAATGTTCAGATAAAGTTGTAGGCTTAAGTTGTGATTGTTGATAACATGATGCTGATTTTTGTATTCTTACCTAAGAGAATGTTTATAACATCTAGAAAGGATTATGTTATAGGTTTGTCATGATAGGATACTTTTAAAAAATGATACACAACATGTAATATTATGTAAATAAAACAATAGGAGAATAATGTTTTTATTCATACCTTATGAAAATTGTTTTTGCAGATAATCATATATTATATAGGAAAATACTTCTGTAGAAAGTATAACATAGTGAATATAGTCAATAATTTTATAATAACTTTGTATGGTGACAGATAGTAACTACACTTATGGTAACCATTTTGTAATGTATATAAATGTCAAATCACCATTTTGCACACCTGAAACTAATACATTATATATCAGTTATACTTCAATTAAAAAATACATTTTTCTAAAAAGAAAAAAACCTATTGCAGAGAGTTAAGTACACCCTTTGCTATGATAACATCTTCTGTGTACCTCCCTGATATTCCTGTATATTAGATTTTTATAATGGAATGTTTTCTCTAATGATTGGTGAGCTTTCTCAGGGAGGAGGCTTTGTCTTGTCTTTTTCATCACCTGTGCTCGGCATGGTACCTGATATGAGATGTTCAAATAATGTGTGGTGTTTACATAAATGAATGATTAAATAAAATATTATCTAAGAAGTTTTTGTTATTTTTTAGTTCAATGTAACTGGATGTGTAGTTTTAGGAAGGTCATTTAATACTACCTTTATTCATTTTGTATTTCAAAACAAATTTAGATAAGACAGTAATCTGTAAAGACATAACAAATGAATCAAAGCAGGTAGCAAAGCCTTTATATCTCAGGAGGCACGGCACTAGGGAATCTAGCTGTGAACAAAATAGATACAATCCCTATTCTCATGGGCTACCATCAAGTGAAAGAGATCTTTTCTCAAGAAGTTTGAAATGTCAAGTAGTAAATTACATGGAGAAACATATTATAGTCTTAGATTGTTAGATCAGTCAGAATGTGTATTTAAGACTATGGAGAGAGATGGCAAGTACACATAACATCGGATGGGGGTTGTTTTCAGTGTATAGTAGCTGTAATTAGTACCTGCTCAAATTAATGTATCACATTAGGCTATAATTCTCCTACAGAGTGTAAAGTAGAGTTGTTGTTTTTTTAATGTTTATTCTTTTTTTTTTTTTTTTTTTTTTTTTTTTGAGAAAGAGAGAGTGTCAGAACATGGGTGGAGGAGGGGCAGGGATAGAGGGAGGCACAGAACCTGAAGCAGGCTCCAGGCTCTGAGCTGTCAGCACAGAGCCTCATGGGGTGCTTGAACTCACGAACCGTGAGATCATGACCTGAGCCACAGTTGGATGCTTAGCCACCTGAGCCACCCAGGCACCCCTAAATGAGAGTTCTCAATAGGATAGGAACAAATAAACTTATATTTAAAATCCATTAAGATAATAAAAACTGTTGTAGATGTGTATTAATGTTTATCAGTCAGTATATACGCATTTGCTCACCTCAACAGGTTCACTTTTCACCTTATATGCTGTCTTGTTTCTACCATTGTTTTCATTTCTGATAGGATCTAGTTTAATTTCTTTTGCAATGTGTAAACTTTATAAACCACCTTATATTCTTTCTAGCATAAGGTAAGTTGTTTATTTTTGTTTTTGTTTTTGTGTAAGCTGTGTCCATTTGAAGAAGCACGTCTACCACTTTACATGTGGTATCTTTGTGTCTGTAATCCCAGCTTGTCACTGTGCCTAGGAATGCTTCTGGGTGGCTTCAAAGTACTGCAGATAACTATATCAGCTATGTTTCTTATTTCTTTTGATCCTGGGGATTTCCTGTAGGGCAATATGTTATGTCAGTCATTTGATAGAGGACATGAATAATAGGAGACAAGCAAAAAAAGTATAGGCATTTTGGAAGAATTCTACTTAAAAATATTTTATAACATGGGTGGCTCAGTTGGTTAAGCGTTGGACTCTTGATTTCAGCTCAGGTAGTGATCTCATGGTTCATGAGATTAAGCCCTGAGTCAAGCCTAGCATTGAGCTCAGCGCTGACAATGGGGAACCTGCTTGGGATTCTCTCTCTCCCTCTCTGTCAGCCCCTACACCCCCTCAAAATAAATAAATAAACTTAAAAAAAATTTTAACTGTAATTTCTAGCATTAGATAGATACTACAAAATCCTTAAAGAAATAAATGGAGAAACTAATATGGAAAAGAGATAAACATAATAAGTATGATTTTATTGACAGCTTGTTTCATTGTGAAAAATAATTTATTTTTTCAAAGTATATGGTTTAAAGGAATTTCATCTTTTTTTTTTTAGATATTTATTTATTTTGAAACAGAGAGCACAAGCAGGGAAGGGGCAGAGAGGGAGGGAGGGAGGGAGGGAGGAAGGGAGGGAGGGAGGGAGGGAGGGAGAGAGAGAGAGAGAGAGAGAGAGAGAGAGAGAGAAAGAAAATTCCAAGTACACTCCATGCTGTCAGGACAGAGCCTGATTTGGGGCTTGAATCCACTAAGCACGGGATCATGACCTGAGCTGAAGTCAGACACTTAACTGACTGAGCCACCCAGGTGCCCCTTCTTTACTATTTTTGATGCTGATATTATACTACCTGTGATTATGTTGCCATAGAGTAATAACATAAAAGCAAAACTGATAGAAATAGGATACTCTTTCAAAAATAATATATAATTCTAATGTACTATTAGAGATATGAAATTCATAAATTTAAAAGTCATATGAAATAAGTTATTTTAGAGGTTTTTAAAAGGAAAAACAAAATGTGTCTAAATACTTTAGATTTGTAGTGTAATATTTCTGTAGCCACTTTGTTTTCTGTTTATATGTTACACGACTTGATTTAAAATTGGTATATTTTGGGGGGCATCTGGCTGACTCAGTTGGTAGAGTGTGTGACTCTTGGTCTTGGGGTTGTGAGTTCCAGCCTCATGTTGGGTGTAGCAATTACTTAAAAATTAAATCTTTACACAACAACAAAAAAAAGTCCTCCCCAAAATTGCTGTATTTTGTAGACAACTTAATACAACTTTATGAAAGTCTTACCTTGTTTTTATTCCTTTTCCCTTTGATAAGAAGGAAAAAAATTAAAAATACTGGAAAAAATCATGTTTACTTTACCCCAATCTAGTTTTTAATTATTACTGTATTTCTTGGATTTTGTGGGCATTGGTAGTGAGGTTAGGGGTCCACATCTCTTTTGTAAAAAAAAATAAGTGCCTCACAAATTTAGGTGTTGTATCTTTGAATATATACTAGAAATTAAAAAAGAAAATAGTTACTTAGCCAAGAATTAATGGGCAGGGCTATAATGATGTGACATGCTATTTTGTATGAATAAGAATGTGTTATCTGTTTTCAGACTTCATGAAATATTTATACATTTGATTCCATTTATTTTGAGTATAAAGGGCTTCCTCCCCCCCCCCCTCCCCCCCCCCCCACATAAATGTGACCTGATACTTTACTCTGTCTCTTGGGTTTAAAACCACAAACAACTATTATAATACAGGAAGTTATTTGCAGCCAGCCACAGTAGATAGATGTTGTCAGTTGTCAAGTTTAGATGCTAACTTCTGAGTCTTTGAACTTTCTAAAAGGAAATTGTCACAATCTCTTCAAAAAGAAGGTACAGATATTTTTTAAGTGGTTTTTATGATTTTTCTTGTGAAAGTCAAACTTTAACTTTAAAATGTGTGGTATTTTGGAATGCCTGGGTGGCTCAGTCAGTTGAGCATCTGACTCTTGATTTCATCTCAGATCATGATCCTAGGGTTGTGGGACTGAGCCCTGCATCGGGCTCTGTGCTGTGCATGAAGTATACTTTGGGTTCTGTCTCTCTCCCTCTGCCCCTTTCCCCTGCTCGCTCGCTCTCTCTCAATAATAAATAGATAGATAGATAGATAGATAGATAGATAGATAGATAGATAGATAAATAGTGATACATTAAAATATCTAGATTTTTAAAGAAGAAAGGTGTACAACTATTCATCAGTGTAATTCTATGCAGAATTATCACTGAGACGAGTGATTTTGGTAGATAGAATCATTCTGTCATTTCTTTATTAACTCTTTTTTGAGAACCCATTTATATACAAGTTACTTTGAGGCTGTGTAAGAGGCAGAGACATAAATATTTCTCTCTCTAGGGATTCATAATTTGGACAGGTATATGAGCTATATATCATGAGTTAGTTGTTATGAGTATAATATAGATAATACCTGTTATACTGTATGAGTTTAAATAATCTGAATGTGCACTGACTTTTGAATGACAACTAGGATTTGGATGAGAAGAGATGTATGTGAGAGGGTATATCAGAGAAACAGGTTGACATTGGAAAAATATAAGGTGTACTTAGGGAATAGTAAGCAGAGCTGTTTGACTATGGAGTAGAAAAATCAAACACAGGATTAATGCTTAGCTAACAGTAAAATTTTAAAACTGTGAGAACACTATGAAATTATCCTGCCATTGCTTTTATGTTGAGTTTCCCAGACTCTTGGCCTAGAGGTGAGAAGGAAGAGAACACCCTAGACGACAGGCTCTTGGCCTCTTCTGTTTAACTGAAGCAGTTTAGTTCTCCTTTCCCATTTCTTTCAATTTTCTCTTTCTAATTAAATGGAATGAATCTCCATTTAAGTCATTACGCATGCCATAAATGAATCTTTTTTTAATCCCAGTGATTGTTCTCCTTTGTCCTTGACTAGTCATCCAAACCAGTCAAATCTATTGCCTAAACATTCCTTATGCATGTCTTCTCTCTAATCTCACTGCAGATGCTTAAGTTCAAGTCTTTATCATGTCACAACAGCCTTTCACAGCTGTTTCTGCATCTGTCTTCCTTTACCCCCTGCAGGGTTCAAGAACTCTTCTTTATGGGTTCTTGGTAAGACTCTTAAATAAGCATCTCTGTCTCTCTATCTCTGTGTCTCTTTATTTTTTATATATTACCAGTGTCAGAACCCAAAACAGTCCAACAATTTAAAATAAAAGAGTTTGAAAATGCTTATTTGGTCCAACCTACTTATTTTACTAGATAGGGAATTTGGTACTCAGAGAAGTAAATGATATGCCATTGTTTAAAAGTTGAGCAAGGTTTTGTGAGGAAAACTCAGGTTTTCCAAATATTCACTGATAACTATTTCAACTATACTAGATGAAACTTTTGTTATGCCTGCAATGGAGAATCATTTTTTGAGCATATTCAAAAAATAGTAAATTATATTTTAGGACGATTAATATGAGGGCATTGTGTGAGAGGAACTGAAGA
The DNA here is from genome assembly GCF_018350175.1 of Felis catus. Lineage (NCBI taxonomy): Eukaryota > Metazoa > Chordata > Mammalia > Carnivora > Felidae > Felis > Felis catus. The sequence continues at coordinate 145,033,224 of NC_058368.1, read as the reverse complement.
AAGGGAAAGGACTAAAGGTGAAAACTGGGGAGAGGCTTTCCTAACAGTCTTGGTAAGAGCTGAAAAGCCTTTGAATGAGGGTAGCAGCAATTGAAATTGAAAATGAAAGATGAAAATGAAGGATAATAATTTTTTTTTTCAACGTTTATTTATTTTTGGGACAGAGAGAGACAGAGCTTGAACGGGGGAGGGGCAGAGAGAGAGGGAGACACAGAATCAGAAACGGGCTACAGGCTCCGAGCCATCAGCCCAGAGCCTGATGCGGGGCTCGAACTCCTGGACCGCGAGATCGTGACCTGGCTGAAGTCGGACGCTTAACCGACTGCGCCACCCAGGTGCCCCAAAAAATGAAGGATAATAAAGAAGAGTTATAAGAATCAAGGAAGACAAAAATTTTTTAAATTTGTAGTCAACACTACCGATGGACTTTGTGATGCCATTAGCAGAAATCTGAAATTTGGAAGGAAGAACATAGAGAAAGTGTATTCAGCTATAAGAATGGGTTTAATAATGAGAGAAAAAAGGTGAGTTAAGAATTGAGGCCTGGGCTCACAGTTTGTGAGTTTGAGCGCCACATCCAGCTCTCTTGCTTCGGATCCTCTGTCTTCCTCTCTCTGCCCTTTCCCATCTTGTTCTCTCTCTTTCTCTCAAAAATAAATAAACATTAAAAAAAAAAAAGAATTGAGGCCTGGGGATGGAAATTTATTTTTTTAAAAAAAGCCCACATTTAGGGGGTGATAGGAAGGAAGGAGCTAACATTAAGACAAGGGGAAAGTACCACTCAGTGTAAACACTTATCACACTAAGGGTAGACTCACTTAGATAGCTTGCCTGGTGTGTTCTGTATAGCCCAGGAAATTTCTCAGATCTGTTCACTAGTTCAGATACTTCTTATTTGAACTCTAGGGCAACTAATAAAATTTGTTTGGTATTAATGTACTATGTTGAGTTCCTAAGATATTCAAAAGCTGTTTATGGTTTTTGAAGCAAGACTTAAGACTCAAGCATTGTCAATGCCTGAATGATCTTTATAGGCCACAATTTCATTTTAGAAAGCAGTCATGTATTGTATAGGGGGAGAAGTAGATTCAGATTTAGGAGGAAAACTAAATGGACTTAAATGATCCATGACTTCTTCCAGAAGTTTTTGAAACTTAGATTAATAGGGAAATCTCTATATGTTAGCTCTCTTTCTTCATTACAACTTTGTTTTAGCAATCATGTATTGAATTGCTTATTAAGAGCAATGTAAAAGTTCTCATACCTAAGGGAAGTAAACATATAGGCTGTAAAAATATATCATGTTCAATTTTGTAGTCTAGTGTCTTATACTTAATTGGTACTCAATATTTGATGAAGGAATCTAAATTCTTGAGGCATGCTATTTATAAACGAAGTGCCCTACTTCCATGGGAACATTGTACTGCTCATATATGACCCATTCAATATTCCTTTTTCTTGCTTTTCCTTGATCATTATCTTATCTTCCGTATCACCTTATCTTAGCCCTCCTATCATCTTTATCCTTGGTTTGTCAGCTCTGAGATAGATATGAGAAGAGAAAATAAAGGAAAATATTTCAGAGCTGAATTCATATTATAATTTTTATTATGGACAAAAGCCCAAATACTAAGAGAAATGGAAAATCTTTAGATATCAAAAATGACTTCTGTATTGCTTACAATAGGACACTTTAATGTGTATTAGAAATTATGGGGATGTTTTCCTTGTGCAAATCTCATCAACAGTCCCATACACTAGACTATCTTCTTTCCTTTTTTCTCTAACCTGGGATATTCTTGTGAAAGGACATTGGGAGCTTGCTATAAATTAAATCTGTAAACCTATCCTATCACAGGTCACCTTCCTATGTACTCTTCTTATCTTTTCCAGATGATAAACATAACCTTTGATCTTTTTTCACTATTTTCCTTTGTCAGTTTTTCCTTCCACAGGGCCTACTCCTTTCTTTATGTCTAGGATTTTAATTTTATTCACTACAGAGACATACATAAAGTAACAATATGAACACTGGGAAGTTTGCAGAGAATTGGGAATCTCAGCAGGATTTTATGTTTGAAATATAAATAGAAGTTACTTGGTTTCATCTCCATGTCCACATTCCCAGTGAGATTACTTATTTACATTTACTTACTTGAGGGGCTGGTGGGGTGGGGGAGTGGAGTAGGTGGGGCATTTTAAGTCTCCTATTTGGGAATCATTCTTACCTAACTCCTGTCTTGATTGCTTGAGAGCTCAAGTTCAGACCAAGGTAGGTTTGAGCTGGCACCTCTGCCTGGTCCTTTAGAACTTGTGGTGTGCTTGGAAACCTCTCACTTTCTAAGTGGTCTCTCCTGAGGGCGCAATGAATAAGGAGGGCACTTTGCTAGCTGACCGTCCCTCAAAGGTTCTTTTCCTGCCCCTTCAGCTGCCTAACATTTAGTTTTCCATCAGCTTGTTCACTTGCTGAGACTTCCAGGCTAATTCTGCTGGTGAGAGAAACTAGGCTTTTGTGTTTTCAATGAATGTTTGGTATTAGTTTCTTCAGTTTCTTGGCAGTGTTACTGAGGGAAACTTTCTGCTTTTTATTACCATCTTCACTTGCTCCTGACCAGCTCCTATATTTTCCTGTGTCAAAGTGGTGCATCCAGTTAGATCATATACTGAGGCCTCTTTCTTATCTGAGAGATGCTTGTTTCTAGAACAAAAATGATTCCTCTTGCTTAGGAACCTTCCTGTTCCGATTGTTTCCCAGACATTCTCTGAATCAAACTCCTGGGCTTCTTTTCCAAATTTGAATTCTATTAAACATTGATAAACTTAAGCAGTTTCTACCCATGGAAAAAGATAGGCTATCCTCTTAAATCCTTTGCATAACAAATCGTACAAGTAAAATTCTGCCTGTTCAATGAGGACTTTCCTAACTATTCCAACATAGGTAAATTCAGCAAGGCTGAATTAAAACAAACAAAAAATTTATCTCAGTAATTTTCTTTGAAGTAAAAAAGAGCCAGTAGGATTTTTTTTCTTCTTTTACGAAATTTAAGAAGTGATAATTATATATAGTTTTCTGTAATTTAAATGTGTATGTCATTCTCATGGGCTTTTAATATCTATCTGGAACAAAAGCAGCTGTTGCTTACCTTACTCATATCAAAAGACTAAAATAGCAATAATGGGAGGTGTTTAGGGAAATAGAGTTGATTTACTTAATTTGGATTTTAAAAAAATTGAGGACTTTTTAAAGACTGCAATTTCGCTAAAGCCCTTTTAATTAGTTAGTTAATTAATTAATTTTTACCCAATAATAGAAATTAATTAGAAATCCAAAGAAGGAATAATAGATCTTGTTATTAAATATTTGTAGAGAAAAAATTGTGCATATTTTTCCCTTGTGTAAAGTATAAGTAGATAGATACTTTACTCTAGTGCTGCTGTCAAGAATAAAAATATAAGAGCTGTCTTTCTGTTTTGGAGAATCAATGAGTTGAGTCAGAGTTAATTCATAAGGTAATTCAATTTAAGGTTTTTATTTTTGTAATTTTTTATTTACAAAGAGGAAGTTGTGTTTTTTTGTTTTTTTTGTTGTTAAAGAATCTTCTGAGGGAGGATCACCTTTTAAAATAAATAACAAGAAATACAAATTCTACTTAATAAAATATTTTTTAGAAGATTTAATTCTACATAATGAAAATTAGAGAAAGGAAGAGAATAGGAATCAAGGATAAGACCTTGATATTTAGGAAAGCTCTGAAAGTCAAAGGTTAATTTATATATTAAACTAATGTTCTAATGAGAAAAAAAATTCAGCCCTTTAATTCAAATATATAGGTAAATAGTGATCAGATTCATTTAAAATACTTAAAATTCTTATCACATGAGATCTTTGTATCTTTTCATTTTAAGTGGAGAAAAAAAATGCTCTTTATTTATTTTTTTTTTTTTAGTTTATTTATTTATTTTGACAGAGAGCATGGGCACAAGTTGGGGAGGGGCAGAAAGAGGAGGGAGATTATTCCAAGTAGGCTCCTCACCGGCAGTGTGGAGCCCAGGTGGGGCCCAGGAATCGTGAAATCAGACCTGAGCTGAAACCAAGAGCTGGACATTCAACCGACTGAGACACCCAGGTACCCCAAAAATGCCCTTTAATTAACCTGGTCCAGAATATTAAAAGATAAGTAAAAAGTACATTTTTATCATTTTGAAAGATTGTAGGAGATACTGTTAGATTTCTCAGTTAATATTTTCATTTTCAATGAGAAATAATATATACATATATTATTTACTATATGTATGTATATTCATACATATACATATATTCTTGAGAGAGAGAGCGTGAGTGTGTGCACATGCCTAAGCAGGGAAGGGGCAGAGGGAGAGGGAGAATCCCAAGCAGGTTCCACACCCAGCATGGAGCCTGACATGAGGCTTGATCTCAGGACCATGAGACCATGACCTGAACTGAAAATCAAGAGTTGGATGCTTAACTGACTGAGCCACCCATGCACCCCTACAATGTATTTTATAATATCTTGTATATTCAGTGATGTCATTAAAAAGATCTGATCATCAGTGTGTATCTGTATGAAATATTTAAATTTTAAAGCTGTTGAGATATTTTGCTTTGTATTATGACTTACAATATTTAGTGTTTAAGGCCTTTGTTACCACTTTACCTAGATTTGAAATTATGGTAGCCTTGTGGCCAAATTTATTTATTTGGCTTATTAAAAATATAAGCAAGACTATGCAAACTAATGTACTATGTTTATATTTGACATTTAGTTTATAGAGTTTAATTTACCATACCTATGCCCTGTGCTCAGAAAAAAAAAAAAAAATAGAAAAGATTTTGTCTTTGGAGCATCTAACAAATTTCAAAATGAAAAAGACAATCTGTAACTTCCTGCCTGCTAGTCATTTCCAATAATTTTAGAAAACTCCTCTCCCCTTTTAATTTTAAAGCTGTTTTTCTCATGGATTTTCCTGATATTACTTGAATAAGATCAGTACAAACGATACCACATTTTATCAAACTTATTTGATGATGTATTAAGAATGTATCTAAAATTTAAGAATTTCTTCTCAGGTTATAAGTCAAATAATTTATCAAAAAAAATCTTGTTTTTTGCTATATCAACACACTATGCAAAAACAAGTAGAGATATCACAACATTTATACTCATGATCAGTTGAATTGTGAAGGTTTTATATAATAGCATCCTTCCTATTAAGTCAATGAGCACCATATTTAAACATTAATGTCTTTAAAAAAATACATGTGTTTTTAAACAGCTCTGAAATGGATATGCATCTCATGAACAACTAAGAGAGTTTCATGCCATGATCTAATTATCTGGCAGTATTTTTCTGTCTTCCTAATGATACATAAAATAATTGTGATCATTGTGAGTATTAAGATAATGGCCATCTTATTGATGAATTGTGATTATGGTAGATACGTAGTGTTTCTGGACAGAGAAAATAGTAGTAAATTATATTTTTTCAACAGTCCACTCATCTTTTATACTTTACAGTGCATGTTTTGGAGTGCCTGCCTCACTCAGTCAATAGAGCATGTGACTCTTGATCTCAAGGTTGTGAGTTCAAGCCCCACATTGGGTGTAGAGCTTAAAAAAACAAAAAAACCAGGCAAACAAAAAACCAAACATGATTTTTTCCTCATGTGCAATGTGGTAAAATATTTTGAATGATGGGATATACATATTTTCATTACTAGGTTCAAATTTTGTGTAAATTGTTTAATAACATTAAGCTATTCAGAAGAACACTTAGAGCCTTATTTGTATATGTTCATTGTATATACTTTTTCAAAATGATAGTATAGAGGCCACAGAAGTGTTTTCATAAAATTTAACTAATAAAAACAGTTTTATGTTAAATGGTGAACCCAATAACAAATAATTGTCATAATTTCTAGTTTTTAAGTTTTTTGAGAAATGATTGTAGTTTTGTTTTTATTGTACATATTGTTATCATTTCAGGAGAGCTGTTACTGGTTGAAGCCTCAACTTTTTTCCTCTTGAGCCTGATCAGTCTTTTCATATCCATTGTGACTTTTTACATTTTTCAAAGATGGTGACAGTATCTCCCATCCCCCATATTCTTCTGCTTGTGACCTTGCCACTCTTCCATCAAGAGGTGGAGTCCAATTTCCTTTCCCTTGAATCTGAGCTGACCTTAGTGACTTGCTTGTAATCAGTAAAATATGAGGGAAGTGATGCTATGTGACTTCTGAGGCTAGGTCAGAAGAAGTCTTGCATCTTTTGCTTTGGTATCTTGGAATGCTTGCTTTTCAGCCGTTGCTTCTCAGGATGCTCCCTCTTAAAGCTGTATCACCATTCTATAAGAAATGCAGTCCCAAGATTAGCAGTGTCTCTACCTTCCAGTCGTTTGAGGAAGAGCCATTAGTGAAGAAGCCATTTATGAAGAAGTCCTTAGCTGTTTGAGTTTTCCCAGCTGAGGCACAGATATCCCAGAGTCTGTAGAGATGGCCATTTCTACTGTTCACTGTCCAAAGTTCTGAACTACATAACCCATGAGCATAATAAAAAAGTTGTTATTTTATCTGCTACTAACTTTGGGAAGGTTTGTTATACAGCAATAGATAATGAGAATAGTACTTAGTATCTGGAAGTGGGGTGCTACTGTAACAAAAAGAAAAGGACATAGTATCAGCTGGTGGGTGGACAAGAAATCATGGAACTTGAGATAAATTCATGGAGACTATGAGGGCTTGAAAGAAAGTAATGCCAATATTATTTGAAACTGGAAATAAGAATATCTTTGTTATCTAGTGGCAGAAAGTTTAGGAAAACTGTCCACCTATGGTAACATGGAAAATAGAAAGTGTACTTAGTGAACTGATGCATCTGGCAAAGGAGGGTATGATAAAGAATGTCCAAAGTGTTTTCAGCTGTTTCTTTTAGCTATACCTTATGAAATGTGGATGGGGAGAGAGGAGTTAAAAAAGAAATTCTTGTTTTCAAGCAGAATTTGGAGGAAATGTAAAGGGCTCAGGAAAGTTTTTCCAGCCTGCAAAGGTTCTCAAAGGGCCTAAGGATGAAGATCAAATCCAGAGCAAAGTTTGGAAAATGTGGTCTCAAGGTAAAAATGAAACTAAGGTGTAACTATAAAACCTTTTTTAAGATCTCAGAAAAATTTGAGGCGGCCCTCATAGATTCTCTTAGACACACAAAAAAAAAACCTTTCAGGAATCTTAATGGCACAACTTCCAGTTTTTCTCTGGTAAACAAAAGGGCTTCCAGGAATCTTCAGGACCTTGTCCCACAGCAGCCTCACAGAGGGCCCAAGGTACAGAAGGACTTATTTCAGTGACATCTGTGGGCATAGCATTTGCTTGAATGAGTGGGCTTATAAAATATGTTTTTGAAACATAAGAAACCTATAAAGCTTTTTAAAAGAATTCTATCAGCCTGGGGTGCCTGGGTGACTCAGTTGAGTGTCCAGCTCTTGATTTCTGCTCAGGTCATGATCTCACAGTTTGTGAGTTTGAGCCCCACGTGGGTCTCCATGCTGACAGCACAGAGCCTGCTTGGGATTCGTTCTCTGTCTTCTCTCTCTGCCCCTCCCTTGCTCGTGCCCCTCCCACCCCATTTAAGCAAAAAACACTGATATAAATACTTAATTTGTTGCGGTCAAGTTTGTAGAAAGACTCAATAATAGTGTAATGCCTTTTGCTTTTATATTTTAAATATGTATACCCTAAATATTGATATTTTTTATTTTCTATTGTTTAGCATATTTAGTCAGAGTTTGAAAAGTTATAAGGAAAGCATTTCTGAAGGAGAGAATTGCCTTTCTGTACTAGTCTAATGTCTATTCTACTATACTATTTTGTTGCTATGGTAAGAAAAATAGGCAAAATAATTTGTAAGGAATTTAGCATTTTTCCTTTTTAAATTTGTGATTACTAGATTATATCTGGTTTCTCCCTTCCTTTTTCCTGTCTCATATACTCAGCTGTTCCTTACAATCTTTTCCTGTGATTCTGAATTATTTATAACAGTGCTTAAATTGTTATAGAACATTGGTGTGGATTTTATTTTCTAACTAAGATACATGTAGGATCTTTAACTTTGTAGTTCCTTAGTATATGTTATGCATTATTTGTGATCCATGATAGAAATATCTAAAAATTATTACATGTGGTTAATCTTAGATTTCCAGCATCTAATCTATATCTTTTATTTTTAAAAAGGCAGACCATCTCAACACTTTTTAAAAAAATTGTTCCTTCTTTAATTAAAAATATATTTATTGACCTTGCCAGACACAATCCTTAGTGATGAAGATTTGGAAATAAAACAGAGCCCCAGTGTTTAAAGAGCTTCTGTCTCATAGGGGACATAAGTCAAAAGATGATTGACAATAAAATGTGCTCTGGCAAAAAAAAATAAACAGCATATTATGGAAACATTCGGGGGATGGGCTTAAAAACCTAGCCTGCACAGTTGACAGAAGGCTTTCAGGAGGAGCTTTGGAGGAGATTAGAACTGGCTAAGTTTCATGAGTGCAGAAAAATTGAGATCATATTCTCCTCTGTCTCCTCACTGCCTACTACAGTGCCTAGAATGTAGTGCATATTTGATGGTGATTAAAAAGCAGGGATATCTACCTGAATTTTGATAGAGCATTTTGGGATGAGTTGAGAGAATAAGTGAAAGACACAGCCTGTAGAAAAGTTTTTGTCCTTGGAAAAATCCTCTCCTGAATCAGAGGCAGGCCTATTCATTCTCTCTCCCTCTCTCTCTCTCTTTCCCTTTCTCTTTCCTTCCCCACCCTCCATGATATCTACAGGCTTTGACCATTCACTGTCTCTTGTTTGTAAGCAAATTGCTATGACGTCTTGGTGACTTGTCCTAGAAGTTAGACAATAAAATTTAATATTTTCACCATCCCTGTGAAAAGCCCCTTCTGGTCTAAAAATTATGTTCATTTGTTTTTGTTAAAAGTGTTTTTATTGAAGAATAGGGGGGGAATAGGAACTTACTCCTTTCAGTCTTGAATAAAGTAAAAATGATGTAACTGGACTCATCATAAAACCTTTAATGATATAACTGGCTAATAACATCATTAGCCTGGAATTTTTGGCCTGGGCAAAAAGAGGTTAGGCATCTTCCCTTTCTCCTAACAGTGGTCCCATTGGCAAAAGCTCACCTTCAGATGTCAGGTTATCAGGCACTCCCTTTGCCATACATTCCCAAATGGCAACCCCGCTGTGGGGTCCTGGATCTTTCAGATGATTTAAGATTTACTCTCCTCAGAAGAGTAAGAGCAACGGTGTTAATACCAGGTTACTGCTTGGTACTATACATTGTTTAGAGAATAAAGACAGTCAGATTTCTTTGCATTTCTCATGAAAGAGAGGTTACAGTTTTTGTGATTAAGGATCTAAGTAGGGTTTGACCAGACTCTTTTTTTTTTTATTTTTTAAATTCATTTTTGAGAGACAGAGAGAGACAGAGCATGAGTGGGGAAGGGGCAGAGAGAGAGACACACAGAGAATCTGAAGCAGGCTCCAGGCTCTGAGCTGTCAGCACAGAGCCTGACATGGGGCTCGAACTCACGAACTGCGAGATCATGACCCGAGTCGAAGTCGGATGCTCAACCAACTGAGCCAACCAGATCCCCTAAGCACCTGACTTTTGATCTCAGCTTAGGTCATGATCTCACGGTTCCTGAGATAGAGCCCCCCATCAGACTCCATGCTGATCGCACGAAACCTGCTTAGATTCTCTCTCACCCTCTCTGCCTCTCCTGTGACTCAGGTGCACATGCACATGTGCACTTACTTCCTTTCTCAAAATAAATAAATATACCTTTTTTTTTTCTTTTTAAATTCTGAAACACACACACAAAAAGTCCACTCAGGTATCAGGGTGGGTTGGAGGAAACAAAACTAGAGGTAGGGATGTACAGACTGTTTTTTTCACTTCCTGTGTCTGTGTAACAAAATTATATCAGGAACATAATGGTGTAGAGCTTTTGTTATGCTGCTGGATTCCTTCGTTGAGGAATTTGGATAGGGTGTAGTGGGGATGGCTGGTCTCTACTCTGTGGTATTTTATACCTCTGTAATAAAAGATATCACTCCATTATCTTCTGTATGGCAAATTATTATCAGAAGTTTGTTGTAATTCCTTTTTTTTCTAGATGCCATCTATCTATCTGTCTATCTATATATATTTATTATGGGATTTGAATATAATACATCTATGTATGATACTTATCCTACTTGATGCTTTCTGAGCAAGTCGAATCTGTGTTTTGTTACATTTTACTAATTATGAACAGTTGTCAGCTATTCAAATATCTTCAAATATTTTTTTCTGTAATCTTTTTTACCTCTTTTCCTTACAGGTGTGTTACACTTTTATATTGTCACATAGTACTTGAATGATCTGTTCTCTTTTTTATTCATACTTGTGTTTTTTATTTTTTTTAATTGTGTGTGTTTTTTTTTTTTTTTTTTTTTTAGTTTACTCTTTGTGTTTCACGGTGAGTGATTTTTATTTACTTATTTTCAGGTTGACTGATGATTTCCTCACTGTGTTGAGCTTACTGATGAGTTTGTCAAAGGCAGCCTTTATCTCTGTTACTGTGTTTTTATTTCCATCTTTTGATTTGATTTGATTTGATTTTCTTTTATAGTTTCCATCTCTACTGAAATTTTCCATTTGTTCTGGCTTTTGGTCAACCTTTTTACACTGGAATATATTAACATATTAATCACAGATACTTTAAATTTCTTGCCTGATAATGCCACTAACTTTCTCATATCAATTTATTTCTTTGTTGGTTGACTATGTGCTTGGTTTTTTTTTTTTTTTTCCTTCTTTTTTCATATGGCTTGTACTTTTTGACTGAAAGCTAAATATCTTGTCTAGGACAGTGGAGACTGAGATAAATTTTATTCTGCTTAAAAATTGACATGCTCTTTTTTTTCCTAGTCCTTTCATGTATGGGGAGAGCAGTTAAGTTAATATAGTCAGGGGTTTTGCTGGGGTCGGGTTTTGTTGTTGCTTTGGTATCAGTGCACTGTGGGCTTCAGATTTCTCTAGCATTATTTTGTGTTCAGAATAGAGGCTGGTTTGCTCAAGGGTTTAACCCAATATCTGGTCTATCTTCACCCCAAAATCTTTAATTTGTTTCTGAGTCTTACACAGGGTCTCTTGTTACTATCTGGAACCTCCCCTAAAAGTAGACTCTTTATTTGTTACTTGATAATTACTGGCCTGGCAGTATAGGACATGGGGTGACATGCTTTGTTCTGAGTCAGCCTCAGTGTTACTGGAAGGTTGTTTCCCTGAGTGTCTTGGGTGTCACATTGTGAGCAATCCTGTCTTATCCCAGTGGTGGAGGACCACTAGTAGTAAATTCCAGATGTTTTTTTCTTCCTTTCCCTCCAGGGATGGAGGGCTTTTTTTCTGTTCTTTTCCTTCAGCTTGACTCTTCACCTGTGCCCTGAGGGCTACAGGGGTTTTTGACCTTTCATCCTTAGTTTCAGGTTTTTTTGTTTTTTGAGGGGAGAGGGACTAAGTGGGACTTTGTGCTTTTTTCACAGTAGCTGCTTTTCCGGTCCTCCAGGCCTTCTATTTGAGGGAGGTCTCTCCAATCTCTTCTTCCCCCCCAACTTTTTTTGCCCTCTGAGGAATGTGAGAAGACTTAGTGAGTAGATGAGCATTCATTCCCCCGATGTTTCTGGCTCCCAGGGATTCTCTATTCTCATGCTGGTTCACACTCAGCCTTTAGCAGTTTGTTAGAAATTTTAGCTGAGTCCTTATCAGCCTGTATTCCATCTGTCATCTGCTTCAGGTAGCCAAGTGCTCACGTCCTGTTTCTCCTTGGAGGTGTCTGTCTTACTTAGATGAGCTCTCTTAGGGGCTCAAGAAAATTTGTAGATTAACTGCCTTTTTTGTTTGTGTGTGATGAGGTTGGAAACAATACTGTTTCCAGCTTTCTACATCTTATGTGGAAAGCATATGAGTAGGCCCCTCAATACATAATCACTATTAAACTGCATCACTTACAGTACTTACTGGATTACACATATGACCTGAAAGATCCACAGTTAATTACCACTTTGATTTTCCTTCTGATACATTCCTTTTAAATCTCTGGCAAGAGCCTGATAATTCCTCTTTGCAACACTTCCCTCCTCATTCCAAACATATCTCTAAGTCCTCTTCTGAGAGACACAGTTTGAAATACATTGGTGGGGAAAGGAAAATCTCATTTTTAAGAAGTAGAGAAATCCGGGCCCTAATATAAGCTCTTCTTTTATTGATTCATCTGACATCAATCACTTATCCAGATGAACCTCTTTTTTTAACTTTTAGAAAGGGATGTTAAAATGTTCACTACTCTTACAGGATTGTTTTATGACTCAAATGACTATGGTGTGTAAATGATCTCTGAGAAATGTAAAAGTCTATGCAAATTGTGATTTTTATTATTGCCTTTTCCTATATAATTTCTACTCATGAGTGCATTTATTTTTACCAAGATTAAGTGGACCAGCTATAATCTATCTGACTTCCTGTTTTTGATTTATTTAAAGAACTTTTTATTATTGGTTAAAGGCATGGTAAGAGCTTGAATTGTTTTTTTGTTTTAACTAACTTCTAATTTGAACCTCTCATGCTCTATTACATAGACTTCCCTGTTTTTCTTTGTGGTCAGAATTTTCTTATCTCAAATTATAACTTTTTACCGTTAAAGATCTTTTTCAACTGTTAGTTGTCCACGTAAAAGTTCATTTGCTACCATTTGATTTTTTTGAAGCTCTGAATTTTTGATATGTGATCTTATTTCTTTTTTGTTTCTAATAAGTTTGTTGTAAAGTTTCTAGGCATCTTGTCATTAGTTGTTTTTTAAAAACTTCTTTGAAAAGACTATCTCATTTATTCATAATTTTTTTTGGAAAACTTGGTGACTCCATGGCTATTTTAGGAGAAGATTGAGCTTGGTTAACAAGTATTTACTAAGTACTCATCTACTTGTACTTCAGATGTCAGTAATCATCCTTCATAGGGACTTAACAACCAACATGTTCTGCACCAATATGGTGGCAAACACAGAGAATCACTGGACTCAGCATCTCCCTCTACCACTGCTTTCTTCTTCATAGAAAATGTTGTTCCAGGTTTCCTTCCTTTCATTCCATTACCTTGAACCCTTTTTGCAAATCACTTTTCAGTTTATTCTATTTCAAGCAGTATTTTTCCCCTCATATGTACACACATCTTATTTAAATTTTCTTCTTTTCTAAATATGGTTTAGTTATTATACTAAAATATTTCTCTTTTGCTCATACTCTTACGAAGAACCTCAAACAACCTTAATCACAAATGAGAAGGATCAAAATGCAATTACTACTTTACTTGTATTAAGAATGAAATATTCATACATTTAATGGAAATGAGACAAAATATAGTAATAGCCTGGGGCAGGGGGCCCCAAGAACCCCCAGAAATACAGTGAGTTACTAGAAAGATTCACAGAACTCAGCATATAGCCACACTTGCTGATATAATTATTATAGCAAAACTTATAAAGAAAAAAAAAAGGCAAGGGAAGGATGGAAGAAAAAGCAAAAGGCTCACAGGAGGAAGTCTGGAGGATTTCAAATTTAAGCTTCCAAGAGCCCTTTCTTAGTAGGGTCACACAAGTTGCACTGAATTACTCCAGCAACTAGTTGTGGTCACAAATGTGAAACATCTACCAGGAAGCTCATTTGAGCTCAGTGTCAAAGGTTTTTATTGGGGGGGGGGGGGGCTAGTCATGTAGACACCCTCTGCCTAGTATATACCAAAATTCAAACTCCTAGAAGGAAAGCAGATGTTTAGTATAAACCATATTGTTTGTGCAAGCAGTTTAGACATAGTGAGCCACCATTTTGTGAATGGTGTGAACCCTCCTGAAATCAAAACTCCCAGCAACCAGCCAAAGGCTGTGCTTACACCCAGGCCTTTCTAAGGATGTCAACCTAAAGCCTGTGATGTTAACTTTTCTCTCTCTCTCTCTCTCTTTTTTTTTTTTTTTTTTTGTATACTGCAGTTAGACTTTGAAAGTCCGTCCAGAAAGCATCCAAAAGTTGTATTCAGAATCAGTACAGAACTCTGGTATGTTTCCTCATGTTCTGCTAATTGAATAAACACTAGCATTTATTATAAGCTATAAGAATCTTAGGAAATAATTTTCTATTACTTTTCACCTCAAATAGTATTTCTATTATTGTAAATTTAAAAGGCTTTTTTATTGAAAGCCTGGAAATTTTATAACATGTTTTCTTACATAAAAGAAATTCTAATTTTCAAACAACTGATTTGCAAATGAAATTTTATAATAAAACCTAGTTTTAGGATTTTCTTAATTGTAGTTTACACAGAAGGAAAAAATTTTAGTAGATTGTATTCACTGGGGAAGGCTTTAAGAAGGAAATTGAAATCGAACTGAAGCAGGGTGGGGGGAAAGGACAAAGAATATGCCAGGGAAACCCAATAACATGACTAAGGGAAGATTGAGGATGAGTGGCTCGAAGAGGAGAGGTACTCGTGTATTAATTACTATTCAGAAGCAAACAGAAACTCACAATTATTTTTTGCATCCATGCTCCTGAGGCACAGGATATATGTATTTTATGTTTTTGTTCATTCTAAAACTATAGGATGATCTACTTTTCTTATTTTTTTTAATGAAGCATATTATATATTTCTTTTGTTATGTTTCATAATCTTAAACTATTTAACTCACAGGTTGTTTTGAAGATGCAGTAAGATGTGTGAAAAAGATATGTGAAAGTATTTATGGCCATCATTTAAAAAAATTTTAACTGTCTCATCCTAATGAGTTAAATTAGGCATATACTTCACATATAATTTTATTATGTATGGAATTTCTGGGCACAGCACTTTTATGTATCTCCCTCAGCTTGCTCTTACTTGTTCTCCTGCTACCTGACTGAATATTCAGTCAGCTGTTACAGAACCTAGTCTGGATTACCCAGCGGAAGAACCAAGCAGCACTCAGAGATCTTGGGAGGCGGCAAGTTTATTTCACACCAGCAGGCTCAGAGGAGATCACTCTCCAGAGGTCTGAGCCCTGAGTGTGTAAGCAGAGGGAACAATTTATAGTCCGTTACTTCTGCATTCCTCATTAGTAGTAATTTGGCGTGGGCAAGTGGGGTAGGAAGAAGAACCCGGAAGGGGAGTCTGGTCAGAGACTGGAATTTCCCTGTCAGTCCTGTTGGCCATCTAATAACAGATTTTTTCCCTATCAATGCCAGAAGGTCTTCTTGCTGCTAAACATTACAGTTCTTTAATTCTATAGTGTAGCATAGGTGTCTAGTATTTATATATGTGTTGGTTTTGGTTTTCATGCTTCTTCATATCATATAGTTTCCTTATTTGGCCTTTGTTTCCTGTGTTTTCCTCTGGCACACCACTCAACTATTTGGAGAGCAACTTTTATAAGACCCAATCTTCGGTACTTGAGTTTCCTTGCAATAATTTTTATGGTTAAAATAGAATTTAAAAGTGTTGTCAATTCCAGGATAGCAAAGCTATATAACAAAAGTCCTTTCTTTGTGCTAATAAGAGAAGTAAAGTATTTCATGAGTGCCTAGTGCCTAGCCTAAAGCTGTCTCACACATTGTTATTATGTATGACTATTTGACTCATTATAAAAAATTGAGTATATTATCTAATTCTTTCAAATGTAAGATATATTGCAAGAATTATTAGAAATTCAGCTAAATAATCATTGCCTCATAATACAATAAAACTCTTGGTAAATATCTAGATAAATCATTAAAAATTTTAGGCCAAATATTTGAATATGTCACTGATCACTCCAAAAAAAAACCCACGTGGTTGTTAACAATAGCTCAATAATTGGCTGATATATTCTCTTCTCTCCAGATTTCTGATGTATGTAGAAATATCCTTAAAGTTCATTAAATAATACCTATTAATGAGCAGGGGAGGGGCACACAGAGAGGTGGACACAGAATCTGAAGCAGGCTTCAGGCTCTGAGCTGTCAGCACAGAGCCAGGTGCAAGGCTCGAACTCACGGACTGCAAGATCATGACCTGAGCTGAAGTCTGATGCTTAACCAACTGAGCCACCCAGGTGCTGCCTCCCTGCCCCATTTATTCTGTTTAAAAGCCAAGAAGCTGTGACTTGGTAATAGTTTTTATAATTCTGTTCTCCTTAATCTAATAAATTCTAAAACTCATTGGGCAATGATAGGAAACCATATTTCAGATGGAAAATGTGTCAAGTGTCTACTTTTTAGGATGAAGTAGAAACATACATGAGGATAGCACCTATTTATGTGTTTGATTAACTAATTTTCAGAATAGTTCCTTTGTTATTTATATTTTGAAATGTTATCTATATGTTAAAACAGGATAGTAACACATCTGATCATGTGTTTACTATCCGATTTCAATAATCATTACAAAATTATCTTTATATTTATGTCACTTGCATATATTCTATAAATGAGAAATATGTGTTAGAGAATTATACTGTGTAAAAGAAGTCTAATACAAAACTTGAGTACATATACATTAGGTTTAATATAAATTTTCAGAAGAATGCTTGCTTTTTGTGAATTTACAAGAATACTTATTGAACCAAATATTATTAAATGATTAAAATGGAAGAAGTCTCATCTTTTGTACCATAAATTGTTTAAAGTATAATTTCATTAAAATAAAGAGAACTTAATTTTGTTAATTAGCTTATTTTATTTTTAATATTTTTTAAAGTTTGTAAAGAGAAAGAAGTAGCAACTCGTCATAGAGCTAACCCCTAAACTAAGGCAAATACTTTTGTCTTGTGAAGATGGCTTTTCTTAGACAAAACAACCAGAGCTTTAACTTAATACTTAAACAAACTGTGCTTATATTTCAAGGGAAAAGCTATTTACTTTGAGATTCAGTTTAAGAGCTCTTCACAAAACTGGGAAAAAGCAAAGCCTTAGCTGAGATAGAACTTGATTGCTACTGATAAGGACATTTCTGTTTCTGATCTAGTGATCTTTACATCTAAATTTCTGAAAAAAAAATTAATTAGAATTTATAGCTAGAATGAAGTTAAATTAATCAAGGTATTTGTTTTTGAAGCAATTATATAAGCTCATGTTTTAGATTGCTTTTCAGTACATATTCTTGCTTGAAAGGAGCCAATCAAATGGGAAATATTGAGGAGACAAGGCACAGAAAGAGATTGTGTTATAAGAATAAGACTACTCTTTTTATAGTTTTCTATATAACATAAAATACATTTTATTTCCTTGTACTCATATACTTAAAAATCATTGTACTATGCTCAATTTTAGGCAACCAGTAGCTATAAGTAATAGATTTCCCAAGCAGAAACATTTTCCTCTCTGTCTTCTATGGGCCAAGTCATTTTTCTGTCTACTATCTTTTAAAAGGCCAAAATTGAATTTTTCAACTTAGTAGTTACTCTTACTCTCAGTGGATTCTTTCTTCTTGGTTCTGAAGGTTCCTATTAACATGGTACAGACTCCACAAAATTGTAAGGTATAAAGTAACTGATGTTTGGGGCTGAAGGTGACTTTTCAGATCATTTAGTCAAACACACAGTTATTTTACATTTAACCCAGGTGTCACTTGAAGCCTTCTACCAATCCTGTGGCCTCTGTAGTATTGCTGCACATATGCCCTCAGGGATTATATGCTCGTAGTTACTTCCAGCTTCAAATTTGGACTCAGGGGACTTTTCATCTTACTTGCACTTTATCTACTAATCATTTTCTCTGTGTTTGTTATAGACCTTGGCAATAAATGGTGTGATTGAATTGTAATCAGTTGGTACTAGGTACTAATACTAGTACATTAGTTACTAGATCATTCATGTACCTATGAGAACCAAAGTAGTGGACTGTGTATTTGACCTATAAAATTTGTGTTTTTATTTAATTTTCACCTGGATTTCTTGGTGTTCTAGGTAGAAAAGCAGAATATTTTGTATTTGGTTTATATGTTGTCCTTCATTTTTAGATCTGAGATATTAAGTGATAATTAAATTGAAGATTACCTTTAATCATTTACGCCTTAAAAATAGGGTACTGGGATAAAAAATAGACCCAGAAGCTGATCGACCCAGAAGCTGAGCACTGTAAAATTACCATTGGATATTAATATATGGTGTCATCGTATGTCCTTGCCTTCTGTTCACAAAACATTTTTTATCCTCACACATGAAGTCTTTTTTTAAGGAGAATCCCAGTTAAAATATTTTGCATCATAAATGCCTTGACATGGAACACACTTGTACTTGATATAATATGCTTGCCTGAAAATGTACTTAAGATATCTGGGTTGTTATCGTAGCTGTCATCATCTCTGATAAGGTATCAGTCTTTCTCATCCAGAACCAATTTATCAGGGTTACATAGTATTTCTAATACAAATCAGAAATTTGTGGCTTTTGTATTTTTAATACAAATCAGAAAAACAATAAAGTGTGGGGATATGAAAATCCCAGATTGGGACACTAGACACCGTGATGCCGTTTCCCCAACCAAAAATTAAAATTTGCAGTCTGAAATTAGAACTAATGTAGAAAACTAGTGTGTGTCTTGATTTTGCATTAGATATCTTTTGGTCAAATTGTCAACTTATTTATCCTTCCCTACACGCCTGGCTCAGTAGGTGCTCAGTAAATATTCATGAGCTTGAGTTGAATTTGGAGTTAACATGGCTGATGGTGTTTTACTGCCCACCTGAGCAAAGCCAAGAGTATGACCTAATATACTTTTCCACTGTTTAGGATATATCACTCTGAATATGTTTCTTCTCCTACCAGCATAGCTTCTTTTTCTTCTAATTGCTGTACAGTTAGATTTTTCTGAAAAAAAATTCAACAGTAGTAAACCATTTCTTTAGTTCTGCTTTAGTATCTTGATTTATAGAGACTATACTTTGATGGAAATACAGGCATTTCTATTCTGTGAAAAGCCACTTAGCCCAACCTCATACCACTCCTTCCCTAAAATTCAAATTTTCAAAATGGAAACCAGGAAGCAGTAATTTTTGTTTGTTTTACAGAAAATTTCTTCAAGGCCTTTGAAATAGTAAGCTTTCTTAAATACATTATATGTTATTTCTAGAACATCAACTCCTTAACTGGGCTGGAGGGTAGATAAACTGAAAACTAAATTGTTGAATTACTATCAAATTAAGATCAGAAATTAAAGCATCTCTTAAATTAAAAAAGCATACCTACTGGCAAGTTCTTATGAATACGTGGTGCAAAATATATAATTATAATTATATATTTATATATAATTTAAAATATATATAAAATATATATAATATATATATTATATATATAATATATATATATATTATATATAATATATATATAATATATATATATATATAATTAATGTGAAAAATTGTTGCTGGCAGTTAAATGACAGGAACTGGCAAAACTATTCACCAGGTAGTATCTAGGGGCTCTTTGACAGCTTCCTTTCCTTATTGTGAAAGCCTTTATCCAATTACTTAATATTGTGCATGTGTGTGTTTGTGTGCTCGCACATGCATGTGTGCGTCAGTGCGTGTGCATGCCTGCGCTGAAGGGCCAGGTGCTATTTTTGCTGTTAGTTACTTGAAACTATAGGGTTGAACGCATATATTTTGTAACCAGAATATGTCCACTCCTATCTGTACAGTAGATGAGGACAGAAACAGCTAAGGTTAAAATGAAAAACATAGTGAAGTTACTCATCTTTAAATCATCCATAATGAGGTCTGTACATATTAATGTAATGTGATCTCTTTTCCCTTTGTCAGTCCTCTTCTTGCACCTTAATACTCAGAACTGCTTCCATGCTAATTTTTCTCTTTTGCCCTCATCATTGATTTTGTTATCCTCAATAGGATGACTCTCCAGTCCCTTTCAAGCTTTAATCTTCTCTCTCCATTTGGTCTCTTGGACATTTACACTTGTATATCAGTCTGCCACTTTCAATTCAGGGTTTTAAAAGCAAAATCACCCCACCCCTAGCCAAACCTAAACAAAGAAAATGTGAAAAAACAATAAGAAACTTGTTTGTCCCTTCTAGATTTCACAATTCTTTTTCTGATGTAATCTTTCTTCTATCCTCCCAGGATTTGAAATGAATGTTTGACTCCTCCCCCTCTCTGCCAACATCCTCCAAATGATTTTTGCCTCTTGCTACCTTCCCTGATACCAGACTAATAGTTCCAAAATTATTGCTTTAATCATGTAATTCCTGTGCTCAAAAATGTTTAATGATTTCTTAGTACTTTCAGGAAGAAATCCACATTTCTTTACCTGGCATTAAGATTCATGATTATCTGCTTCTATTAGTTCCATTAGTTTCTACTCCCATCTGCTTCAGTCATGTTTGCTAGAATGTTTTCCTGTGTATATACATTAAAGCTATGCTTAAACCCGGTACTTTAAAACATCCAGCCCTTTCTCAGTCACATGGCTTTGGAAATGTTTCCCTGATGTTTTCTAACGGTTAAATCTGTTAAACTTAATCCATCTTTTGAGCTATCCTAGATACCATTTTCTTCATAAAGCCTTTCTTGATTCCTTCAAAGGATATACTTCTGTATAGGACTTACCTTTTATTTATGCATATATGGCAATGGCTAAGATCAAAAATAAATTTTAATTATTGGCATAATTTCTTACCACTATATAGTTATAAGTTTCTAGTACCCAGCACAATGCCTAGTGCATTTCATATAAACATTTAATATATATGGAATGATTAATTATTTTGGTGCACTTCATTTGAGTGGAAGACAGTATAGTATAATCACCAAAAGCAGCCAGTGTCTTTGGAGTCAGAGAGATGAATAGATAGTTTGTATCCAGGTTCTACCTTTTCTATGCCATGTGAGCATGTAACATAAGCACTATGTTAATGAAACTTTCTGAGGCTCATTTCCTGATTTTTAAAATAAGTGAATTTTTATTAAAGTATAGCACACACACACACAATGTAAACATGTATAAATATTTTTAATTCATTCATCCTGTTACTTTGCTCTAGTTGCTTTTTTTAAAAAAAGATTATATATTTTGGGATAGAGAGCAAATTTATTTCACTGAAGTTGATTGATTGATTGGCCCATTTTCTATTGAGATACATCTCAATTTTCTACTGAGAGTACTATCGGAGAGGAAGGCAGTATCAGAGAAAGTAGTCATAGCTTTGGAGTCTCCATTGCCAAGAGGTGATGGCAAGAAATTCATCCCAGGTCACAGTGTTATTCCTTGACTGCCTCTTTGTATTTTCTTCCTCCTCACCAGACTGAGTGGAGCATGCATGGGAAAAGTATAAGTTGGTTTTTTTCTAAGGTATTATGATAATAAGTAATTAGAAATTAATTTTTGCCTGAAACGTTCTAGACTCTATTCCTAGAGTGTTCCCAGATATCACTACCTTTAATGACCAGAGTTCTTTTTATTTTTTGTTTTGTTTTTTAACAGCAATTTATCAACAGCTCACCTAGGTGATGATTTAAATAGGTTCCATTTTCATTATTCAGTACCTTTTTTGGCATATTAAAATTTCTTCTCAATTTTTAAAAACTGAAGTGATGTCTAAAACCAGTTGCAGTGACAGGAAGGTTATCACCATTTTAATTTTGTGCTACAACATTTCTGGATGACTCAAGAACGTATTCAAGCATTCTTGGTAACTAGTTTGACAGAATGGATGGCTGTTCTTGAACATGTATAAAATGAAGATTTTTTTTCCCAGAAGAAGTTGCATTTTATGTGTTTCCACTTAGGTTCCTTGGATATATTTTCAACCATTCAGAAGTTAATTTATAAATGTATTTCCCCAGTTGTGAATCAGTGGGTTTTTGAATAGTTTAATAAAGGCAGTTTTTATTTGTAATCAAATTTTCATTTGTGTTAGAAGGAATTCCAGTGATGTTTTTGAGTGAGCTGGGGTGTATCACACATTCTTTTAATCCTGTGAAATAAGGTAACCTTTTGGTTGAATTTGGGTTTGTATTAAATACTTAAGGTTAAAGCATTGTTCTTAACTTTGTTCATAAGTAATAAATTCCAGGTTTTAGGGTGAATGGAGGTATTTATATAAAGTTATTTATTTAGGGGCGCCTAGGTGGCTTAGTCGGTTAAGCGTCCGACTTCAGCTCAGGTCCTGATCTCACTGTTCAAGGGTTTGAGCCCCGCGTCAGGCTCTTTGTTGACGGCTCAGAACCTGGAGCCTGCTTCAGATTCTGTGTCCCTTTCCCTGCTCCTCCCCCGGTCACACTCTGTCACTCTCTCTCAAAAATAAATAAACATTAAAATTTTTTTTATTTTTATTTAAATTTATTTATTTAAATTATTTATTCATTTATTTAAATTTGTATGTTTATATTTATATATATTTACATATAAATTATATTTATGTAAGTAAAGGGATATTAGCTTGCAAAAAAGACCACACAGAAAAACATCATTTTTTAAAAGAGAGGTATAATTGACATGTAACATTGTATTAGTTTTAGTTATGCAGTGTAATGATTTGTACATAGTTACAATTTTTTTTTTCCTTGTGATGAAAACTTTTAAGATCTACACTCTTAGCAACTTTCAAATAAGAAAACATCATTCTTGGGGTGTCTGCTGGTTGGCTCAGGAGCTTAAGTGTCTGACTCTGGGTCTCAGCTCAGGTCATGATCTCACACATAGTTCATGAGTTTGAGCCCTGCATCCAGCTTTGTGCTGTCAGCTCGGAGCCCACTTTGGATCCTTTGCCCACCTCTCTCTGCTCCTCCCCCCACCTCAAAAAGAAACAAACATTAAAAAAAATTAAGACAGTATCATTCTTTTTTTGTTGTTTTATTATAACAAAGATATCATTGGCAGGTTGGAAAGAGCTTCTACCTTTGACAGTTGTAAGTAATATATTTAACTTTGAAAGGAGGTATGCTTTCTAATGTTATATTGTGGAAGAGTAATATAAAGTGATAGTATATTAAGAAAATACATTTAAGGATAAAATAAAATACTTTTAATATTTCATATAACCATTTAGGCTCTTGAATTTTAGTCTGTGTACTTAAAAAAAAGTTAACAGAGAAAGGTAATGTGAGTAAATGAATAGGGTATCAAATTAGTATTTTCCTGATCTACAAAATAGTGAGCACTGTCTGAATAGCTACCAAAGAACAGAAATCTAAAAAACAGTAATGAGACCTATAGTACGTAGATGCTTACAAAAAAAGAATGGTCATAGACACAGATTTTTCTCTTTTTTTTTTTTTTTGTTTCTTATTTTTGCTATTAGTGTGTTTTATGATTTACTTTTACTTGTGTAAATTACTTTTGTACATTTGCAATTTACTTTTGTCACTTTTTGTAATCTTTCTCATTCTTAAATACTCTACTTTTCTCTTTATCTAGTTTCTTCTCTTTTCCTTTTTTGTACAGGTTCCCTTTCATGTTCTTTCTTTTACGTTGTTTTCTGCACCTTTTTAAAAAGTTTATTTATTTGTTTATTTTTACTAATCTCTGCACGCAATGTGGGGATCAAACTCATGATTCTGAGATCAAGAGTCCCACACTGTTCTGAGTCAGCCAGGTGCCCACTTTTCACACCTTTTAGTACTTTTATCTTTGGCCCCTTCCTTTGTTCTTATTAAATTTGCACACATTAAAAAAAAACAAACTAGAAACAATGTAAATTCAATCATATAGCATGTCTTTATAAGTAAAATTTATTTTCTAAGTAACATACTAGGTCACTGTGGTTTTCATAATGCCACCCTGATCCTTTCCAAGCACTGAAATTCTTCAGGATGTTGGAGTGGCAAAGAAGAACAATACCAAGAGTACTTCACAGGGTGGCGTCAGTGTGGGTGGGGCTCTGTGGCTCTGTATTTCAGGCAGCATCTGATTGTTATTTGGAAGTAGTCACTGATGTGGTATCCTTAACCTGTTATCTAGGCTATACATATGTAATTGCTGAATAAAGGAAAATTTAATTTAAATGAGTAGTTACAAAATTATGACATGCTCTTATTATATTTTTGAAAAGTTTATAAGTGTACTCTTTGCCTGTCTTCCTGGGTTTAAATCCCATTTGAATCGTCTCATTTTGGACATGTTTCTTAATTCCTCTAAAGCTTTTTCTCTATTAAATGGGGCTAATAATGATATGTATCTAATAGAGGTGTTAGGATTAAACATGGTAATTGATATGATGATGACTATGCGTATTGTGATGAGCATGAGGTAATGTATAGAATTGTTGAATCATTATATTATACATCTGAAACTAAAATAACACTGTATGTTAATTATACTTCAGTAAATATTTTTAAAATATGATAATTCATATGACGTTTTTAACACAATCTGGTGTGTAGTAAGCATTTAATAACGTTAGCTGCTGCCTCTGCTATTGGTATTATAACTAATACCTTACTATTTTTATTAACTTCTTGTATTGCATTTGAAAGTTACTCTCCACATGAGGCATAAAAGTTGGAAAAGGATATAATAATTTCTGTGGGGCTGCTGTTAAACTTTTTTGGGCTCAAGTTATGTGCAGATTGTAATTTTTATATGGGAAAATATGAATGAGTTTTACTGCAAGACAAATGACTTTGCCCTCCTAATTTTGTTATATTTTTTTCTTTTCTTTTTGCAAGCCACTACATTGGATATTTTAAGTTTATTCTTCTCCATTTGTACTTTAAACTAGTCATTGATGGCCACTGTTAGGGTGAGAGCCATGGAAAAATAAATAGCATAGCATTTATGCTATACAATATTATTTTGAGGAAATCATATTGTGTTTTCTTTATAAATAATCTATAACTTTTAAATAATCCTTAAATGTTGAGAAGTGTTTCACTTAAAGGCATATGAATATATCATCTGATTTGATAAATATTTATCAATATAAAAGATTTATGGTAAAAAAGGAAGGGAGGGGCTCCTGGGTGGCTCAGTCTGTTAAGCATCTGACTCTTAATTTCAGCTCAGGTCATTATGTCGCATTTCATGATTTCAGGCCCCTCATAGGGCTCGGCACTTGTGGTGTGGAGTCTGCTTGGGATTCTCTCTCTCTATTCCCCTCCACTGCCCTTTCAAAAATAAATAAATAAAACTAAAGAAAAAAAGAGAGAAAGAAGAGAGTCTCCTTAGGCCAGTGAGTCAGTGACAATGTTAAACAACACAAGAAAAGAACTCAGATTAATTTAGCATGACAATATAACACTGGGAAACTGAACACCCTATTGATGAATGTAGCTCCAAATGAAGAATGACGTTTTGCCTTGCTCAGTAGAGGTAGGTGTTTCTCCTGCACAAATGCCAAGAGTCAGAGATAGATGAAAGATAAGAAAACTTCCAGACTGAATTAAAAGTAGAAAAAATTTCATACATTTCACAGTGGACTCATAGAAGCGGAAAAGTTTGAGGCGAAGAGTTCTTAAAGTCATTGTCCGTCTAGACTTCTAGACGAGGGTGAAACCCACCGTGCATGGCTCAAAAGGGAGTCATATAAGGCCAGGTTAGGACGTTGCCTCTTTGCCTTAAAGTTTTCCTTTTTTCAGTCTAGTGTGTAAGGTTTTGTGATTGGTTGCTAGATCACAGCTTGGAGATTTGGCAAGTAATTCTAAAGAATCGTTTTGGTTCCTCTCAGTTAATCTCGAGAAGAATTTTTTTTAAAACCTTTTTCAGGTGTTCATTAGAAACACACAAATCCAGGTGGACTCAGCTACTTAGATTTAATGTAATTTCATTTAGAACTTTGGTTAGTATCCTGAATTAATTACCCATGGCACATCAAGTTTGTCATCAAAAGCCATACTAAAGGGTAGTAAAGAAGAAGTTCGGGATCCCTTTCCAAAGTACAGCTGTCTAGTCAATAAAATGATTGTATTCAGGAAAGTATTTGAGAGAGGTTTATAGGTTAAGCTTCCCTGGACTGATTTTTAAGGAAACAAAGGAATCTCACATTAAAAAAAAAAGAGAAACAAGAAAAACCCACATTAATTAAGTTCCAAGAGGGCAAGCAAACTTATTAATTAAATGTTTAGTCACGTCAAACCTGACATGTTAAGTCACATTTCTGATATGCCATGTGTAATTGCAATACATGTATTTTTACGTTTACATATAAGCCTGTATAATCAATGTGCAGAACGTATTTATATGTATTTTTTTTAATTTTTTAATGTTTATTTATTTTTGAGACAGAGAGAGAGCATGAATGGGGGAGGGTCAGAGAGAGAGGGAGACACAGAATCTGAAGCAGGCTCCAGGCTCTGAGCTGTCAGCACAAAGCCTGATGCGGGGCTCGAACTCACAGACTGTGAGATCATGACCTGACCCGAAGTTGGAAGCTCAGCTGACTAAGCCACCCAGGCGCCCCTGTATTTTTATATTAAATGTATCATAGCTTTGTATTGTAAGGGAGCTTAATGGTATTTCTTAAATTTTGTGGCTTTTTAATTTATATCGCATTGTACTTTTATATTTACTTTGAAGTTGACAATGGATAGGAACATGTTTTTTAATTATAGCTTTTTGTGTGAAAACATAATCCACTTTATGATAATTTACTTTCCAGTTCTAAGTTAGGTAGGATTCATGGTCAGTGTCTGAACTTGAGAGATCTATTGCCCCCACCTGCCCCAAGAAGATAGAAATTCATTTTTCACTCATAAAAATGTCTGGGGTAATTTGAGGGCCCCACAAATGCAGAGAACCAGCCTTCTCCTTTCTTCTTGCTGTGCCAAGCGTCAACACAGTCTTTATCTAATGGCCCACTTTTAGTTGTATTCCAGTCAGCTAGAAAGAAGAAAGAAGGGATAGGAATGGGCATACCCTTTTCATTGAAAGGAATGACCTGGAAGTTGTATATACCACCAATGTTCAGATTCCTTTGGCCATAACTTAGTCATATGCAATATCTAGCTACAGGAGAAGCTAGCAAATGTAGTCTTTAGCTATATGAACGTGTGTTCAATTGAAAATTTCTATAATTTTATGAGGGGAAGGAATTTGGGGAGAAAACTAGAAATGACTATTAGAAGTATATTGAAGCCTAAAACAACTGCTTTTAACTATATGGAGAGGTCTGATAAAACTCCTCATTTCTGTGTATTGGGAAGTAGACATAGAAATGGGAAATGTCTTGCCAAGGTCAGAATTCTGGTTTGTGGTAAAGCCCACCTAAATCCCAGTTAAGAACTTCTTCTAGTTGCTTAAAAGCACTGACTCTGAAGCCTAGGTTCCATTCCTAGTCTCTCTTTATCTGTGTGATCTTGTTAATCTCTGTGTGCTTTATTGTCTACACTGATAAAATAGGGATATCAAAAATACTGATTTTGAGCATTTGATGAGTTAATATTTATAAGATACATAAAATAGTGCCTTACATATCCTAAGTGCTATGTGTGAGTTACATGCTATACTTGTTGATATTTTAGCAGATAAATCTTAAATATTTCACTTGAATATAAAAGTAGTCCAGAAAAAATGCATGAGAATTTTTAAGTTTTTGAGAGTAGTGGAGAATCAAAATTATTCTTTTAGAATCTCTTTTTTAAATTTTTTACATTTTTTTTAACTTTATTTTTAAGAGACAAACAGAGCACAAGTGGGGGAGGGGCAGAGAGAGAATGAGACACAGAATAGGAAGCAGGCTCCAGGCTCTGAGCTGTCTGCACAGAGCCCGGCGCGGGGCTCAAACCCACAAACTGTGAGATTGTGACCTAAGCCAAAGTCAGATGCTTAACCGACCAAGCCACCCAGGCGTCCCTTTTTAATTTTTTTAAATGTTTATTTATTTTTAAGAGACAGAAACAGAGTGTGAGTGGGGGAGGGTCAGAGAGAGAGGGAGACACAGAATCTGAAGCAGGCTGCAGGCTCTGAGCTTTCAGTGCAGAGCCCGATGTGGGGCTTGAACTCACAAACTGAGAATTCATGACCTGAGCCGAAGTCAGAGACTCAACCACCTGAGCCACCCAGGTGCCCCTCATAATTATCCTTTAATAACAAATGGCTGAGAAAGAAAGAGAGAGAAGGAAGACAAGGAAAGAAAGAAGGGAGGAAGGGAAGAATGAAGGGAAGGAAGGAAGGAAGGAAGGAAGGAAGGAAGGAAGGAAGGAAGGAAGGAAGGAAGGAAGGAAGGAAGGAAGGAAGGAAGGAAGGAAGAAAGGAAGAGGAAAGAAAGAAAAGAAGGAAAGAAAGAAGAAAGGGAAACAAAGACCATGCAACTTGGCATTGGGGAGTTTGAATGCTAATATGAACTAAACTCTCCACTAATTAGTGATGTAACCAGAATCTGTGCATACTGTGATCTCTTTGGAGAGTTTTTAAAGAGAAAACCTCTGTTCCCTCTTTTTTTCTTTTTTCTTTTTTTTTTTTTTTTCTTTTTTGAAGAAAAATCTCAGTGTCTTCTTTTTATCTCCATATGGAAAACTGAACTGAAGCATCTCTAGCATCTCAGGTCTGATGTGAAGGTATGTGGTATCTGCATTGAATTGACAAGAATGCAAAGAAGTAGAATTCTTGCACAAATTCTCCTTTTACCAGTGCTTTATCTCTTATCAGCTTTTATATTTTGCCTTAAACTCTACTTTCTCTGGTATTACACCAGTTTTTTTTTTTTTGTTTTTTTTTTTGGTTAACATCTACTTAATATATTTTTTTTTCTTTTTACTTTCAAATTTTCTGTATCCGGGGCGCCTGGGTGGCGCAGTCGGTTAAGCGTCCAACTTCAGCCAGGTCACGATCTCGCGGTCCGGGAGTTCGAGCCCCACGTCAGGCTCTGGGCTGATGGCTCCGAGCCTGGAGCCTGTTTCCGATTCTGTGTCTCCCTCTCTCTCTGCCCCTCCCCCATTCATGCTCTGTCTCTCTCTGTCCCAAAAATAAATAAATGTTGAAAAAAAAAATTCAAATTTTCTGTATCCTTATATTTAAGACTTGTTTCTTACTATTTACATATACAGTTGACCCTTGAGTAACCCTCCCCCCCATAGTTGAAAATCTGCATGTAACTTTTGATCCCCCCAATATTTGACTACTAATAGTTAGGACTAATAGTCTGTTGTTTACCAGAAGCCTGATAATAACATAAATAGTAAATTAACACAGATTTTGTATATGTAATATTTACTGTATTCTTATGATAAAGCTTAGAGAAAAAGTATTAAAAATCATAAGAAGAAATACATTTACAGTACTGTACTGTAAAAATCTGCATGTAAGTGGATCCATGCAGTTCAAACTTGTGTTATTCAAGGGTCAACTGTAGTTGGATCATTAAAAGATCTACTTTTATAATTTTTTATTTTAACCAGAGTATTTATTTATATTTAATGTAATATTTGAGTTTAAATCTACCATGTTACTATTTTCTTTTCATTCTGGCCATTTTGTTACTTGTTCTTTTTTTGCTTGTTTTATTTCAGTTTGATTAGTTTTTCTTATGGCATTTCTTCTCCTACTTCCTATCATTAGCTTGTTATATTTAAGTCTTCACCTTTTTCTTTTCATGGTTACCCAAAAGTCTACACTGTCTATCTTGGATTTATTAAAGTATGATATTAAGTAGTATTATTACAACTTCCTGGGCTGTGAAAGAATCTTTCACTTTATTACATTTAACAATCCCTTCCCCCAATTCAAATGTTGTTGTGTATCTAATTTTATACATATCTTAAACTCCAGTAAACATCACTATTATCACTGTTTTTATAGAAGACATTCCTTACTGCATCTGAGCTTTCTTCTTGAAGCATTTTCTTTCTGCTAAAGAGTATGCTGTCGTTAGTATATTATACTTTGTGTGGATATACTGGTGATATATTCTTTTAGTTTTTGTTTGCTTGAGAAATGTCTATTTTGGGACACCTGACTGGCTCAGTTGATTAAATGTCTGACTTCGGCTCAGGTCATGATTTTGCAGTTCATGATTTTGAGTGCCACCTTGGGCTCTATGCTGACAGTTTGGAGTCTGGAGCTTACTTCAGATTCTGTGTCTCCCTTTCTCTCTGTCCCTCCCTTGCTTGCTTTCAGTCTCTCGTTCTCTCAAAAATACATGAAACATTAAAAAATATCTATTTCACCTTTTCTTATGAAGACTGTTTTTGCTGGGTATGGATTTCTAGGTTGACAGTTTTCTTTCAGTGTGTTATAGATATCATTGGAGTATATTCTGGCTTTCATTGTTCATCTTTAGATTTCTGCAGTCAGTATCCTTGCACCTTGTTTTATTTCTGGCTGCTTTTAGAAGTGTTCTACTTTTGTTTTCATCGTTTTTTATTGGTTTAATTGTTTTTATCAGTTTTTACTATTAGCTATTGTTTATTATTAGCTGTTTTTTTCTTTGTATTTCCCCTGTTTGAAGTTTGTAGTGCTTTTTAAATCTGGGGCTTAATGTCTTTAATCACTTTTGGAACTTTTTCACCAGTTGCATCCCCATATACTGCTTCTACCTCTATTTTTTTAATCCTTTCATTCTGGGGCTCCACATTCCTGTATGCTAGATATTTTACCCTATACCAAATACCACTTTTACTCTTTTCTTTCTTCCATATTTTAGTTTGGATATTTTCTTCTCACCTAGTTTATGGTTCACTAATTTTTTTCAGCTGTTGCAAACTATTAAGCAAAATAGCCCATCCACTATTTTTTTTTAATTTTTAAAAATATTTATTTTTGAGAGAGAGAGAAAGAGAGAGAAGACGAGTGGGGGAGGGGCAGAGAGAGACAAAAGACACAGAATCCAAAGCAGGCTCCAGGCTCTGTGCTGGCACCACAGAGCTCAACGCAGGGCTCCAACTCATGAGTCGTGAGATCATGACTTGAGCCAAAGTTGGACGCTCAACCAACTGAGCCACCTGGGTGCCCCTCCACTAAATTCTTTAAAAAAAAAAAAGTTTATTTATTTATTTTGAGGGTAGGAGGGGTAGAGGGAGAGGGAGAGACAGAATTTCAAGCAGGCTCCACACTGTCACTACAGAGCCTGATGCAGAGCTTGAACTCACAAACGGCAAGATCATGACCTGAGCCGAAGTCTGATGCTTACTTGACTGAGCTACCCAGGCACCTCATCCATAAATTCTTAAATTCAGTGATTGTATTTTTAGTCCTGTATTTTTTAGATGTTTTTATTCCTCCTTTTTGCTGATGTCCTCAATATTGTTGCTTAATTTATTGGTCACATTAAGCAAAATAGTTGTTTTTAATGTTTATTTATTCTGAGATACAGTGCAAGCCAGGGAGGGGCAGGGGGGTGGGTGGAAAGAGAGGGAATCCCAAGCAGCCTCTGTGGTGTCAGCACAGAGCCCAGTACTGGGCTTAAAGTCACAAACTTGAGATCATGACCTAAGCTGAAATGCAGAGTCAGATGCTTAAGTGACTGAGCCACCTAGGCACCTGGAGCAAAATAGTTTTTAAGCCCACATCTGAAATCCCCATTTTCTGAATCCATAGTTGATCTGGTTTCTGTTTTGTTTTTCTTGGTTTCCAGATACTTAGTATTATTGTCTTCTTATATACCTGGGTGTTTTTTTTTTATTGTGTCCTATATGCTGTATATTGAAAAATAGTATAGAAAACTTGAGAATCTTCAATGATATTTCAAAGAAGATTTATTTTTCCTTCTGGCACGCAGCAAGTTTAGGGGCACTACCAATTCCAGATCATTGTAAACCAACCAATGGAGTGAAATGATTTCATATGGCTTTATCTCCTGTGAGTGATGATCTGTATCTAGATTTATACTTCTTACTGCAGGGTATAATCCTTTGAGTTCCTAACCCATGCCAAGTTTTATATTCTCCTTGATAGGCTTTGAATGTTAATTTTTATGCCCCAGCACTAGAAATTTATTAAAAACTCTGCTCTCCTTTTTGGCCTCTCAACCATGTTTTTGATGTTGACAGAAGCCTTGAGCACAAAATTGCCTTCAAGTGTCTCTCTGAGTTGACTTCCTTTCCTAATCATGATTTGTTTACTACCTCACTAGCCTCTGGTGCCTTAAAAGATTTTTTTTTTAATATTCTATCCAACTTTTTAAGGCATGCTTTTGGTAGGATTGGTCTAGAGTACCTAGTTTGTTAATCTGGAAGTGCAGCTCTCCAAAGAGTATATTTTAATAATGATGATGAGTGTGATAATGATAGCTAGTACTTTACTGAGCACTTATGTGCCAGGTATGGTTTTCATGCATTATTTTATTTAACCTTTGTAGTACTTAATATAAAGCAACTAATTGTTCTTCCCATTATTACATATGAGGAAACGGATTTAAAGAGCCAGTGTGCACGGTTAATATATGGCAAATTGGTTTTGAACCTAAGGCTGTTTAACTCTAGAAACCACAGTCTGAATCAGTGCTTTGTATTACAAAGTACATATGCCACCTAACTAAATCCATGATAATAGTGAGTCCATGATTTATAATTTCAGGCATATCTATAATTGTGTATTATCCCTAATCCCATATGATTAGGGATTCTAGCTTTTTAAATTTTATTACCAAGTTTTTATGTAACCTTTAAGCCATTCAGTGTATATATATCTCCCTTTAACATTAACACAGAGGTTCTAAAACTGGCTCAGTTTACAGATCCAAGTATCTTGGTTATTTCTTTATGCAGCCCTTTGGCAAAAATAAACAAAACCATAACAGTTCTGTTATATAGTTAGGTCCAAACAACTAAATAAGTGTTTATGATCTAATAATTTAATAGCCATTAAAAAATAGACATAAATTAAAAGGAAAAAGGTATTTTAATTTCTTTTTAAAATAATCATAATTACTTACAGGATCTGAGCACCTGTTAGGCACTGTACAACTTTTCAAATCTTGGCATCAGATTGGATACCACCACCCTCATATCCTGTTTCACACTGATTTTCATACAGTCTAATGTCAGAAATGGGAACTGGCTTACGCTACTAGTTCACATAATATTTAACATACATTGAGTATTCTTGGGTTTCCCTCAAAAATGTAAGATATTCCATGGTGCAAGTTTGTGGGACGTGGCATTGACACATTTATGTTTAGAAGTTGTAAGTCTGAAAAAGCTCCTTAGCCCCCAGATTTTGGAGTCAGGGAATATGCCTTTATCTTCTAGATGAGAATCCAAGCATTGCAGGTATTAGTAAAGTATTCAGTCTAGCTTTTGGTAAAGGTAATTACATATTAAAACATTTAAGGGGTTCCTAGTTGGCTCAGTCAGTTAGGTGTCTGTCTTCAGCTCGGGTCATGATCTCACAGTTCATGAATTTGATCCCCACGTTGGGCTCTGTGCTGACAGCTCAGAGCCTGGAGCCTGATTCAGATTCTGTCCCTCCCACTCTCTCTGCCCGTCCCGTTTGTGCTCTGTATCTCTCTCTTTCAAAAGTAAATAAACATTAAAAAAATACTAAAATATTTATAAGAATGCTTTTGGAAACAATCTTTTGATAATCTTACTAGTATTAGTCCTACAATAGAGGTGACTTGGGTGGCTCAGTCGGTTGAGCGTCCAACTTGGCTCAGGTCATGATCTCGTGGTTCATGGATTCGAGCCCTGCATTGGGCTCTGTGCTGACAGCTCGGAGCCTGGAGCCTGCTTCGGATTCTGTGTCATCCTCTCTTTCTCTGCTCCTCCCCGGCTCACACTCTGTCTCTCTCTCAAAAATAAATAAAGAATAAAAAAAGAATAATAATGGCCTCCAATACATTTGTTTATAATGTTTGGGACTAATGAGCAAAGGAATTTCTTAGGCTACTCAGAGCAGTCTGTTTTACATATGCCAGGTAGATGTCCATGAAGTACAAGACTGTACTTAAAAAAATTTTTTTTTATTAATTAAATGATTGACCTTTGAAGGCGCCTTTATTTCTTGGGGAGTGGGAGGAAGAGGCTGTCATTATGGCTATTTGTCTTGTTCCTTATTCTTGGGGACACAGGCTACCAGGTCATAGAGGTGACAGGGATGATAATAGTGTATATGTTGCATTCATATACTGAAAAGCAACTATGTGACAGTCTATGATGGTGGTATTGTCTTGTTAGGATGTTGTTTTATATTTACTAGAGATGAGGCAAATTAAAAGAGGAAAAGTGTAGAAGTCCAATTTCCACTTATGGCTGTGATCTTGGACAAGTCACTTTACTTCTATAAAATGAAGATATTTCTACGTATCTCTTATATGAACTCTGAAGTTCCTTTTCAGCTCTAAAATACATTGAGCCTACAGTTCATCTGAAGCTTTTGCTATATTCTTTACTATAATAGGCCATTCCTTTACTGCTAGAATTTATTTGTAAATTTGTAAATCTAATGTAAATAAGCTGCCTTCTTAATGACCATTTAAATCTTCCTCCTAGATTCATCCATGGTGCCATAATGTTTACTGACATGCCTTCCTGTGATGTGGTTTTTAATTGGAAAGCACATCTTATAAGAGAATTATAGTCTCCAAATGGGATAATTCCTGTGGTTTAAAAGTTGCCACAAAGGAATTCACTGGCATTAGAAACCAGAACAGATTTACTCCTCAATACTTGTCCTCGAGCCTCTAAAATGTTACTATAAACTCAAAACATGTCTATAGTTACCCAGATTTATTTTCAGGTTAATTGGTGATTCAGTATTTTCCTGAAAACCCATTAATTAATATCCTTTAGAAAGTACATATGTACTGAGCCATCAAAATGATGTGAGAAATTGAATACATTTTTCTTAAAATGTCTCAAGTGATATTATGTGCAGAGATTTGTAGTTGATTTTCCCAAATTGATGTTTTTCTATTATTTTTTTAATTGAAAAAATTTATTTTTTATTATGCAACTCCTCAGTTTTATTGGGGTGGGAGAGTTAGAAAGCACAGAAAAGTGCAAAAGTTTACTTTAAATTAGAAAAATTGTCATGACCATTTGAAAACTAAGTTCACATTTTTTTTCTGAAGGCATTTTTCATTTGTAATGTTATTAAAATTTAAGTCCCTTTTAGTTTGTTAGAGCTCTAATAGGAAAAGACAGCCAGGAAAATAGGGAATATTCTACTTGTAGGACTTCCTTACAGATACTATTATTGAATATTTTAATTTATGGGGCGCCTGAATGGCTCAGTCGGTTAAGTGTCAGACTTTGAGTCAGGTCATAGTCTCAGGGTTCACAAGTTCGAGCCTGGCCTTGGGCTCTGTGCTGACAGCTCAGAACCTGGGACCTGCTTCAGATTCTGTTTTCCTCTCTGTCTCTCTGCCCCTCCCCCGCTGATGCTCTGTCTTTCTGTCTCCCTTTCACAAAAATAAAATAAAAACGTTAAAAAATTTTTAAAATATATTTTAGTTCACTTTATTTACCTTTATCTTTAAAAAAGAAACTGAGTCTTTCATCTACCTAATTGAACTTGTATTTTACTTTTTAAAAAATACGTAATTCAACATTAGTTACATAAATAAAACCAAGTTTATATTTAAGTTAAAAAATGAAAGGTACACACATCTAGAGACGTAAGTAGACAGCAGCTTGTTAGGGAAAATATAACAGAGTTTTCAATCATTGTGAGTTAAATACAACATAGTAGGTCAGTGTTGTAAGAAGGATTAGTTCCACGCTAATTTGTTTTTGTTTGTTTTGATTTCTTTGTGGAATGGCCTTTTAAGGAAACTAGCCCAGATGCTATTAGACAGCTCCAAAATGTATTTTTGCTCTCTGCACTTCTACCCTAAAGCCTCACTAAAGCCATCCCTCACCAAAAAAAGAAATTAAAGAAAAAAATAAAATCAACAAAGTTTGTTTAAAATCCACAAGCCAATGCCTCAAAGCTTAATTTGTGGCAGAAACCAAGTGAATGCCATTATCTATCTTTGGTATAATTGGACAACTAATAAGAAGACAAAAATCGTGTTATATAAAAGCTAAGTAGAAACGGGTATGTTTGCTCTACAAAAGAAACCTAAGTCCTCTAGCTTGTTCCGTGTAGGAACTCTCCGGAGTAGCCACTGCATCGAAATATGTCTTATAATAATGAATGAAAGGAACTGAACTGATTTGCAGTGAAGAAGAGGAGAAAAACATATGATAGCTGTCTTCACAAGTCCTTTAGGATTATCATGTATAAGAGCAATAACTGCAAAGGACAGAATTTTCAGGGTGATATAATTTGGCTTATAACATGGAACAACTTAATGGTCTGTTTATGGGCATGGATATGTCCAAATATGATAGATTTCTTTAGGGGGAATTGGTAAGGCAATGACCTAAGGTTAATTCTGACTTTAAGATTCTACCTGAGACTTTCCTCCAATAGTAGTACATTGAGATGCTTTAATGATGGGCAATGTAATATTTTTGAAAGATTTTTTAATAATATTTTACTTTACATTTTCTGTGGGTTACCCTGTGGGAAAACTAGTGAAGTGGGTACAATTTCCAGGCTCTTCCGCTTTCTCAGCCAGGTGCCCTGTACAGGGAACAATGTACATACCTGTACATCCACACACAGCCTCTCTCTTGAGTGGTCAATGTACTTAGGTCATTTCTTTGTAGACTGATTGCTGGTGTAATGTGATCTTGTTAATGTCTCTGATTATGTTAGAGTAATTTACAAAAATAATTAAGTATCATTACTCAAAGGTTTGCTTTCTCTGAATGAAAAGTTACAAAATTCACCTGACTTTAGATAACTGGAAGATTTAATTTTAAAGAACTCTGGCATTAATTCATTTTACTAATGAGCAAAAAAATATTAATTGAGCCACTATGTTTGATTATAATTATAACACCAATTATATTATTAATATTAGAAGTAGTTGCAGGGACTTCCCTCTCCATATATGTGAGTGCAGGTATGTGTACATGAAAAAAATATATATATTTAATATATATAAATAAGCCTATAACTTCATTTAGGTAAAATGAATATACAAAAAAACTGAACATATTTAATATATAAAATTTAATTAATTTGGACATATGCATACACCTTTGATCACTGCAGTTAAGGTAATAAACATATACCTCACCTTCAAAAGTTTCCTTGTGTCCCTTTGTTAGTAAGAAAATTTAACATGAGATCTGCCTACTCTCAACAAATTGTTACATGCACAATACTGTATCAGTAACTATAGGGGCTATGTTATATAGCAGATCTCTAGATTTATTCGTCTTGCATGATGGCAACTTTTTTTTTTTTACATTATGAAATTTATTGTCAAATTGGTTTCCAGACAACACCCAGTGCTCATCCCAACAGGTGCCCTCCTCAATACCCATCACCCACCCACCCCTCCCTCCCACCCCCCATAAACCCTCAGTTTGTTCTCAGTTTTTAGGAGTCTCTTATGTTTTGTCTCCGTCACTCTCTAACCATTTTTTTTCTTCCCCTCCCCCATGGTCTTCTGTTAACTTTCTCAGGATCCACATAGGAGTGAAAACATATGGAATCTGTCCTTCTCTGTATGACTTATTTTACTTAGCATAACACTCTCCAGTTCCATCCATGTTGCTACAAAAGGCCATATTTCATTCTTTTTCATTGCCATGTAGTATTCCATTGTGTATATAAACCACAATTTCTTTATCCATTCATCAGTTGATGGACATTTAGGCTCTTTCCATAATTTAGCTATTGTTGAGAGTGCTGCTGTAAACATTGATGCACAAGTGCCCCTATGCATCAGTACTCCTGTATTCCTTGGGTAAATTCCTAGCAGTGCTACTGCTGGGTCATAGGGTAGGTCTATTTTTAATTTTTTGAGGAACCTCCACACTGTTTTCCAGAGTGGCTGCCCCAGTTTGCATTCCCACCAACAGTGCAAGAGGGTTTCCGTTTCTCCACATCCTCTCCAGCATCTATAGTCTCCTGTTTTGTTCATTTTAGCCACTCTGACTGGCGTGAGGTGATATCTGAGTGTGGTTTTGATTTGTATTTCCCTGATGAGGAGCAACGTTGAGCATCTTTTCATGTGTCTGTTGGCCAACATGATGGTAACTTTATAGAACATTTCCCCATTTCCTCCTTCCTCCATCACCTGACAACCATCATTCTGTTTTGTACTTCTATAAGTTTGGCTAGTTTAGATACTTCATTACACTAAGTATCCACTTACAGTGGAGTTGTGCAGTATATGTCATTCTGTGACTGACTTATTTCATTTCGTATAATTTCCTCTGGCTCTATCAATTTTATCACAAATAGTAGGTTTTCCTTTTTTTTTTTTTTTTTAAGGCTGATTGATATTTCAGTGTACATGTATACCACATTTGTCTTTATCTTTACATCTGTCAGTGGACATGTGGGTTATTTCCATATCTTGGCTGTTTTGAATAATGCTGCAGTGAACCCGGGAGTACCTATTTTTTTCATATCCTGATTTCAATTCTTTTGGATGTGTACCCAGATTTGGTATTGCTGTGTCGTATGAGTTTTAATATATTTAGAAACCATTGTATTGTTTTCCATAGGAGCTGCACCCTTTTACATTCCCACTAACAGTGTAAAATGGTTTCCGTTTCTCCACAACATTGTCAGCAATGTTTTGTTTTGTTTTGTTTTGTTTGTTTCATTTTGTTTTTTGATGATAGCCATCCTGACAGGTGTGAGATGATATTTTATTAGTTTTGATTTTTATTTCCCTGATTACGAACACCTTTTCATAGGTCCATTGACCAATGACTATGTCTTTGGAGAAATGTTTATTCAAGTCTTTTACACGTTGTTTTATTCAGGGTTTTGGGCTATTGAGTTGTAGAAGTTACCTATTTTGGAATGTAACCCCTTATGATTTATGGCTTGCAAATACTTTATCCTGTTCCATAGGTTGCCTTGCCCCTCTTGATTATTTCTTTTGCTGAGAAGAAGCTTTTTAGTTTGATGTGGTCCCATTTGTCTATTTTTGCTTTTATTGCCTGAAATTTTGATGTCATATCTATGAAATCATTGTCAAGAACAATGTCATGAAGCTTTTCCTTTATGTTTTCTTCTGGGAGTCTTATAGTTTGACTTCTTTTGTATATGTTTTTAATCCATTTTGAGTTGATTTTTGTGTATGGCGGTCAATAGGGACCAACTTCATTCTTGAGCATATAAATACCCAGTTTTCCCAGTATCGTTTGTTGAGGAGACAGGTATTTCCCTGTGGTGTATTCTTGGCACCCTTGTTGAAAATCAGTTGACTGTATATAGCTGAGTTTATTTCTGGGTTCTCTGTTGTGTTATATTGCTCTGTATATCTGTCTTTGTGTTAGTACTATACTGTTTTAATTACTCTAGTTTTGTAATATATTTTGATATCATGATATGTGATGCCTCCAGGTTTGCTATTTTTTGCTCAAGATTGCTTTGTCTATTTGGGGTCTCTTGTGGTTCCATATGCATTTTAAGATTATCTTTTCTATTTGTGTAAGAAATCCCATTGAAAATTGATGAGAATAGCATCGAATCTTTAGAACACTGGGCTTTTGTGGACATTTTAGTAACATTAACTCTTTGGGATATCTTCCAATTTATTTGGGTCTTTAATTTCTTTCACCAATATTTGTAGTTTAAATGTACAAGTCTTTCACATACTTGTTAAGTTTATTTCTATATCTTTTACTCTTTATGAAGCCATCATAAATTAAATTCTTAATTTCCTTTCTGAATAAGTCATTGTTAGTATACAGAAATACAATTTAATTTTGTATGTTGGTTTTGTATCCTGCAACTTTACTGACTTGTTTTATTAGTTCTAGCAGGTTTTTTTGTGGAGTCTTTAAGGTTTGCTATGATCATGCCATTTACAAACAGATAATTTTACTTGATCATTCCCAATGTGTTTGACTTTTATTTATTGCCTGATTGCTCTAGCTGGGGCTTCCAGTACTATGGTGAATAAAAGTGGTGAGAGGGGGTATCTTTGTCTTGTTCCTGACCTTGAAGAAAAAAACTTCAATTTTTTCACCTTTGGGTATGATGTTAGCTGTGGGCTTGTCATATGTGGCATTTATCATGTTGAGGTCCATTCCTTCTTTACCTAGTTTGTTAAGCTTGCTTTTATCATGAAAGAGTACTGAATTTTGTTAATTGCTTTTATGTATCTTTGGAGATGATCATGTGATTTTCTTTCCTTCATGACGTTAATATAGTATATCACACTTACTGATTTGCATATGTGAAACAATCCTTATACCCCATGGAATAATCCACTTGATCATGGTATATGATTTTTTTAGTGTGCTGTTAAATTTGGTTTGCTACTATTTTGTTGAGGATTTTTGCACCTATGTTTATCAGGAATATTGGCCTGTGGTTTTCTTTTTTGTGGTGTCTTTGTGTGGCATTGGTATCAGGTTAATGCTGGCTTTGTAAAATGAGTTTGGAAGTGTTCTCTCCTCTTAAATATTTTAGAAAAATATGAGATATTAGCATCAATTCTTTAAATGTTTGGTAGAATTCACCAGTGAAGCCATCTGGTCCTGGGTTTTTCTTTGTTGAGAGAGTTTTAATTACTTAGATTCAAACTCCTTACAGACCTGTTAGTCTATTCAGATTTTCTATTTCTTCATGATTCAGTTTTGATAGATTGTATGTTTCCAGGAATTTCTTCTAGATTATCCAATATATTGGCATATAATTGTTCATAGTAGCCTCTTACGATCATTTTATTTCTATGACATTGGTTATAATGTCTCATCATTC
Organism: Felis catus; assembly: GCF_018350175.1. Taxonomy (NCBI): domain Eukaryota; kingdom Metazoa; phylum Chordata; class Mammalia; order Carnivora; family Felidae; genus Felis; species Felis catus. The sequence goes on along the minus strand of NC_058368.1, from coordinate 144,992,487 downwards.
ATTTCTAATTTTATTTATATGAATCTTCTCTCTTTTTCTCTTAGTCTAGGTATAAGTTTGTCTATTTTGTTTATCTTTTCAAAAAACCAAGTCTTAATTTTGCTGATTTTTTAAATTGTCTTTCTAATCACTATTTCATTTATTTCTCCTCTAATCGTTATTATTTCCTACTTTTGCTGATTTTTGGTTTGGTTTGTTCTTCTTTTTTAATTACTGTAAGGGTTAAGTTGTTTGAGTTGTTTTTTTTTTTCTTAATGTAAGTACTTATTGCTATAGAATTCTCTGTTAGGACTGCTTGTCCCACATCCCATAAGTTTTGATATGTTTTATTTTCATTTTTGTCTCAAGATATTTATTTATTTTAGTTGTTTTTTTAACATTTGTAATCTCTTTATTCCTTCATGTAAAAGAAAATTAAGCATTGACTAGAATAATAATATTCTAATATTTGACAGAGTTTCTGGCGTATGACTCAAAGGCTTCTGTAACAAATAAGGTGGCATATGGTAGTATACCATTTTTGTAGTGGGAGCATGTCAATCTCCAGAATTAAAGTATTGCAAATAGCAAAAATTTCAAATGCTAGGAAAATTTGGGTAAGGTTGTAATGAGAGAAAATCAGGAAAGGCAATTATGATTGCTTCTGATTTGTATTTTGTTCAAAGGCATTTTTTTTATCAGCCATTGAAGTTTTAAATATTTTATTTTAAAGTAATCTCTACACCCAATATGGGGCTCAAACAGACAACCCCAAGAGCAAGATTTGCATACTCCACTGACTGAGCCAGCCAGGTGCCCCTCAAGATATTTCTTGATTTCCCTTTGGATTCTTTGGTCGCTGAAGAGTGAATTGTTGAATTTTTTATATCTGTAAATTTTCCAGTTTTCCTCCTGTTTTGATTCTAGTTTCGTACCATTGTGGATGGAAATAATACTTGATATGATTTCATTCTTTTAAATTTTGTTAATACTTGTTTTCTAGCCAGCATATGATCTCTCCTGGAGAATATTCCATGTGCATTTGAGAAGAATGTGTATTCTGATGCTGTTGGATAGATTGTTCTGTATATGTTTATTAGGCCTATTTGATTTATAGTGTTATTCATGTCTGCTGTTTCCATATTGATTCTCTGTCTGCATGATCTATCCATTGATGAAAGTGGAGTATTCAAGTTCCTTTCTATTATTGTCTTGCTGTCTATTTCTCTTTTCACTTTTATTAATATTTGCTTTATATATTTTTGCTCCAGTATTCAGTGCATGTATATTTGCAATTGTTGTATTTTATTGATGAATCGACCCATCTACATTATACAGTGACCTTCTTTGTTCTTTTTTTTTTAATTGAAGTATAATTGACACAGACTATCCTGTTAGTTTTAGTTGTACATCATAGTGATTCGATATTTTTATATATCACAAATGATCCCCACAATAAGTCTAGCTACCATCTGTCACCAGTTATTACAATATTATTGACTATATTCCCTATGCTGTACGTTACTTCCTCCTTGCTTATTTATTTTGTACCTGAAGTTTGTATGTCTTAATCTTTTTCATTTATTTTATTTATCCTCCCCAATACCTCCCCTCTCAGGTTAGTTGCCTGTACCCATGATTCTGTTTCTGTTTTGTTTAGTTTGCTTGTTTATTTTGTTTTTAGATATCATATATAAGTGAAATCATATAGTATTTGCCTTTTTTTTTTCTAACTTATTTCACTTAACATAATACCCTCTAGGTCCACCCCTACTGTCACAAATGGTAAGATTTCATTTCTTTTTTTCTTATGGCTGAGTAATATTTCAGTGTGTGTGTGTGTGTGTGTGTGTGTGTGTGTAGCACATCTTCTCTATTTATTTATCTATCAATGGATACAGATTGCTTCCATATCTTGGCTATTGTAAATAATGCTGCAGTGGACATAGGGGTATATATATCTTTTTGGATTAGTGTTTTCATTTTCTTCAGATAAATAACCAAAAGTGGAATTTTTGGATTGTATAGCAGTTTGGTTTTTTTTTTTTAATTTTTTAAGGACCCTTCATATTGTTTACATAGTAGCTGTACCAATTTACATTCCTACCAACAGTGTATGAGAGTTCTCTTTTGTACATTCTTGCCAACACTTGTTATTTCTTGTCTTTTTTATTCTAGCCAATCTGATCGGTGTGAGATGGTAGCTTGCTGTGGTTTTGATTTGCATTTCTCTAATGATAAGTGATGCTGAACACCTTTTCCTGTGCCCATTGGCCAACTGTATGTCTTCTTTGTAAAAAATGTCTATTCAAGTCCTCTTCCCATTTTTAATTGGCTTGTTTGGTTTTTTTAATATTAAGTTGTATAAGTTCTTTGGATATTTTGGATCCATGATTAGCAAATATCTTTCATTCAGTAGGTTGCCTTTTCGTTTTGTAGATGGCTTCCTTCTCTGTGCAGAAGTTTTTAGTTTGATGTATTCCCATTTGTTTACTTTAGCTCCATCTTTATTTATGTGACTTATTTTGACTGAAAGCTTATTTTGTCTGATATAGGTATTGCCAACTCTGCTCTATTTTGGCTACACTTAGCAAAATATCTTTCACCATCTCTTTGTTTTCAGTCTGTATGTGTGGTTTGTTTTGTTTGTTTGTCTGTCTGTGTTTTTAAAGCCAAAGGAAATCCATTGTAGGTGGCAAATGGTTTGATCCTGCTTGTTTAATCTGTTATTCCACACTCTGTGTTTTTGTTTGGAAAATTTAATCCATTTACACTTAAAGTAATTATTAGTAAAAATTTACTATTGCCATTTAGTTAATTGTTTTCTGGCTATTTTGCCATTCTTTTGTTCCTTTGTTCCTTTGTTCCTCTCTTGCTCTTCCTTTGTGATTTGTTGATATTTTTGGTATAGTATGCTTTGATTCTTTTCTGTATCTTTTGTGTGTCTGCAAGAGGTTTCTTTGTGAATTTTTCAGTTCAGTTATTCTGTACTTCATTTCCAAAATTTGTTTGGTTCTTTTCTTTGGTTTCTGTTTTTGCACATATTCTCATTTTTTTCCATGAATCATTTTTTTTTCCTGATTTTATTGTCTGTGTTTTCTTGTAGCTCACTAAGCTTCTTTAAGATGATCATCTTTTGGTCAGGCAATTCCTAGATCTCCATTTCTTTATAGAGTTTGTTATTGGAGATATATTTTGTTCCTTTGGTAGTATTATATTTCCCTTATTCTTTGTGTTCTTTGTAAGCTTTACACTGGCATCTGCACATTTGAAGAAACAGCCACCTTTTTCAGTCTTTATGGAATGACTTTGGCTGGGAAGTTCTGGGAGTTTCTCCAACCTTTATTATGAATGTGTATATTCCACTCTTCTTCCTCCCTCCTGGAGGGAATTCTCAGTATTGTACACTTTCTTTCAATCCCACAGAGTCATTATTGGTACAGAGAGCCTCCTGCCCCTTCCTCCTAGAGCAGTACATGGAGATCCTGGGGTGTTAAGTGCAAGTTCCACATCTTTCTCTTCTCCCTTTCCCTGAAGAAGCCTTAGGATTGTCTACCTCCTCTGAATTTCACAGGTCAGATCTACTCTGGATTTCTACCACCTGCTGAGACCACCTCTGGCTGCTGAGATCTCTGCTGGCTGCTGTGGTCCACACCAGTTGCTGAGGTCTGTGCTACCTGCTGTGATCCATGCCATCCCCTGGGGGCCTCAGAGTCTATTGCGAGCCAACTACCCCTCTTTGTTGTTCTTAGCTGCCCTGAGGCACTGTAACTATGCTGGGTCTTTCAGTAGTACTCTGAATGAGGCTAGATAGGAACTAGATAGGTACTCTGGGGCATTGCCTGAATGGCTGGGGATGTTGGATTCACCCCTGACTTTCTCTTTCCCAGTGGAAGAAATTGCATGTTGAAGGGATCTTTTTTGGCATTGTCCTATGCTGACATGGGCTGGGGTAAGACACAGGTAAAGTGAAACTGCTCTTTTTACCCATTTTCAGTGCACTTGTTCTTGTTTTTTTTTTACTCTGCTAGGATGTTGCATCGTCTTAACTGGATTCTGGGATTCTCATAAGGGTATTCCAGTCTGTATATGGTTGTTACTAAATCAGTGTTTCTGTGTGGGGAAGAGGACTGGAACTTCCTATTCCTCCATCTTGCTAATGTGACTCTTATATTATTTTTTAATTGTGAATGTAAGAAAACCATAAAGTTAGGTACCCCATCCATTCCTCTGTTGTGAGACGAGTAGCGTATCATTTTAGTGGAAGGACTTATTGTTAATTTATTATGTTTATGGAATGTCTTTCTTTTTTAAAAAATCAAAATTTTAAACATTTTTAAGTCATTATAGTTTTATCTTAAAGTAAGATTTGAAACTAGCCAGAATCGACAGTGACATAATTGAAATCATATCTGAAGACTCAGACTTTGGGTTTTTCTAAACCACTTTACACTGTCATGATTATTACCATAACAAGCCTTAATTTGGTGTCACTTTGAATTTAGGCCATGATGTCAAAGTGTGCTAAAAGAAATTCTCCAGTGGCTAGAACTATTCAGTAACAGCTGTTGTTCTACCTGCGAGAGGATTTTTTAAAACTTGCCAGCAAAAGAGCAGTTTGATATGCGTTCTAAATTATTACTATACTAGTTGTTGCTTATATATGTAGAGGTTGACTTCAATTGTGGAATTTTTTTTTAGGATATTAGTTCTTTAATTCTGTGGAACAAAGTAGATTTGGTATGACGGTATCAGCAGCGGGGGCTCTCAGTATTGGAGACCAATCAGATGTTTAGAGAAAATCATCAGTCTGATTTTGTATTTTATTTTTCTGTGTAACATCATGGAGACATGAAGGATTTCTTCTGGGATATAAACGTGTCTCCTGTATAAGTGATTTTTAAGAGTTTAACTAAAAGTAGTTATCTCCCCACTCCCCAGTCTTTGTTAAACTTTTGAAATAGTTATTAGAGGATGATAATCAACAGATGCTAACTTCTGAATAAGAGGCCAGTTTCAGATATTGTGCTCCATAAATGGACTGTTTGCAGAAAAAAAAAAAATTCCAACTTTTTTATGTGGAAATATATTCCTAGAAGAAACTGAAGAATTTAATAAATTGTTAATACTGTAAAGTATCATTAAACATCACATATGGAAAGGAATATTGAGAGGCATATGTATACAGAAAACTGAGACAATCAGCTGCATATAGTCTTTAGGGATGATCCCAGGAGAGAGTTTTTCTGAAAGTGGTTAAGGTTAGAACAAGCAATGAAACATGTTTAATACACCATTTTAAGAAAAAGCAATTGCATTAAAGAACTCATAAACTGACAAAAGAACTGAAACTAGAAAACTGTCAGGTGCCAAGGCAGCTCTAGGTTCTAGCTAGCCTCTTTCTCTCTCTCATCACCCAGCCATTTCATGCAGACACTCTCATGACAAATATGTTCTCTCACACACACTCACCCCTTTCTCCTGCATGCCTACCATCATTCACATTACTCTTGTCTTTTCCTTTTGCCACTGATTAGCCAGTTTTCTCTTGTTTATATCTGAGAATATTCAGTCTAACTGGCTAAACAAATTACCATCACTTTTTCTACGCAGAGCTCTTCAAGCCTGCCTACTTCACAGATCACTGATTAGCGATTGGCTACCCCTGAGACAGTAACTACTCCTTGATAATAATGGATCAATGGTGCATCACCAACTGAGGGTTGTGGCAATATAAATGAGATGGGGAAGCTGATGAAACTGATTCATGCAGATTTTCTAAATGAGAAGACTATTCTTTTGAGAAGCAGTTACCTTATATTCTTAGATCTGGTACTTTTAGAAAAACTTTGGTTTTTAGGAAGGAGAAGAAGGAAGAAAGGAGGGAATATTCTTGGAACATTTAGAAGCCAGGTGATGATCTAGGTGCTTTTTTGTTACTTCTGTATAATCAGCTAAGGTAATTTAGTGACATTACCTAATTTAAGTGAGTAGCATAAATAAGATTTGAAGTTAGGCCTGTGTATCTGTCTGTCCCCAGAGTCCATGATTTTTTCCCCAGACACACTCTAGTGTCTTATTACTTTTGACTGTACATTGGTGACATATCTTGCTTTATGTTGTTACTTTAAGTAGATATGTATTTAAATATATGAGATGAGATGGTTTTGAGAATAGGGAGCATACATGTTCTATTCACTCTTTTATAAAACCTGTATATACAGTAGTTTCTCAGTTTTTTAATTTTATTTTAAATGTTATTTTACCTACTGAATGATAGAATATTGCCTTATGGCCTTATGGTAATATAATAATAATATGCCTTATGGTACTAAAATCTTAGTATCCAAGACTAGTTGAAATGTGAGATGAGGTATTTAAACCTACATACATAATGCTAGTTGATATTTGAGATCATGCTTTTAACTTATAATTATTAATCATAATTCATAACCTCCATTCAATGTGTAAAGTTAGTATTGAATATTTTTCATTGCCCCATTATAGAGGGTTTTTTTCCTACTTTTTATATTAATGCATGATATAGTAAAATTCACCCTTTTTGGTGTACTACTCTGAGTTTTGATAAACACATGAAGTAACGCAATCACTCCTACAATGAGTGATTGTAGTGATCACTCCCCCAGCCCTTTGCACTTAACTACTTCCCCATCTCCAGCCACTGATAACCACTGATTCATTTTCTGTTCCTATAATTTTGCTTTTCTAGAATATTATATAAATTGGACCATACATTATGTAGCCTTTTGAGTCTAGCTTCACTCACTTATCATAACGTATTTGAGATTAATCCGTGGTGTTGCATCAGTTAGTAATCTGTTCTTTTTTACTGCCGAGCAGTATTACATTGTATGAATATGTCACAATTGGTTTATCCATTCCTTAGTTTGAGAGGCATTTGAGTTGTTCCAGTTTGGAGCGTTTATGAATATAAACATCCTCAAGAGTTTTCTTTTCTTTTTTTTTTTTAAGTTATTTTTTTGAGAGAGAGAGAGAGTGGGCTAGCGAGGAGGGGAGTGGCAAGAGAGGGACACAGAGAGTCCCATGCAGTTCCACAATGGCAGCCAGACATGAGGCTTGAACCCACAAATCATGAGATCATGACCTGAACTGAAACCAAGAGTTGGACACTTAACTGACTAAGCCACCCAGGCACCTCCTCAAACAAGTTTTCATGTAAACATAGGATTGTTGTGGTGGGGTTTCATTTTTGTGTGTTTGTTTCATTTGAATAAATACTTAGGAGTAGGATTTTTGTTTCAAATGGTGCTGTGTTTGACTTTACAAGAGACTAGCAAACTATTTGCCCAAGTGTTTGTATCATTTTACCTTCCTTCCCAAATGTATGAGAGTTCTAGTTGCTCTGAATCCTCATCAGTATTTGTTATTATCAGGTTTTTTTCTTTGTTTCTTTTAGCCATTCTAATAGATATGTAGTGATTTTTTCATTGCAGTTTTGTTTGCATTTCCCTATTGACTAATAATGGTGAGTATATTTTCATATGCTTATTTGTCATCCCTATATGTATGGCACGGAGTCTGTTGAGATCTTTTACTCATTTTTAAATTTGGATTATTCATTTTCTTACGTTTTGAGAGTTCTTTATGTAATCAGAATATAAGAATTTTATCAGAAATGTGATTTTCAGGGCCGCCTGGGTGGCGCAGTCGGTTAAGCGTCCGACTTCAGCCAGGTCACGATCTCGTGGTCCGTGAGTTCGAGCCCCGCGTCAGGCTCTGGGCTGATGGCTCGGAGCCTGGAGCCTGTTTCCGATTCTGTGTCTCCCTCTCTCTCTGCCCCTCCCCCGTTCATGCTCTGTCTCTCTCTGTCCCAAAAATAAATTAAAATGTTAAAAAAAAAAAAAAAAAAAAAAGAAATGTGATTTTCATATATTTTCTCCCTGCTGTGGTTTGTCTCTTCATTTTCTTAATAGTGCCCTCCAAAGAGTAGACTTAAATTTTTTAAGTGGTTTTATTTATTTTTATTTTTATTATTGTTTTAAATCTGAATTTCTTACTTTTGATGAAGTCCAAGTTACCAGGTTTTTCTTTTGGCGATATATGTAAGGAATGTTTTTTTCCTGTTTTCTCCTAGCAGTTTTTATAGTTCTGGGTTTTACATTTCATTCTATGATCCATTTTGAGTTGATTTCATATGTGCCTCCAAGGTTTGGATTAAGGTTCTTATTTTTATTTTTTGTTATATTGATATCTAGTTATTCCAGCACCATTTGTTAAAAAGACTCTCCTTTCTCCACTGAATTGCATTTGCATCTTTGTCAAAATCATCATATATGTGTGGATCCTCTGTCCTTTCTCCATTACCATGTTGTCATTGCTGTGCTTTATAGTTAAGTCTTGAAATCAGGTAGGGTAGACTCCCATCTTTGCTCTCCATTTTCAAAATTGATTTGCCTATTTTAGTTCTTTTCCTTTCTATATAAATTTTACAGTCAGCTTTTGATTTCTGTAAAACAGTCCTGTTGGGATATTGGTTGGAATTGTGTTGAATTTATAGATAGTTTGAAGAGAGTTGAAATCGTAACAATATTAAGTCTTCCCATTCGTGAGCACTGTATATCTTTCCATTTGTTTAAGTCTTTTTAAATTTCTTTTGTTACTGATTTATAGTTTTTGGTGTGGAAATGTTGGAGTTTGGTGGGAATAATCAAGAAAGAATTCTTGAGACATCTTTGGTGCAAAAAAGGTAGTTTTATTAAAGCATGGGGACAGGACCCATGGGCAGAAAGAGGTGCCCTGGGGTTGTGACTGGTGACTGATTATATACTTTGAAGTTGGGAGGGGGTTAGGGATGGTGTAAGTCTCTAAAGAATTTTGGAAGCAAGGTTCCCAGGACCTTGAGGGGGCTAGCTCAGATCATTTATTACTGTCTAATAAACCTTAGTCATGAGACCCTTCAGATGTATATCAGTGGGCCATATGCTTGGAGGATGATTGCTAACATATATCTTGGGGGAGAGAGATAAAGGAAGTTTCCAAAGGAATTTTTATATGTTAAAGGAGACGTACAGGATCCTGGAGGTTGGGATAATGTTAAGCTAAGATTGCCTTTTGCCCTTAGCAAAGTGTCAACATCAAGGCAGCTGAGTTCTCAGAGGAAGGTCACTCTGCCTGTCTCAAGGACTTATCAATGGGCTGTAAGTTGTAAGAAATTTTTTTTCTTTTCCCTTTTTTCACCACATCAGTTTCCAGTGCACATATTCTTGTTAAATTTAGGGCAAAATATTTTTATAATTTTAGTGGTATTGTAAATAGTACTAATATCTAATTGTTATTAGCCATATACAGAATAGTGATTTTCTAGCTTGCTATGCAACTAAATTTTAGTTTTAGTAACTTTTTTTTGTAGTTTCTTTTTAAGTTTGTATATAAGCAATAATACCTATTTAGGATTCCAAAAAAAGTACATTTTGTTTTGTTTTATTCATGATAACCTTAGCTTGTTCTGATACATATACCATATGGTTAGGTAATTTTTGTGGTTTGTTTTGCTTTTTATGCTTGAATGTTTTTAGTGTCAATAATTTGGTAACAGAAACCAATTTAATCAATTATCTCATATAAAATACCATATTCTTATATAGTTAGCATATGTGTTTGCATGAAAGGTAACATAGGGAAGTGAATGTTTCTTACAGTCTTCCTGTTAATGGGTTTTGAAAGAATGTGTATCTTACTTGCTGTAGGCAACTTAGATAAAATAACAAAAATGGAAAAATACCTTCTTGCTACTTGGTACTTCTTTTTGCACTGTTTAGTCATTATTGTTCTATAAGTATAAAAAGGTGTAAGCATTTTAATCATGATAAAGACCACTTTCATATTTTACATGATTTTAAAAAAGAGTTGTGACATTGCTTTAGTGAGTCCTCAAGACCTTAAAAATGAATCTTTAATTTGGGTAGATTATGATGAACGAGAGATATTTACAGTGTACAGTGGCTATGTAGATGCAATTCTGCTCCATAGTGTTTTATTGATTTCTTTCCTTCTGCATTGCTACAACGCAGGATTTCTTCTCAGTACTACTGTAAGGTCGTTGAAAACAAAATGCAATTCATTCTAACTAGTTTTTCCCTCCCTCAATCCAAAGATTTTTTCATGTTTATTTTTTTTTAATTTTTTTTAACGTTTATTTATTTTTGAGACAGAGAGAGACAGAGCATGAATGAGGGAGGGTCAGAGAGAGAGGGAGACACAGAATCTGAAGCAGGCTCCAGGCTCTGAGCTGTCAGCACAGAGCCTGACGCGAGGCTCAAACTCATGGACCGCGAGATCATGACCTGAGCCTAAGTCGGCCGCTTAACCTACTGAGCCACCCAGGCGCCCCATATGTTTAGTATTGAGTAGAAGAGTTTTATCTAATAACTTTGCTTGCTCATTCATTCATTCATTCATTCACTTACCTGCCTATTTATTTGTGGGCATATATCCTAAGCCTACTGGTTTGGACTAAAAGTTATTAAATAGAATTATTTTTTTTAGGATTGATAAATGGAAAAGCATGAACTGTCTTTTTCAGAAAATTACATTGCTATCTCTTATTCCCCAAAATAAGAGACAAGATACTTTCAAGCCACATTTTAGAGATAATACTCATTGTTTTTTAGGCTTTAAGAGACTATTAGCAAAATTTCTGCATTTATTTATTTATTCATTCATTCATTCATTCATTCATTCATTCATTCTGTTCTCAATCGTATTTTCCTTGTCTGGTATTGTATGATAGTCCTGTACTAAAACAGAATAGAAACATTCTTGGGGAAGGATTTTTCACAGGATTTGTATTATTTGGTGTGATATTTTTCTCTAGCACTTTTGGGTGTTTATCATTCAAGTAAAAGAGAAAACTAATTTCAGAAAACATTAATTGTAGAAAAATATTTCTGGGAATAGGAAAAATTATTTTGATCAAAGAACGCTGGTGTGAAGTCTGAGGAGTGGATACTGGAGTATTTGTTTATGTTTTTGTTTCTAGAGTGTTCTGTAGCAATTGTAGTGGTGCTTAAAAGTTTTAAAATTTCTTAAACACGTTCTTCTCTTTGGAGAACCCAAAGAGAACACGTTACTCTTTGGAATACCCAATAAAAATATAACTTAATTATGGAATATAACTTCATTGTCAAGTCTGCTAAAATGTATCTTCATGAAATCTAAGAATTCTCAGACTTTCCAATGCTACTTCTCTTCAGATGGAGTGTAATGAGACTAAGGAGTAGAAAAATATGTACCATGGTAGCTTTCCTTCACATCTAGCAAGAGTAATACTTAGGCTACCTGCATAACCATAACACCCACTCTGTCTACAAGTGGATTTTGAAGTTCTTCCAAAGAGCTTTTCCTTTTTTTTTTTTTTTTTTTTTGTCAGGAAAAGATTAAACTCTGGCTTGTCCCCCTCCCCCACCCCCAAACCTTTTGGCAGTGAAGAGTTTATGGTCTCATCTTTTTCCCTATCTAAACAGGGAGCAGAGCAGTGAAATGTAAAGGTTTCCTCACTATTAATCTTGGGGCATGATGTTTTATAACCCAAGAAAATTATTGATGCTCTTGCAATGTAAATACAACCTTGAAAAAAAAAAGGGAAATAAAATAAGAATCTACTAGCAATATGACTCTTGTTTGTAACTAAACAGGAAGTGTTAATTAACCATGGCACTTGATGTTCCATTGTATTCTTTTATTTAGTATACTTTATTAAAGTTTTATTTTTAAGAGGAAACCATCTTTTTTTCAGTTGCTGATTGTGGGAATTTTACGTGTTGAAATCACAAAATAATTGAAAGAAGTTGAACATTAGTATAATCAAGATAATTTGCTTTCTTTTAAAAGCAAATTAAAAGCTTATTTAAGAATTTCAGGTTATCTGTGGACAAATGAAACTAGACTTTGGATACCTGACACAATACTCTATCAGGATAGATTATTTTTTGTAAGTCAAGTGTTTTTACAATCTTTTATTTGAGGAAACTCAAGATTTTGATAAGTTGCTTTATGTAAAGACATAAAAATATAGATGTACAGACTTAAATATACAAAAGGTTTCATTGTTACTACAGTGACATGTATTACAATGAAGGATCCATTTTAGAAATGTGGCTAAATGAAATTTTGATAGGAAGGCAAGTTGATTATTTAAGGCAGAAATAATTACTAGTTTGCACTTCATTTCCATTGTTTCTTAGAACATTGTAAATACATTTTTAAAAAACATCTTCCTAAGCATACTGAATTTCTGGGATGTTGTTCTGATCATTCTAGGCATCATTACACTGTTTCAGAGACTAGAGGCCCAGTTCTGACAAGCTACAGTAAATGTAGATAGTACTACCACTTTGTAGAATAAATCTTTTTGCTTGACCATTATTTTGGTCTGAAGCCTTGTGTCAAAGGGATAAGACAGGAAGTAAAAGGTATCTTGAAAGAGGTAGAAAGTAAAATACAAGTTGAGGCAGACTTTTACACTCAAGTATGCAGGTAGTTATGATTTCCTGAGGAATTAAAGTATATCACTATGTTTAGAAAGTCATGTGAGTTAGAGAAAGGATAGTTCAATATTAAACCATTGATTTGTTTTTTTTTTTTTAAGTTTATTTATTTTGAGAGAGAGAGTGAGCACTAGAGCAGGGGAGGAGCAGTGAAAGAAGAAGAGAGAGAATACCAAGCAGGCTCCATGCTATCAGTGCAGAGCCAATCCAGGGCTTGATATCACAAACTGTGGGATCATGACCTGAGCCAAAACCAAGAGGCGCTTAACTGAACCACCCATGTGCCCCTAAACCATGGATTTCTGGTACAAACTTAGTTTACACATGTAAAATTTTGTATTTTGTCAATTTACACATATGAATGTTCTTATGTGTTTGACTAACATCTACTATGCCAGGATTATGCCAGGTATTAGGAACACAAAATATGCATTGCTTAAGTATGAGCTTAAAAAGCTACAGTGTAGAGAAAGAGCTACATAATGAAAGGACAATCAGATAAGTAATTTCAATGAAGTATGTAAGGGGTGTTTGTTTAAGAAAAAGTACAAGGTTCTATGAAAGTTCATATCAGAAAGAATGTAAAACCTCATAATTCATAGGCCATGGGGTAACTTACTCAGAAGAGCCTTGCTACAATAGTAGAGAATAGACTATTTGCTACTTTACTCCCACTTAAAGTATCGTAAAAGTGAGAATGTAGCACTCTGTACTCAGTGAGACATATGAAAACTAAAAAATTCATCACTAGCAGACTTATCTAAAAGAAATATTAAAGGAGGTACTTTAGGAAGAAAGAAAATGAAAGCAAAAGGAAGTATGGATCTACACAAAGAAACGAAGAAAATCAGAAATTGTAACAATGTGAATAAATCTATGATATTTTTATTATGCAAATATCATTAAAAGATAAATGACTTTCAACAAAATGATAACAGTACTGTCTGTGATTTGTAATATATACAGATATACAATGTATGACAAAATGTATAGCACAAAGGCTGGGGGGAGAAAAATAGAAGTAGACTGTTACGATCTTTTTTTATACCATACATGAAATGGTATTCTTGAAAATGGGCTGTGAAAAGTAAAACATGTATACTATAAACCCTAGAGCAACCACTAAAGTAAGGAAACAGAGTTAGAGCTAATAACTCATCAAAGTAGATAAAAAAGGAATCAGTTAAAAACTTTCAGTTAATCCAGAAGAGAGCATCAAAGAGGGAAAAAGGTGCGAAGAATAGATGTGACACATCATAAAGTGACAGAGTTAAACCTAATCACATTAAGGGTCATGTTAGATATAAAAAATCTAAACATCCCACTTTAAAAGCAGAGTTTGCCAGATTGGATGAAAAAGCAAGATCCAACTATATGCTGCCTACACAATCCCACATTAGATATAAAGAAACAAATAGATTAAAAGTAAAAAGAATGGGGGGCACCTGGGTGGCTCAGTCGGTTAAGCGTCCAGCTCTTTTTCTCGGCTCAGGTCATGATCTGGTTCCTGGGATGGAGCCCCAGACCCGCATGGGGCTCTGCGTTGACTGCACGGGGCCTGCTTGGGATTCTCTCTCTTCTTCTCTCTCTGCCCCTCTCCTCGTGCACACATGTGAACGTTTCTCTCTAGATAGATAGATAGATAAACATACTTAAACATTTTTAAGAGTGGAGAATACTATTCAAAACAAAGTTTCAGTGGCTACATTAATGTCAGAAAAGGATTTCAGAGCCAAAAACTAACCTGGGATATAGAAATTTATTTCATGATAATTAAAGGGGTGGCCTTTATCCCCTTTTTCCTGCCACCAAAATGAGACGGCATTCCAATAAAGAAAACTAAGGACCAGTGTCTCACATGAATATAGATGCAAAAAACTTTTAACAAAAATTGAACAAACAGAATCCAACAGAAAAAAATAAAAGAAAAAAGAAAAAGATGATGTATAAACTGTGAGCAAGTGGGGTTTATCCAAGACATTTTGAGATCAGTTTAACATTGATGGACGGTGGGAGGGAGGGGAAAGTGGGTGATGGGCATTGAGGAGGGCACCTGTTGGGATGAGCACTGGGTGTTGTGTGGAAACCAATTTGATAATAAATTAATAATAATTTAAAAAAGATCAGTTTAACACTTGAAAATTAATCAGTGCAGTGTGTCATTTCAGTCAACACAGAAAAGACATTTGATAAAATCTAACATTCATTCTTTAGAACTCGTAGCAAACTGGGAATAAAAGGAACTACCTCAGTTTGATAAAATCCTACCACTAACATGTTATTTCATGGTAAAATACTGAATGTTTCCCCTCTACCATAAACAATAAAGCAAAAGTGTCAACTTTTACTACTTCTGTTTATCATACTGGCACTTGTAGCCAGGGCACTCAGACAAGAAAAAGGGAAAAGCAAACAGAAAGGAAAAGGTAAAATTGTAGATGACATGATTATGTAGAAAACCTGAAGCGGGGAGAAGGTGGAGATGTGACACGAGACCCGAGGTAAATAAGGGCCAGGCCATGAGGGCTTTTTAAATCCACATTTAGGAGTGCCAGAGTTTTATAAGGACAGTGTGTAACCATTCAGCTTTTGTCCTGCATTAATCAGCTTGTAATTAGAGGGTATATTTTGATAGCATTATAGAGCATGTGTTGAAGAGGACTTTAACACTCTGGGCAAAGACTTTAGTTAGAAGTTTATAGAAATAATGGAGTGAAAGATAATAGTTGCCTAGTCTAAGGTAGTAACAGTACGGATAGAGAAATGTGAACAGATTTGATAACCACTTAAAAATGTTATTGACAGGACCCTTACTACATGTGTAAGATGGTGTGTGATGAGGAGTCTAGGTCACCTCACATGTTTCAGGCTTGGCGAACTTGATGGATAGCAGTACTATTCACTGAGCTGGGTAACACTGGAGAGGGAATAAGGTTAGGGGTAGGATCTGAGAAGGTGAGGTAGGTTTTAGATATGTGTAACATGAGTGCTTTTTGATAGCCAAGTAATGATGTACTAGAGCCACTTTATACAGGTATGTAGAAAAGGAGGGAAATTTTGATAGGAGATAATAGATTAGAAGACACCAGGTGGAAACTCAAGCAATGGGAATGGAAGAGATTGTCTGAGGAGAGGATAATGTGAGTAGGACAGTGGGCTTGGAAGAGAACTGCCTTATAAAGGAAGAGTAATATGAAAGGAAGATTAGGAAAAATGAATCCAAAGGGCAATGAAATAACATAGGTAATGTTTCAGTAGAGATCCTTTCAGTAAGGGGAGAGAGGGTAATTGTATCAAATGCTGCTAACTAGCATCTGTATAGAGTTTACTATGCACCAGGCACTGTTGTAAACAGTTTTGCACTCATTATTTAAATTTTCACAGTAATCTTTTGATCTAGATATTACTATATCCCAATTTTGCAGATGAGAAAAGTGAGGGTACAGAGAGGTTAAGAGACTTGCCCAAATTAATGCATAGCTAGTAAGTGACACAATCAAGCTTTGAACTCATGCAGTTTGACTCTGTAATTTGCACTCTTGACCAGCAAGGTAAAAGATGAGCTTAAAGGTAGATTTAACAATAAGATTGCACTGATAACATTAGTCAGTTTTAGTGGTTGAATGGGGCAAAACCTGGCTGAAGTGAAATGAGGAATAAATAAGAAAAGGGAAGTGTAGACAATTCTTTCATGAAACTTGGGAATGAAAAGGAAGAGTAGAAACAGTAGGGACGGTACTATTTTAAATTTAGGAAGGGCTTTCTTAAGATAGGCAAGTCCTACATAAGTTTAAATAGTGATGAGAGAGCAAGCGAGTAAAGACAGAGGGATGGGGCTTGAAGAGACATGAGAGAGAGAAGGATTAAAATGAGAGGTTCTGAACCATGGTGAAAAGGCAATAAGGAATAGACTCTATAGCAAAAAAAAAAAAAAAAAAAAAAAAAAAAAAAAAAAAAAAAAAAATTGGAGCCCTAGGAGGAGAAAAACCTCTTTTGTTGTCGCAGTGGGGAAGGAAGACAGCATGGATATGGATGCATATAAACTTACAGGTGTCCTGCTATTCCAACTCCTTCAATATCAATTTCTCTCTCTTTCATAGATTTGAAACAGGGATGAAAATTCTCTGTGTCAGCAAGTTACTACCCATTTAACTTGGACCTCAGTTGGCTAAAGGGGAGAGGGAAGAGCACCCTTCTACTTTGCTATTGAAATACAGGTTTCTAAGACACAGACTGGGGAAGTCTTTCTGGTACCGTTCCAGCATGGAGGATTTTCTACCACTTTTGAAGAATCACATTTGCATGTTACCACAGGAAATGAACATATCCTTGGGATTGTGTGCTGGGGTAAATCTGTACTAATAGAAAAAGTTGAGTATAAAGATAATATGTAAAATACTCAGCTAGAGGTGATAGTAATCATGATGTGCAATATTTTTTATACACAATTGTCTAGAATATTGGGTCAGCAAACTACAGCCCACTGCCTGTTTTTGTAACTAAAGTTTTATTTGAAAAAAAATATTTGATTTTTAAATTTACTGGGACATAGCCACGTCGATTCTTGATGTATGTTTGTGGCTCCTTTTACACTTCAATACTGGAATTAAATAATAGTAGCAGAGACCACGTGGCCTGCAAAACCTAAAATATTTACTGTTTTGCTCATTACGGAAGAAGGTTTGCTGACCTCTCATTTAGAATTATTAAGTAGTAAAGACTTGGAAAAATTGTTTTGAGAAAGAGAAAAATTAAAATACTAAAAATGTGAAGGGAATGAGACAAATAGAAGATATTCAGGATATATTACTCAATGAAAATATCACTTAAAAAACCCATAGAAATTATACCTTAATCTCATTTTTATTTTAAAAATTTGTCTTAAAATGTTAACAGTAGTTGTTTCTGAATAGTGAGATTACACTTGATTTTTATTTTCTTGTTGGTTCTTACTGTGTTTCCTGATTTTTTTCTACAATGCACCTGTGTTCCTGGGTTAATAATAAAACCAACTAGTAGTAGACTGGGATGAAAACATAGAATTCAAAGCAAATTAGAACATGAAGAATGGAGAATTTGGCAGGGTCAGGCAAAGATGAGGCATCTTGGAAGAATGAAGAAAATCCTTCTTGCTGGTTACCAAGAAAGTTGGAGAAAGTTTTTGATGATGCCAGTGAGAACATTTTCAGGTCCTTTAGTTCCTTCGATTTAACCAGCATCTAATATGAGCCCTGTCTAGAAACATAGTTTGCCACAAAAAAACAAAAAAGAGAGTTATGGAAGTTATAACTTACCTGTACACTTTGTTTCTCATTTCCAAAGATACAGCTTTTTGAAGTTTATGGAGATTTTCTTAACTTTTTGTGACTTGTAGATAGTGCTTTATAATGGACATTTATTTTTTAACCCCAAAAAATTAAATTCCATTATTTAGCTATAAAGCCAATACTTTATTTTTTTTTTTTAATTTTTTTTAACGTTTATTTATTTTTGAGACAGAGACAGAACATGAATGGGGGAGGGACGGAGAGAGAGGGAGACACAGAATCGGAAGCAGGCTCCAGGCTCTGAGCCATCAGCCCAGAGCCCGATGCGGGACTCGAACTCATGGACCACGAGATCATGACCTGAGCTGAAGTCGGACGCTTAACCGACTGAGCCACCCAGGTGCCCCATAAAGCCAATACTTTAATATATGATAGAAGTTGCAGCTTTGTTTTGTTAGGTCCCAAATGTGCCTTAAAAAAAAATGGTGAACAGCCTTTATTTGGGCAAAAATAAGTCAGAAATTGCAGAAAGTAATGTTTTCAATGAAGTAGTGTTATTAACCAGATGAATCTTGAAGTAGTTTTACTGTGGTATTCTATTCCAACATCTGTATTGTGCCACTACCCAGATGCTCGCTATAAAGTTCAATGGATCTTGACAAGCATTAAGTTGATTTCAGTGGCTTTATTATATTAGGAGTCATTGAAACAGAAGAGAAACCAGTTTTTTACCAAATCTCATCTCTCAACTTGACATGTTTTTTTAAATTTAAATTGTCACTGTGAATGATATTTATTATCTCTATAATGACCACATCAGTTGTTAAAAATCCCAAGATTGAAGCTTAGGGTACAAATTACTTTGCCAATAAATTGCCATGTAGAAAACCCAGAAAACCAAATCAAAAAATAAGCCCAAAACCCTTGTTCTATTTGTCCTTTAAATATTTATTAAATAGGCTGATGATTCATTGCCTATAAAATGTAATTTGTAAGAATAATTTTTATGTAACCTTGTTTAAAAGAAAAAGAATTAAATTAATAGATAATGAACCTCAGAATAAGAATATATGTGAATATATATAGCATTTTAATGTAAAATGTAAAATTTGAGCCCATGTGTCAATTAAATATGTAAATATAAAAAATTAAATATATTCAGTTTATACTTATAATCAAACACATATGCAGATGTTCATATGTGTGTATATACATATGTATGTATATGTATGTATATGTATAATTATATCTATCCAATACACTGACTAGTATGACAATGAATAATGGAATGATTTTGAATGAAAAATTTCAGTATTCAGTATATTTAAAAGAAATTTCCTCTTAATAGAATTTATAATGTTATGCAATTATCTTAAAGGGAAGTGGTAGAGGTCCCACTGCTTGTTATTTAACAATGCACTGAAAAAAAATGCACACAATTGTTGGGAGCAAATGTCATTGGCCATAGATATGCAAGATGTCCTAATAGATCTTATCCATATCAGACATTTATTATTCAAGTTGATTTAATCATAATGTAGACCGGAAACTGTTTTCATTGCTTATGCAAGTACCCTCTGGTTTTTTGTTTTTGTTTTTTTTAATTAATGTGTTTCTTATTTCTTCAGGAAGTTTCCAGTGGCATTTGAGGGAGGAGAAACCTATTAGCTTCTGACCTGAGTAGTGCAGTTTTATTGTTGAGACTGTGGGCTCAGCCAAAAACCAATATTGAGTGGATAGAAGGAATAAGGAAAGGAGGATGGGAGACAGGGAGGGATGAAGGGAGGAAGGAATAGGAAAAAAGGAAAAACAAAAAAGGAAAATAAAGTTAACTATATAAACACTTAGTTCACTTGTATAAAAATAATAAGAAATTGTGAAACGTTTTGCTAAAACAGCAAGATCCTGTCATTGTCTCATCTCTACTCCCTGCTGCCCTGATGATATAATTTTATTCATACATAAATAAATGAAGCAACAAGTATATTTTTGGTGATGATGTTGTTACTGAATTTCTAGGTAACTGAAACATAAAGGAGAGTTGTTCTGGTTATACTTTTTTCTGAATTTTCATATGACTAGTGGAAAATAGCTAGGCATCACATAGAGCTCTCTAAGTTTATTTCAGTAATGATGTTTATTAATGTTATGAGTAGCAAAATATCCTGCCCAAATTTGGGATTTGAAGGACAGTTCATAGGACTGAGTGGAAAAGTATAGGGAGGAATGTATCAAAATCTGGTTGGGGAAAGAGTTTAGGCAGTTGAAAATACATATTTGATATGACTGTTTTTATATTAAAAGCTATAGAAGATAAAATTTAACAAATAATCTTGATAGGGACAAACAAAAGACAGAGTGAAAAGGTCCTGCAGGAGATAGATTTTAGAAGGCTGACAAGCCCTACTCTGAGGTATTAAAGGGACACTTTCTAAATCATTTTTAGAGTTTTTATTTCAGTTTGTTTGTCAAAGAGCCAGTGTCTAGTCCCTTTTCACAGCTTTCAAGCTAGTCCCTTTTCTCTTTCAAGCTTTGTTTCACATGAGGTGAAGAAACAGTAAAACCAGTATTTTGGAGGGTTTCCTCCTCCTCTTTCTTCTAAAATAAACCTTTTTCTTGAAAGATTATTTTTATTTTAGAATTAATCTCTCAGCCTTTGTGGTTTATGTAAATATACAAGTTGTCATAAAGGGAACAAAACATAAAAAGTCTTTACAAAGACTAGGGTCATGAGTAAAGGAATATGTATTACATTCACATCTCATCAGGGCTCTATGTAAACTTACAGTAAATTTGCAAAGCAAGTAAACTCAATGTTATTTTTTAATCAAATCACTGAGAGTTTAAGTGACTCACCCAAGGCCACATAGAAAATGGGTGACTGGGGCTGGAGTGAGAATTAAGCCTTCTCTTCTGATTCTCAGCAGTAATCCAGTCTCATTATTATCATCATTTCTTGAACCCCTACTGTGCTAGTTTTCCTGGCAGTTTGTATCCTCCATCAGAAGCTGTGACCTATTTTTAAAGTTGCCTTTTCAAGTGAAGAGACAATATTGCATGCTGTGTTTTATACATTGTTGTGAAAAATGGATGAAGTCAATTTTATAAATTCCGAATATACTTGGCATTTTTATGCTGTTTATAATTACTAAAAGTCTATCGTCATTTGAGTCATAAGTTAACTAAAAAATTAAACCCCAAACTGTATTGTGTTCTACCCCTCCTCTCAACATGCACACCTTTACATTATTTTCTCTAAGTCTTGTTTTACTTTGTTTTGACTGTGTAAATCTCTGGTTTCTTCGTATAGTTTCTGATTATTAGTATTCTTTAAAAAAAATGTTTAGTTGTTTATTTTGAGAGAGAGGAAGCATGAGAGCCAGAGCAGGGGGCGAAAGGGGTGGTGGTGGTGGAGGGAGAGAAACTTAAGCAGGCTCCATACTCAGCACTCAATGTGGAGTCAAACATGGGGCTCGATCCCATGGAGCCCAACACCGGGCTCAATCCCATGACCCTGGGATCATGACCTGAACCAAAATAAAGAGTCAGACACTTAACTGACAAAGCCACCTAGATGCCCCCTTTGTTTCTTGTTTTGTTTTGTTTTGCATGGAGCCCAACATGAGGCTTGAACTCATCACCGTGAGATCAAGACCTGGGCTGAAATCGAGTCGAATTTAACCAACTGAGCCAACATGGCACCCCTCTGATTATTATTAAATATGTGGTTTATCCTGCTTCTTAAATATGGCTATCCTAAAAATAACTATGTGAAACCAATGGAGTCATAAGGAAGGAGGTGACAGCACTAAACATACTCTATAGACTCTTAGTAGCTTATGTATCTCTCAATACAGAATTAACACAAATATTCACACCTTCAAGGACTTACCCAAATAATGTTATTAGCTTCATGCTACAAAACAAAATAAATCTGTATCCAAGTTTTCCCTAATCCCCAATGAATATAATTGGAAAAGGAATGTGAGAGTATTCATAAATATTTCTAATATGTACTTAGTAAAATGTGAGTTGTCCACTTATATCTTTTAATATTTAATTGTTTCTGTAAAGTAGCCTGCTCCAAGTTCTTAGAGATTCTCTGAATTGTGTAACTAGCACAAAAAGCATAATTACTTTAGAAATATTTTATAGGTATCCGAATTTTAAAAGAATAATCTTGCAGGTATTTTTATAAGTACATTATCTTCAAAAGGAGAACGACATAAAAATAAGCATAAATTCTAATTGTTTCTAAATCTGATAAAATATATAGTTTTTAATTCTAGAAAATTCTATTTGATACTGTTTTCAGTAGTGAAATATAATTATTAGATTATTTCCTTGATTGTTAATCATCACAAAATTTAAGTAAGATTCAACTTGAGAGCTTTGCTGAAAGAAATTTATTACATTCCTTTATGTAAAAAATACTTTAAACAAATAGGTAAAAGTATATAGTAAGTGTAAGGTTTATAGGTAGGTATAAGTAGAAAATTTCCCTTGGAGGGTCATTTGTTATTCAAGCTTTCCCACTGAGAAAGAGTGATTCTAGACTTCCAGAATTTTATAGGTTAACTCTGTATCAAGCAAGCATTTGTATTTCTAAAAGTTTTTAAATTGTGACTATAATAAAACTTCAACAATGGGATTCTTCAGGTACCTATTCACTTCACTTGAAATACCATTAATTAGGAAGCCTATGCGTATGCCTGTGTTAAATATCTTCTGAATACAGAATTGTCAAATTTATTGTTATGAAGCAAATGTGTATACTTAAGAAAAATAACATCTCATTTTTCTAATTCCTAAAACCAAATGTATTTTGTAATGAAATGGGATAATACAGAAGAATAAGAATCATAGAGGCTAGTTAATTAGCTGTTTTAACAATAAAAAGTAGATTCTTAGTTAATTACAATAATAATTAAGGTTTTCCCCCTATCCTTATTATACTTCTCTTACAGTAAAGTATGATGGTTGTGTTTTGGGAGCTCAGAACTAGCTTGATAAGTTTTCATCCATGATTCCATATAAACAAGAAGCCAATCCTGAAGTTCTGTCTATGTGGCTAAGTCAAGTAGAGCTTTGTAGATCATGTTAGATTTATGCAGAGAATCAAATTTTCTTATTCAGCTCCATTAAAAACAATTAAAGATTATTGTGAAGTTTTAGACCATTTGGGCAACTTGAAAATGAAGGCTAAATAATGAATCATTGTGATTTTTTTCATCCCCCTCTTTTTTTCTTTTATTATTTATTCTGAGAGACAGAGACAGAGCGTGTGCATGTGGGGGAAGGGGCAGAAGGAGAGGGAGAGAGAGAATCCCAAGCAGGGATTCTCCATTCTCTGCAGAGCCCAACTAGGGGCTCAATCTCACCAACTGGGAGATCATGACCTGAGCAGAAATCAAGTGTTGGGACACTCAACTGACTGAGCCACCCAGGCACCTCTCATCCCCCTCTTTTTAAAATCTTTAAATCCATTAATAAAATTATTTTGATAAAATTTTGGGATAATTTAATATGTTCTTATAATACTGTTTACTGAACACCTATTAAATGTAAGGTGCTGAATGGAGTTTCATTAGATAGAGAATATAAAGCATTATTGTAGTCTTCAAGGAATTTGCTATTTATTTGTTTACAGTCTCTTCATTTTGAGAGAGGGAGTGGGGGAGGGGCAGAGAGAGGGAATGAGAAAATCCCAAGCAGGCTCCATGCTGTCAGTGTGGATCGCAATGAAGGGCTTGCTCTCATGGACTGTGAAATTAGGACCTGAGCTGACATCAAGCTCAATTATGACCTGAGCTTAACCTACTGAGACACCCATGTGCCCCACGGAATTTGCAATTTAGATAGAAAGTCAAGACCCAAATACGTGGAAGTTTAAATACACACACACACAAAATGAATGTTAGGTAATATCAGAGAGAAAAATAGTATCAAAAACATAGTTGGGCTTTCCAAATATCAGAAAGAAGATTTGGAGTATAAAATATAGGTTAAGTACTACAAGTACTGCAACATAGGCTAAAATTCATTTACACTGAAGTTTAACCAGCTCACCAGCAAGCAGGAGTACATATATGAAAGTTTGAACTGTGAATCTGGACATCTGTCTTTAAGATGGGGAATGGGAAAGAGAGTATAACATAAAAAAAGAAGGGTATATGGTATCCTCTGGAGAAAAGATTGGTATTTAGGAAACGAGGGCACAAAAAGAGAGGGTAGATATACCAAAACCCAACTGACCTTAAGATTATGACTTCTTATGATACTTAAATAATTATATTGCCATATTAGCAGTGAATCAATCAATATTCAGTAAAAATCAATCAATATTCAGTCATAACTCTTCAACTGAAATAATTTTTTGTATTAACCATTCGTTCTCTCAAATGGATACTATCATATCCCATTGTATATGGAGAATATTGAGGTAGGCACAGTTGTTTCTTCCAAGGTGCCTACAGTTTTAGGTTGATGAAATAAATGCATTTAAGTACACAAAACTAACAGGATGTAGGATACATGTAGGAAGGTAGTGGAAATAAGGCCTGGAAACCCAGTTCACTTTCA
The DNA here is from genome assembly GCF_018350175.1 of Felis catus. Lineage (NCBI taxonomy): Eukaryota > Metazoa > Chordata > Mammalia > Carnivora > Felidae > Felis > Felis catus. The sequence continues at coordinate 144,968,132 of NC_058368.1, read as the reverse complement.
GAGAATGGAAGGTTTTATTATAAGGTTAAGAAATGTAGAATTAGTTTAGGTAAATGGGACTCATGGAAGATATTTGACTATATCAATGACATAATTAGAGATACTTGACAGTGTGGCTTGACACTGTTAGAATAAAATGAAGCGTTGATTGATGACACAGATAAAGGCAGCAAGGTAGATCATATGCTATTTTCTTTCAGTGATATAGTTAAGGTATGATAATGGCTGAATTAGGCCTTAAATATTATAGATTAAAAGTAGAAAGATGATTGTGAAAAATTTGCAAATTTAGATTTTTTTTTAAGCTTTGAAGCCAGGTAGTAGCTTATGAATTAGAAGCTTACTTTGATAATTAAAAAAAAAAATGTTTATTAAGCATTTAGGTTGCTCTTCTATAGATAAAAATAAATTCATATAATGCTAATTAAGTACATGAAATTTCAGTTTATAAAAGTTTAAACTGCCTAATAGTATATATTTTAATGTTTATTTATTTTAAATTTGTTAAAGTTTATTTATTTGTTGAGAAAGAGAGAGAGAGCAGAGGAGGATCAGAGAGAGAGAGGGAGAGAGAGAATCCCAAGCAGGCTCTTCACTGTCAGCACAGAGCCTGATGCAGGGTTTGAAACCACGAAGTGAGCTGAAAACAAGAGTTGGACACTCAACCAACTAAGCACCCAGGAGCCCCAATGTTTATTTTTGAGTGAAGGAGAGAGAGGGTGAGCAGGGCAAGGGCAGAGAGAGAGAGAGGGAGAGAGAGAGGATAAGAAGCATGCTCTGCACTGACAGCAGAGAGCCAACCTGGGGTTTGAACTCATGAACCATGAGATCATGACCTGAGGCAAAGCCGGATCCTCAACCGACTGAGCCACCCAGGTGACCCAAATAGTATATATTTTAAAAACATTTCATGGACCCCCAGTAGTAAATCTAATGGAGGAAGAAACTGCAAGGACTATTTTTTACTCATTTCCCTTTAATTCATACAAATGTCATGAAGTATCATTTGGGCAAATTATTGTACATTAGATCTATAGTTAGAACATCTCCTTCAGAACTCTAAGCCTCACGTAATGTTGTCTGAACATGTATTTTGTGACAGACCCCATGTACCTTTTTTGGTCAAGATTTGCCCTTTACTCTGAAAGCCCAAGCTATGAGTGGTGGTTAGTGAGCTGAAATCTCCTGCCAATCGTTATCCCAAGAAATTCCAAGAGAATTTGTAAGTGGTTTTGAGAAAATGTGTATATTCAGACTCCTGAATGTATTGTGACATTTAATATTTTATGTTCATAAAATTGGCATTGTGTTAGCAGGCAAATTGCTTTTGAAAAGTCATTTTTATGAAAATAGTTGATCAATAAATCTGCTGATTTTTCTCTTTGCCACTAGCCTACCCAGAAGTTAGCTACAATGGATTAGTAGTATATACTAAAATTAATGAAAAGGAGAAAAGGAAATGACACTTGTTCTAAGAAGATCAGGGCCTTTTTAAGAAAGAGTAGCAGTTTTATCTTTAGACCTGTATGAAGAATTCTGTTAAGAATTTTATCCTTTAGGGGCGCCTGGGTGGCGCAGTCAGTTAAGCGTCTGACTTCAGCCAGGTCACGATCTCGCGGTCTGTGAGTTCGAGCCCCGCGTCGGGCTCTGGGCTGATGGCTCGGAGCCTGGAGCCTGTTTCCGATTCTGTGTCTCCCTCTCACTCTGCCCCTCCCCCGTTCATGCTCTGTCTCTCTCTGTCCCAAAAATACATAAACGTTAAAAAAAAAATTAAAAAAAAAAAGAATTTTACTCTTTAGACCTCAAAGACCTATTGTTATGAATGTAATTTAAGCATAAAAGGACTAAAGGTCTTGAAAGTTAAGGTTTATGACACTGAAAAAGTATTCATACATCTTAGGGTAGCAACATTCTTTTCCTAGTTAATGCTCTTACATGGAAAAAAAAAACATTTTTGAAATTTACCTAAATATTGACTTCTGTACCTGTATAATAACTTCACCTGTATAACATGGATTAAAGGTTTGATTGGGTTGAGGAATAGATTAATCGGTCTGAAATGGATCATTATGCAGCATAGCTTAGAGATGAAGAACACAAGCTTTGAAATCAGAAGTGAATTTAAAATTGTGGTTTTGTCTGAGGGCTGATGGGGGGTGGGAGGGAGGGGAGGGTGGGTGATGGGTATTGAAGAGGGCATCTTTTGGGATGAACACTGGATGTGTATGGAAACCAATTTAACAATAAATTTCATATATTTAAAAATAAAAATAAAAAAAAATAAAACTGTGGTTTTGCTACCAACTACTAACGTGGCCTAGATAAGGTAGACAGTGTATTTGTGCCATAACAAGTGGAAAAGATAAATAATGATATTTATGTCTACTGTAATGGTTAAATGAGATCACATAAAGTACTACGATGTCTGTCACCCAGTAGAGGTGCTCGGTAAATGATAGACATTGTTTTGTTTTTAATAAGATCAGCTAGGCTTCTACTTTCCCTTTAAAGTTAAAGACGTTAAAGGCAAAAGGAAGGAAGGAAAGGGAATTTCATTTGCTAGCTTGCCAAAAATGGAATGGGTATTAGATTCTGAGAACATAGATTTATGATAAATTAAAAAGAAAATATTCTCTCTGCCTTCTTGCAAATCAATTTTTCTCTTCTTGACGCTTGGATAACACCTTTTATGGTGTCATAATTAAAGATTTTGCATTAATACTGTTTTCCCTCCTAATGTGGCATGTATTGCTTTTTGCGTTATACAAGGGTTATTTTAACACTTGCATAAGCTGCCCTGTTATGCTCCTCAAAGCACAAAAATGTGTCTTATTATTATATATCCCTGAGTACATCACACCTAATATGTACTCAACAAGTATCATAAATAAATTCCCTGAATCTCGGTTATTTTGTATACTTGTGTGAGACTTAGGGATACTTGGTTATTTTAGCAGCTTAACCACAATAAACAATGTAGTGTTATTTTCAGACTTCATTCACAAATCTAATTATATGACTGTAATTAGTGTTATTGATACTAATTATTTCTATTACAATTCCTTAAAATATTTTTATGTTTTATACTAGTCAAGGTAGGCAAATAGTTGGAAAAATAATCTAAAATCTCAGTGCCTTAATACAAAGAAAGTTTCTTACTTATATCCATCTAGTGCGGGTAGGATTGTCAGAAGAAGGATGCCCAGGGACATCGATGTTAACATCATGGCAGCGTAAGACAACCCTTTTTTTGTCCCCCCACCCATTCAACAACAAAAATTTGACATCTATCCACAAATAAAAGTGTCTTTGTGGCTGTTGTGGAACCTAGTGCTATATGCCAAGGGTTCTGAGAGGAGCCTCAACTACCAGTTTATTAGGTAATAGGCAAATGGACTTAGGCACTGGCTGTAGAACCTTATGTGAATTGATTATGGCTCTCTCAGCTGTGTTCTTGGAGCACCTGCAGAACAGTGACTTGGGTAGTCACCTTTGGATGACAGAGCCTTTGTAGAAGTACGATTTTTCAGAGAAGTTACAGCACTCTTTTAGAGAAGAGGGGGGAAAAATCAAGTTTGGACAGAGTGAAGTGGGTAAGAGGAGCAGCTCGGTATTGCTGGCATCATCCCTCCCCTAAGATGGTACAGTTTAGGGCTAAACTAGAGAACCTCTGATTTCTTCTTCAGGGAAAAGGAAGAGTCCATGAGTGAATGCCTGGCTTCCCCAGCTGGGTGTGGGAAACAAACTCAGAATGCAGAGGATTAAAGAGGGAGTTCCATGACTAGGGGAAGGAAGTAGAAATTTTATTAAAATTTTATTTTGCAATGATTTGTTCACAGCATATTGAATTTAATCAGCTTGTGTGTGTGTTGTCCTTGTATCCCTTGATCATGTTAAATTCACTTATTCTAGGTACTTTTTTGAAGATTTCTACAAACATGATCGTGTTGTTTGTAAATAAAGACAGCTTTATGTCTTCCTTTCAATCTCTATGACTTTAGTTTCTTTTTCTTGCCTTACTGCACTGGCTAGGGCCACCAATAAAATGTCAAGTAGAAATGGTGACAGTGGACATCTTTGCTTTGTTCCTTACCATAAGGGGAAAGCAGTTAGTCTATCATCATTAAATATGACTCTTACCTATAGGTTTTCATATATAGGACTTTACTGGATTCAGGAGGTTCCTTTCTGTTAAGTTTTTTTGTTTTTGTTTTTTCTGAGAGGTTTTTTTTTTTTTTTTAATCATAAACAGGTCTTGAATTTTGTCAAATGCAAATGCTTTTCTATACCACTGAATTGATCATGTGTTTTTATACCTTTATTCTGTTTAATATTAATTTTTAAATATTAAACCACCTTTGGATTTATGGGAAAAATCTCACTTGGTCATGATATATTATCCTTTTCATATGTCACTGCATAAGAGATATTAGTGTGTACATTTTTGGGAAATATTGATTTGTGTTTTCTGATATTTTGTTTTTGATATTAGAATGATACTGGCATCATAAAATGAGTTACAGAGTTTTATTCAGGCCTAAAATTTTCTTGGTGGGAAGATTTTTATTAACAATTTAATTTATTTATTATGTGTAGAGGTATTTAGATTTTCCGTTTCCTTTAAGGCCAGCTCTGGTCATTACTTTTTCTCTCAAAGCATTTGTTCATTTCTTCTATGTTATCAAAGTTATTGGCATACTATTATTCAGGATACTTCCTTTTCACTTCAGTAGGATAGCTTTTGCCATCACCTTATAAAGGTGATTTATATCCTCTCTCTTTTCTTGAGTCTGGTTTATCAATTTTGTTGAATTTTCAAAGAGCCTGTTTTCTGGTTATACTTTTTTTTTTTCTTTTTCTACATTTTGATTTCTGCGTTTTGTTGTCTCCTTGCTGTACCATTAATCTGTTCTTCTTTTTTTTAGTTTTTTAACATGGAAAAATTTGATTGTTGATTTTAAATCTTTTCTTACATAAAATTTAGTGCTATACATTTTCCATATAGCACTGCTTTAGCTACATCCCACAAATTTTGATATATTATTTTTTTTATCTTCATTCAGTTTATACTTCCTAATTTCTCATGCAATCACTTCTTTTATTCATATATTATTTAGAAGATTATTGTTTAATTTCCAAATATATGCATGGAGATTTTTTAAATATATTTTTAATTACTAATTTAATTTTATTTTATTCAGGTAATATATGTTGTATTTTATCTTTTAAATTTATTGAGACATTTTACAGCACAGCACATGGTCTCTTTTGGTGAATGCTTCAAAAATACACTTTGAAAAGAATGTATATTTTGCTGTTATTGTGTAGTGTTTCATAAATTCAACTAGATCTAGTTTATAGACTTATTATAGTCTTTTATATCCCTATTGATTTTCTGTATACTTATTCTTTCAATTAATTGAGAAGTGTTAAAATCTCTACCTATAATTGTGAACTTGTCTATTTGTCTTTTCAGTTCTGACAATCTTTGTTTCATGTACTTTGAAGCTCATTAGGTGCATATACATTTAGGATTGTTTTGTGTTTTTGATCCATTAACCCTTTAATTATTATAAAACTGTCCTTCTTTATCTTTGATATTCCTTGTCCTGAAGTCTAATTCATCTGATATTTATATAGGTACTCCAGCTTTCTTATGATAATATTTACAGGTATGTCCTTTTCTATGCCTTTGAACTTAACTCATATTTATCTTTGTATATAAAATATGTTTTTTGAAGTAGCATGTTCTGGATCTTGTTTTTTTTTTTTTTTAATCTGAAATCTATGCCTTTTTATTGCAGTGTTTAGACTGTTTATATTTAGTGTAATCTGTATTTTGGGGTTGTCTTATATCTTATTTTCTGTTTATCTCATTTAATCTTTGTCCCTCTTCTTTTAATTTGACCTTTTTTTCTGCTTTTTTAGTATTTAATTTTGACATGCCACTTTATCTCCACTATTCCACTATTAGCTGTACTTTTTTCTTTTTTCTTGTCTTTTTTCCTTTCTTTTCTTTTTTCCTTTTTTTTTGTTTCATTTCTTCTCTTTTCTTTTGATGCAATAGAGGTTACAGTATCTGCAATATACTCTTCCTTAGGAAAAAAATTCAAGGTTTTATTGCTGATGTGGTCTGTGTGCATCATTGACTAATCAATTACCAGAATTTTAAACTAATGAGGTTGTAGTTTGAAGGTGGCAGTTTTAAAGCAAGAATTAATGAGCATTACTTTATAAAGTTCCCTATTAATCTTTCACATATGGCTTTGATTGTATTACCATTTGTTTCCTTGCATTAAGGAACATCCTTTTTTATTTAAGTTTATTTATTTATTTGTTTGGGGGGGCACAAGTAGGGGAGGGGCAGAAAGAGAGAGAGAGAGAGAGAGAGAGAGAGTTCCAAGAAGTTTCTGTACTGTCAGTATGGAGCCCAATGTAGGCTCAGTCCCCCAAACTGTGGGATCATGACCTCAGCCAAAATCAAGGGTCAGGTGCTCAACTGACTGAGCCATCCAGGTACCCTAAGGAATATCCTTTTTTTATCAAAGAGACTTGTTTTTCAGTTGTAATTTCCCAATAAAAAACTTGGCTCTGTGTACACTTGGCAATATTACTCTTTACTCATTAGTTGATAGTTTTACTTTTTCTAGCAACTGTTTCAAATATCTCATTTCTAAATGCTGTCAATTTCAGTTCCTCTCAGTAACAGTGGTAAGGTCATATCCTTTTTGACAGAGAAGAATGAGGCCATCTGGAATGAGCTGCATGATAGACTGCTTTTACCTCAACCTATTTCTATGTTCTTTTTCTTTTTCCTTTAAAAAAAATTTTTTTTAATGTTTATTTATTATTGAGAGACAGAGAGAGAGCATGGGAGGGAAAGAGAGAGAGGGATACACAGAGTCTGAAGCAGGCTCCAGGCTCTGAGCTGTCAGCACAGAGCCTTAGGTGGGGCTCGAACTCACAAACCATGAGATCATGACCTGAGCCAAAGTCACACGCTTAACCGACTGAGCTACCCAAGTGCCCCTAATTTCTATTTTCTTTAACAGAAAGTGATGATAATCTCATCTTTACTTGCAATCTCAGAAGTGATGCCCTTTTCCCTTCCTAGATTGTGCTCTGAATTTAATTTCTTTGTCTCTTAGAGACCCAACTCTCAAAATGTATCATCATATTGAACTCCTTCCCCAGCTGAAAAAAACCTCTACATGACTGCCTTGTTATTTTTAACTACTTTTTGATTTCTGCTCTTTCTTAGCCAACACTTCTAAATGAGCAACTGTAGCTACTCCCTCTATTTCTTAGCAACTCACATCCTTCTTCGTATCTTGTAATCTAGCTTCTACACTACTACCTCACTGTAACTATATTTCTTGGTCTGGTGAATGCTTGCTTACTTCAACACTAAGTTGCAGAATAATCATTCAAGAAGCCTTCTCCAAATGACCAAGATGGACTCCTTATGAATATTTTTTTTTTCTTATTACTCTGTGTGTGTAGTTCCCACTTTATATTATGTTTACTCCTTTAGATCTAAAATCATGTCTTATTTACATTCACATTTGCAGTATCTGATATATAAGCTCATAATTATTTTTTTAATTGAATTGAAAGTATCTTTTGCTTTCCTAATGTTTTTTGATCAGTGTGTCATTCAGGATTTTTAACAATCTACTTAAAATTGTCTTCTCTCTTGCTTCTAAACCTTTCTGGTTTATTTCCTCAACATTCTTTTTTGAGAGCCTATTTGCAAATGTTTGCTTGGCCCTGTAAGTTATCATTATATATGTTTATGTAGCTTTGAGTGAATGTAACTTTAACACCTCTTATGCACCTAGGCACAGGAAATTCAGTGATTAATAAGGGAAACTCCTTCAGCTGAGAATTTTGTTGACTTCAAGGAGAGAAAAACACTCCAATAATCATAATAAGTTACACAGTAACACCTTGGTTTGTGAGCATAATTCATATGGGAAACACCCTTGTAATCCAAAGCACTTGTATTATCAAAGCCAATTTTCCCACAAGAAATAATGGAAACTCAGATGATACATTCCACAACCCAAAAGTATTCATATAAAAATGATTACAATATTGCAATATAATACAAAATAATAAAGAAAATACAAAATATAAAGAAAAACTAACAAATTCACCTACACTAACCTTTGAAAACCTTCATGGCTGGTGTGAGGGAGACAAGAGAGAGGAGGGTTATTGTGTAGGATGACTTTCACTATCACTAGTGGAATCACTGCTATCTATTGGCTCAGTTGAATCTTTTTCTTTTCGTGCAACTCTAATAGGGAACCTATCCAGTAATGTTGCTTTTGCCTCCTTTTGAAGATTTCATGGAAATATGACATTGCACTATTGTTAGACTCATTGCTCACACTGCTATAGCATAATTTGGGTGGTGCTTTTCTACAAAATTTTGCACTGTTTCCCACATCTTACACATCTCTCTAATCTTATTTGAAATGAGGGGTTCCTCCGCCTTTTCCTCCTCCTCCTGTGCAGACGAGATACAGATGCAGACTTTATAAAATCTTGCTATTTCGGCCACTCGCGTACCTTGTTCATACTTCTCAGTGATTTCCTTCTTAACTTCCACCATAATCATCTCCTTCTTCTTACTGTCTTTCTTTTCAACCTTTGTCTCCAGTGGGCCATTGTATATGCTTGTATGGATGTTGACTACAGTACAGTATTAATAAGCTCTTGTCATATACTGTGTTTAATGTAACTGGCAATAAGGCAGCAGAGGAAAGGGTCTATATCTGCAGGCACCCTGACCTAGAATGAAGCAAAGCATTCCCAAGCTTACTCTTACATGGAAAAGCAAGGGACTGTCCATAGGTGCTTTGAAGTAACAAAAAATACACTAGTGCCAGTTGTGAACACCTTCCAATGTTCTGAAAAATCACTGATTTCTGCCAAACACTGTGGCCTGAGACCAAGCATCTGAGCATGGAAGACGATACTGGCAATCCTGCAGTGAGAGAGAGAAGAACCATTGGCATTGGCTCACTTGTGATCATGTGACATCTGGTGTCACGTACTACTCATATTGCAAGACATCACTCATTTATCAAGTTAAAATTTATTGGAAATGTTTGCTTGTCTTGCGGAACACTCACAGAACAAGTTACTTGCAATCCAAGGCTTTACTGTGCATTAGACTATGATGAGTAGTCTAGGCTTTCTCCTTAAAGTTTTCACGTGAAGCAGCGATGACCACATTTGTGCTTATTAAATGTTAATTAGTGGGGTGCCTGGATGGCTCAGTTAAGCGTCCGACTGTTGATCTCAGCTCAGGCCATGGTCTCATGTTTATGAGATCAAGGCTTGCATTCGGTTCTGTGCTGACAGTGTGGAGCCTACTTGAGATTCTCCCTCTCCCACTCCCTCTCTGCCCTTCCCCTACCTCTCTCAATCTTTCTCAATCTTTCTCAAAATAAGTAAACTTTTTAAAAAAAAGTTAATTAATGCCTGCCTAAAATGTGGACCTGAATAGAAAGAGACGTGAGAGAAATGTTGTTGGGTGTTTTGTTGTTTTGTTTTTTAATTTTTTTTTTGACGTGTATTCATTTTTGAGAAACAAAGAGCAAGTGTGAGAGGGACAGAGAGAGGGAAATACAGAATCTGAAGCAGGCTTCAGGGTCCAGGCTGTCAGCACAGAGCCCGACACGGGGCTCGAACTCAAAAACCTTGAGATCAGGACCTGAGCCAAAGTCAGATGCTTAACCGAATGAGTCACCCAGCCGCCCCTGTTGTAAGTCTTTTGTAAAAGATGATGAAAGACTTGATTATGACAATGGCAGCAGGATGAAAATGGGAAAAATACCAAAGATATTTGTGCAGCTTTGTCGTTTCATCCATGTTTGATTTGTGTGTTTTCCCGCTGGACTCTCAGACACCTCTACTAGTATATCTACTAGTATTTCTAGTATGTTACTAGAAATAAGTAATGATAGTAATAATAGCTAATATTTACTGACTCCTTACTTTGTGCCAGATATTATTCTAATTGCTTTATCAAAGTTAACTCAATATTCCTTTGACAACTCCGAAAGGTAAGTAGTATTATTATATACATTTTCTGAAGAAGGAACCATTGTACAGAGTTTCAGTAACTGGATAATGTCACTCGGGATCCATATTCTTTTCTTTTGTTTTTTGGGGTTTTTTTGTTTTGTTTTTTACCCATAGTCCTATATTGTCTGAAACCCGAATTATTTCTGTCTTAAGTTCTTTTCTATGTGCTTTCATTTCTCTGTATCGCTATTTCTGCCATCCATTTTTCCAGCCTGAAAGCCCGAATTATTTCAAGTGCTGATGTCTCTGCTTCCAGTTTTTCCTTGTGCTTCTTTCTTCTTCTTACTGTGGGAGAAATATCAATATCATCATATTATTAAGTTGCTTCATATCTTGGATACATATAATAACTTCTATCACTTGTTGAATCAGATATATCTTGGTGTTTAAGAATTCCCAGCAACTGTTGTTATCTTCTACATGCAGTTCTTTTGTACCCTGATCAAGGAGGGAATAGTTTCCTATCTTCTGTAGTTCTTTGTAATTCATTGTTTCCTTTGCACGTTTTCCCATGTTCTTATTCTGATCCAAATTATTTTTATTATTATTGTTCCTTTCCATACTATTAGTTTTTCTTTAAGATTCAGTTCAACCAATACTACCAAAGTGAAGACAACCCCAACGTTAGGTTGGTTTCCTGTTAATGTGATTTCCTGTAGTACTTATAATAAGCTGTGTTCTGAATTACCTGTGCTTTTGGTGGGGTGCTGGTCTCCTGAGTATTACAGAGATGAATGAGACTACTCTGGTGATCAATTTACATGAACTGCATCAGGGAGTTAGTGTCTGGAGAATAGGTGACAATGCCTCTGCTTAGGCATAAATACCCAAATATCTCACAAACATGTAAGAAATAGGTAATATTTTTACCAAAGCAATGCAATGCATTACAATTTTATTAAATTTTCTCCCAAACTAAATGGTGTTTGTTTCCTTCTGGAACATTTCTCTTTACTATTCCCTTTCATGCAATTTCAGGGCTTAGAACACACAGAATGGTTGGCTTTACCCAATAGTTGTGTTTTTACTATTCTATATTATACTTGATTATATGTATTGCCTTACAGTATGTAATAATCATTTCTCTCTTTTTCTGTTCTGCAATAAACTTAAGAATAGATTCTTACATTCTACTTCACTCAACTGTATCTGGAAAGTACCACACCCAAGCTAGAAACATAATAAATATGTTTGTAAATTGAAATGGAGCACAAACAATAAGCTCCCTATATTTATTACTCTTCAGGGATAAATGTAGAATATCTAATTTTCTAACCTTTCTATCACCTAATATACACATTTAAGCTATGCACTTTCTCTAAGTACTACTTTAGCTATACATTATAAATTTTGATATAGAGGGTTTCTGGAGTTGAGATCTAAATAATTGTCTATTGTGATTTTATATATTTAGAAAATATGTATTTTTACTTTCTGGAAGTATACAGGTTTGAAATAAGTTTTTTTTAATTTAATTAACTTCTAATTAAGTTTCTAAATTAATTAATTTCTAATTAAGTTTCATAATTTTATAGCATTATACTCAAAGAATATCATCCATATATATATTCTTGGCTATTTTTTGTGCTCTTGTGGCCTAGTTTGATCTATTTTTTATGAAGATTCTAGAAGTGGTTTTAAAAAATGTATATTTTCTATTTATGGATGCTAGGTCTTATAAGTGTCCTTTATTTTTTTAATTTTTATATTTTAATGTTTATTTTTAAGAGAGAGACAGAGAAAGAGTGCAAGCAGGGGAGGAGCAGAGAGAGAGAATGAGGCACAGAATTCAAAGCAGGCTCCAGGCTCTGAGCTGTCAGCACAAAGCCTGTTGTGGGGCTTGAACCCACAGACCACCAGATCATGACCTGAGCTGAAGTCAGATGCCCACACAACTTGAGCATGTGCCTTTAAATGATAAGGCACCATGATAAGTGCCTTTAAATCAAGCTTATTAATTGTGGTCAAATCTAATTTTTAGCCTGTTTAATATACAAGGTTTTGAGAAGTCTATTAATCTCTCATTGTGATTATGGGTTTGTTCATTTCTCTCTGTAATTTTGTCAGTTTTGGTATATATATTTTAAAGTTACACTGTTAAATGCATTAAGGATGCATTATAACTTGCTTGTTGTAAATTGTCCCTTTTATTATTAAGTAAACATTTTTGTATCTCCTAATGCTTTTTGCCTTAAACTTTACTTTGTTAGACAAAACATCTAGTCTTATCTATTTGAATAATCAGTAATGGTGATTTCACAGTGAAAGAAAGGATTATTTTATGGCTCCATTTTCAAAATGGTGTTTAAAATAAAGTTAACTTAATGGCATATGTGATTGGCAACCATATATTAGAATTTGATCTTGAAAATTAATTATGTGGTCATCTTTTAGTAGTCAAATGATTATTCAGATGAAATGATACTAAAAATAAGTTGACATTTCCTATGTAATAGCACCATTGATTCACCTACAGCAAGTGCTAACATGAAGATTGTATAACTTATTCTATTTTAGTGTCCTTTAAAACTATCTAAACTTATTTAAAAATAGTGAAGCAAGTATCAGCTACCTTGACTTCTGTCACTTTGTCACCCAGGAACTTGATATGCTTACCTGATCTAAAATAAAACCGAGGGGCTCCTGGGTGGCACAGTCGGTTGAGCGACTGACTTCGGCTCAGGCCATGATCTCACGGTTTGTGAGTTCGAGCCCCTTGTCGGGCTCTGTGCTGACAGCTCAGAGCCTGGAGACTGCTTCACATTCTGTGTCTCCCTCTCTCTCTGCCCCTCCCTCACTCATGCTCTATCTCAGAAATAAACAAACATTAAAATAAATAAATAAATAAATAAATGAATGAATAAATAAATAAATAAATAAATAAAATAAAACCGATTACTATAGATTAAGATACTTACTAATTCTATTTTAGCCAGAAACAAAACATGTAATAATAGCAGTGATTCCGTCCAGCCAGTTTTTACTGACCACATGCCAGGCAATGCCACATGCTGTATATACAAAGGAGGAAAAGAGACCTGGCCCTTTAAGGCTAAGTATTTTCAGTCTGAACAGAGACAATCTCAACATAATGTGGTTGGTCCTACGATAGAAGTTGTACAAGATTACAGAAACCATAAATTCTTATTCATCTTTTGCTGATGAAGGTATATATTGCTAAAATTACATTCCTAAGGTGTGGTCATTGTTTTCTCTGTAATATAAGAAAAATAGAATAGAAGGGACTTAGGTGAAAAAAAAATGGATTTAAAACAGAAGTTCAATAAGATTGTTAAATAAGTTAGGGGGTGTGGAATTTCCTTTCTGAAAATAGTAAGGATTGGCTTGTTAGTAAACCTTTTTAATGTCTCATGCATTCTGAAGTGAACATATGCTTCTCTCTTTTTCCCTCCTTCCACACTTGATATAATCTCTGTACCCCCTCGTAGGACTTGGACTCAAAACCCTGAGATCAAGAGTCACATACTCTACTGACTGAGCCAGCCAAGTGCCCCTGAAACATTTTTTATCCATCCACATTTATTTTCTATTGCTGTCCAAGCAACTCAGCCTGTCATTGTGCTACTTCAGAAGACATCATTTCTTACCCCCTTTATTTTAGTTTCTCAAGGGAGCTATCATAGTTATCTATTTAAAACAATGTATCTGGGCGCCTGGGTGGCTCAGTCGGTTAAGCGTCCGACTCCGGCTCAGGTTGTGATCTCGCAATCCGTGAGTCCGAGCCCCACGTCAGGCTCTGTGCTGCCAGCTCAGAGCCTGGAGCCTGTTTCAGATTTTGTGTCTCCCTCTCTCTGACCCTCCCCCATTCATGCTCTGTCTCTCTCTGTCTCAAAAATAAATAAAGGTTAAAAAAAATTAAAATAATAATAAAATAAAACAATGTATCTGATGATCATGTGCTTTTTCCTCAAAACTCTCTGATAACTTTATATTGATCCTCTGATAAAGTTAAAATCATGCCACACTTTGAAATCACTGTGACTTAGCCATATTGACCTTTCTTATTATTTCTTATATTCTGCCATTCTTGCTCACCATAGGGTCTTTACTTTTGAATTGTTTTAGTTTATAATATTTAAGTTATAATGGCTCACTTTTCCTTTTTTGCCCCTTTGTCACCAACTCTTTCTTCAGCTTCTCTGTGTAAGTGTTACTTCTAGGAAACATACTGTAGCCCTCCAAAGTACATTTTTCTCTCACTTTTTATTTTTCTCTTAGCATTTGTCACATTGGTAAATGAATATGTGTGTAGTTATGTTTCTTCCTCTAAGATTGTAAGCTCTTGAGAACAAGAATAAGGTTTCCTTGGTGTAGTATCAGATATCTAGTAGGCACAAGTATTTGTTAGTTTAAAAAAATGTACTCATGAGTGAAAAATACTAAGTAAAAAAACTGATTTAAAAATATATAAAAACCTGGGATGTCTGGCTTACTCAGTCATTGGAGCATATGACTCTTAGTCTCAGAGTTGTAAATTCGAGCTCCACAATGGATACAGAGATTACATAAAAATGAAATATTTAAAAAACATAAAATAAATTAAAAAATGAAAATATATAAAAATCTAAAACATTTCTTTCAATCATGGTGTCATTTTTAAACTTCAGATTTTGACAATTGATTTTCAAGCCATTTTATATTAAAAGGCTCTCCTGTTAAATTTTTTTAAAAGTTTATTTATTTTCAGAGAGGGAGATAGCCCTTAAGAGCGGGGGAGGGAGGGGCAAAGAGAGAGAGAGAGAAACCCCAGCAAGCTCCGCACTATCAGTGCAGAGCCTGATGTGGGGCTCAAACTCACGAGCTGTGAGATCACCCCCTGAGCAGAAGTCAGACGCTTAACTGAGCCACCCAGGCGCCCTTCTGTTAATTTTTTTTTTTAATTTGAAATCTTTTTATCTTTCCTTACTATTCACTGTTACAAAACCCTAAACCAAATGAATTTTGCCTGCTTCCACAAAGCAAATGAACTGTTTAAAGATAAAGACTTCTTATCTTGAGAATACCCAAAAGAAGGTGGTACAATGTCTGCAGCCATATAGCTGCAAACAGGAATTCCAGGTGTTTTGAGGACTGCTGGCATATTCTAGAACCCAATACACCTTTGTACTATAAGATTTGGTATAGTTGTTTTTAAAAAATACACTAACTCTTTTTGTTGAAACTATACCATCTTTCTCTGATGACTGAATCTGTTACAGATATCAAAATGATGAACATCAGTGATTACTATAGAGCATTATAGTTGAAGGTTAGAAGAAATGATGGCTGAAGCTTGGTCAAATGGGTCTCCACCACTCTCTCATAAGATTGATTTATTTTTTTCTTTTAAAGTAACTTTCTAATATGATCTTCTTTACTTTTGCCTCTCTCTTCCAACAGAGAGTTATCTGCTGAATTTCTCATTTTTTTTTAGTCTAATTAACTGTATTTTTATAGGTGTTATCTGTAGATCTGTGTTAGGACATTTTTTAGATGATCTCTCCACCAAAACATTACACAGATGGAAAAGCATCCTTTGCAGGTATTCCTTTTTTTTTTTTTTTTTTTCCAACGTTTATTTATTTTTGGGACAGAGAGAGACAGAGCATGAACGGGGGAGGGTCAGAGAGAGAGGGAGACACAGAATTGGAAACAGGCTCCAGGCTCTGAGCCATCAGCCCAGAGCCCGACGCGGGGCTCGAACTCACGGACCGCGAGATCGTGACCTGGCTGAAGTCGGACGCTTAACCGACTGCGCCACCCAGGCGCCCCAAGTATTCCTTAATCTGTATGCGCCAATATATAGTAATGTTTTGTTTTGCCTTATGGCTGCAATTAAATAATTTCAAACCCAGTAACAGGATAAAGCATAGTTATATTCTATATTAATAACAAGATTCTGGGGCACCTGGATGGCTCAGTCGGTTAAGCATCCGACTTCGGCTCAAGTCACGATCTTGTGGTTCATGGGTTCGAGCTCCACATCGGGCTCTGTGCTGACAGCTCAGAGCCTGGCACCTGCTTTGGATTCTGTGTCTCCCTCTCTCTGCCTCTCCCCGGCTCATGCTCTGTCTCTCTCTGTCTTCAAAAATAAATAAAATGTTATAAAAAAACCAAACAAACAAGTTAGCCCCTGTTTGCAGTTTGCAGCCTTTGTAAACAAGTATTTTCATTTATTTTTTTATTTTAATTTTGTACTTTTTTATAATTAGTCTATTATACCACTTTTAAGAAAACAGTAACGTCTTTTAAAACCAAACAATAGAATTTCTGCTCAAATCACTATTAAGTTCTTTTTGTTCATAGTAACTTTGGGGGGATATGAGATATTTTAAATAACTAAAGACAATTAAAGATTGAAACTTTAAAAATTAATCTTAGTATGGAAATCATTCAAAATTATTGTGATGTCATGAAATAACTTGAAATTTATTTTGTTGACCCTATTAAAATTCTGAAGTATATTTAGTTGTTCTAGGTAAAACATAAGAACTTTTAGAAGTTTGTTTTACTAGATGCATGTTGTTCCAAGTCTATGCCAACAATACTATTAAAAGAAAAATCTGAGAATTATTGACTTTGCACTTCTCCCTACCAAAGCTGTAAATTTCAAAAGAAATAATGTATTTCAGAGGAGATATGCCTTTTTGCAAAACTTTTTAACTGACTCACAAGTGATATGACTTTTTTTTTAAAAAAATTAAGTTTACTTATTTATTTTGAGAGACAGAAAGACAGAATCCCAGGCAGTCTTCGCACTTTAAGTACAGAGCTCAACATGGGACTTGAACTCACAAACCATGAGACCATGACTTGAGCTGAAACCAAGAGTTGGACGCTTAACTGCCTGAGCCACCCAGGCACCCAATGTTATGACTTTTTAAAAGATGAGTATATAATGATTACCTTCTTCCTGGAAAAATCAAACATACAACCAAAAATTAAGATGATTCATATTATCAATAAAGAGCTATACCTCAATGACTATAATTTGTTCTGTGACAAAGATTTTTTAAAATAACTTAAAAATAGAGGTTCTCTGGTTATGTGATCAGAACAATTATGCCTTAGATTCTAAAGACAAGGCCATTTAGGATTACAGAGTTAGCAACTGAGGAATGTCCTAGTACAGAACATTGAGAGGAAGTCAAGAAAGGTTAATAGATCTGCCTTGGAGATCTTGGAGGCTAATGCAGGCAATAGATGGATGTATGTGCAAGTGGTTATCATTAGGATGGTATCAATGAATAATGGAAATACTCTTCAGGTGGCAAATGCTAGGCACCAGGGGTTCGTGGCAAGAAGTAATGAGTAGATCGAGATGGGTGAACTATTGGTATCTAAGGAATCCAGTTGCAAATGGTGAGGACTCAGCTGTGGAAATGGAAGTTCAGTGACAGAACACACCCCCTCAGAATTAATATAAGGAAAGAACCCAGTAGAATGTTTTGCTCTAGTCTCTGAGACATTGAGCTGCTAGTTAGTTGGGAACTGAGGCTGGAAGCCCAGCAAATGGAAGGAAGAAATAGACCTTATGCCGCAGGGATTGAGGCTGGATTCTAGTTACTTTGAATCATCGTGCAGGGTCAGAACAGGGACCATTAGCAAACTCGGCATTATGGCGAGCCCTAAACTCTGGTTTCAGTTGTTTTTATATTTTCTCTACCAAAGAGCTAGCTTGGCTAGAGTCTAGATGGCTTTAGTGGGACCTGCAGTTAACATTTAAGGAGCCATTTCTTTGTGGATAAGAGGAAAGGCAGAGTTGGAGCCTGGAACACAATTAGAGTTGAAGAGGAGATACTGCCTTTGCCATTCTTCTCCTTTCTGTGCTTCTCCACTGCGGAAGAGGAAAAACTGATTCACATGCGTCATGCTTCAAAGCCACTAAAAAAATTGTGGAACCAGGAAAACTACAATACCTAACCTAGGGGAGCTGTTTGTGTGTGTGTGCGTGTGTGTGTGAAGTTTATTATTGAAGTATAGTTGATATACAATGTTCTTTTAGTTTCAGGTGTACAGCATAGTGATTTGACAATTCTATGCATTACTAAGTGCTTACCATGATAAATATAGTTACCATCTGTCATCAAAAAAGTTATTACAATATTATTGACTATATTTCCTGTGTGTACTTTTCAACCCTATGACTTATTTACTTTATAACTGGAAGTTTGTACCTCATGATCCCCTTTACCTATTTTTCCCATGTTCCCACACACCTTCCCTCTGGCAGCTGCCTGTTTTGTTCTGTTGTTTATCTTTCATCAGGACAGTAAATGTAATCAAAATGGTAGAATTAGCAAGTGCATATTATGCAACACGTCAGGTATAGTAACCTCTAAGGGTTGTTAGTGTTCCCTAATTTATAGATGCCCCATGAAAAATGTTCTTCAAAATGAAGTAGTCATTTTAGGGGACACTTGTATTAGTTTTCCATTGCTGATGTTACAAATTGCCACAAATTCAGCATCTTAAAACAACATAAGTTTATCATCTCACAGTTCTGTAGGTCAGAGGTGGGAGTTGACTGGGCCAGTTTCTCTACTCCAGGTCTCACAAGGCTGAAATCAAGATGTGGGCCTGCTGGGCTCTCCTTTAGAGGCTCTGGGAAGCATCCACTTTCGAGCTTATGTAGGCTGTTTATAGAACTCAGTTTCTTGAGGTTGGTGAAGTCACCCAGGGCCTCCTTTCAGCTTATAGAGGCTACTGCATTTACACGCCCTAGGGATTAGAACATGGATATCTTCGTGGGGCCATTCTGTCTACTACAGAGAGAATTTTTTTCCAAGGGATAACTCTGATAATTCAAATTCCCTTACTAGGTGCTAATAGGAATAGTTAAAATACCTAGATTCTCAGACAAGTAGAAGCCCAGGGATTTTTATATTGAATCAATAGTATAAAAACAAGACAAAGGCTTACATCTGTATTTTTTTAAGTTTATTTTTATTTTTGATAGAGAGAGGGTGTGGGAGGGGCAGAGAAAGAGGGAAACAGAGACTCTGAAGCAGTCTCTAGGCTCTAAGGTGAAAAAGGAAAGAAAAGTAGGGCAGTCTACTAGAATCTATAATGGTTAAAAACTTGTAAAAGAGGTTACAACATTAATATTTTTAACATCTTTTTCTTGTGTTTTTCTTTAAACTGTGTATGGTATTTTGAAATACTGGTGAAGGCTACATTATTCAGTGACTAAAATGTTTGTGGGTGGGGAGGAGGAGTATTAATGAAAAAGTTCAGATAGGTCTGTAGGTTGACCATGTAGTCATAATGCAGGCTTATTGCTTTAATAATAAGTTACCTAACTTCTGACATTCATATGAAGACAATACTTCTTGAGGGCTGAATGTATACAAATGCTAAAAATGCTGTCATAGATATCCCCATTACATTTTATTTAAAAAAAATTTTTTAATGCTTATTTTTGAAAGGGAGACAGAGTGTGAATGGGAGAGGGGCAGAGAGAGAGGGAGGCACAGAATCCGAAGCGGGCTCCAGGCTCTGAGCTGTCAGCACAGAGCCTGACGTGGGGCTCGAACTCACAAACCATGAGATCATGACTTGACCCAAAGTCAGATGCTTAACCAACTGAGATGCCCAGGTGCCCCTTCATTTTATTTTTAAACAAAAATTTTATATACTATTTGTATGTTTTCCTAGTAATTCATAGTTATCATTTTGAGGAGTAGTCACACCAAGTTCAAAATTTTGTGTCACAAAGAATCCGTGAGTCTTAAAACAGCTCCAAGCACAGTGAGCACCTAATATTTGGGTTACATATATAGATGGAAAGATATCACCTTGAACTTAATTGTCTCAAAACAGATCTCTTATGTCAGCTCTTTTTCCTTATAATCTACCCTTTCTAATAAAGCTGAATATAGAATTCAAGGAACAAGATCTCTGACCCATGGTTGCTCTTGTGAAAATTAACAACTAAATTAAAGGCTGCCTCCTGAAAGTTTCCTTTAGGAATAAAATCGTTTTTGTGTTTATCAGGATCCTTCTGCATTTCTCTTGCACTTAAAAACATTTTTTTTAGCACCAGTAGGTAATTCTCTTCTGCTGCCTATCCATGCTTCTTGGCCTTCATATGAAAAAGTTAGCTTTTTGTTGAAATTACCAGGCAGTCAGAGCACTGTTTTTGTTCTGTATGGCAAACACCAGCTATAATATTTATATCACCAACTCTTCATCACTTTCCATATTTCTAGGTGTCAGGGTCTCACTGAAGTTTGGTTTTGGTTAATTGATTTTGCTTTTAATGTTATTTCTGAGTCTGTCCCTCTTTTGGAAGCCCAAGAAATTATAATACTATTCTTTGGATAATTAAGGTTTTGCAAAAGCAACAAATAAAATATCTTTATAATTTAAAAACAGTCAGTGATCTTGGTTCTCCAGACTCTACGAGGGTGACTGAGGAAGGTAGACTGGGGTAGACCATATAGTGCTAAGTATGAACTTGTGTAATCAATGTAAACAAATGCCCAGTAATAATGTAAGTGATTTTAAGATTATAGCTAGGATCTAACTTTACAAAACAGAAAAACTTTTTCTTTGTAGTCTCAAATTTAAAATATTTTATATTTTATTTTATTGAAATAAGACTTCATGTTTAAGTTAGAAATATCTACCTGTTATTTAACCTTAAATTTTAGGGATTAGGTTTGTTTTAAGTAAAGTTATTAGCATTTGGTCCTTTTTTTTTTTTAAGTTTATTTTCTTTTGAGAGAGAGAGTGTGTGTGTGGATAGGAGAGGGGCATAGAAGAGAATCCTAAGCAGGCTCTGTCTAAGGGGAGACAGAACCCCATGTGGGCTCAGTCTCACAAACCATGAGATCATGACCTGAGCAGAAATCAAGAGTTGGATGCTTAACTGAGCCATCCAGGCACTCAGCATTTGGTCCTATTATATAGCTATTGACAAAACTGGCAGTGTGTATATTTAACATATAAAAATTTTTTATGTTATAAATAGAAATAATATGACATTTCAGAAAGTTTTTAGGAATTTTATTCAAATATCACTTATATAATTCTAACAGTTAACTTTATGCATCCACCCACAGTATTTCATGGGTTATTTTTTATCATTTGCATAATTATAGTCATGCTATACTCAATTCTGTATTTGGCAGGTTTCACATAGCATTATATCATAAACAAATTCCTATGTTTCCCAAATAATTCCACTTGTAACCATTATTTTTAATAATTGAATCATGTTTCATCGCTTAGATGTACTACAATTTATTTAAGCATTACATTATTGCTGAATTTTTAGGTTACTTTGAGTATTTCTTACTATAAATATATGACCATGAATGTATTTTATGCATACTATTTTTCTCATAGTTCAGAATTTAAAATTGAATAGTATCTGAAAGGAAGGATCACTTAGTCAAAATTTATTAATTTTTTATGGCACATGATATATACACGTAAAGTGCTTTCTATAAGTGTACCAGTTTTCCATGCCACCAATAACTTGTGAAAATCCTTTCCTGGCAAGATTCCTCAACATATTTCCTTAGTTATTAATAATACCTTAACTGTTTACTTAGTAACTAATGACCCTTTGAGGTTTGTCG
The DNA here is from genome assembly GCF_018350175.1 of Felis catus. Taxonomy (NCBI): domain Eukaryota; kingdom Metazoa; phylum Chordata; class Mammalia; order Carnivora; family Felidae; genus Felis; species Felis catus. Next base: position 144,946,443 of record NC_058368.1, on the reverse strand, counting down.
GATCTTACACCTGTTAACTGAAATGATTTCCCAACTTTCTAGCATTAGAAAAGAATAACCCAGGTAAATGATCACTGAAAAAGTTCACATAATTCTAGGCAAGTAACTTAGAAATAGAGTACCTAGATATGGAATTGAAACATTTGGGAATTATAAAAATCAAGAAAACATCCTCCAAATACCTGGAAGAGAAAAATAGATTACATCCCTAGGAACAAAAATCTGGACAGTTTCAGACTTTTGCAACCCTATTCAGACAACAGTGGTATCTGTAGTTTTGATGAGAGTCAGCAAAGACATTTGCATATATAAGGATTTGGAAAATAATATTTATATATCCTCTAGTCACCCTTGAAATGTATAAGAATTAAAACTCATGAGTAGCAAATGTTTTGTTATTTTTAAGAGACTGATAGGGAAAACAATAGATAAAATTGGAGTTCTTTATTTTTAATGCTGAAAGTATGGTTGCAAAACTGAATGTAGAGGTCAAAAATTATTAGTGAAAAAAGAGGTGATGGAAACAAAAAGTTTATGCCTAAGACTCCAAGTGTTTATAACAAGAATTAGGAAGTGGAAGAGGGAGATGTAGAATAGGAAGATAAGCTAACTTCATTTTTCACTGAGAAAGGTAAATGATACTGTTCGTCTTAACTTTAATACCTTGAAAGCTTAGGATAAAGAGAATTTGTGGGTTTTTTTTCAATTTTATTTTAAAGGACATCTCATTAGATTCATATTACAGGGCTTTTCTTGCTCACGAGTGAGAAAATATAGCATAAAATTTAAAAATAAATGGATAGGAAATTTAAACACATACAAAAAAACTTACAACATTAATTTCAGACAAAGTAGACTCAAGGCAATGATTATTAAACGTGAAAAATAAGTGAGAAATGGACAAACAACAATTGTAGGGTATTATATATATTTGAACGGGCAAGGGGACAAAAAATAGAGACAATATAAGGATATTACGCAAATGGATAATAATGTAGACTATGGATATTTTATTAAATATCCATGGGAAATTATGAAAATTGATCATTGGTTAGACCACAAAAAATTGTTCAACAATATCCTCAATATAAAAATTGTATAGTACATCTTACCTAGACATAGTTGGGAAAGCTAGACATTAAAAACAAAAATAAAGCCTCAAATTAAATAAAGCCTATTTATTATAAAAATTGTATAGTACATCTTACCTAGACATAGTTGGGAAAGCTAGACATTAAAAACAAAAATAAAGCCTTGAATTAAATAAAGCCTATAAATTAAAATATATCTTTGCTTACATCTATAAGATTTGATGTTGGTGTTCTCATTTTTTTTCTAAATCATCTAATCAGTATAATTTTGGTTTCCAGTTATATCCAGTAACTGTTTAGGAAATCAAAATTATACTGATTAGATGATTTAGGGAAAAAATCATAAGCATCAACATCAAACCTTACAGATTTAATCAAAGGTAAATTCAGAGCCAAACTTTATAGTTTTATATTCTTTGCATTTAAAAAAAAAAGAAAAAATTAGTTACTAATTTAGTTGAGAAGTTTGAAAATAATAAAGCCTAAAAAAAGGCATGAGAATAGAGATAATAGGAGAACAAAAGAAGTTAACAAATTAATAAAACAGAAAAAGAAGTAGCAGTTTCTGGCAAAAATAATGATGATAATGCTAATTCAGTTTAGGAGAGAGAAAATGAATCCTCATCATCTGTTTTAGAGCCAACAGTTCAGTAAGACAGTCCATGGCAGGTGAAATCCACTCCACAAAGTCATCCAGACACTGAGGTTAGTGGCACTCTGCCATTGTACAGGGCATTGTTTTTGTCAGCGTGACAGCAATTAGATCTCTAATTAAAAATAAGTAGGATGGGGCGCCTGACTGACTCATTTGGTAGAGCATGTGACTATCGATCTGGGGTTGTAAGTTCAAATCCCACATTGGGTGTAAAGATTACTTAAAAATAAAATCTTAAAAAAATAGAAGTAGAATGTGTTCCAAACTACTTAAGACCAAGGTCTGGATGTGGCACATACCTCTCCTGCTCACATTCCATTAGTAAGAACCTTAATTCTTGGTGAGAATAAGGGAAACAGAAGTATGATGTAGTTGGGCTGCTGCGTGATTGGCTACATTTCTAATACCATGGAAAAAGGAGAAGACAGATGTTTGTTGTCTGCTAGCAATCTCTCTCACAGCTGCTACAGAGGACTTTTTGTAAGTATGTGAAAGTAGTGTGTATGTGGATAAAACTAATAATCTCAATGCAATGAAGTGTTCTGAGAAAAATGTAAATGAACAGAATTGAAGCAAATAGAAGTTTTAGAAAATATAAAAAGAATAATGACCATAATTATTTCCAAAATTGCCTTTGTATTCAGGCAGTTTTACTGCTGAATATTTTTTTAACTTTCAAAAAGCAGATAAACACCATACTATAAAACTTCTCCAGAGCATTATAAAAGATAGTTTGCCATCCAATTCATTTTGAGAAAGTAGAATAATCTGGATGTTCAAGTTTGAAAAATATAACACAGCAAGGAACATTCTCAACCTGTCTCATTTAGAATATAGATATAAAGATCCTGAATAAAATATTGGCAAATATAATTCATTAGCCTTATTAAAAGAAGGATCACCCATGATGATCATGCATGGCTTATCTCAGAAATATGATGATGCTTTAAGAAAACTATCAATATATGATTACTTATATCATGCTTCCCACAAAAACAAAACAAAAAAATATCAAATATAAAAAGGCAAAGCATCTTTTTTTTTTTTTATTTCTGACTTCTTTAAAAATTGTTTTTAGAATACTAGGCATAGAAAGATTTCTTAGTATAATAAAGAATATGTTTTCAATCAACAGTCAAATATTTGACCGTGCTTTGCATTAAAATTCTGAAGACAAGATACCAATTATAACCATTTTAAATGTTTCTCAAAAAAAAACCCCGCATATGGCTTAAAAATAGTTCAGATAGCTTAATAGTAAAAGTCAACAACTCCCTGACCAATCTCTTCCTACTCACGCTTCCTTTTTTTTTTTTTTTTTAAGTATTGTTTTCTTTTCAGGGACTCTTTTTTTTTTTTAAGTTTATATATTTTTGAGAGAGAGAGAGAGAACGAACACAAGTTGGGGAGGGACAGAGAGAGAGGGGGATACAGAATCTGAAGCAGGCTCCAGACTCTCAGTGGCCAACGCAGAGCCTGATGTGGGGCTTGAACCCATCAGCCGTGAGATCATGACCTGAGCTGAAGTCGGAAGCTTAACCGACTGAGCCACCCAGGCGAAACTACTGTTTCCTTTAATCATCTTTCCAATTTCTAATAATTTTGTCACTATTTTAGTTCTTATGTCATTACCTTAATAATTTTTCATATACTTAAATATTTTTTCTATTGTACCAAATACAGACTTCATATTTTGATTCCCTGATAGGCAGCTGATTCTCTAACATCCTTATTAAATAAAACTATTAGTTATTTAATCTTGATAAATGCTAACTAATTTAGTAATCAATTATATCCTAATTTTATTTTTAAACAAAATTTTATTATATGCCTGTTGTGAAACCTCCATATCAAACTATATATAACTTTTTTTTTTCCTACCAGAGGCCACTAATGATAACAACTAAGATTAAAATAAAGTCTTTTGGCTTTAATTTCAGATTTTTATTTAAGAAGATAAAATATAAAATAACAGTGTATCTCTCTATTTTCTAAATTCAGAAATAGGGAATTAAAGAGAACAAAAATATTTTTTAAGTGCAGTTATACAACAGCATTTAAGAGAAAGCGGAAAATGGGAAATGGTGCTGGACATATATACAAGGGAAAAATAAACACCACAAAAAGAAGAAGGAAGGGGCACAAATTGACTTATGCCTTCTTAAAGGGTAGAATGATACAAGTATAGGAAGTCCAAGAGAGCAAAGTGGCCACACAGACTTAAACAAAGATAAATATATAACAACATGTAACGATTTCATGGTAACTCTTTAAAGTTCATTTTTGTATGTCCTTGGGAAAGCAAGTAATTCCCCAAATTTAATACATTGGATACATAAAAAGTAGGTACAATTATATTAGTAATTTGGGAAAATATAAAAGGAAAAGTAAAGTTGTCAATCTCAAAAAAACCTTGAAATTTAAGTCCTGTGACAAAATAAATGATTTAAGACTAGTTAGAAAATATCTGAAAGTATATACTGAAAGCATATAAATTAATCCAGTGAAGAGACAAAACACTTTTAATGATGATTTTTTCACATTTGCCCAAAGTCTTATGTATTTAGTTTAGTAAAAAGAAATATTTTAAAACCATAATATTTTCATGTTTTTCTTTTTATGAGAGAGAGAGAAAATAAAAAGTCAAACCTAAATAATCATGCATATATTTGGGGCGCCTGGGTGGCGCAGTCGGTTAAGCGTCCGACTTCAGCCAGGTCACGATCTCGCGGTCCGTGGGTTCGAGCCCCGTGTCAGGCTCTGGGCTGATGGCTCAGAGCCTGGAGCCTGTTTCCGATTCTGTGTCTCCCTCTCTCTCTGCCCCTCCCCCGTTCATGCTCTGTCTCTCTCTGTCCCAAAAATAAAATAAACGTTGAAAAAAAAATTAAAAAAAAAATAAAAGCATATATTATTTATATTGCTATAAGTGAGCAAGTTAAGCAATTTGATAAATATACTCTTTCACAATGCTTGAAGTGCCACTTAGTGTGTGTACCTGTGTAGTATTTATTATCAGATTAGTATTTGTTAATGATGTACATGGTGTACCAAATGGTACTCTAAGCTTGAGTCCACACAGTACAATAAACAGTGAATTATCCTTTTTCAATAAATCCCAGAAGACTGGATGCATAATTTAGCTCAAAAATGTGGTCCACAGAGTGAAGTTTGGGCTGAAATGCTCTGAACTAGTGCTTTCTATGAGGTAAACAAACTGGGTAATTATTAAGATTCGGTTCACATCACTTTGTATCCTTAAGCCAAGGATAGAAATTACTATCACACCAGAAAATGAAATCATGCTCTATACTATAAATCATCTACCTATAAAACTCTTCTGTTTTCAAGACACTTCTATTATTATGCCCAAAGTATGATTATTTTTTTCAAAGTATGATTATTAAGAAAGAAAAAATTCCACAAAATTCTTGTGCCACTGTAAGGGAATAGGTACAAATGAAGAATTTGCACATCTTGAAATGTGGGAAGACATCCTCAACAACAAAGCAAGAGTCATATTTAAATAAGTTGATGGGGCACCTGGGTGGCTCAGTTGATTAAGCATCCAACTTTGGTTCAGGTCATGATCTTGCGGTTTGTGAGTGCGAGCCCCGTGTTGGGCTCTGTGCTGACAACTCAGAGCCTGGAGTATGCTTAGGAATCAGTGACTCCCTCTCTCTCTGCCCCTCTCCCACCCAAGCTCTGTCTCTCTCTGTCTCTCAAAAAATAAATAAATGTTTAAGTAAAAATTAAAAAAAAAAATAAGTCACCATAACATGATCCATTCGTTTATGTGATTTACTCACTCATTCCTAAATATTCTATTTATTTTTTTAAGTGCTTGTTTATTTTTGAGAGAGAACACAAGCAGAGGAATGCAGAGAGAGTGATTGAGAAAGAGACACAGAATTTGAAGGCTCCAGGCCCCAGGCTCCATGCTGTCAGTGCAGAGCCTGATAAGGCACTTGAACCCACCAACTGTGAGATCATGTCCTGAGCTGAAGTTTGACACTTAACTAAGGAATCATCCAGGTGCCCCCCCCCAACTATTCTATTTAAATTTATAATCCCTATCCCTTTATTGGGAATTCCCTATTCCTTGCTCTTTTTTTTTTTTAAAAAGCACTCACCATTATCTTTCTTCTTTCACTAGAATGTTAACTTCCAAATAGCAAGGATTTTTTTTTCCCTATAGCGTTAACTGCTGTGTTGCAGAACTTAAAAGACTTCTTGGCAATTTATATTTTGACTGAATTTATTCTATAATTTTGAAGTCATAAAATGAAAACTCAAAAGGCATTTTAAAGATTTAATTTGCTTAAATCTTCATCTGAATCATGTATTTTGTTTCACTTTTAAATAATAGCTGAAAAAAAAAAAACAAAAGGGAGCACATATAATGCAGAACATAGAAGGAAAAAAACCTAGCATATTATATGCCTTTAAACAATATAGTCCCCAAAAAGAAAACAAATAAAGGAGCCAACGATGACCCAGTATTTTTACTTGTTGAATTTTAATTTAGTTGCAGACAAACTTTTTCTTTTCCTTAGGGGAGGCAAAAGCTTCTTTTATGTACTTTCTAAGCAATTAGAACTGAGGGGAAAATAGCATCTTTGAATTACACTAAGACGTTGCAGTAACCCATTGAATTCTATTTTATTTTTTGTAAACCTGCTTAAAGTTGTAATACACAACTACAGTAGTATTTTTTCTATATAATGTAGCATATTTTTTTATATATGAAATTTATTGACAAATTGGTTTCCATACAACACCCAGTGCTCATCCCAAAAGGTGCCCTCCTCAATACCCATCACTCACCCTCTCCTCCCTCCCACCCCCCATCAACCCTCAGTTTGTTCTCAGTTTTTAAGAGTCTCTTATGCTTTGGCTCTCTCCCACTCTAACCTCTTTTTTTTTTTTTTTCCTTCCCCTCCCCCATGGGTTCCTGTTAAGTTTCTCAGGATCCACATAAGAGTGAAACCATATGGTATCTGTCTTTCTCTGTATGGCTTATTTCACTTAGCATCACACTCTCCAGTTCCATCCACGTTGCTACAAAAGGCCATATTTCATTTTTTCTCATTGCCACGTAATATTCCATTGTGTATATAAACCACAATTTCTTTATCCATTCATCAGTTGATGGACAGCATATTTTTTTCTATAAAAATATAGGTAAGAGTAGTTTACAAACTTGTCTCAAAAATATTTCTCTTCTGCAATTAATTAGAACAATAGTGACATCTTATCTCTAGCTCTTAGTACTGAGAGCAATTTGCCCATGACAGTAATTCATTGTCAAAGGATCTAGATCAAATCTTTCTTCCTAGATCAAGCTGTAATCATATATATTTAAACTGTCACTGTAACATTGTATATTAAAATTTTACACCAGTTTAGTTAAATGAAAAAAAAAGATTTGGTTTCATTTTTTAAAAATATGAATGTTGATACATAAAGCAAAATAGAACACTATCTGTCAAATAGTGGGTATTTAATGTACATTAATGAAATTGCATGCTTTTGCTTAAAATAGAATAACAGATAAATGTTTCATCTTAATATCTAAGATATATTATTTCTCCTTTTATACTTATCTGCTTTATCAGAAGCTTAGAATTTTGGCATTCATAGGTAAGCAACATTTTAGATAACCACATTTAAATCTACATTTTCTCAGGAAACACTCAAATCATTGGCCTTCATTATTAATAACTACTAGTATTATAGAATAAACACGTGTTAGTATTTTTACAAATTTATATACCAGGAAATGTAGGCTATAAATACATTGATATTGCATCTTGTAATGGAATATTAATGCATGAATGACTACCCTGATGTAGAGGCAAGGACAGTGGGACAGATAGACTAGATCCATTATTTGTTTTGAGTTCTTTCATAGCAGAACTGTTGGATTCATACTGATGTTTCTTCAGCACATTTCTGATCTCTTGACTGTTCTTAGGATTTATAATATGTCTAACCAGGTAGAGGAATGAAAACCCATGATTATAGAATAGTGATATGTATTACTGTTCTGTGTAAGAATTAAATCTAAAGCCTATATTTAATTACAAAGAATCTAAATCAAAATTTTTCATTCTCCTATTTCATGAAGCTCTAGTGTGCCATGAAATAATTTGTAAGTGAAGTAGACTGAGTTTTTCAATCGTTTTTTTTTTTCATAATCTGTTTATATGAGACTAATCTCTCTAAATCGAATTCTTTTCTTTTATTCAGTCTCCTAATTACTTTTTCATCCTCACCACTTTGTTTTTGCTAACAATTCTATTTTGGCTGCCAGTTATAGCATATCAGAAATTGAATAATGTGTTACCACCTATAAGCAGAAAATTAATTGTATTTGTCTGTGACAAAGCAAAGCATAATCTTAAAAAAGAGTTCTTTTTTCCAACTTCTGTAACCACCATTTTCATACTTACTACCGACATATTTCCATATTTGTTATTAATGTTGTCATTTCAGATGCCTGTGCCTTAAATAAAACATTTACTTAAACTTTTATCTTTTTGTCATATTATTATTTGCCTTTTATATATCATTGAAAGATACCATCTTCTTCAAATCCTGTGATTTCAGAAAGTTTTAAAACACTTGTTTAAACCAAATAACTTAGTCATATATAAACTAACTGTTGTATCTTTGTTTACCTCTGGAGTGGGGGAAATTACTAATATTTATTCCTGGGAATGAAAGCTTCCCTTCCTACAATCTGTTATCGTTAGTCTGGTTTTGTACCTTCGTTGTAATGATATAGGTTTGTTTCTCCTTTATTCTTTGCAGAGTGCTGCAGCAGCTCCCAGCCCAGTGCTAGGAAACATTCCCCCAGGAGATGGCATGCCAGTAGGTCCTGTACCACCAGGGTTCTTTCAGGTACTCAGAGAAACTCTGACGAGGAATGTTAAGGCACAGGAACTCCTGTTTGCTTTTATTGAAAGATATGAACGAGAATGAGGCTATTTTGATTCTTAAGGTAAACGTAATGTGTGCAGCCAACTCTTGATTATTCAGAGACCGGTTATTTAGTGTATAGATTAGCCCTTCCTTCCTGTGTTTTTATTTGTTGTCAAATTTATTCATTTATTTATTTTGACATTTCCTTGTTCAAGTAAGAAAGAAAGAGAGTGGAAATGCATACTGGCCCCTTAAGTTAACTGTGGTAAAGATGTGATGGGAAAAGAGGCTGAAGATAAAGTTCTGTCATCATATATAGATTTCAACTACTCCAGCCATCCAGATCTCCACAGACCAAAGATAATCAAGATTTGGCTGTAATTTCAAAATATGGCTAAATCATAACCTTTTCATTTATCAAAATTACAGGCTATATCGAGATATTTTGATAGTCATCTTTTTGGCTTTTAAGCTAGAATTGTTATTAATATTATTATGTGACATTTTAAAATCAGATTTTTAAAATACAAATGCTAGTATTTTAGAATTTCAACAAGGCCACTTATTTTAGCAATGATGGTAATGATTTTAGAATTATAATACATCCACTTTTAAATTTTATTTTATTTCCATTTAATTCTAACAGTTTTCTAACACAAAGAAGTATAGACTCTGAAGTTTATTATTTTTTTACTACATAGTTAATTTTATAACATCCTTTGAGAAAATTAACAAGAACTTAGGAGTTAAGAACCAGAATTGGAAGGCATTATGGGAATTAGTGTAATGTGCTATATTGTTAATGAATTACATTAGGTACTTACAAACTAATCTGTCACTTTAGTGTTTTTATATTTTCACAGTCCTTGATAGTCATTTGCTACTTAATCCATACCATCATTACATTTCTTACAATCTAGGAGCATATTATAACTCTTGATTAGTAATTAAACCATCTCCATTTAAGATGATAATTCTAGCTAACACATTAACCACATACTATACGTTATGCTTTGTTCTAAATGTTTTACATATATAAACTCTTAATTCTCACCGTAACCTTAGGTATGAAGTATGTATTATTACTGATCCTTTTGCACAGATGGAAAAACCAAGGCTTGGTAGATAAGTGGCTTTCACGAAGTCAGAAAGTGACAGGGTCAAGATTCAAATCAAGGCTTTGTGGACTTCTGCCACAGAATTTACCTTTTAAAGTTCATAACTGATCATTATTCATAATATTTTTAGCTCATTTAATTTTTTTCCCTCATGCTCTCTTTCTTTTGCCAAGGAGGAATTAGAGTTAGTGAATAAATCAGAAGGGTTTATTTACATATAAGAGTTAATAGAAGCTCTCTAAATGGCACTTTTAAAAAGAGGGGTGGGTTGGGAAGGAAGCCAAATACTTCTAGGGTAAAACAAAGATGTATAAACCCATACATTTTAATTTTCACGTTTTGTTAAATGAACCATTCTTCTCTTACCTGTCTTGTGCCTGATTCTTGGTAAGAGGAGTTGAAACAGAGTTAACTTTGTTTTAATTATTCCAGTGTGATACATACTTAAGAACTACTACATGCCAGGCACTGTGGTAAGCATCTAAAAATGAGTGTGGTAATATGTACCTTCCCAAAGTTCATTGTCTAGCCAGAGGCATTATTAAAAATAAATAACTGTAATATAGCAAGGTATGTGCTGTAACAGACTCAAGTGTAAGATTCTGTGATAACCTAGAAGAAGAGCTGTTAAGTCTGCCTGAATTGAACCTGGGAGTGGTTTAGAAAACATTTTCCAGGGGTAAAAAACAGAGGAATGATATTCCAGAAAGTGGAAACAATATAAGCAAAATTATAAAGGCCTTCAAAAAAGCATATATTGTGGTTAAGGAGAGAGAGACAAGGCAATTAGAGTATAGAAAAAAATGGCTGTAATAAATGAGTGGAGTGTACTCTTAGAGAAAATTAGGAGGCCACCAAACCCAATCTTGGGAAGGTCATTGTCAGGGAAGTATTCTCAAATTAGTAAATGAAATCCAAAGTGGCATCTAAGGATGAGTTAGGCAAAGAGACAAGGAGAGAGGGAAGGAATATTCCAGGAAGAGGAAAAAGAGTTTCCAAAGGCCCAGAGGGGAAAATAGAGAAACTAAATATTAAAAAACAACACAATGGAGCTTAATTGGCTAAAGGGAGAGTAGCTGGTGATGAGGCTCCAGAGGAACCTAGAGGAGCTTGTAGGTCACGTAGGAATTTGAACTTGATTTTAAGGACAGTAATAAACTATTGGAGGATTTGAAGCAGGAGAGAGGCATGTTAATATTTGTACTTTTAGAAAAATCACTCCAGTGTGGCCAGGATTTCTGAAGCCAGGTCTGAAGGTAGGAAGACTACTTAGGAGGCTAGTACAGTGGTCCAGGTGGGATTTAATGATGGCCTGGACTAAGAGAGTGGCAATGGGTGTGGAGAGAGATGAACAGATTTAAGAGACAAATAAATGCAAAGGGTATGAGTAAAAGAATTCAAAAATAATACCCTAGTTTCCTTCTCTAACCTGAGCAGATGAGGATTTTATTTTCTGACATAGAGCCCACAAAACAAGGAGTAGGTTTGAGGTGGGACAGATGAAGTTCCTGTGGGACCTCCAGATAGAGATATCCTTTAGACCAGTGAACATACAGGTTTGAAGCCTAAGGCAGCGATCCAGGCTAGAGATAGTCATATTAAGGGCACTTGAGTCCACAGAGGTAGATTAATTATCCAGCAAGAAAGTATAGAATGAGAGAGTAAGAGAGTATGCAACTGAAATCCCAGAACACTAACACTTAAAAGGTAAACAAAGGCAACAGAATTCATTAAAAAGAATGATGCAAAGGTATCACTTGGTTGACTAGTACAGTAGCCCAGGGAAGATCTTGTGACCCATCAAAGAGTAGTGGCAATAAGATTGGAAAGGAAGAAGCAATTCATAGTTATGTTTGATAGGCTTTAGTTGATTAACAAAATTAGGGTTAGAGGAAAAAGAGTTGGACGATTCAAGGATCGTTCTGAGGTTCCTATTTTGGACTTCTGGAAAGTTTCAATGTCTTTATCTGAGTTAGGAAAGACAGAAGGTAGAAAAAGCTAAATACGTTTGAGTTTGGTATATGTCATTCTCCTTTATCCAGGGAGACCATTCTACCTAATCCCAGCTACTCTTTTACCCCATTCAATGGGCTTAATGTCCAGTCTCCCTAGGAATACCTCTTTGAAATAATGAATAACTCAAACCATCAAACTTTTAAAAAAGAAATGGAATGTCATCATCTTTTGGTACGTATAATGATGGAGTTAGTCTACTCAAATGTTTCCTAAATATCAGCCTTGGTTTCCTACAGTGATTGGTCAGTACTTCAGTGTGATCCTGGCCATAATGCCTGTTGTTAATGAGAAGTACTACCTTATGTGAGTAGAAATAACAGCAGACAACCACAATTCAAGCCCAAATACCAGTTTCTAATTCAATTCTGAAGAGACATTCAACTCCAAGAATTATCCAGAGTAAGAGAAGAATAGTTTTGAATCCTCATTCTTAGTGAGGAAAGGCAAAACTTATTTGGGCTCACCTGGAATGGGAGTAGGTTAGGAAAGGATTGAGCCTATTAAATGTAATAAAAAAATGAAACTAAGGAAAGAAGAGGTTGTCATTAGCACATAAAGCACTTGAATCAGTAGTTTTGAGTTGTTCGCTATGTGATGATATCGTAAAATTTAGATTAGTGTTTATTTGTGACAGATATTAACATGGTTCATACTTCAACTTTGATATTTTTATTGAAATGGGAGAGCTTCTGTTATTTTGTTGGAGGTCAGTTAAGTAAAATCTAATTGGAATAATAGGTCATGCAAAAGGAAGTATCAATTTAGTAAAATAAAGCCATTTAAAGTAAGATACATATTTATTTAGAGTTTTTTCTCTAAGGAGTAATTGGTATACAGACCCCTATAAATTTTCAAAGTGACCTGCCATGGAACCGGTGAGTGACTTTAGAGCAGCTTTATTTTTTTTTAATTATTAAAAATTTTTTTCATGTTTATTTATTTTTAAGAGAGAGGAAGACAGAGCACAAGCAGGAGAGGGGCAGAGAGGAAGACACAGAATCCAAATCAGGCTCCAGGCTCTGAGCTGTCAGCACAGAGCCTGACTCAGGGCTCAAACCCACAAACTGTGAGATCATGATCTGAGCCAAAGTCAGATGCTTAACTGACTGAGCCACCTAGGCACCCCTGCAGCAACTTTCTTAAATTGGCAAGTCTTGCTACTGGGTCAGAGGGAAGACCATAGAAGCGGCCATTGACCTAACTAGAATTTGGCAGTTTTAGTGGAAGAAAATGTGTTATTGTGGCATGGTATGGGTACACATAGTAGGCACTCAGAATGAGTCTCTACTTTGAGTCTCCTATCCCTGTACTAGGATCTTACTCAAAGTTTTCATTGTATGCTAAGAAATATTAATTATGTATTGACAGCATCAATCTGCTATTCATTCATTTTCATAGCATTCTTATGAAAAGACAGGCAAAGTTTGATTCCTGCAATTTATTGAATAGGTAGGATTGTTCCTTGAACCAATTAGATTTCCTTCTTGCTTAAATATAACAATCAAAATGGTTTAGTAAAATGCATAAAACAAAACAAAGTTCTTGTTCTTTTGTGTTTAAAAAATTGGACTCTTTGTCACCTTATGAAGTTCTGTAATTTTATAGATTTGAGTAACAAGAAAGCTTTTCTTGTGAATTTATTACAACTTGTGTACCACATTGAAGACAGGGGCATTTTATATTTCAACCAAGAAAATTTGAGGGGGGCGGGTCGTGAAAATTCTTTATTTTTCCCTCCTTTCTGGTCTTTACCACAAGAAAACTTTTAAGTAGGAAACTATATCTCGTATTTTTGTCACTATAACTAAACATATCTTTATCTTTTATATAAAAACATAATCTTTTAATAAGTGCTAATGTAGATATCTTTAAGTATGCAGTTAGTGTGGGATATGCTTGTAAATTTTGAACTCTGTAGCCTTTGGTTCATTTTTACCATGTGTGATGTTTTGTTTTGATTTTTATCTTGATAAATTTGCAGTACTGTACTCACTAGATCTTTAGTTTTCTTAACTGAAACAGTTGAAAACGAATAATATATTGATGTTGGGTTATAAATTTAAGACTGTGACATCAAGAAGATTATAAATATTTGTTGAAGATAAAGGATACCAAGCAATTTATTTGCAGACTGAGGTGGTCGTCCATATTTTAAAATCTGAATTGATCGCAACTCTGATATGGTAGAAAACATGTTGCAGCAGGTTTGTAAGTCATATTTTGTTTGCCTGCATAATGTTAGCAATGGGAAAGCTGCTTTGCCATCTAGTGGTGGTTTGCAGATGTCTCTCCTGGTCCGGGTATATTTTCCAAAGGTTCTATTTTTAGCAAGACTGCACTGTAGCAAGCTGACCTAATGCTTTGACATAGTAATAACGCAATAAGAAGAATGAAAAATAGAAAGAAATCTTCCCTTTTCTCCATGGTGTTGCTATTGACCTGAAAAAGCTGAATATAAATGACATTCATAAAGCAATGAAGACAAAAACAAAGCTCAGGGTAATACAATATTCTTGATATTTTAAAAGAAAAAGCTTCAAAATGAATGAAAAACTCAGAAAAAAATAATTATTTAATTTAACAATCTCATGGTCTTGAAACTGAAAAGAAAAGAAAAAGAAAAGAAACGAAAAGAAAAGAAAAACACATTTACAAGCCCTCGTTATGTTTCTTGAGGTGGATATTTAATTTATTTCTGGAGATAAGTGGTGTATTTTGAAGATACCTTTTGGGGCGCCTGGGTGGCTCAGTCAGTTGAGCTCCTGACTTCAGCTCAGGTCATGATCTCACAACTCTTGAGTTCAAGCCCCTTGTCGGGCTCTGCGCTGACAGCTCAGAGACTGGAGCCTGCTTTGGATTTTGTGTCTCCCTCTCTCTCTGCCCCTCCTGCACTTGCGCTCTCTCTCTCAAAAATAAATAAACATTAAAAAACGTTTTTTTTTTTTCAAACTAAGTACACTCATCTGCTGTGCTGTTCCTATCCAAACTTCTATACAACTATTCTAACCAGTAGCACCCTTTTTACCCTGTTATTTCTACAGAAAGTTAAATAGTCTACATGCTTTCTCAATTCCCTTTTATCATTAACCTTCATATTGTCTTTACTCCCAGTGATTTTCCTTTCCTCTTACCGTTCCTGACTATGGCCATTTCAGAGTTAGTTTTAGGTAATAATCTAAACCAGGAGAAACTCCCCTTCCCTCTCCCTACAAGTTATAGATAGCATCTCTAATCTTAGATAATGAGCCAAAAAATTAGTATATCTTTTCTTAGTTTGAATCAGTAGGGTACTGAAAATCTCAGGTAGACTTGACTTACTGAACTGCAACACCTAACAATTCCAGTATACATAGTTTAAAAATCCAAATATTAAAAATAGTATTTTTCATAACTAAATACACTGGGATTTGGAGCGTGGAAGTGGGAAGGTTGCTTATTTACCAAAAGTCAAGACATAAAAATTAAGTTTAATTTTATTTTTAAAACAACAATTTTGAATCTTTAAAGAACAGAGATTCTAAACATCAAAACTAAAACAAGTCTTTCTCTAATACAAAGATAAAAGGAGCCTAAAAAAATAAAGGTGTCTAATAGCTGCTGGCTTTGATAATGCTTTCCTGCAGTTGTGGTAATAGACCAGGTAATGGCAACTTGTTCTGGCCTCAACTATTAGAACAAATTAAAACTGCTCAGCTTGAGTAACCAAGTAAGCTTTTTTTTTTTTAAATCACAGTTTCAAACAACTAAGGATTCTATAGCAGTAACTAGATGAACAGAGAGCAAAGAGTGTATCAGGGCTTCAGATTTAATCCATGGGTTTCTAGTTAGGAATGAAACTGTTTCCTGTTAGAAACCCTACTGTTTGGGTTTATTTACCAAAATGAATATTTAGGAAAAAGTTAACTTGGCTATCATAGACCAACATTGGTTTTCCTTTCACTTTAATGATCCTTCTGCTGTCTAAAGGTGTCAGGATATTTTGTGTGAAGCAATAAAATATCATATTTTAAAGTTACATCTGTGATAGCTTATCTGTTTTTCAGCTAATTTGAGATGACGATTTTTCTTTTGAAAAGATCTCTTTATTGAAAATCCTTCCTGGAGTGCTTCAGTTTTTATTATAGCTACTTTGGTGTGTGTTGCGGGGGGGGGGGGGGCATATATAGCAAATTGCAAATATACAAAGGCAGTTTATAACAATTTTAGTTTTTTATTTAATGTCGGTTACAGAAACAAAATGGTCACCATTCTTTGGGGAATTAAAGATAAGAATAGGTTATTAGATATATTATAAATCCCCTCTATGGGTAGGATAGGTTTGTCTTAACTATACATTAGGATGTCTTCAGCCTTTTTAAAAGGTAGCTTCTCACTAGGTGGTGTTCTGAAATAATGTATCGCTATATGAGGAGTTGAAAGATTTTTTCTGTAAAAAGCTAGATAGTAAATATTTTAGCCTTTGGAGGCTTCGAAGTCACAACTACTTAGCTCTGTTGTTGTAGTGTCCTTGTAAGGTAAAAACCAGCCATGGACACTGTGTAGCAAAACTGTTCAGGGAAACTTTATCTACAAAAACAAGTGGTGGGCCACATGTAGTGGGTAAGCCAAAATTGCCCACTCCTATTCCATCTGAATATAGTCACTAGATAGTTTGTAAGAAACCTAAAAGGTAAAGACTAAGAACAATGTTCTTCCAAGTGTGTTCTTTGTAGTACTCACAAGAGAGTCCTGGAGCCTCCCCAGCTTCCAGTGTGTCAGAATCCTTGGGGATGGGGAGAAGTGGAGCTGGAAATCTTTTGTGGTTTTGTTGCTGTTTGTTTTGAACAGATGAGTCTTAGAAACTAAAATTTGAGAACTACTGACAAAGATGGCTGATGACATATAAGAGCAAACATTTACTACAACTCAAGGAAGTTGGTGGCAGGGGTGAAGGATGAGGGACTGAGGCTGCAGGTACACAGCTCAGTGAGAGGTGGGCTCCTAGAGACAGGACTGGGGCCTGTGAGGCTGAGTGCTGTACTAGGGCCAGCTGCAGAGCCCTGACCTTGGGCCACCTGCGCCCTTATGAATTAAAAAAAAAAAAGAAAGAAAGAAACAAAAAGATAAATAGAAATCCCTGTCCCCATAGAACTTAAAGTCTATTAAAGGAAACAGTAAAAAAATAATTATTTTTTAAAAATATGATATATTAGATTGTGATAATGAGGGAGAAAAATGAAACCTAAAAGGAAAATAGGCATTATTGCCAAAGTTTTGGATAAGGTGGTCAGATATATAAGGTCATTATAGGAATTTTGGGCTTTACTCTGAGTGGAGGGTTTTAACAGTCTTATTCTGGCTGCTCTGTTGAGATTAGTCTATAGGAGGGAAGGGGGGAAATGGGGAGACAACAGGGAGATTGCTATGTTCTGGACTAAGGTAGTAAGAGTGGTGAGAAGTGGTTGGATTCCAGATATATTTTCAAGCTTGAGCCAACAGATAGTGGTGATGGTTTGGATATGTGTTGTGAGAGAAAAAGACTACAAGGGTGACTACAAGGCTTTTGACCTACTCATATGGAAGAATGGAGTTGACATTTACTGATGTAAATCAAACTTCAAGAGGAGGTATGAGGGAGAATACCTGAAACTTAATTTTGAACTTGTTAAGACTAAGATGGCTATTAGAGAATCAGGAGATGTTTAGTAGGGAACAGAATATCAGCCTGCAGTTTTATGGTTCAGGCTTAGGCTAGAGTCATTTAGGAGTTATTAGGATGTGGATAATATTTAGAGCTCTGAGCCTGGAAGAGAACACCAAGATAGTATAGATGGAGACAAGAAGGTCTACAATGGACCTAGTGCACTCTAACGTCAAGAAGCCGGGGAGATGAGGAGGGAGCAGTGAAGAAAAATGAGAAGGAGCAGGCCAAGAGATAATAAGAAAACCAGATAATGTGGTATCCTGGAAGCCACATGGAGAAAATGTTTCAAGGGGAGGAATATTCAGCTGTGCCAAATGCTACTGATAGTTTAAATTAGTTGAAGACTGACAATTGACCATTGAATTTTAACAAGGAGGTAATTTGTGGCCTTGATAAGGCCAGTTTCAGTGTAGTGATGAGCATGAAAGCCTGCTAAAAGTAGATTCAGGATAAAGTGGGAAGAGAGAAAGGGGAGATAGCAAGTGTGCCCAACATTGAGTTTTGCTCTAAAGGGAAAGCAAGAGATGATGCTGTAGTTAGAGCGAGAAGTCGGGAGGCCAAAGAAATGCTGCTGGGAGTGAAGTGTTGGCTATTATAAACTGTTCATCCCTGCCGAGGAACAAAGAAAACAGCTCTGCTGGTGCCTGTGAGAAGAGCATATAGGCTATTGCGAGGTATCATCCATTACCCCCAGCAAGCTGGTGTAATCTTGAGTCGAAGATAGAATGCCAGGGAATAGACTAATCGGAGCAGTAGGATGCTTTTCAGAGAAAGTAAAATAGAATTAATTGTTTGCAGTGCTTGCAAATGTGAATGCTACCTGTTATCTGTCATTTTAATATTCTATAATAGATTGTAGATACTTTGGCATCAGTAAATATATTTTCCAGTTGAATTTGTCTTCAGTTTTGTGTACATATATCTATATAAGGCTTGTACATAAAAATGTATATTTTAAATTGGAGATGGAGAAAAAACTTTGTGTAGTTTGAATTTTCTCATAGTGCTTATTTCTATAGATTTTAGCATTAGTCAAATTAGTAAGCTCTAGTTTCAAAACAGACTTTCTGATGCATTAACAATTTCTGTAAAAACCTGTTGTGTAGAAAGACTATTTCAAATAGTTCAGACATGAATTGAGAATAGAGATTTTATGTTTACAGGTAAGTAACCAAGTGAATATGAGAGTATCATTTCATTTTTATTTTTTTCAACGTTTTTTATTTATTTTTGGGACAGAGAGAGACAGAGCATGAACGGGGGAGGGGCAGAGAGAGAGGGAGACACAGAATCGGAAACAGGCTCCAGGCTCTGAGCCATCAGCCCAGAGCCCGACACGGGGCTCGAACTCACGGACCGCGAGATCGTGACCTGGCTGAAGTCAGACGCTTAACCGACTGTGCCACCCAGGCGCCCCTCATTTCATTTTTAAAGAAAGCAAATATATATATATAATTCGCCACTTGTATTAGAAGACCAAGGTTATAGGTCAGTTTGTTTAACAAACACTGTTATTGCTACTTGAGAATTTGAAAAGACTACTGCTTGATCAGTGGAAATGTCCCTACCATATTATCAGAAGAATAAGAACGAACTAGCTAATTTCTTTCCTTTTCCTTCCTTCCTTCCTTCCTTCCTTCCTTCCTTCCTTTCTTTCTTTCTTTCTTTCTTTCTTTCTTTCTTTCTTTCTTTCTTTCACAATGGTACATTAAGGTACATTAAAGTACCTCTCTCCTATACTGTCATGTGAAACAAATTTACCTGTAAGTATGAATATAAAATAGGGGAAAGGAAGAAGGGAATCCTTTGGCATTCTTCAATGAAAAACTATGAGTGGTTTTGAAAAATGATTGCTTTAGCTTCTTTTTTGATGGAGTCAGTGTGATACTTTATCCTAAATTATAAATCCTAAATTTATATACATATAAATATGTATTTTCATACCCATAGTGTCATTTTTTAAATATACTAATATGGGTTGATCTGTCAGGGACTTTAGTTTGTAGCAAGAGGCAGTACAGAGCCAGATTTAGCTTATGTAGGACTCCAGCTACTTGCCTCACAGACACACACACACACACACACACACACACACACACAAAAGTGTGTCTGTATGTATTTGTGAATATAAACTGATTTAAAACAAATTATTAAAGTTTTTTGTAAAATGTTGTCAAACTTTTATAGACCAGCAGACAGCATGATCCCCTTTCAGAATCCAGAAGTCCATTGCCACACACCTCTAACATAGGTAATGAAGGGTTGAAAAATAGTCTCATCTTCTTGAAAAGGCTCATAATGTAAGTGAGCAATTTTTATGCTTAGACTAAATCCATATTAAAAGAATCAACCTGCTTATAATTCTGTGCTGAATTGGATTAGCCTTGCCAAAATAGCATCTAGAAAACTGGATCTGGTAATACTTTACAGTTATTTTATATGAGTTATTTTAATTAAGTGTTGATGATGATAGAATATCTAAGATGTATGGGAGATAAGCTACATATTTATGCTTATCAGCAGAATGCGCTAGCACAAGTATGTCATTTTGTGAGCTAAATTAGTTTAATACTGGTTGGAATTAAAATGTGTTAATCAAGAGTGTCTTATCCACTGGGGTGTCAGTAATGTCTGATGGAGGTTTTTATGGAAAACAGAAAAGAAACTAAACAAATTAAGATATATGAATTGTAAAGTAACTTTGACGAAATTCATTTGATGTATAATTTATGCTTCATTACTTTTCTACAGAAAACTCATGAAGCATCTCATGGAATTATAAGAATTGAAATATGTGAACACTTTTACTATATGAAAGATGGCTGTAGTGAAATACAGAAGTCACAACCCTAATGGTTATTCAAAATAATAATTTCAGTATTATTTATTATTGATAGCTCATGACTTTAGGAAAGTTAGAATTAAGATAAAAATTTACTTCTGAGTCAGTTAAGTGTCAGACCCTTAATATTGGCTCAGGTCATAATCTCATGGTTCCTGAGATCCATGAGATCATGAGTTCCAGCCCCACTCTGGGCTCCCGTGCAGATGGTGAGGATCCTGCTTAGGATTCTTTCTCTTTCTGCCCCTTCCATGCTGTCTCGCTCCCTCTCTCAAAAATAAATAAACTTAAAAAAAAGATAGAGATTTACTTGTAAGTAAAATATGGAATAGCAAAGTAGAGAAATCTACATAGGAAAGTTGTATACAGTAAAGAGAACTAAATTAATTAAAAAATAGACACAGAATGAGTAAAAAGTAATATTTAGTGTTTAAAAGAACGTTTTTTCTTTGGATAAAATAGTATAGTGAACATATTTTTTACTACCTTTCCAGAAGTATAAAAAATAATTATAACCTACTTTATTTATCATTTCTAAAAGTTTTGTTTCAGAGAAGTTTTTTCCTTGAAAGATTCTAGAATAATTTTCATGTCATAAAATTGTGTCTTATTCCCTTTGTCTGCTTAAAACAGTGCATTAAAAATAGAAGAAGAAAGATTAAATCTGTCTAAAGCCATATCTTCACAGGACCAAGTGAGCTACATATTTGATCTTTATGTAATTAATATAATATTTTTTCTGTCTATATGTAACTTTGCATCTCTTGTTATTGCCTAAATAGTGATAGAAGCAAATTACTCCTTGGCAAATAACCATTTTCTTACAGATTTTTGGACTAATGGTTATGTGCTAAAAACAATATAATATTAAGAAGGTAGAATGTTAAATGTTCTTACTCAAATGCTGAGCTCTTCCTTAGTGGGAAAAAAATCTGTATGCTTAACCATGTTGTTTCTGAGACCTGAGGATTATCACTCTTTGAATATATTTCAGTCTAGAAAGAGGAGGTAAGGTTCCCTGTATAAACACAGCACTGTATGAGACAGCTGAAAAATGAACTGCAAATGAATTGTTAGCAGTTCTCAAGGCTGGTCTGAGCTTCAGGAAGTTCAATTAAGTCACCACAGTTTTGTTCTGTTTTGTTTGTTTTGCCAAATCATATGTAAATTAACCTGATATCCTTTTATACCAAAAACTGGCAACTAAACACTGCTAGTCTATAAAACTAAGAAACATTATTTTTAACCCTGACACCCAGAAACAGTAAAAGAAACCCGAAAGTGATAGGAGGGAGTAAAAGGCCTTATTAGTCATCTAAATTATAAATTCTCTTAGATGTTCATAGGGATATTGTAATTATAATGTAGTATCTTGTTGGGGTCAACACTTTGCTCCTTACCTGTCCTCTGGAAA
Organism: Felis catus; assembly: GCF_018350175.1. NCBI lineage: Eukaryota > Metazoa > Chordata > Mammalia > Carnivora > Felidae > Felis > Felis catus. Next base: position 144,924,700 of record NC_058368.1, on the reverse strand, counting down.
ATATAAATTATCCTATTTAATCAAGCAGAATTCTCCCCTCTAATTTATAACTATGTTCTCACTAGACAAAGCAGATATACTGTGCTAATACTGTGGCTTACTGTTTACATTGTCAATAGATACTGTGTATTTAAAAAAAATTTTTTAATGTTTATTTATTTTTAAGAGAGAGAGAGAGAGAGAGCAGGGGAGGGGCAGAGAGAGAGGGAAACACAGAATGCAAAGCAGGCTCCAGGCTCTGAGCTGTCAGCACAGAGACCAACGTGGGGCTTGAACTCATGCACTGAGAGATCATGACCTGAGCCAAAGTTGGATGCTTAACCAACTGAGCCACCTAGGTGCCCCAATATTATCTATTTTTAACAAGACACATTGGTCAAGGGAGATTTTACACAAGGGAACGAAACTTTATTTTGTGCTGGTTTTTAGTCTTCCATCAATGTTGTTCATTCTTTTAGTCAATGAACCAGCTATGGAACCAACCAAATATTTACTGAATGCAGCTCTGTGCGTTCTCTCTTAGAATGTGCTAACTGCTTCCTTTCCTTTCTCATGAACCTCATTATAAGTTATCATATTATAATGAACAGTTTGATTATAATGGTGATACGCTTCTAATCATTCCACATCCATTTATCACCATTCCCCACTCATCTTCTATTCCCTTTTGGCATGTGACTTAAAAACATAAATAAGTGCAGTCAAGACAACATATATTATCAAAACCCTACCGAAAGTATTTAAGATAGCTAGAGGTTACTAAATTTATTTTATTTCAATTGTTGCATTGCTTTTAGTTCAGTGAATCAAGAGCACATGCTAATTAGTGCTTTGTATGCAAATAAACTTACTTACCTGAAATACCACTGCCTTTTCAGCTTTTCCTGGTTGAGTGGTAACTAGCAAGGGTAAAGAATTCTGCATTAAGTGAATGGTAGCACCATTGCTGGGGGGCCAAGGAGAAAGTGCCAAGTCAGGCAGTTTATTTATGGTCCCCCGGTTGTATGTGTACCTGCCTTCATTCTGTAAAGGTATTACTGGAACTGTTTTCTCTGTAAGAAAACTAAAATGGCAGGTAAAAAATTAGGTCTTTGGTTTTCTTTACAGAGTAAGGAGGCTGATCTAGTAAACTCTAAAAAAGTACAACTTTGTGCTATAAAATGTGTCAAAAAGTTACATTCAAATAAAATTTGATAAGTCAGATTTTATTATAATTGTACAATAGAAAGCTTATAAAACTTCCATTGAGTAATTTTGTGAAGAAGTTACTGTTTGAGTATTCATTTTTTTAATATTTTTAAGTTCATATTTTCTTAAACTTGGTAATTGTTTCTTTGTATTTTAAAAAGATACTATTTCTTTCAAAATTATAAGCAAATCTTACATGAATAATTTTGTCCTAAAAAATTTCAGTTATTTTATGTTAGGTAAGTCCTGTAAAATTGTATGTTTTAGAACAATCTTCAGAAGAGCAATCTAACTTGCAGGTAGTATGAGGAAAGAGAAAGAGCTGGTTTCTTCTAATTCTTGTTCTAAATGTTACATTTGTCCATTCTAAAAAAATCAGTATTATCTTCCCTTTGTCACTGATTTTTTGTAAATTGTGGTTTGAAAATAAAATATAGTATATAGAAAAATTGTATAAAGAATATACAAGTATGTAGTATATATAGTATATAAATGGTACACAGAGAATGCTTAAGTGGGATTTTAAAGACAGTCATTTTTAATGATTTTAAATTTTCTTTATTATCAGTTTATTCTCAAAGGCTAATATTTAAAGAGTTTCTAAAGCCATTCTGAAATATTTAAAATAAGATATAAGGTGATTTATGTATTGCCACCTCAATTTTAAGGATTCTTGTGAATACCAGTTTTATTTTATGGATTAATTTCCCTAGCATTAAGATAATGACTTGCTCTGCTATGGTTTTGTGTTCTTTCCTCTGAAGTGGATTTCCTTCACACCAGGGCACACATTATACTACAGTGTACGGAATCCTGTATGATGATGGTGTGAACAAAGTGCTGAAGAAATAGAAGGAAAGTCTTGATTTTTAAACAGACCCTTAGGGGATTACTAGAAATTTACTTGACAGAGAAAGAATACATGGTAATCTCAAGAAGGAGAGAATATTCTGGTGTTGAAAAGTCATATTTATGTTTTCTAAAAACTATTAAAATATTAGAAAATATTATGGTGAGGGGTGCCTGGGTGGCTCAGTCGGTTAAACGTCCAACTTCGGCTCAGGTCATGATCTCACAGTTGGTGAGTTCGAGCACCACGTCGGGCTCTGTGCTGACAGCTCAGATTCTGTCTCTCTCTCTTTCTCTGCCCCTCCCCCACTCACACTCTGTCTCTCTCAAAAATAAACATTAAAAAAAAATTTTAAAGAAAATAAGATAGTGGCAGATGGTAGTTGCACTTGTGAGCACAATATGATGTATAAACGTGTTGAATCACTGTGTTGTACACCTGAAACTAATGTAACATTGTATGTCAACTATGCTCAAATACGCTTAAAACTATACTCAAAAAATAAACAAATATTTTTAAGTGTTTGTGTTGAGAGAGAGAGAGAGAAAGAGAGCACATGTGCACAAGCGAGGAGGGGCAGAGAGATAGGGGAGAGAGAAACCTAGGCAGACTCCATTCTGTCAGCACAGAGCTTATTGCTAGGTTCAGTTTCACAAACTGTGAGGTCATGACCTGAGCCCAAATCACGAGTTGGACGCTTAACCAACTGAGCCACCCAGACACCCCTTACCGTATATATACTAAAAGAACTTAGGGCTTAAGTGGTTCTTATCTTAGCACCTGTAATTTCAGGACAGGTAAATAAAACAATTCCATTGGGGACACTTGGCACCTTCAGAGAAGCAAAGAATCAGACTGAGCAATCTAACTTCCAGGTAGTACGAGGAAAGAGAAAGAGCTGGTTTCTTCTAATTCTTGGGGAATTGTGATAGAGCACTAGGGTTTATGAAAGATCAAATAAGAGGCAGACTACCCTCCACTACCAGAAAGGGCAAAGAATAAAGGAAAATCTCTCTTTTAGGGAAGCAGAAGTTTAAAATTCCATGAATAATTCTTGATATAATGGATAATAGTAATCCTTTAAGATTGAGTGACATTCATTCTGAAATAAATTCTGATTCTCAATGGTATGATCTTTACTTAGGGGAAATGAACTGGACACTTGGTTGGTATTTCTATTGGAGGGTTGTTTTTGTTTTGTTTTGTTTTTTTCCTATTCTCTTAGTCACCAAATTTTATTGATTTTTTGGATTTGTGCATGCATGCTTTTATTCCTTTTACTTTGAGTTATTGCATTCTTTCTGGGAAGATGGCTGAAACATGTAGAAAGGAGAGTTTATGCCTTTATGGAAATGTAGTTTCCATGTGTCAGAATACTAACAGTGGTACTCATTTTATCTTGTGTTATAAAGAATCTGACTGCATGAGTTTTGCCTAATTTGGAAAACTTTTTAAAAGCATAGCCTTGACTTTCATTCACTCATAGCACTGCATGTTCTATCAAGTAAGGATGATGTAATATGACTTCTGAGTGAAGGCACCAGATTGAAATACTATTTTTTGTGGGTTTTCACTGGTACTTGCCATTTGGTGAAGAGAACATTCTATTTCTTTAAATTAGTGGACTAATAGAGAAAACAGTTTTTCCAGAAAATTGTTTTTCCCACTAATTATAATAGTAGAACCTTAAAAATTCTAATCCGAGAGCAGTGATCTTCATCTGCTTTGCTCACTCATATGTCCAATGACTTACTCCATTACTGCCTTTGTAGGTGTTTAATATATATTTGTTGAATAAAAGAATCACTAGTATACTTTTTAATTGATAAGTTGAATTTTTTTTTATTCTTCCAATGGGCCTTTGATCGGAACCAAATGCATCCTTGTCTGTTGGAGTATTTTTTTTTCTTTATGTTTTCCTTTTCTCTGGAAAGCATAGGAAAAAGTTTCTCCAGCTCCTTGATGAAGACGGTTTGTGAGTCTTCCACCCCTACACATTTCAAATATTTGTAGCTATTTGCAATGTAGAAATCTGTATACTTAAGGGTAATGCTGGAAATAACAGAATAATGGAGTTTTGTTTTTCTTTTTAATTTTCTGTGGGACTTTAGAGATTGTCTAGTCCAACTCTCTCATTTAAGATGGAGAAAATTAAAGGCCGAAGATTTTTTAGCTCAGGGCCCCTCTGCTAATTAGTGTTACTACAAAACTAGAACCCAGTCCCCTGACTCCCAAATGTTTTTTTTCACACACCTTATAAATAGACTTTTGAAGGTGAAGACTTTTTCCATTTAAAATATTGATTCACCATCATGACATCTTCAAGCAAATATCTTAATGCCCAAACGATTGAAAAAAAAAAAAACTTTCTCCCCCAAGTAAAAGAGTATTTCATAGCCAAAAATTCTTTTCAAAAACCTCTTCTTCGCAGGCTATTAATGCAGAGAGTACTAACATGTCTGTCAGTAGATACACTCTATAGTATCAGTAGGCAATCTCTTATATCAATAATTTAAACTTGTTTTCATATCTTGAATTGTATTTGCAAGGAAATTGGCTTCTGAATAGTGGAGTACAAATATTATTACAATATTCTCAGTTGCTAATATGCAAACTCTTTGGGGTTCAGTTGCTGTGTCTCTGTCTCAACAAGCAGGCAAGTGAGGACCTGTGTGTTTAACTAGATAACTTAAGGTAAGGATCAATCTGAATATTAAGAGCTTATAACAGCACTAATTTGATATCAAAAGTACTCTACCCATAGCAGTCTTTGTATTTTAAGTAAAAGTAGTAGATTTTTATGTCATCTAGCTTTTTTGTCATTTTTGCTTTAAGTGGATTGTTATTGATTAGAATTTATAAATGGTTTTCTTTTCTTTTTCCAAAAACACCTGTAAATTTGAACTTGGAGGAGGAGGGCATGCATAAGAACTAAATAAACTAAAGAGAGAATCTTTTTCTCTCCCACTCTCATTCTGTAGAGTTTTGTAGGTTCCTAGGTACCACATGCACTCCTTGTCCTCAGTAGTCTCTTGATGGGTCCTCACAGTCAGATAGGAGTGTATGACAGTCCCATTAAAAGACACTTTTTCATAGTACCATTGATGAGAGAAATTCCTCTTTTCAGATAGTCCATTAAATTAACACTATAACATCATTTTACATTCGGACCAATATGTAAATCTCAAATGCTCTATTTCAAGTAAGGTACATCTCAATTTTTTCCTCAGTATTTGATAGTTAGTAATATTTTTAACATAATTTCTACCTCATATTCCATTTCAAAGTGAATTTAATAGACAGGAATCATCAGTAACCTATTTTTATTTCTCCATGTCTCAAAAAGTAAATTGATAAACTTTGGATTCATGAGTATGTCATAAAACATCACTTTGTGAAAGAAAGGCAAACATTCCAAAACCAATGACACAATACTTAATTTCCTAGTTTTTAAAATTAGTCCAGAATTTAAAAGGCAGTTCCATAAATGAAACTGGGTGATTAGAAATATAGCAGACGGTGTGTGAGTATTGGGATAAGCTTCTAGTTGGCAGTATAGTTAACTAATTCAATTTAGAGTAGAGTTTAGAAAGGATTAAAGAGAAACAGCTTTGATCAAATATGTGAAAACTAACATTATTGAAATGTTAAAATTGGAATACCCACTTTGTCACCAGAGATGACAATAATACCTGAATAAACCAGTATTTCTGTCCATTTAAAATAGTATCCTGATTAACATAGAAGATTAGGATGTAAGAATATATGATAATTGTATGATTAACATATAAGAACACAGTAATAAAAAAACTGAATTGCTTGTTTAATTCTAAAGTTCCTCTTGTTGGAAATTATTATTTCTAACAATTACAATTTCTTGTCAAAATTATCTAAAATAAAATCTTCCAAGAGATATTATAGAAGTAGTCTATACAGCATTAACTTGTTAGGATTTTATTTTTCAGATGGTGCTTTTTAAAATAACCCTGCTTTTATTTTTTTTTTTCAATATGTGAAGTTTATTGTCAAATTGGTTTCCAGACAACACCCAGTGCTCATCCCAAAAGGTGCCCTCCTCAATACCCATCACCCACCCTCCCCTCCCTCCCACCCCCCATCAACCCTCAGTTTGTCCTCAGTTTTTAAGAGTCTCTTATGCTTTGGCTCTCTCCCATTCTAACCTCTTTTTTTTTCCTTCCCCTCCCCCATGGGTTTCTGTTAAGTTTCTCAGGATCCACATAAGAGTGAAACCATACGGTATCTGTCTTTCTCTGTATGGCTTATTTCACTTAGCATCACACTCTCCAGTTCCATCCACGTTGCTACAAAGGGCCATATTTCATTCTTTCTCATTGCCACGTAGTACTCCATTGTGTATATAAACCACAATTTCTTTATCCATTCATCAGTTGATGGACATTTAGGCTCTTTCCATAATTTGGCTATTGTTGAGAGTGCTGCTATAAACATTGGGGTACAAGTGCCCCTATGCATCAGTACTCCTGTATCCCTTGGGTAAATTCCTAGCAGTGCTATTGCTGGGTCATAGGGTAGGTCTTAAAATAACCCTGCTTTTAAAATGTAGCCAAGAACTGCAGGTTCAGTTTCTAAAATGTTTATAGAAAATACATTATAAATGTGGAATTTAATTATGTAAAATACTAAAGATTTGGCTTGCCCAAGCTTTTGTTAAATTGATCCTTAGTTTATATTACTTCATTCTTAATATATTACTTCATGATATGCAACCATTTAGAATGGATAATTTACTTATGTTACATGAAGTAATAACCTTGAATTTAAATAAATTATATAGTGTGATGTAAGTAGACAAAATTATAGAATTTTTCTATAGAAATGAAATTTTGAATAATTTTAGGAATACACTGAAAAATTTGATACACATAAACTTTGAAAAATTTGGTGCCCATATCTGAGTGATCAAAAATATTCATCCACTCATTGTTGGGATGATATTTTTAGGATATTTTTCAGACATTTTTTGAACTGGATGGAGTCAACATATCTTAGCAGGATCTGATTCATCTAACAAGATAAACTGCCTTGAGTTTTAATATAAGACCATTTTTTCTTTCTTTTAAATACACAGCTCATAATCTGCTAAGCTTAAAATATGCAAATAAATTATTTCAACTTTAAAATTTATAATCTATTTTGAATTATAACAAACACTTGAGAAAGGAGAGGCAAAGCTCTTTTTAACCACAAAGGACATATGGAAAAGAAATTTCTTTACCATTTTAAAAAGCCACCAAAAAAAAAAAAAGGTAAAAAATTTGGCAACGTTAAAATTATTAAAGGAAATTGATAACCAAACTGGATAATTCAGTCCAAACTATATGTTCAGAACCCAATTTACATAATGATATAGTCAATAAGTCTGTTTCTGAAGTCTTTGCTAAGATTCAGTTGCCTAGGGGCGCCTGGGTGGCTCAGTCGGTTAAGCATCCGACTTCAGCCAGTTCACGATCTCGCGGTCCGTGAGTTCGAGCCCCGCGTCAGGCTCTGGGCTGATTGCTCAGAGCCTGGAGCCTGTTTCCGATTCTGTGTCTCCCTCTCTCTCTGTCCCTCCCCCGTTCATGCTCTGTCTCTCTCTGTCCCCCCACCAAAAAAAAAAAGATTCAGTTGCCTAAATCTCCTAATCTTTTTTTGCCAATTAAATGTCATTATCTTAATAAAATTCACATTAAAAAATTTTTTTTGCTTTAGTCATCTTTTTATAATGTTTATTTCTGAGAGAAAGGGAGAGCGTTAGTGGAGGAGAGGCAGAGAGAGAGGGAGACAGAGGCTTGGAATCAGACTTTGAGCTGAAAGCAGAGAGGGCCTCATAGGGGCTCGAACTCATAAATCATGAGGTCATGACCTGAGCCGAAATCAAGAGTAGGACACCTAACTGACCAAGCCGCCCAGGAGCCCCAGCTTTACTCATCTTTGGTGTTTTTATATTTTCTTTGGAAAATGTTCTAGATATTCTACAAAATGAAAAAATAGGACGGTAATTTTTCTTTAAAGAGTTTATTCTACTGAAAGCAGCCACATAGGGAAATAAGTTGACTTATGTTTTGTATAATTCTCCAATTCTTTAAAACAGTTTATTTTCAGATCTCTATTTTACATTCTGTCATTTATGTTTTGTTTTATTTATTTATTTGTTTTACTTCAATAGCCTTTTATGTCACCTCGGTACCCTGGAGGTCCAAGGCCCCCATTGAGGATACCTAACCAGGTAAGATTCGTGTGCTACTTAAGTTTCTGAGTTTTGTTGTTGTTGTTATTGTTATTGTTTTTAAGATTCAATAAAGATCTTAAAAATTTCATGAATATTTCTTACCTATAAAAACATTAAATTCTTCTTTCTCTATCCCATTTAATGCTACTTCTAGTAACATATAATCTATTTCAAAAATTGGCAAACTACTGTCCATATGTTGACTGACTGTTTTCGTAAATAAAGTTTTATTGAAAAATAGCCATGCTCTTTCATTCATGTATTGTCTGTGACTTCCTTTACACTGCAGTAACAGATTTTTGAGTGGTCAGATAGTTACTATCTGGATCTTTACAGAAGAAAAGTTTGTTGAACCTTGGAGTCTACTCTATACCCTGAACTTAATTGTATATGTATGTGTGTGCGTGTGTGTGTGTGTGTGTATGTGTGTAATTTTGGTAAATGCTAAATACTTTTATTTAAAGATGGTAATAAAATTTTCTATAGAATGAACATACTTTGGTTTATTTTTGTATAATATGCTCTCAACATCATGGTTGCAATACATCAGTTTTGCCCAAATATAGTGATATCTCAGGTATATAAATACCTGCTTGTGGAAGGGTTAGATCTATTAATAAATAAATTGTTAGCAATAGATCTTCCAACTTTTTTTACCTACTAGAGCTCTGCGATTTCATAAGCTTTTATCCTTACATAGTTCTTTTATCAATACCATAAATACTTATTTGCTAAAGAGAATAATGCACAGTTTTTAGTTGAAAGGAGTTTATAGTTTAGTTTCAGGATACACAACGTGTGCATTTACATAACACAAGAAGAAATTAAATGCCTAATTTTATGAAATAGTTATGTCAAGATAATTGTTTTGTTACTTTCTTTAATTCTGTTATTGTATACCTCAGCATTTTCCGCAATCTAAAGTAAACCCTGTTATTCCACAAAATTCTTTTTCATTCTTACTCTCTGTCTCCACTTCCTTTCTGACCAAAAATACAACAAAGTTGTGCTTACTAACATATTTCATAGCAACAGAGTTCTGCTTCTCCTCTACTAACTCTTACTGAAATTATGCTGTGTCCTTGAAGTGTCCCAGTTTGCTGTTTTTTTTCTGCTTTTAGTGCACAGCAAGGAGTGCCAGCACCCACATCCACCCCCAAGGGAGAACTTGAAGCAGGCAGTGGTGCTGGATGATCTCATGGTTATAGTGCTGGGAGGCCTCACATTAGCAGCTGGAGGAGTTTTTTCCTTCAGACTGAATCTGCATTCAGTACATAGGGCCAGGGAAACACGGCATGAAATAGGAAAAGGAAGTGCACAGATGCCAAGTGTTCTAACATATGGAGATTTTATTTTCTCTGTGGGTGAACCTATGTATATTGACAGTCAAATCCCCTTATATAGGTGCCCGAATCTTTTAAATTTCCTTCTAAAGGATGGAAAGTTGTATCTTTCATTGGGGTCTTCATAATGTTTCAGACATCCCATCCATAGCTTTGTATGTTATATAGATCTAAGAGGTTCCTGAAAATGTGAATTAGGGAAATGTGAATTTCTTGTACCAAGTATGTTATCAGAAATTTTGACTTCATAATTCTGTATCAATGAAGAAATTCTTAAGGGATTATTGCTTTCGCATCCATTTGACATTGTTGAAATGCCTGCCATGTCTAACATACAATGCTAGGTTCCATATGTACAGAGACTTATATAATGAAAAACATACTTTGTGAAAGAGGACTAAGTTATGGAATTGTAAACCTAGACTGAATTTGTTTTTAAGAACAAGTATAGGTTGCTTTTGGATTTATAAAAATGTTCTAAAAATTTAAAGATAATAAAGAATTATCATACAGGCTCTTTTTCCTCAAGAATCTTAAAGTCTTTACCTAAGTGTTTTTTAAAATAATTGTACTCATATCTGAGTGGCTCTTTTTTGTCTACTCATCCCCCGCCCCACATTTATATAGTTAAACTTTATTAATTCAAACATCTATCTTTCAAATTTATAATTTTACATTTATACTATTTTAAAAAGAATTTTCTGATCAAATTAATTGTGTTAATAGTGTAAACATAATGTTTTACAAAATGTTGAACCTAGTTAGGAGCATGACCTTTCCAAGCAACAGAATGTTTCTTCAATTTCTTTACATAGTCACTAACGTAGAATCAGAAAAACTATATTTGGTGATTAATTGGAATGTTGCATATAAAAACAACACAAATATGTTTTTTATTTCATCTTCATTTAAAATGATCATAAACTAATTAAAATTTGTTTTATTGATAGATTATAGCTAAGAAAATAAAAAGTGAAATACTCTTCAATGGTGTTGGCTAGTCATTTTGAATATGTAAAAGATATTCCTTTAATAAACAGATTCTTCAGAATTTATAACTACTAATGATTAGACTGTAGATTTTTTTTAAGATTTTATTTTTAAGCAATCTCTACACCTAACACGGGCCTCAAACCCACAAGCCCAAGATCAAGAGTCACACACCCCACCAAATGAGCCAGCCAGGTGCCTCTAGACTGTAGATTTTCACTTGAATTCTCCTGAGATGGTTTTAATGGTTCTCAAGTAACTTCACAACGGTTTATACTGTATATATATTTATAGTACAGGGTATTTGGAACTTGTTATAATATCACTCTGCCAAAGGAAAAAAAATACAAGAAGGGGTAATGGTCTCTAAAATGATGGAAGAAAAGTGGGGCACCTGGTGGCTCAGTTGGTTAAGTGTCTAACTCTTGGTTTTGGCTCATGTCATGATCTTGCGGTTCATGAGTTCGAGTCCCTCATTACACTCTGCACTGGCAGTGTGGACCCTGCTTGGTATTCTGTCTCTTTTCCTCTCTAGCTGCCTCTCCCCTGCTCACTCTCTGGCTCTCTCAAACAAATAAACTTTAAGAAAAAATTTTTAAATAATAATAATAAAATGATGGTAGAAAAGTAAAATGATAAGCATATGCAATGTTGTAAAGAATAAATACATATTAAAACATATGAAACATAGAAATTAAGTCCAAAAAGTATATTTGACTCTACAGTTTTACATTGGAATTGGTTCAACCATCAGAAGAGATCATTGGTGTTGAAGCATCTGTAACAGGGAATAGAACAAGTCTTTATCCTTCTCTTAGGTAAAACGTTTAACCAGAAAAATTCATAATGTTTATTGAACACTGTGCTGGGGAACCAAGGCAGCCAGAATACAGAGACTGTTAATGAGTGATACCAAGCATAAACTATTGATTTATTGATCCTATAGAATTTTGAGTTTATACTCTATTTTTGACCATTCCTGAAACTCTGTAAACAAGTATGTGACATAGTTAATGCTGTTGACCATTTTATATTCCAAAGCTGATTTGGTATTCTAAAAACACAGTGCGTCTGACTATTCTATTGAAAGTCTCAAAGGTATTTCTCCATTAGCAGATGAATAGTTAAATTATGGTATATCCAAATGATGAAATAATATGCAGCTATTAAAAAGCATATTATAGAATTACACTTATTGATATGATAAAATGTTAATGATCTATTACCAACTGTAAAGAAGGCATAAAGGTCATGTAGTATATCACCTTTTCTTTATCACTATACAAACTCAGTTTCCACCACTCATCATACACAGACACATACACACACACACACACACTCACACACACACACATTTGTCAAAGATTATCAAGATATGTCCTTTATTTCTGGATAGTAGAATTATGAGTGCTTTCTTTGTTTATTTCTGCATATTTTTATTTAAAAAAATTTTTTTAACATTTATTTATTTTTGAGAGAGACAGAGAGTGAGCAGGGAAGGGGCAAAGGGAGACAGACAGAAACTAAAGCAGGCTCCAGGCTCTGAACTGTCCACACAGAGCCCAACATGGGAGTTGAACTCACAGACTGCAAGATCATGACCTGAGCTGAAGTCAAATGCTTAACTGACTGAGCCACCCAGGTGCCCCTATTTCTTCATTTTTAAAGTTTGCATTGAAAAAGTATTTCATTTGTGATTAGAAGATATTACTAGTTAATTTTGTACATAGATAAAAGTATAGATGTTTTATTCTTTTAGTTATTCAATATATAAGATTATTCTCCATTAATATTGAATATATAGTTCTTACATGATGAAAAGAAAAACATAATATATGCTAAGGATAGGCAAATCTTAAAAAAAAAGACTTTTCTTCATCACTTTTCATAGAGAAACTATCAACAGGCATTTGAACAGAAAAAAATTGTTGGGATGTTTTCTCAGATACTGAAAATAAATTTTACATTTCCTGTATAACAAGGTATCTATATTTTAAAATGCACTTTGTGTTCTATTTTCAGGATAAATGCCATTTAGCATGGCCTTTCCCAATAGTTTTGTCTTGGTAAAATTTTCCATATACAAAATCCTACTTTTGTTTAATGATATCAGTGTAAGAACATAAGAAAGACCTCAGCTGCATAAGGCAAAGTGTGTTCTACCTTGAGTAAATAATAGTAGTCTTCTAGCTGCAATTGTAAGGATGACCATAGTAAATCTTTAGCTATAAAAATTAAATGTTGCACCTGTCTAATATAAATACTTAATAAAGTATAGTTTTTTTGGCCAGTTCAAAATATTCCTTTCTGTCATTGAGATCTTATTTCTTTGTTGTTATGATAATTACACTATTAATGTATTTAAATTATTATTTGAAATCCATTGAAACACATTTAAAAACCTATTTTCCTTATAACTTTGAATTATGAGTGTATCCTGAGATATATACCCTTTCCAATTCCTACCTTTGTAAGACACAGGAAATTAACAAATTCAAAATGTCTGGAACAAAATAAACTTCATTCTCCTTCCCAAACCAAGAAAACTTTACATAGCAAATGCTGTGCAGTCTTACTCAATTTAAGTTACAGGTATATAGAGCTTTTTGGTATAATAATTACTTCTTTTGCCAAAACATCTTATTATCTTATAACATTTTTATCACAGATACTCCCTTTTTAGACATAAACTAATACAAAAGGTGCATTGCCATGTATTTGATTGGAGACTTCTTTGGACTATATGACATCTCTCAGAAATATTCAGGGACACCTGGGTGGCTCAGTCATTTAAGCACCCAACTCTTTTTTTTTTTTTTTTAATGTTTATTTGTTTGGTAAGAGAGAGAGAGAGCATGAGCAGGGGAGGGGCAGAGAGAGGGAGACACAGAATCTGAAGCAGGCTCCAGGCTCTGAGCTGTCAGCACAGAGCCTGACATGGGGCTCGAACTCACAAACCATGAGATCATGACATGAGCCAAAGTTGGACACCCAACTGACTGAGCTGCCCAGGCGCCCCTAAGCGCCTGACTCTTGATTTTGGCTCAGGTCACAATCTCAGGATTGGTGAGATCGAGCCTGGTGTCAGGCTCTGCACTGACAGCTTGCAGCCTGCTGGGGTTTCTCTCTCTCTCCCTGTCTCTCTGCCCCTCCCCTGTTCTCTCTCTCTCTCAAAAGAAATAAACATTAAAAAAGATTCAGTCATTCAACAGATATTCGTTGAGGTTTAGTATGTGCCAGACACCATTCTACTTGTGGGCAAACATCAACAAACTAATGAGAATCCCTCTTATTGTGGAGTTGGCATCCTAATGCAGTGCTGCCCAATGGAACTTTTTAAAACTTTATTAATTTTAATTTAACTGGCTGCATGTGGCAAAGTGCTGTATATTGGATAGTGTATTTGCAGTGGTTAATACATAGAAAAAAGAGGGCACCTACATATCTCCGACTGATTTTGGCTCAAGTTGTGGGATCAAGCCCCACACTGAGCTTGGAGATTCTCTATGTCCCTTGAGATTCTCTCTGTCTCTCTCTCTCTCTGCCCCTCTCCCCTGCTTGCATGCACTCTTTTTTTTTTTTCATTTATTTATTTATTTTGAGAGACAGAGTGAGCAGTGAGGAGGGCCAGGGAGAGAGAGACAGAATCCTTAGCAGGCTCTGCACTGCCAGGGTGGAGCCTGAGATGGGGCTCAAAACCACAAACCATGAGATCATGACCTGAGCCGAAGTCAGATGCTTAACCAACTGAGGCACCCAGGTGCCCCATGAATTGTGCTTTGAAGACGAATATCTTTCTATACTGAATGTAACATTTCTGTATTTTGATATCTTTTCTACTGATAGTGCCTTTTTCCAGGAAAAAAAAATGACTGTGGTGTTGTTGAAAGGACCTCAGTTGTGTCAATCATCTTAGGTCCAAATGCCACCAATGCCCAGAAACGCATGGCTTCGAGCGAGTCATTTAACCTTTATGGGTCTTGATTTTCTTAGCAGTAAAATGAGAATAGACTCAAGTATTTTTAAAATCCTTTTAAACTTTCATATAATTGAGGAGGCCTATTAAAAATGTTGTAGTTCAAAATTATTAACTAAATTATATCATAAAAGCCTTGATAAATTCACTGTTTTTAAAATCATCAGTGAGCATCTAGTCTCTATGAGTAGACAGTATATGTAATGATATTCAAGGAAATATGTACCAGAATCTTAAGTTCCTTGTGGGGTTTACCACTGGAATCATGTAATGAATCCTTTGTAAACTATTTTTTTTATGAAGCAAGAAATTCTTCCATTTAATTGTTTCTATTTAAGTGAAATTTCGTATTATTTCATTTATTTTAAATCCTAGGAGGTAAGGCCTATATTTAGAACTTTTGGAGTATGTTGACCTGATTTGAAGCCTTGGCTCTGCTACTTAACAGTAGTATAACCATCAACAAATTAACAAATTATTTACGCATAGTGGTGCTCCCTTATCTATAAAGGATATCTTCCAAGATCCCCAGTAGATGCGTGAGAACCACGGATAGTACCTAATTGTTTATATACTATGATTTCTTCCTATGCAAACATACCTATGATAAAATTTAATTTATAAATGAGGTAGAGTTGTATAACAACAATAATAAAATGTAACAAGTATAAAAATGGTGAAAGTTTTATGCATGTGGTACATTCTCTCTCAAAATATCTTATTGTACTGTACTCACTTTTTTTATGATGATGTGAGATGATCACATGCCTACATGATGAGATGATGTGAGGTGAATGACGTGGTCACTGTGGCATAGCTTTTAGGCTGCTCTTCTGTTTCGGGACCAAGGTAGACCATGGTAACTAAAACTACAGAAAGTGAAACCATAGATAAGGGAAGACTCCTGTATTAAATCTGTTTCTTCTCATCAGGAAGGATTAATAATAATAACTTCATGAGATGTTGTAAGCATTGAGTTAAATAATAAATATAAAGAACCACAAGTGTATATTATTATTGATACTGTTTGTTATTATTAAACATCCTTATCATTAGTGTTATTTTCTCTATCCGAGTGAAGATCTTTTATAGAACAAAGACTGTGCCAAAATTTGTGACTAGTTAAACAAATCCTAATAGAATGTAATTAGCATGGTAGAAAATATGAAAATAATATCAACCCCAAAATGTATAAATTTATTTTTCCTGATATTAAAGTTTTTAAGAAATGTAACAATTATGGTCTTGTTTATACCCAAAACCATCATCTGGTAATCCCAGGACTGATAAAAATTTTTTAAAAGTTAGAAATCTGACTTAACAAAAGACAAACACTGATGACTAAAGAGTTAAATTTAGAAAAAGGACACTCATTTTGAAAGACAACTTGATATTGATCGAGATTATCTGTATTTTTAAGTGATGAATAGAAACTAAAAGACTTGTCAACTATTCTGATATTCTAAGATAAACAACAAAAAGTAAAATTTTGAAGAAAATGGTTTCCAGGGCTAAAACATGATGCCTTTAATGAGATTTAGAAATTCAGAAATCAAAGTCCAGAGTATAACCATTTGGGGACCTAAAAAAAAGCAAGAATTCCAGACTCACAATTGAAGATAATGCTAATTAGTCACATATTTTCAGTGTTCCAAATTCATTTTTTACATAACTTTTGACAGTGTTGACTACTTCTGCCTTTTTAAAACTTACCTTGTGCATTCTGGAATTTTGGTCTTAGTCCACTTTCTAATTTCATACCTATTCAGTTTCAGTTTTCTTTCCTACCTCTCCTTGGTATTTTTTTTTAATTTTTTTAAATGTTTATTTTTGAGAGAGAGAGAGGGAGAGACAGAGAGACAGAGTGTGAATGGGGGAGGGGCAGAGAGAGAGGGAGACACAGAATCCGAAGCAGGTTCCAGGCCCTGAGCTGTCAGCACAGAGCCCAATGCGGGGCTTGAATTTATCAGCCATGAGATCATGACCTGAGTTGAAGTGGGATGCTTAACCAATTGAGCCATCCAGGCCTCCCTCTCCTTAGTATTTTTAAAGAATTATATTGTTGATCTTTTTTCTTCTCTTTGAAATCAGTTTCATTCTTAGGATTTTATCACTGATGATTCCTAAAATTGCCCAATCTAAACTTTATTTCTTTTAGTCCTTCAGTAAATACTTCTCTGAACCAGAAGGCACAATAGGTTCTACACTTCCTCAGAGTTTACAGTCTTTTGGAGATACAGAAAGAAAAATGAGCCGTGATTGTATTTAAGTTCTATGAAAGTAAAGTACATAAGTGGCACCTGGATGGCTCAGTCAGTTAAACGTCCAATTCTTGATTTCAGCTCAGGTCATGATCTCATGGTTTGTGAGTTTGAAACCCACATCAGGCTTTGAGCTGCCAGAGCGGAGCCTACTTGGAATTCTCTCTCTCCCTGTGTCTCTCTGTCCCTGTCTCTCACTCTCTCAAAAATAAACAAACATTAAAAAAAAATTTACGCATATAACAAGCCCTTACCTCCCCTGTATGCTAAGACATTCAGGGAGGAAGGAAGGAGTGGCCCAGAGGTGACAAAAAGAAGAAATGGTTGTTATAGTTGGGAGATCTGTTATACCGAGCAAATAAATACTTTCAGAAAAAAAAATATTGAAGACAATGAAAGCCTGGTTTCCCACTGTTAGAGAAAACATTTGAACATAAAAACGAAGAAGATTAAATATAATCCTGAGGTTTTACATTGGAATTGGAGCCATTGACTTGGTGTTGGAGAATATGAATTTATGGTATGTGTGTACCACATACACACAGATATGGAGTTAGAGATGTATATCTGTGTGCATATAAATGTGTGTACATACACACATAGATTTTTGAGTGCAGCATCTACTGGCAGAGCCAAAAGGCAATGTACCAAAGTTACAACGAGCACTCTGAGATCTCAGATCTTGATGTCTACATGTTGTCCTCCACTAGAAGGAATCAGGGCCCTGGACCCTTTGAAGTAAGGTCTGATTTCAGAGCTAGGCTAGAAAAAATATGAGATGAACTTGAACCATCTTGTGCCAGGAAGAAAATGCTCAAAATATGATGAGGTTGTGTCAAAAGATCACCGGAGCCATCTTGAATATTTGAACACTGGGCAAATCTTGAATATTAAAAGAAGTGATGATAGTAATAGATTACAACCATTGAGTAAAATAGGAAGAAAAAGAAAAGAAAGAAAGAAAAAAGAGAAAGAAAGAAAGAAAAGAAAAGAAAGAGCTGTTCCTTACAGTATATGCCAATTAAACAGCATAGAAAGAATGATAGATGGAATATCTCCATTTGGCAACTATCCTAGTACTTAGGAGTTGTCAGTGGATGCTGGTGGGTTGATAAACTATTGATGATGAATGGGATGCTAACAATCTTAGAATAGCTCTAACATTAAAATTAATCAATTACAAAGAGTAAAAGTAATGACCTTATGGTGTACAAACCTGGGAGACACTGACAAGATGAGATGAGTAAGGTTAACATCCCAGTAATGGGATGAGTAAGCATGATGTGCCTCTGATGAGTTTCACTGAGAAGAGCACAGCGTCATTGCTGCAGTATTCCTTTTAAGACAATAGGACCAAAGTCTGGAGCATGAAGAGGCGTCAGAAGATCATCCCATAGAATTTAAGATCCATTCTCTAGAACTGTTAACACGACAGAGACTAAGGAATAATTCTTGCTTGGGAGAGGATGAAGAAATATTACAGTTAAATGCAACATGTGGTCCATGAGATCCTGGCCACAGAAAGTAAAAAGGAACATTGCTGAGACAAATGGCAAAATTTGATTGAGATCTGTGGCTTGGATGGTAGTGTTATATCAATGTGGATTTCCTGTCTTGGAAAGTTGTGTTATGGTTATGTACAGGAATGTCCTTGTTTAGAGAACTATACTCAGCAGTACTTAGAGGTGATGAGGCATAATATCTGTAGCTTGCTCTCACACAGTTCTGAAAAAGAGTGAGGATAACAAGTGTATAGAGAGAAAGAGAAAGGGTAATGGGGCAGATGCAGGGAAATGTTAACAGTTGGGCAATTGGTGTCAGAATATATGGGAATCCTTTGTACTGTTTCTGTAAATTTGAAAATTAAAAAAATACATATACGTTATCTTACAGCAAATGGAGAACTTATACCAGAATTGGGCTAAATGGAAGAATTTTGTTAGGAAGTGATCCCTAAACTGAGATCTGAAATATGTCAGCAAGGGGCACCCTTTATTGAGCTTCTTGAGAAGAGAGATTGTTTCGTTTTAGTTTACTTTTGTTTTGTTTTTAATGGTTGGCATTTAGGTATTATTGATTAAATGCATGAATTGAAAAAAACTGAAGGAAGTTTTCTATGGCTGGAAGTTAGCAAGTGTGGTAGTGGCAAGAAATTAGGCTAGTAAGGTAAGCAGAGAACAGGGCATATAGTAGCATATATATTCGGTATGCTTGTAAGAAAATAAAATTGAAAGAATTTCAAAAATGGCTTAAGAATGGCAGCTCTCTACTGTATCCCAAGTGATAACAATTAAGAAAACAGTTCTGATCAGATATTTATTTTTTTATGTTGAATTTCTTTTGAAATTTTTAACTAATTAGACAAGATTTATTCTGCTGTAGGTTAAATTAGTGGACCTTTATAGAAATTCTTGCCAATTATCAGGCTTACATGTACATATGAATGAATACACGTATACTTCATAGGATCAGAAAATTTGAATCATGTACGGTTTGGCCCAGCTCTAAGTGCTGCTCAGACAACTGTTAGAAACTTTTGATTCAGTATATATCCAGTAGCACACCTTTCATAAAATAAACACTGTCTGTTAATCTCTCCACCTTTTTCAGTTCTAGTTTTCTTTTTTCCATTCGGCCAAATTGTTTGAACTTAACTATAGAGTATTATTTTTCTAAATAGTTTCTTAGGGAAAAATGTACCCCCCAAAAAATTCATTGGCCCCTTGGTATTTTAGTCCTGCTGCTATTATAATTTCAAATGAGTAAAATAATCTGTAGAATGTAGAGAGATTACATTCAAGAAGCGAAAACAGTTATTTTCGTACCGTTAGTAAATTAATTTTGGGGAAAGGCATAATACTTCTCAGGAAGAAATAGGGCAATTTTTGCCTAGATATTTGTTCCCAAGAAGTACTTACTTTATTTACCACAAAATTGGGCAAGGTAGAATCTTTTTAGAACTAAGAGCTTATATAGGGATATAGGGCTATAAAATTTATAAATTAATGTGAAATATAAGAAATCTTGCAAAATACTCAAATGTATTCTGTAATTATAGGAATTTAAAAAGAGAATTGTTAAAGTGTGTATTTTATAATTATTTACAACATTTCTTTTTGTTTTCTTTTACAAAATATGCTAGGCACTTGGTGGTGTCCCAGGAAGTCAGCCATTACTTCCAAGTGGAATGGACCCAACTCGACAACAAGGTGATTACTTTAAAGTAAAAAAGTGAAATTGACATGCAGAATCTCAAAGGAAATCCTTTATTTTTTAAGGACAGTCTTATTTGTATATATGTTCTATAATTATCCCAGTTGCATTTTTGCAGGTAACATGGCCAAATGACTTGTATTTTCAGCTTAATTCTCACAATTATGCATGATAGTGAGGGTAGTAATAATAAAAGAAATAGTAATTAAATATCCAAAATCCATATTTTAACTAATAACTTCTAAAACCTTTTATATAACTTCTAACAAATGGAAATTTAAATGATTACATCACGTATGATATCTTCTGCCTTTTTCAGATAGGTTAGTCCATCTGAAAGATGAGCAGGAGGAAAGAAAATGCTAAGCAACAGTAGCTCGATTATTTTAACAAATTAATAATTCGGTCCTTCCAACAGAGATGTTTAGGTACCACAGATAGGTATGGCTCTAATACACTGTTCCAAGGTAAAAGAAGCAAATCATATGAGAGATGTATTTCAGTACAGACTAGGAAGAAGAATTTAATCTCAGTGAATGGAGAGTGTAGGCAAGTAGCAGTAAGAGGCAAAAAAGTAGCCATGGAAGCCAAGATGAGATGATGTCAATAACCCAGTCCCTTACTAAGTAAGATTTAATGTCAAGCAGAGAGGAGGCTACTGGCTCCTGGTTTAGCACTCATGCTCATTACTTTGCTAGTATCTTCATACCTTTTTTTTTTTTTAAAGGACATCCAAATATGGGTGGGCCAATGCAGAGAATGACTCCTCCAAGAGGAATGGTGCCCTTAGGACCACAGGTAAATAATCAGCACAAAAAGCTAGATGCTGAGTTTTTTGCCTTCATCTTCTATAAACAAACTATATCATTTGCTGGCTTTTAGTATATGCATTAAAGGCTTGATATAACATAATTATTAGGTTCTTGAGGAACAGAATATCTGTGACATGTCCAAAATGATGTGACAACAAACCATATTTTAAGAGTGCTATCACATATGCCTTTAGTACATTTGAAAAAATATGTAGAAATACAATAAAGTAATTATTATAAAAAATAACTACTAATTACCTTTTTGTTAACTTTGCTGAGGAAATATAAAAATATTGTAATAATTATTATAAAAGATAAGCATATAAGTTAAATAAAATGCAATTGAGCTAAGCTATTAAATAGAATAAGCAGCATAAAATATATTTCTAGAAGTCTTTTAAAGAATGCCATTGGCAATTTATTATATTCATATTCATAGAATATGAACATAATAGCTATTTAGAAATAAACATTAAAATGGGTGTTAGTGAACAAGCGTAATCCTATCAGTGTATATCAGATGTTAGCCTTCTTCTCTATCAAAATTTCCCAGAAGTACACAATATGAGTTTGAATCTGTCCTACCTGTTGGTGACATATATTTTTTTTAAATATGGTGTTATAGAATAGCAGTTATTTTTGGTAAAACATCCTTTTGTCTCTCTTAGGAAAACTGCATGAAGTAGAAATTAATGTTATAATGTTATGTTTCAAGGAAGCTAGCCCTAAATCCAGAATTTTAAATTTCTATCTGATGGGTCAGAGGTTAGTATGTCATAATACTGGCTAAAAGAGTGAATTAATTTATTTTCTTTATTCTTTCCAAGAATAGCTTTATAAGTGACAGTTTTAGGAACTTGTTTTATGTATCTACTTTTTAAAAATTAATATTTTGTTGTGTGCCCAAAGGAGTCAGAAAATCAAGAATCTAACACTGAGATAATATGAGTTAGACCTAGGAGTTTCCAACCAACATTATAATTATATAGGTATATATATATATACACACACACACACACTCATATATATATATATATATATATATACATACAATTATATATATGTATAAATATATATGTATATATATACACACATATATACATACAATTATATATATATACACACAGTTATATATATACATGTATATATATATAATTATATATATATATATAAGTGTATTGAAACACAAAGACCATATAACCAAAATTTTCAAAGATACTATATTTCATTAAAAAATAAAACCTAATATGTAAATATTTGACACCCTCAGAGTCAGAAAGAAATTATTTATTTAGTCTCATTTATTTCCTAGTATTTTCTTAAGATCTTATAAAACTGATTTAGATATTTAAATCATTTTCCCCTATGTCTATTCATGTTAGGGTTGATGATGTATGTGATCAACCATCAGAAGCTATTAATATCAATTAGAATTCGTAAGATCTACCGGATATTTTATTGACTCAATATATATTTTAGTTTTTAATGAACTAAGCCAGTTTGACTATACAGAACTTGAAGGATTTTCCCCCCAAAATTTCATAATAGATACATTTTTTTTTTAAATGTCTATTTATTTTTGAGAGAGAGACAGAGATAGAGAACAAGTAGGGGAGGGACAGAGAGAAGGAGACACAGAATCCGAAGCAGTTTCCAGGCTCTGCACTGTCAGCACAGAACCTGACAAGGGGTTCAAACTCATGAAGCATGAGATCATGACCTAAGCTGAAGTCGGACACTAAACCAACTGAACCACCCAGGCGCCCCTAGATACATTTTAAATATATATAAAAATGTGGTGCCTGCAATTTAGTTACCGTTCTTCATTCAGTTCACTGATTTTTAAAG
Source organism: Felis catus (assembly GCF_018350175.1). Classification (NCBI taxonomy): domain Eukaryota; kingdom Metazoa; phylum Chordata; class Mammalia; order Carnivora; family Felidae; genus Felis; species Felis catus. The sequence continues at coordinate 144,901,969 of NC_058368.1, read as the reverse complement.
TAGCGGCTCTTTAAACTTTTGTCCTCCCAAACCAATATTTTCAATACTTTTAAAAACTAGAGTCTGATTTAAGGGTCAGTTTTGCAGTGTTTGAAAGATAAAACAATGGTTACTTAAGTTATATGCGCACTTAGATCTCATTTGGAAATGCAGAAAGAGAAAGCATACTGGTCTTTATGTTTTATAAATACCTAGCTGTTTATGTGTTTTGTGTTATAAGTAAATTATAATAAAAAAGTAAATGAGTAGATTTCTGGTATGTAATCTCTTATTGATGAGTTTTAATACCCAAGTTTATCATGTAAGTGTGAATTCTTTCTTTGTATTTTCAAAATCAGAGTAGTTTATTTCTGCCATTTGGATTAATATCCTTGCTATTTATATCTTCATAGTTTGAGGTAGATAAAATGTTTTGCTTTGAATTTACTTCAGAAACAAGAACTACTACCTACATTAACGTCTTTAAATCACAGTATACAGAGTGTCAATGGTTAAAGGAAATTATTTATACATGCCATTACTTGAATGAAAAGGAATCCTATTAATATGAGTGGCAGAATAGGTAAAATGTGAGGTAACATAATTTGGAATGAAGGATTCTTTTGAGATATTTATCTATAACACCTGACATATGAAACATAGGCATTATAAACCATGAGGTTTGTAAAAGTTATCTGTGTTTCTTGAAAGATAATGAGAAAAACAATTCTCATAGCAGGTATTTAACCATACAGATGCTAACCAAGAACAGAATGCATCTGCTTTTTTCTAGTTAAATTATGGAAATACTCTCTGTAATATTGTTTCTAGTCTTTTACACAAACATAAAATACAACTCTTTTTTTTTTATTATAGATCTCATTTCCATAATATTTTGAGCTTAAGACAAGTGTAATGGAGAAGGACAGTAGTTATCTGTTAGAACAATTGAATTCCTAAAACAAAGAAATATATATAATCTAAGGATTCTTAGATAAGGCTGATTTAGGCAGATCACACCTACATTATAGTAAACATGTGCTTAATGTTTATCACATGAATGAAGAAATAACATCAGCTCTAAATCTTGACATATTTTTCCCACCCCTTTACCTATTTTATTTTTTTATTTTTTTTATTTTAATGTTTTATTTTTATTTCTGAGATAGAGGGAGAGACAGAGCATGAACAGGGGAGGAACAGAGAGACAGGGAGACAGAATCAGAAGCAGGCTCCAGGCTCCGAGCTGTCAGCACACAGCCCGATGCGGGGCTTGAACTCACAAGCCGTGAGATCATGACCTGAGCCGAAGTCAGATGCTTAACCGACTGAGTCACCCAGGCACCCCCCCACCCCGCCCCGCCTTTACCTATTTTAAATTTAAGTTCAGGGATAATATATACAGTTATCCATTTAATCAAGAAAAATATCTTAATACCATATCTGAAGACGTTTTTCTACTTGCTTTTGTAATAAGATATACTTAGCTTGTCTGTGTTCTTATGCTCACCAGGTTCCATATGACTAACAGAAAAATTTGCCAAGACTATATAGTTAGTTCTAGTTCCTCCAGAAATCTGAAGGATAAATGAGTTGTATACAGGTAGGAACATATCATGATTTCCAAATCAAATACCTGGCTGGAGTGGAGAAATAGTGAGATGGGAATACATAGTAAGTTGTCATGTAAAGAGAGTTAACTTTTTCTTTATTTTCAAATTTAAGATAGGAGGTAGAATTCAGTTCAGTAAAGGGAAGAACTTTCTAGAAAGTAAACTACCCAATCATGGAGAAACTCTTTATAAACTTTCCAAGCAGAATCTGAACAGCCATTTTGTCAGGAACATTGCATTGGGAAAGAGATTAAACCAGATGGAATTGTATAGCTGCCATCCGCTTTAAAATTCAGTGATTCTAAATTAGCTCTTACCATTCTGCCTTTGTTGATACCACTTGAAAAGCCAGTTGTTATTCTTTCTTATCTTCCTGTTTTCTTTTGCTTCAGATTATTCACAAAATGAAAATATTTTGTAAATCTATCAAATTATGTATTGGATAATTTCTTACTCATTTCCTGTGATACTTGAGCACTGGATATACCAAGATGAATAAAACAGATTCTACCTTCAAGGTACTTATTGTTTACTAGGAGACACAAATATATAAAGAAAAACTATCATATAGTAGAAAAAAAATATAGAAAAGAAATATGCATACTCTGTCAGGGAATCATTACACAAACAAGCATATAATTCTGTTACAGTTGAGGGCTCAAGAGAAGCTGGTGAGAAGAGGGCTCATTTAAGTTGGTCCCTTATTAATGGCGACAAGCAAGAGCAGCTACAGTGTTTGAGCATGTGGTGTCATGCTTTTAATGCACCGAGCACTATGATAGCTGTTTTAGATGATTTTGTTTTGTCTTCCAACAAGCTTTTAGAAGACATGATAAGGAAATTAAGGCTGAGTGGACAATTGGGACAAGTATTGGCCCATGATCACACATATAGAAAGAGGGGCAGAGGAAATGGGGCAGTGGCAACAAACGTTCAAACCAATATCTTTCTATATCCAGAGCGATAAAGAAAACTAATGTTTCCCTTGATAAAATGAAATAGATCTTCTAAGACCAAAAATGAAGGGATACTTTTCTTTTGAAGCATTTCTATTATACTTTACCATCCAGATTTTATTTCCAATGGCTAACTTTCTTCTCAGACTTCTTGGTAATACTGCTGGTGCCACTGCCATGCTTGGTCCAGAGGTTAAGGGAAATGACTATCAGTTTAACTAATGACTCAGGTTTCTAATGGATAGAAACCTTTCTGTCCCATAGCACATACAATTGGGATGTTTAAGTAAGATTTCTTGAAATTAAAAGGTAATAAACAATGAGAAGAACATGTAACTAGGTCATTTATACACTGTGGTTTACTCTCTGGAGTTGACAGTCTCATTGAGTATTTCCTTGTCATCTTAGTACCTACTACACAAAAGGCCATGCTAGGAGTTACCATGAGTGTAAAAGTGTATTGCGTGTTTCTGAACTACAAGAAATCCAGTAGGCTGGAGGGTATAGTTGGGAGTAGGGGAAGAAGGTGAAGATAATAGGAAATGAATACAGGAAATACAGCCTAGGGCTGATCTGCAAATACCATGATGGAGCCATGCTAAGGAATAAACATTTGATAGGCAGTGTGGGTCATCATGGCTCTTAAGTGACATAAATAGGAATGAGTTTTAATTTTTTTAATGTTTATTTATTTTTGAGAGAAAGAGAGAGTGCATGCATGTGAGCAGGTGGGAGGTGGGGGGGCGGGTTGGGCAGAGAGAGGGAGACACAGAATCTGAAGCAGGCTCCAGACTCTGAGCTGTCAGTACAGAGCCCGACGCGGGGCTTGAACTCACAGACCACGAGATCATGACCTGAGCTGAAGTTGGACGCTTAACTGACTGAACCACCCAGGCACCCTTAGAAGCATAGTTCTGGAGGCAGCATGAAGAATAAATTGGGAGAGGGGAAAGGCTAAGTCAGAGAGACCAATGAAGACAGTACATTAGTCTCAGTAAATGACAAAGATTAGTGATATGAAGGAAAGCACTATTTCAAGAACTATTTCACAGGTGGAATCAATACACTTTGGTAACTGACTGGATTCGGGAATTGAAATAAAAGGAAGAGACATAATTGAGCTCCCAGAGGTTCTTAGCCTAGACTGTTGTACAGCAGGTGATGCCGCAGAACTGACTGAAGAAATAGTAGAAAGAATGCAGTTGTGAGAAGAGAACATTGAGTTTACTTTTAGATATGTTGAACATGAAGTGGTATCCAGTTAGAAACAGTCCAAATGAAGTTCAATATAGGAGTTTTCAGGAGTTTAGGAGAGATATTATGACAAAATTTAACACATTTGGGATTCCTAAATCATTGTTGAACTAATGGTACCAGATAAAATTACCTGTAAGTGTGTATTTATTTAAAGGAATGCTACGGCTAGAACTTGGAGAAAAGCAACTTTTAAAGAGTGCAAAATAAAAGGAGCCAGCAAAGGAAATTGAAAAAGAGTAGTCAGAAAGGTTGGAGATAAAGTGCTGTGAGAAAGCCAAGCATGAAAGCAGTTGATAGTGTCAAAATATATTAACGTAAGAATGTTAAAATAAATCTTTTGGCCCTAATGGAAACTAAAGTAAGCTAATATGATATGCATGTTAAAACATTAAAATGTTTTTCTCCTTTGAATATACATAAGAGAAATTGACAGAAGCCTATTGAGTGATATGATTCATGTATACATACTTTAGTTTTCATATATTGTTGTACATGTTTGTATTAGTGCATTTCTCTATAGGATGTATTATTTTGTAAGCAGAAATAGTTTGCATTCAACTTTCTTGTTGGGTTCACCAGTCTGTTTTTTTTCCTTCAGATTTTATGGAATTGTTCTGGGTCTGACAATTTCAAACATGTTAACTAAGTCTTTTTCTTTAAAAGTAGAGTTTTGGATTTATAAAATGTTTTATTTGTAAACATTCACTGTTATACAGATATTAGGACCTTAATAAAGATATGTTGAGTATTATAATTGCAGTTGTACCTTAATCATTTAACATGCCCCAATGATCTTACATAGTCATGTAGTTTTTAGAAGACACAGAGCAAAGTAATTGTTAAAATAGAAGCATTAGTACAAGAGTGGACCCTTCAGAGAAAGAATTGCACAGGCCTTATCCAATCAGGAGTTATGTAGGGAAATCATTAACCTGCTCTCCTTTCTTTCCCCCCTCCTCTTTGGTTTTGTTTTTTTGTTTTGTGGTAGTCTGACCCTTGGTTATCATTACAGAACTATGGAGGTGCAATGAGACCCCCACTGAATGCTTTAGGTGGCCCTGGAATGCCCGGAATGAACATGTAAGCAAAATGCCATATTATCCTGTTTAGTATTCTATTTTCTGTCTTCTGAAGTCACACTAATTTGTAACACACTTTCAGCTCCTCAATTTCTGTGTAGTATAAAATGGAACTGGTGTAAATGAACTAAACATGAGCAATAGTGTCTGCCTCGTTTTCACAACATACTCCCTTTTTCTTCCTTCCCTTGCAACCTTTAATTTTTTTTCCATTTTCAAATGCCAAATGCCAACTTTTAGCCTGGTTTTCATGGTTCATTTATTTAATTAAAAATGAGTCTTTTATGTATAAACACAGCCTCCACATAGTCTATACAAAACTGTAAAGAGATGCGGACACGAGGACCAGGACTTCACTCCACAGAAACAGACGATTGATACTAACTTCATTTTAACAGATACTAAATGATTCCTAAAAGATCTTAATTCTTATATATGAGTCTTTACTTTTGCTTTGTTGGGATCACTCTTAACCCAGGAAGCATTCTTTCTGGTATTATCTTCTATATTAAAAAACTTTCCATACTATAGGGTCATTTTTTAAATTTTCTTTTTAAGTTTATTTATTTTTGAGAGAGATACAGAGAGAGAGAGAGAGCAGGCAAGGGGCAGAGAGAGAGGAGAGAGAATCCCAAGTAGGCTTTGCACCATCAGCGCAGAGCCCAACTCAGAGCTCAATCCCACGAACCATGAGACCATGATGTGAACCAACATCAAGAGTCAGACACTTAACCAACTGAGCTACCCAGGAGCCCTGATAGGGTGAATTTTTGTTTGAAAATTAAGATGTGCAGATAAGGAGTAAACTGACAGTATTTTGGTTTGTTTTTTACTGAAAAGTCCTTTCAAGCCCAAAGAGCATGGTTGTTTCTATTACACCAAATAACGCCATCTATTAAGGAATTTTAACTTATTTTTCAGTATCTAACTTGCCCTCAAAGTTCCATATACTCCAGGTGTTTGTGACTTTCATTAATTCACTAAAGGGTCAATTCTATGATGTGGCCTAAAGAAAGCTTACCAGAAATAATGAAACCTTTCCATATAGGGTTGTGGGTAGTTTCCTCTAATATATTTTCCCATTAGTCCTTTGGTTACTTACATATCAAATTAGACAGCTCTGCCATCATTTAATGGCATTGAAGATATAATGAGACAAGTTCCTTTGATATAGATAGGGATTTTTTAAGTTTCTGAAACCATTTTCATGGAAAGCAATTTTGCCTAAAATAGAAAATAGGTTAATAAGTGGCTACCAGCCAGACTCAAAACTAACAGAACAAGGGGAAAAAAGTAGGTCAAATTTTCCTATCACGTCTTTTTACTTTTAAAGTAAAAATGGGTAGACATGAAGTCTGACTTTTCTTAAATCTCTCAAAGGCTTAGCCTGTATTAATGGTTGTTACAAAAAGGAGTGATATTTTATGCTTAAATCAAAAGCTGCAACTCTTACCAATAGGATTTAGATGTATATAAAATTTACCTACCTGAGATTCTGACTTTAAAATGCAATAGCTTTTAGAAAATATAATTTTAAATACTATGTATAGATGTAAGGAGTATACATTTTGAATATTATGATCAGTTAAAAATTAGCATTAAATGGTAAGATTGTACCTAATGTCATTATGTGTACTACACTTCATTATAATTAGCCATGTGGTCAACTTTAGATCAACCTGTTTTTGTTAATATAAAGAAAAAAGTTATTTTTATGTGACCATTAAGAAACTCAGCTGCTTAAAACTGTCTGGTTCTTTTCTCACATACACTTAAATAAACACATATGGGTACATTAAATTCCCTAGACTATGGACACTAAAAATATGGTTGGAATTTTTAATATTATTTTTGCTGACATTTGCATTTGGGTTTCTCACTTAAATACACTCAGATCATTTAAAATATTTTTATTACCCAATATTGTATTATTCGTATAATTTCTGTTTTTTAAAGTAACTGAGCCTTAACAGACTCAGATTTCCATTATTTCTTACTATTGATTTATTTGTGGTCTTATGTAATTTTCAGTTTTCTATAAATTAGTATATTCTTAAAGAACAATGAAAATGTAAATATTTCCTTTTAACAAGGAAGTTCTGAAGTACGTAAGATCCAAACAGACAGAATAATTCATGTGTTGATATTGGCCCCAACAAAGCAAAAGTGAATTTAAAGAGACATAAAAAAATAAAATGTATTATCTCCGTTGTACTCAATAGAGTAAACTTTTTTGAAATTCACTTCATAATTTAGTATCTTTAAAACATATACTAAATTCATGTTTTGGCAAATAAGTATTTCTAACTAGCATTTGTGGCTTTCTTCACGTCACTTTTTTACATGTTGGGTAATTTAAAAATTAAAGGTAAAGGCATTAGAATAGTGTTACTTTAAGCTATGTTTTTAACAGTCTTAGATATTTGCATGTTGGAGTCAGGTGAGACCTGCCGGCAAATCATATCTGGATGAGTTTTCTTTAGCTTGTCACTTTTTCTTGTTTGCCATGAAATATGATGACAGTGAAAAATAATACCCAACTGTGCTCACAAAAGTAATTAAATACTGTATACCAACTGGCAAACTATTTGGAACAAAATTTTGGTAGTTTTATTTTTACAATTATTGGTTGTCTCCATAGAACATAGTTATTCTGACATAATTTTTATATTTCAGTGCTCTGAACTCAAGTTATTTATAGTATCATCTAAAATTAAAGAGTATACTTCTAATGTTTCTCTAACTACTATTGTATTTTTACAAATAAAAGCCTAATATCAATTTCAGTACTTTAAAGTAGAATTTACCAACTACAGCCACATGTAAATGTTTTCAAGTGCATTATGGATAAGTTTTTTAAAAGAAACTATTTCTAAATTAACCGCATTTTTATAAATTTCCAGAGAGTTTAGGATTCAGCATTATAGCATTTCTAATTCAACTTTGTATACATTGGTATTTTGTAAAACTAAGAGGACAAAGAATTTCAAAGGATCTAGACCTTCTTGTTATCCTATAGAATGATAAATTTTCCATAGTTATTGTCTTGAAATAAAATGACTGTACAGCAAAAAAAATTTTCTCTACAGTAATCATAGTTGCTTTTATTTTATCAAGTCCGTATACACTTACCAAAAAATACATGCTTCTTTTAAATTACATTTTTCTCTTTGTTTTTTAAATGAGGCTATCCTGATTCTACTTCAGACTGTACCTATATAGAAATCTCCATTCAAAATAACTCCTGTATTATAGTGTGTAAATTACTTTCTTGATAATACTGATGGTGCTCAAAAGGAGTGGGAATTACTGAGCTTATGTGGTTGTTCTAATAGAACTTCTCACTAATATAACCCCCATTTTATTTAGCACTATTTGTGAAACTTTGTTTTCAATCACAACGGCAGTGTTGGGAGAAATTTGGCTTATCCACGTGAATTTTTGTTTTTAGTTTTTTTTTAATGTTTATTTATTTTTGAGAGTGAGAGAGAACATGAGCTGGGTAGGGGCAGAAAGACAGGGGGACAGAAGATCTGAAGCAGACTCTGTGCTGACAGCAGAGACCCCAGTGTGAGACTCGAGCTCACAAACTGTGAGATCATGACCTGAACCGAAGTCAGTCGCTCAACTAACAGAACCACCCATCGGCCTCCTCCATGTGAATTATCAATACTTAACCTATCATATTAAAATGCAATGGGGGCACCTGGCTGACTCAGTCGGTTAAGTGCCTGACTCTTGATTTCAGCTTAGGTCATGATCTTATGGTTCTTGAGATAGAGCCCCATGCCAGGCTCTGTTCTGGCAGCTTGGAGCCTGGTTGGGATTCTCTCTCTCCCTCTCTATCTGCCTCGCCCCTGCTCATGCTCTCTCAGATGGGCTCTTTGTCTCTCAAAATAAATATATAAACACTTAAAAAAAAATAAAATCCAATGTGATATGAAATACACAGTGTGCTGAGACTAGATTAGTATTTGTCAAATAACTGAAATGTGTAAAAGGTATTGTTATTGATAATGTAATATTTAACATTTAATTTAATGCTGTTATTTAAGTAAAATGTTTAGTTATTTAACTTTTAATTTAGCATGTTAATTTAACATTAAATAATTTTTAAATGATAAATAAATATGATATTTAATCTTATACAGTCCTATTTTTAAAATTATGAGATCATTATCAACTTAACATCATTGTATACAAATTTTTGCCATGATTTGTATATAGCATTTTTTTTAGATAGAAAGCATGAAGGTGGGGGAGAGGGAGAAAGGGGGAGAGAGAGAGAGAGAGAGAGAGAAAGAGAGGGAGAGAGAGAGAGAAAGAGAGAGAGAGAGAGAAAGAGAGAGAGAGAGAGAATCCCAAGAAGGCTCCATTCTCAGCACAGAGCCTGATGTGTGGCTCGATTCCATGACCCTGGGATCATGACCAAGCCGAAATCAAGAGTATGATACTCAACCAACTCAGCCACCCAGGCACCCCTGGATATAGCAAATATTTTATGCTGTTTTAAGATAAATTATTTCCCAATTTCTTTACTATGTTTTATTTAACATCACACAAATTATGTGGATTAACATCAAACAAATAAAATGTTTCACTTGGTAAATACATGCCATATGTTTTACCTCACTTTCTGTCCATTAGGACATTGAATCCTGTATGTAAGATCATCTTTCTAAAGTGTTCCTATAATTAAGTGTAAAATCATCATCATCAACCCTATCTTAATGAGGCAACGGGTTCCAGAGACAGTACAAGTACATGCCCCTAACCTTCTCCCTGTGCACAATACTTTGACCAACTCCTCTCTGGCATCTCATTTTCTCCTTTACTCCTCAAACAGAATAGGAGAAAATTGTATTTGGGTACCCTAATAGAGCCCAGGGAAAGAATTTTCATGTACTTCCCTGCTGTTTACATCCCTGGGGAATTCCAAACAAAATGAAAAACAATTCTAAATAGTCCAAGCTAACATGGGTAATATAGCTAACTTGGACAGCTTCTATCTAACATATGAGAATTTCAGGGTTAAGCTCTCTGCAATAAGAATCAGGGGACATGTTTTTTTGTTGTTTTTTTTTTTTAATTAAAAATTTCCTCTGTCTTTTTGCTGCAATTAGAAGGAAAAGGGAATCTTGAGTGACCCTAATTACAGAGGACCTGCTAACAGTAGTCTACTTTTTATCAAGCAGTATTTATTTTGGTATACTTAATACTGAAGCATGAGTACAAGAGACTTTTTCACTTAATTTTGTTTTAGAAGATTCATGTCCTTTTAAGCTATAGAATACAAAACCTTATCCACCACCCTAAAGTGAAGTAATATACTGACGTACATTGGATTAGATTATTTCCTGTTTATCTCAAGATTTACTCTGGCCACTGTCTTGACCTACAATTATGAAAACAAAAAAAGTGATCCCTTTTTTAAAAAGAAAATTGTCTGGGCACCTGGGTGGCTCAGTCAGTTAAGTGTCTGACTGTTGATCTCAGCTCAGGGCTTGATCTCAAGGTCATGAGTTCAAGCCTTGCATTGGGCTCTGCACTAAGTATGAAGCCTACTATAAATAAATAAATAAATAAATAAATAAATAAATAAATAAATAAATAAATAAATGTAAATTGTCAGTGGCACTGAGAGATAGATTAATACATGTATAAAGTAATCTGATAGTCTATGTGTGTTTTAAAAGAAGTCAAATTTAGTCATCTTTTATGTACATATATATATTTGTAGTTTAGTAAAAGCAATTATTTTATAGATATTGATATTTTAAAAATAATTTCACTTTAATTTTTAATGATATACAGGTGGCAGTTATCTTTGTGTCATAGGATTATACTTTATATTTATTTCATAATTAGTAATTTTTACCCATGTTTTTACTGTTACAGGTGATTATCACTTTTAATGGTTATTACCATAACTGAACTTAAAATAAAATTGGACTGACACAAAGTAGTTTGATTTGGGAAGAAAACTGTATTGTGAAATGATCAAAATGTTTGATTTAAGAAATAAAAAATTTGTGAAAATACAGAGTAATTTCAGTGCCGACCTAGAACTGCATGGTAACTGAATTGTAAATGTTATATTTTATGATTTGTTATTGCTTATTGTGAAACATTCAAAACATAAGTTAAAATTTCATTGATCATATTGTCTTATAGGGGTCCAGGTGGTGGTAGACCTTGGCCAAACCCAACAAATGCCAATTCAGTGAGTATATATATATTTTAATTTTCTTTGCACTTTCTAGCATTGAACAACAAAAATCCTGTTGCTTTTGAAAGCCCTGCAATTGGTTATATTAACTTTTTTAAAAAAGTAATCATTCAAAAAATATATTTCGCATATATATTTTTAAAATATGTATAATTTTTGAAATGACGAAGTTTTTTACTTCACAGTCTAATGTAAACATGCATTCTATATGGATAAACAGACTTCAAAATTAAAATAGAAAATGTGATTTAGGTATACCACAGTAGCCTATATTTATTATAATATATATTTATCATAAAATGATTTGATCTTCTAAAATAATTATGGTAATCACTAAGTTGCCAGATAACCTCAATCTCTATCAGAGTTATTATGATTGTATTTATTATACTAGTTACACCTAGGTTTGCTCTTTCACTATTCCTGGAGGCAAGTACGCATTTGCCCTGTCCCTATTGGCTGAATTGGTGTTACTACACATCTATCTGTGTATATGACATGCTGTGAATTTTCCTTACATGTTTTGTGATAGTGGTTTAACTGCACAAATATTTTTCTCTCTTAATAATAACACATGAATATATGCATAATATGAAAATTAAGCTTTCAGTCTTAAAATTAATATGATTTAATTTAATGATCCTGGTAATGTTTTCCCTTCTTGACTTTGAACCCTTGAGTTTCTTCAGTATAGAGAGAGTTCTGCAGTGTACCTTTGTGTAGTGTGTGCACTGCACAAAGGTTCCTGACTCAAGGAAGTTGGTAGGGTACTAAAATACAGATTGTGCTCCACTTGTAAAGTCTATGAGTATCTGACCCAGCAAGGATGCCTTTTGCTAATATGCACAGAGGTACGCCCATTGACTAGCAATGACCTTAATGCTAAATAAACATGAAACGGATCCAATGTTTAAGGTTAATTTAAATTTCAAGAAAATGTGAAGTGAGGTATATGTGGTATAGAAAGAATTATCCTAAACTTATAGCTATTCTAAAGCTGAATCACTTTCTCCTCAAGTAAGCAATTATCATATTTTTAGAGAAAAAAATAATTTATGTTATCTTCCTGTCTCTTAGTTTTTAATAGCTAATTGAAATAGAATTTGGAGTGGAGAGAGTGATAATCTTGCTTACATTTGGATCTTCAGTGTACTATTTAATCTTAACCAATCTTTCTTTTTTTTTAATTGAAATTTTTAAAAATATTTGAGAAAGTGAGTGTGAGCAGGGGAGGGGCAGAGAGAGGGGGAGAGAGAGAGAGAGAGAGAGAGAGCGAGAGAGAAAGATAGAGAGAATCCCAAGCAGGCTCCATGCTCAACACGGAGCGTGACGCGAAACTCAATCACATGACTGTGAGTGACATCATGACCCAGGCCAAAATCAAGAGTCGGTCTTCCAGTCTACTGAGCCACCCAGGCGGCGTTTAGCAAATCTTTCTAAAATACTTTTTATCCAGATTATGTTATAATGTGAATGTGAATTCTTTCCTCTTCCAAAATTATTTTAGTTTGCTTATATCCTTTTGGAGAGTTTACATTTCTATTTACTTCTTGCTACATGCCTTTCAAATTCATTCAAGATTTCACTTTAAAATGGCATCTGGCTAGCAGCTCAACATACAGTTCTTTCAACTCCCTATTAAAATACCCATAAAGGTACAGGAAAAAACAATGTTTTATAATACTGAAAACTGACTCTTCCTATTGCCAGAATCTGGAAAGACTTTCTATTCAAAATCTGCATTTCTGTCGAAACTGGATTAAAAAGCACAATTAATGGCACACCTTAACTATGTGAGCCTTCCCACCTAGAAGCAAGAAGACTCTTCTCTCCTTCCGCACTGTCAGCTCTATGAGTTATCCCTCTACTGCCCCTTGCAGACAGCCACGTGTAATTCACACCCGCCACAGCCTTCCTCCAGCATTACCTCCTTTCACACACTCATCTGGAGACTCTGTCCTCCAAAAACTACTTGGGAAGGTGAGCAGGATTTGATATTGAGGATGGTGCATTGTACCAAGCAGGTATATTATCCAAGTAAGAGTATTGGATAGAGGCAGAGATGAGGAGAGACTTCTGCATTCTGCTCATGTTTAGTTTTGATGCACTCCACCTCTTCAGAATTTCATGGAGTGAAGCACTGTGGATAGGAGAACACACTATATTGGGTCAGCAGGTCTGCATTACTTTAGACCCTGAGAAACACTAGGGTAGGAGGTATGCATATCAAACTGCCATCCTATAGTCAGTATGAAATGGGCATTTGACTAGCATACATGCGAGAAATAGAGTTGAAAATAATCCCTTGTGTTAATATATATCACGTGTGGATACATCTCCCCTCATTGAAAGAAATGTGAATAGGGAGGGGCGCTTGGATGGCTCCATCGGTTAAGTGTCCAGTTTCAGCTCAGGTCACAATCTCATGGTTTATGAGTTTGAGCCCTGCGTCAGGCTCTGTGCTAAGAGCTCAGAACCTGGAGCCAGCTTCTGATTCTGTGTCTCACTCTCTCCCTACCCCTCCCCCACTCATGCTCTGTCTCTCTGTCTCTCTCTTTCTCTCTCTCTCTCAAAAATAAGTAAGCATTTAAAAAAAAAAGTGAATGGGGAAAAAAAGTAGGGAGGGCCCAAAGCTTTCTTTCCAGAAACGGAAAGGGGGTCATCATCCTGAATACAGAAAGGCAAAGTGTTCCTCTGAGAAATGATTTATTATGAGAACAAGAAAAAAAATCGTAAAAAACTGATGACTTTTCTGGGAAAAACATGAGGCTTAAATGAAACAAAGCAAAAACAGTTTAAGAGGGATTTTTTCTCCCTAAATGCTATCGATTATATTCTAGTGACAACTTACCTATACTGTTTTGATTTCCAAGTTCCTTAGACTTCTTGTCCATGTGTGTAATTACAAATACTTTTTGTTTTTTATCAATACAATAAGTCTCTGACTCTTGAGGGTTGCATATTAAAGTGGTTAGTTGTTTTGTTTTTTGCTGCTTTCAAATATGTCTTATATTTGTTTGATCTTATATACTTTTTTTGCATTTTAAATGTTTATATCAAAGTAACCTTAGATTTATAGAAAAGTTACAAGAATAATACAAAGAACTTCCATACAGGCTTCATCCAGATTCCCAAGTTATACCACTTTTGCTCTATGATTTCCTCTGTCTGCATGTACATATTTTTTTCTGAATCATTTGAGCTATATTTGAGTTGCTGACATGATGACCCTTTATCCCCAAATATGTCAGTGCATGTTTACGAAAAACAAATACATTATCTTTCATAACTACAGTTAAGATCAAAATTAGAAAGTAAACATGAATGTAATGCTGTTCTCTAATCTGCAAACCTCACTCACATTTCCCCAATTGTCCCAATAATGTGTTTCATAACAAAAGAAAATCCCAGTTCACTTGTTACATTTAACTGTCAGGACTTCTTGTCTTTAATCTAGGACAGTTCCTCAACTTATCTTTTTCTTAACCTTGCAGTTGTGTTTAATGAAAATCAGTTATATTGTAGAATATGCCATAATTTGGTTTTATCTCATGTTTCCTCATGATTAGATCCAGGTAATACATATTTGGTAGGAATACCACAGAAGGAATGTTGTGATTTTCTCAGTGCATCATTTCAGGAAGCATGTGATAAAGATTTGTCCCATTGCTTTTACTGTTAACTTTGTTCACTTAGTGAAGGGTGGTGCTTGTCAGGTTTCTCTACTATAAAATTACTGTTTTTCCTTTTGTAATTATTAATTTGTGGAGATATACTTTGAAACTACAGTAAATAAATATCCTCTTCTTCCTCATACTTTCATCTGCTACTTTCGGCATCCATTGGTAATTCTTGCCCCAAGTGTTTTTTTGCTATGTTGGTTACCAAATGGCTGTTTTCTGTCTTTCCTTCTTCATTTATTAATTGACTCTACTACAGTTTTTCTTCATTCATTCATTTATTCATTCACTGTATATCAAATATGTCTGTGGACTCATTTTATTCAGTAGGTTTTTGATGCTAAAGTCACTCCAGATTTAGCCAATAGGAACCCCTTCAAGCTGGATCATGTGTCCTTTTGACATGTTTCCATTATTTGAGCATTTTGAAACTCATCTTGTATTTTCCCAGTGTTGGCTCTGAAACAGCCATTTCTTTAAGGAGCCATGGTTCCTTTAAATGGAGAGGGGTATTTAGAACCCATCAGAGTGATACAGATTCAAGAGCCTCCCCAGGGAAATAGCTAAGATACAGATGGATGTTCATACACATTCCCATACACATGTATATCTTTCTGTATCTATCTATATGTACTAAAACCATTAGTACACACTATTGCTTCAATTTCAATACAACACAACAGGATATATTGTAGACTTTCTGCTTTTTTACTTCTTTGAAAGTAAGAAATATGCCTACCATTATGTACAGTATATTCATTTATTTGCTTAATCTTTATAAATCCACAGTTTTCTGTTATAAAAGTATTTTAATCAAAAATGTTTTTTGTACCCTTTTACAAGACAGTACAAAAAAAATTTTAAGGAAAATTCATGTTTTTAATTCAGAATAGAAGTATGATTTTCACTTTTAACTTCCTTTGACCTGAGCATTACAGTATCAGCCTCAGATTCTTATTTGGAAGTTTATTTACAAATCCACCAATGAATTTTCCTTTTTTATATTTTTCAAAAGAGCTGTGCACTTGAGTTTAGCTATGTACCACATTCTGATCATTAAGTAGCAAACACTTTTATTGAAAATATCTTAATTATCTTTGTCTGGAGAGACTTTTAATTATAAGGTACAGAAAAACAACCAAAGTAGGCTCATATTGAGAGCATATCACTGGATTATGTATCTAAAAAGTACAGATATAAATTTATTTTGGGTCACATTTGATTCCAAGGGTCCAGATAATGCCATCAGCACCTGGTCTCTATCACTTGCCTTTGTTTTCCTTGCCATGACAAGAAGGCTGTGTGAAGCTCCAGACTTATATCCTCAGAGCTCTCAGTTGAGTACAAAAAAGCACAACTCTTTGTCAGGTAAATAGAGGTATTGGGAATAACCAGCCAAACTAGATTTATGTAGCTTGGGTCATATGCTCATTCATGAATTATAACCTGAGGGTACATTGCTCTTTCAGCTAGGTCAAGGTCACACACATCCACTCCCCGAGCCCCACCCAAACCACATCGAAAAATAAGAGGTATGGTTCACCAAAGAAAATTCAAGAAGTTGTCAGCAAAAGAGGATATAGGCAAAACAAATGTTCCGTAAAGCATTGTAGTAATCAACTGTATTAATGTGACAGGAAAAAGAAAGAAGAAACCCCTTGAAGGGAAAAAAATGACAATCTATCATAGTGATTAAACCCAAGGGAAATACAAATATCTTACTCCAGAAGGCTCTGCTCTAAACAAATGTATGCTCTTTTTTTTTTTTTTTTTCCAAAGCACTAAAGGGGCTCTTGGGTGACACAGTTGGCTGAGTGTCCAACTCTTGATTTCAGCTTAGGTCATGATCCCAGGGCCATGGGATTAAGCCCCACATTGGGCTCTGTGCTGAGCATGGAGCCTTCAGTTTCTCTCTCTCCCTCTGGTCCTCTGCCCTGCTCATACTCTCTCTCTCTCTCTCTCTCTCTCTCTCTCTCTCTCTCTCTCTCTCTGTCTAAAATAAATTAGGGGCACCTGGGTGGCTCAGTCGGTTAAGTGTCTGACTCTTGATTTCCGCTCAGGTCATGATCTCATGGTTCTTGGGATTGAGACCTACCTCGAGCTCTGTGCTGACTGCATGGAGCCCACTCTGGATTCTCTCTCTCCCTCTCCCTCTGCCCCTCTCCACTTGAGGCATGTGCATTCTCTCTCTCTCTCTCTCTCTCTCTCTCTCTCTCTCTCTCATCTCAAAATAAATAAATAAACTTTAAAATAAATTTCTTAAAAAGCACTAAAGAATAATATTTTCAACTTTACAGTGGCACAGATAATGTCTTAATGTTATCCTCTCTGGTTTCTAGTAAACCAGTTCTTCTAAGGTAGTTTTAAACTTCACAGTTGAAGAAAGTTACTTAACAAAAATGTTGCTAATCATTAAAAACAAACAAACAAAAACTCAGGGACACCTGGGTGGCTCAGTCCATTGAGCATCAAACTCTTGATTTCAGCACAAGTCATGATCCCATGGTTTGTGAGATTGAGCCAGCATCAGGCTCCACATGCAGTGTGGAGCCTGTGTGAGATTCTCTCTCTCCCTGTTCCCCTCTCCTGCTTGTTCTCTCTCTCTCTCTTTCTCTCCAAAATTAAAAACAAACAAACAACTCCAAATCTCTAGCTATTTTGCTCTTCCCCTGCTCCCACACCACTGTCATGGATATTAGGAGTCAGAATATTTCAGAATATCTGAATTATCAGTCACAGCTCTTGAATTATCAATCTCTTGAATTATCTGTCTAAAGGATTCTTCTAATTCTGTGATTCTGATCTTTAGCTCTCTGATCTTATCTTCTACATCTGCATTTCATCTTTCAATTCATGTTAATGGATATTTTGTATCGAGTCTAGAGAGGGGAAGGAGGTGATTAATTAGATTGGAAGAATTTGGACACTAGAGGTAGAGAAAATTTTGTAGAAAACTAAAAGAGGAAATACCAAAAATGTTTGAGGAAAAATTATTAGACTGTTAGCTGATAGGGAGAAAGATTGTTTGGGAAGGCATAGAAGGTGACAAAACTGAAAGGAGAAAAAGGGAGCCCTGGTGTGTACAGGGCTTTGGAATGGAGAAATCTGAAATTTATCACCTATATGGGAGGGAGCTATGTTTTAGGAAGATAGTTTATAAAATGGATGAAAAATAGGGAAATGAAGTTAGGAGATAATAGTAATGGGCTTTATAAAATGTTATCAGACCCTGAGGTAGAGTGGTGATGAAAGGAATAATGAGGATGCATTTCACACATAGAATAAAAAACACCTGATGACCTTGAATTTGGGAATAAAGAGAAAAAGCTGAAGGTGATTTCAAGTCTTTGAATTCAGGTATCAGGGAGAATGGGAAAACACAAACTCAGCTAGAAATACAAGAGAAGGAAGTTTAGAGGGTAGATGGTGAGCTTTGTTTTGGAATATTAAATCTATCACTAAATATAATAGAATCCTAGATCAACTGTTATGTCCAGCACAGAATGGAAATGTATTCAATTGAAGCTTTATCTCTAGTTCTAATCTCTAGTAAATTCTTGATCTGTATTTCTAAAAATCTGTTGATCGGTCTACTTCACTGTGCACTAGTGCTTTAAAATTCAACATGTCAGATATTTCCCCAAAACTTGCCCCCCTTCCTGAATTCCCTACACATGAATTAGTGGCACCATCATTCACCCACTCACCAAGTTGGAAACCTAAGTATTACCTTAACTTTTGCCTTCCCTTGTCCACCACACCTAGTTTGCCACTATGCCCTGCCAAGTACATTTGTGAAGTCTTTCAAACTTTCTTACTCCTACTTATCTTAATCAGTGCTTCCTAGAACACTCTATCATCTCTTGCCTAGACCTTTTGCAATAGACTCTTAACTTGTATTTGTATTCTGTGATACCTCTAGGGTTATCTTACTAAAATATAAATTGGAATATGTCTCTCTAAAACCTGTGACTTCCTGTTTCCTACAGTATAAATTCAACAGTCTGACCATATATGCTTATCATTTATTTCAGTTTCCTATAAGTACCACATTATAGCAGCTGGGTAAAATTATATGCCATTTCCCTAATAATCTATGTACTTTTATATTTTGTGTTTCTTTCTTTCTTTCTTTCTTTCTTTCTTTCTTTCTTTCTTTCTTTCTTTCTTTCCTTCCTTCCTTCCTTCCTTCCTTCCTTCCTTCCTTCCTTCCTTCCTTCTTTCAATCCTTCTCTTTGTCTTTCTGGTGATAATCTATTCTCTATAAGTCAGCTATCCAGCTCAAATATGTCTTCTGTACCCACATAGTTCTTCTACCTATATTGTTATATTTTATGTCACTCACACTAGACTGTCAGATGCTACTAGTAACTTTCAAGAGTGTGTGTTCAGTAAAGTGCTACCAGGAGTAGCAGTCCAAATGATCTTTTTCTTTTAATGAGGGCATCAAAAAATATGAAGTAGAAATAGTGACTATAAGCCAAAATTAAAGACTTTGTCAGGACAAACATGGAAAAAAATTGAACTACATGAAGTAACAATTTTTTTAAGTATTTTTAAATGTTTAAAAACTGTGTTTAACTGTGTTTGAAGGAACCATGAAGAAGGAGAAATTTAAAACTATAAAAGGAGCAAGGTGTTAGGAGGATGAGATGGGGCTAGCTTTGGAAGCAAATAGAAAGATTATCTTTTTTTCTACGTGGATGAATGGATGAAAATTTTAATCTATAAGTTTGGAGTGTTGAGTTGAAGATGAAGGTATAGTAAGAATTTGATAGCTTTAACATATGACACAAGGGCAGACTACCAACTCACCATGCTATAATCACCATGACAGCCAGCTCATGAAAGTCACTTGTTAAGTATTCAGGAATTTTTTGAGTTAATTGTTAAATCATTGCTAGCTTACAAATAATCCAGGGAAGAAATGGGCAAAAGACATGAATAGACACTTCTCCAAAGAAGACATCCAGATGGCGAGCAGACACATGAAAAAATGCTCAACATCACTCATTTTCAGGGAAATACAAATCAAAACCACAATGAGATAACCATCTCACACCTATCAGAATGGCTATCATTAACAACTGAAGCAACGAGAGATGTTGGCGAGGATGCAGAGAGAATCTCTTTTGCACTGCTGGTGGGAATGCAAACCAGTGCAGCTACTCTGGAAAACAATATGGAGGTTCCTCAAAAAATTAAAAATAGAACTACTCTATGACCCAGCAATTGCACTACTAGGTATTTATCCAAGGGATACAGGTATGCTGTTTTGAAGGGGCACATGGCACCCCAATGTTTATAGCAATGCTATCGACAATAGCCAAAGTATGGAAAGAGCCCAAATGTCCATCGACGGGTGAATGGATAAAGAAGAAGTGGTATATATATTCAATGAAATCTTGCCATTTGCAACTACGTGGATGGAACTTATTCTAAGTTACACTAAGTAAAATTAGAGAAAGACAAATATATGACTTCACTTACATGAGGAATTTAAGATACAAAACAGATGAACATAAGAGAAGGGCAGCAAAAATAATGTAAAAACAGGGAGGGGGATAAAACATAAGAGCCTCTTAAATATAGAGAACAAACAGAGGGTTACTGGAGGGGTTGTGGGAAGGGGATGGTCTAAATGGGTAAGGGGCATTAAGGAATCTACTCCTGAAATCATTGTTGCACCATGTGCTAACTAACTTGGATATAAATTAAACAATAAATAAATTTTTTAAATTAATAAATAAAAATTAAAAAAAAGAATCATTGGTAGCTTGAAATATTTCATGTAGGAATATTCATACCACGTAAATTGATAAATGCTACAGATTGGGACCTTTTTCTCCCCTGAATTTATTTGGTTTATTGGCACACCACAGAATGCTTCTGGGCTTCCATGAAGGCTGAGCCAAAATGCTTCCAGTTATTAGTGAAGACTAAGTTGAAATTGGAGAGCATGATTATATTTTGGACCTTGTCCCTTATTTTGTGTTTCTTTCTGGTAAATCTCTACTGTGAAATAGAAAAGGTGGCTAGGGGATGATCAAAGAGATGGAAACTAAGTAGACTTTGAGATAATGAATTTAAAATATTGGAAAGAGAAACAAAATGCTGACAGTGGCATGGGGGAGTGGCAGAGACAATTTAGCAGGAAACTAATAAGGAAATAATGGACTTACAGGAAATAAATACAGAAATAATAGGGAAAACATGGAGGAATTGTAATGGAAGAAGATTCTTGTTGGAATATAGAATAATATATTTGTGAGTGTCATGAGGAATAAGAAAGATGTCAGGCAAAGGAGTTGTTTAGATCTCTGTGTAAAAGAGTTCTGGGATGTGGTCATACTCACAAATGGAGGAGAAGGAAGTATATTGTGAAATGAAGGAAGGCAATAAAGTATAAATTCCAAAGATTTAAAGGGTGGTTAGCTCATATGTTAAAGTTGGTAAAGAATGATGGTAGACAATAGAGAGAGGCAGAAGAACATGAGCATGATGCTAAAGTTATAAGGAGATGAAAATTGGAGCCAACAGATAAGGTAGTGATTTGGAGAGAGTAAATGCATATGTTTAAAATAATAAGAATCAGAAGATGGATGGTGGATCATGCACTAACAGCGGCCCAAGAGAGCAAAGTTGATTTCTAGCACCGAGTTTAGTGTGTACTGGCCATCAGATCTCACTGCTCATAGTGGAAGTAATCCCCATCATTAATTATACTAGGCAGCCTGGTAAGGACTCTCTGCAGGGATGAATTAGCCATAGGCAGACCAAGCAGGGGCCGCAGAGGCATGTGGTCTGTGCTTAAGGCAAAGCGTGGACACCAAACAACAAGGAGACAATTCTCAAATAACTTAGAGGAAAATCATAACTTTGTTATACTTCCTTCTTACTGTATAGTTTCATATTATTTTTATGTTTAATTATATGGAAGGCGTTGGGCTAGAAGGAGGGTTTAGGGTAAAGGAACTATCATCTTTTCACTACTGTAATGGTCCTAATCTGGCTATGTACCTACAAGAAGATAGTAGTTTATGGCTTTTTCTAGAACAAGACAAAAATATCTCCTCTGGATGTGCAGATTCTTCATGCAAGTGAGCTAATGAGCTTCTTTGAAAAAAAATAAAATATTCGGATTTAGCTTTCTTTATTAATATCAACACTCAAGTGTTTAGTTTTTAAATATCTGTTTTCTACTTCTCATTTTTAAAATTATAATAGCAATGTTGTATTAATACTATGTAATCTCTAGAAAAGAGTTTGGTTAAGAGCCTGATTTGAAAGGAAGGAGAGAATTTGTTATCCATATCTGATCCCCACAAGTTAGTAGTCTTTGGAGACTTATATTAACGAAAACCTTTTGGATTTGTTATATTAGTTCCTAGTAGCTAATTAGAAAGGAAAGGGGGGAAACATGAGGTCTATAGATCAAGTACCGACCTGTACCACATGAATGTAGTAGCCTGAAACCCATCTTAAAAATAATAATAATGCATCCCAGAATGCACATAAATTGGAAGTTGTATCTGTAAAAGCTATTAATTTGAAAAACTCTGGTTTCTGGTTTTTCACTGCACAAATATATATCTTTCTAATTACAGAATAAGTGTCATTAGTATCAAGCAGTGAGTATAACTGCTCTAAAACCAGTATAACTTAAAGCTAGAAATCTAAATTTCTCTTGACCTAAATCCACTCTTTTTTATAAATTCAAGATAATGTTGCATTTATTCATTTTCCAGCACTCAGACAGATATGAATGGCTTTATTCTTTATCATCCTTTGTGATACATTTTAAAACTTGATAAAAGTCAGAATATAGATTCATTGTAGGTAAGTTTCCGTATTGTCACATGAATCAAAATATATATTTCTTTGTCCTATTCGTGTTCCAGATACCATACTCCTCAGCATCTCCTGGGAATTATGTAGTAAGTACATTTGGGATTGTTTGCTCATAAGAATTGATGTTATGTTTTATTTGGGCAATGAAATAGTTGTCCAGATGTTAAGAAGAGCCCCTGTGTATTGGCCAAGAAGTGAACATCTGATATGTATTGAGTTTCTCGTCTGCCAACCTCAGTACATATGTTGATGTTCATTAGTGAGACAGTTATCAATCTGGCCAAAATTGCCCTGAGTACTGTGTTTTACTTTAGCATATGTTTCTGTAAACCAATACAATACACTCTGTCCAATCATGAAGAAAGCCATACCCAGTTACACAATGCCAAGCTTGAATTTGCAGTTCTCCAGGAGAATGAGGTACATCCCCTCCCTCATACCACTCACCACACACAAAGTTTAGGAAGACATTAAACTGTTTCCCGATCACAAAGGGAATCATATCGCAGAATAATGACTAGTCATTTGGGGGCCGGGGGCTTTTTTATACTTTGATATTGAAAGCACTTATTTTTCTTCTTATCATTATTTAGTACATGTTAAAATTTTCCAATAATTCATTTACACCTAAAATCAAATTAGTAGGTTTTACATGAGCTCTTGAACTTACAAATGACCTTTTAACCCTCATAACATTATAATCCTTGCTACATCTCAAGGCCACCATGGAAGATAAATTGTTATAATATTTAGGAGTAAACGCCTAACAGAAGAGCAAAGATAAAATGGTAAAAAGGAAAATCTTTCCTAAAGAAATTTTCAGAGGTGGTGGCTAACTGGGGTAGGAAAAAAGGAGTGCTTAAGAAGATCAATGAGCATTTTACTCTCCGTAGAAATAGTGTTTTATGAACATAGTAAAAAGCACATGCTGTTTTGGACCTGTGAACTTAGTGCTCAATGTTCTCTTAAGCTATACAAACTAAGAGGCCTAACATTTTTCACATTCTCTATGAAACAAAAATGAAAGTAAGATGTGGGTAAAACCTATTTTTTTCTCAAATCACTTAAGAATAAGCCTAATACATAGTTTTATGAAATTATAGAATTTTATCTGAAAGGAAATTTAAGTTGCTTATTAAATAGCATATATATATATATATATATATATATATAAAATCTGAAATAGTGGGCTATGTCTGCACCTTCAGAATGAAATACAAATTTATCCACTTGTAATTTATACAGATTACTTTAGAGCTAAAAAATTCTAAAACCCTTTACCTGAATTGGTTGTCTGAAATAACTGAGTTAACCTTAGAATCACCTAATTTCCATTTCCAGTTGATTAGTAACCCACAGCATTAGTCAATGTTGCCCCTCATTTCTAATTGATATGATAGCAGAAGGTTTCATGCTCTAGAAGTGTTACAGTTGATACCAATAGAAAAAGAAATAGCATCAATGTATTTTTTAAGCATATGAATATCTTTGAGTTTTTAGTTTCCTATAAAAAATGATGATACAAAATATAAGAAAATTATAGTCACAGATACACATGAATGATTCTGTTTTATGGATTTGTAAAGGCCCCAATAAATGATTTCTCCTTAACCTCATTATACCTGATATGATTAAGTCCTGAATAATACATCAGTGTTACAGGCTCATTGTTTTTGGAAACTTATTAAAACAATCTTAACATATTTAAGCTAAATCATATCTTGCATAATAGTGAAATGATTGTGCATTCAAAGAAAATAAATTATGGAGAAAATTCCTCTGTTATTTTCAAATTGGACTATTATAGATAAGCCTAACTTTTCTTCTGTTTTTCCTTACATTGTTTATGAAATGCCTTATTTTTACTGAAATTTTGTATAATTATTTAGGGTCCTCCAGGAGGTGGAGGGCCACCAGGAACACCCATCATGCCTAGTCCAGCAGGTATTGTAATCACACCAACCACACGGGCATTTGATTATTAGAATAAAACCACAAAATATAGAAATTGTTATGACAGAGAGTCAGTAGTATTCATTATCTCATTGATGGTAACAGGAAGTAGACTAGAGGTAGCAAGTAGGAAGAAGTAGTGTTCTTAAAAATAACTGTTGTCCAGTTACTTTAAGTCTGTAGAAAATTCCTGTCGTGTGAGTAATAGATATAATCAGATTGCAAATGGTGTTGATCTATATGAATTGCCCAATAATTTATCTGACACAAAGATTCCTTGAGACTCTGAAAAAGAATCCAAATCTCACAACTTAGAAAAATTCTGCATAACACATGAAATACATGGATGGATCCATGTAAAGCCAATGGGTTAGCTTTAATCAGACCCACCATATCTATTATCTCACTAAGATATCAATAGATACCAATATGCTTACATGTCCATATGTACTTATTAGCTAATAAATTCACTGTGTACTGGAGGAAGATTTTTTCTTTTAATATTTTTAAACTAAAATGCCTCAGTATTTCTGTGATCATTGAATATAATGATTTTAAATAGCTTAATCCTTTCTTTTCAAGACTTTAATATAGACTATTAAATGTGTTGCTTCTTGAGGACTTTAATGGTGGAAGTTTACATTGGTACACCCCTCCTAGAAACTGCTCTGGCTACGTGTATCAAGAGCCATGAAAAAGTGAATATTCACTTTTTTCTATCATCCTGCTATGAGAATAATTAGAGATACAACCCGAGATTTATGTAGAGGGTGCTCATTTTTTTATAGTTAATAGTGAAATAGTAGGCACAAACCTAATACAATTTTAGCAAAAGTAATAAATTAATTTTTAGGAATATAATGTAGCCATTAAAATTATTATCAAAGAATTGTTAATGACATGGAGAATAAATGTTCATGATTCAATATAATATGGTTACAATTTTATTATAAAATATATTTAATACAAAAATGTAGAAAGACAAAGAAATAGGCTCTAAGGCTTTATCAGTGTTAACCTCTGGGTAATGAAAGAGATGGGAGATTTTTATAATAAAAAAATACTGAATTATGTTACAGTATTAAATTCATATGTTCTTAGCTGGTTTGTTGAAATCTAAGATGTGTGGAAGCTTGAACTTAACTATCATTGATCATATCAATAAATAATTTTTAATTTTTGAATCTTCTTAATTTTGAAAAAGCATCAATCTGATAATTAACACAAAATGTTGCTTTGCTTCACTACTGATTTGGAATATAGCATAAATATTTCATGGATCTCTGTCCTCAGAGCATCTTCATTGAAGTGAAACAATTCATTCAAGATAGAATTAGGCGAATTGAACATCTTGCGCACATTTGCATTCTTACATGTGAAGTTAATGTTTAATTTATGAAGGTAGCATGTGATTAATAAACACTTCACCGCAATATAAATGAAATTTTTTGGAGAAACCACTAAACTTTTCAGGTGATAAGTAATCTGATTACTCTCCATCCTTCCAAGCCAACAAATTGCCACCAGTATGTCTTCCTAGCCTTGTGCATACTCCTGTGGGCTCATCTTTTGCATAGTCATTCCTAATTTGAAGCCAATGCTCTCCCCGCCAAAAACAGGATCCATAAGGTCTACTTTATTGTAAAGTTTTTCTGAATATAAAAAGAAGTCTAGAAAATACCAACCTTACTTCTCTTGGTGTTTCTATAGATGAAAGTATGTTTTTGATTGGTATTAAAAACAACAAATTTATTTTTCTTTCTATATATTTAAAATATACAGCCTATTTTCCTTCCAAGTTAATTATTAAAATTAGTTAAGTAAAATTAGGCTAATAAAGATGAAAAACCATTTGAAGATCTCCTGTGTTTAGTCATTAGTAATGACTGATTTTCTGAAAGATACATTTTTATGGGATAGAGTGTATTCCATTAGTTAAATCTCAGCAGATATTTATTGTCTGTGGCACATAGTATAAGACATGATCTCTTTCCTTCTCTCAATGAACTCACTATAACAAAGACAAGAACAAGACAAAATGTTAACTAGAATGCAAAGCAGAATTCAATGATGAGGGGGGCATGCATGAATTCAGAAGTTTCAGAAAACAAAATCTCATGAAAGAGGTAACATTTGCAGTGGGCCTGGGGTAGTGAGCAGAATTTCAGTAGATGGACACTGGGGAGAAGATACTTGGAGGAATTAAGAACAAAAATATGGAGATATAAACGGTTGATCATACACAGGAAAGAACAAGCAGCCTGAGTTGACAGGAATATAATGTACATAAGGATGTAAAATAAATAATTAAGGCCACAAAAGTAGGTCGGGACCTTACTTAGTATAAACAAATAGAGATCCATCTGAAGTGGGCATTTCTGCTTTTTCAGCAGTAGGATATATTAATGTAGATTTGAAACACTTTTTTTTTCAGAATAGAGAGGCCTGATACATTATATTTAAGAAAATTGTATAATTGTGGGAAAATAGAAAAACATATTTCCTAAATGTAAAATATATGGCCTTTTACTATAGATAATACATTATAAAAACATACGTACTCAGAGACTTTATTAGAATTAGCTAATAGACATGAAATGTAATTTTTTTAATATAAAATGGTACTTATTTTATATGGATATACACTACAGTTATTTTTACTATAATGAATCAAGAATAAAATGAATAAAAAAAATTTCATCAAAAGCTGTACTGGAAGAAGCTGACTTTTACTTCAAGCAAGAGAATTTTTCATTCTAATTGTATACTCTCTTTATGTTGGAATTAAGCCAGGATACCCCACCAGCTATTAATAATTATTAGATAAACAAACTGTTTTAAATTAGTATATAAGAAGCCTAAGGAAACAATGAAAACTGAAAAGCTACTGAATTTGAATTTTTGGAGATTTTTGTTATACACATTGCTTAATGAAGTCAAAAAGTATCCATGTTTTTTAGAAAAGAAAAACTTTACTGTAATATTTGAGATTTTTAAAGTAATGTTCCTTTTGACCAGAATTATTCAAGTGATTACCTCTTATATATTAGGTAAATATTCTCATTTACAACCTCAGAATGGTAATTTCTGAGTTGGAAAATGACTTACAAGTATTTGTTTCTGAACATTAGTAATGACTATTTTAAGTGCTGCAGCTATGAATATGTATGTGTGTGCAGATCATCTCTGATTA
This sequence comes from Felis catus, assembly GCF_018350175.1. NCBI lineage: Eukaryota > Metazoa > Chordata > Mammalia > Carnivora > Felidae > Felis > Felis catus. The sequence goes on along the minus strand of NC_058368.1, from coordinate 144,874,179 downwards.
TTACTTTGTGATGACTTGGGTGTAAATTATAAAGAAAGATATTAATTAGGTAATGTTTTGTTTCAGATTCAACCAACTCTGGAGACAACATGTATACTTTAATGAATGCAGTACCTCCTGGACCTAACAGGCCCAATGTAAATATGATTTTTTTTTTTTTAATTTTGGAATGTATTTCAAGGCTCAAACTCTAAGTGTAATGAATATTCCTAGATACTATTTAAGCTTTCTCTTTTACTATCCAGAAACTTACTAGATATCCAAAAATAATCAAACCCCTTCTATGTTCTGGATTGACAAAAAATATAAAATACAAAAATGTATAACAAAAGATTGCACATCATTATAACTTAAATGTAAAACTGAACCTAATCAATTATACAATGTCGGTGTGTGGTTTTATCTAAAATCTCAAATAGTTAATAATTAACACTATTTGAAATGACAGTTAATGTGTAATCATTGACATTTGCCTCATTTTTAGCATCACTAAATTTTTCATTGTGATTGTTTATTTCTTTTATCCTGATAAACTTGAAATAAATCAGGAAGTTGGATTTGCTTGTTTTTCTTTAGATTTTTGAAATCTGGAGTTTAAATATGGAAATGCAGCAGTTCTACATAAAGAATTAGAGTGTTCTTAATAATGCATCTCGTTATTTTTCCATGAAAGCTTACAGAAAATTATTTATCTATAAGACCTACATATTAACAAAAATATTTATAACAAGGTATAGTTAATACACAGACATATATGAATATAAGGCTGCTTAGTTTAAATAAAAATCAGAAGACATAAAGGAATTTCCATAAGTATACCAAAAAACAGGAATGAAATAATTATTATAATTGAGCTTCTTAGCAGTAAAGACTTTAAAGGGAAACTTGAAATCCATCCAGTATAATATGATACTTGAAATATGGCCAGTCCAAATTGAAATGTGATGTATAAAATATACACTAGACTTTGAGGAGTTAATATGAAAAAAATAATGTAAAAGATTTTGTTAAAATTTTTATACTGAATATATGCTGAAATAATTTTGATACGTAGGATAAATGAAATATATTATTAAAATTAACTTGACCCGTTTCTTTTTACTATTTAAACATGGCTGCTAGTAAATATAAGTTTACTTATGTAAGTTTGTGTTGTAGCTCGTATATTATTTCCCTTAAGCAGTACTGCCTTCAGTTATCACTATCCTCTTTATATAATCAAATAAATTGGTTTTCAGGAGAAAAGAAACAGTTTCCTGTCAGTAATGTCTAAAGGGTGTTTCCACAGTGATCTTAATGAACATTGAATATGATAATGAACAATGTTCGTTTTAGAAATTTAGCAAAAATATAGAAAAGCTCTTCATAGTGCAGTTTCATATCTTAGAACTTGATATTTAAAATGGAGGGAGTGCGAGAGGAAACCCAGAGCATATGGCACTGAAGACATTTCTGTGGGCAGCTAAGCTGATACCATCCAAGTATGTTCCATTCTGGTTCTCTAACTCAATACAAAGATAAGAGATCCAAGAAAAGTAGAAGCTGATCGTGTCACTTTTTCAAATGCCATTCATCTCAGCCAGAGGTAGTAAAAGCAAATGCCTGCTGAGGGCTAGGACTGCAGTTTTTTGTGCTTCAAGCATACATACCAATAGTCTTTGTGTCTTTTAAAACACTGTGGGGGCCAGATGAAGGGACCGAACCAAGTAAGTTCAGAGGGTGTTGGCCTTACCAGCACTAGTTTTTCAGCCCAGATCTATACTATGCTTTTGACAAAGGCTGAATAAAACAGTAAGTTCAAAGTTAATTTCTTTAAGCTATCATTCTTAAGCTACCTCAAATGATAGCTTAAAAAGTTAATATTTCTTTAATTGATTTATAAATTAAATTTCTAAAATTAATTCTAAGTAAACAACTTAGAATATATAGAATCTATATATAGAATCTATATAGAGAGAATCTATAAAATATTTATAAACCAAACAGAATATATATAAATCAATCTGTATGCTTTAAGGCTACAAAATTTTAGGCAACAGAAATGACATTATCCTGGGAAAATGTATAAGCATGTGGCTGTATGATCCCAGTGATAGAAAGCCATCTTATTTCCAAACACTCATATATATATATATATTATATACAGTTACTGGTTGTCTGTTGAGGGCAATTGTTTTTCTCCCAAAAGCCTATTTGATTAGTAAGCATCACCACCCCATCTACACACGTAAATACACACACACCACATTCAGTATTCTGTACCATACAACATGGAAGAAATGCTTTTGGCATCAGAAATTTTAAGAACAAGTGGTTTTCAGTAGGCTATTTTAACTGTAAACATAAGATAATTATAGATAACTTGTCTTCAAACTGGGCTCTAGATTTCCTCAGGAATATTCCAGGGAGATAAGGAAAAGACTGAGTGGGCAGGCCATGGCTTCTCCACCACCTGCTCCACCATCGTATATCAGTTCACATCTGTTTTGTACTGGGCTTCCAACTTAAAATAAAATAATCCCACTACTTTAAAAAATGTTAAATATAACTGCTGTAGAACGTCCAATTGTCATTGAACTGACATAGTTGAGACTGCCAAGAATTAACTATATTGAGCTGTCCCCAAGGAGCTAAATGTATTTAAACTACAAGATGGAATTATTTATTATGTCCATTTGAACAAAGATAGATTGGCTGCTAAGAAAAATCTTAATGTTGGCATAATAATGTTGAATTATTCTTATTAATAAGTCAATACTTTTAGCAGCTTCCTAGGAATCATCTCTGGCTTATATAGCAAGATCTGTCAATAGCAGAGAAGAGAATGTTTATCCTCTAATTTGCACTGGAATGTATGTGCATTCTAGTTGAGAATATCTGAAGAAAATGTGGATATAAATGAGGATTAACCTGAAGATCCAGAATATAAAGCAGATGGCATGAGGAAAGTAGGGCAGTCAGTTTCAGAATCTGTAAGGCTGAAAAAAATCTAGGAAAATAACCTCCATTATTTGGAAATGAAAATAATTTGTGGAAGTGTCTTACAATGTTAAAGATAGATATTGTAACATTAGATAAATACTTGTTTTCAGTGTGATCATAGAAATTCTCTTCATTTTTTAAAGTTTCCAATGGGCCCTGGGTCAGATGGTCCCATGGGTGGATTAGGAGGAATGGAGTCACATCACATGAATGGCTCTTTAGGTAAGGATATGCAATTTGATATTTAGAAATCAAAACAAAACTTTTATTCTACAGAGTGGATATTACAGTTTGCAAATTGCTTTTGTATACCTTTATTTACTTTGAATTTATTTTAAAATGCTTCAACTTTCACTTCAGACTGAGACTTTACAGAATATTGGTTATGATAACTGGAGATCATTTGAAAATCAGAAATGTGAGGATTGTTCTAACCTAGCTCTTATTCACAGGTATTTACTTTCACCTATCAAAATCTGAGTGTTTTATGATAAAAGGAGATATTGCTGCTCTGAGCACATATTACATATCCCTCACCTGGAGAGCTACAGTATCTTCTGAGCTGGTTTGTCTACGAAGGTCTATAGATGCAGTCTCAGAGGAACTTATGTTCTCTGCAAGAATTTCTTAACTTTGTTTCTGTATTTTAATGTTTGTCTCTTTTAAAAATAAAATTTAATTATATTCTGGATTATCTGGATGATTTTCTTAAAAGAGAGTCGTGCCACATACTCGTGGCAAAGCAGATTTCAAGTACTATGACCAATAGTTGAAAACATACCTCATAAATGATGCCTTCTTACCAAATGAAGCCCAGTGTCTTCACGGAGAACAAAGAGTTTCACAACAGTGAGAAATAGAGATGAGTGGCACAAAACCGATTAGATCACACAGTGCACTGTACATATAGGCAGGCCAAATGCAAATCCAAAACAAAACCCATAAAACAACAACTACACTTATTTTATGTTTATATATGTTTTAAGTAACAGTAACATAAGCTAGAAGTTGACAATGGGGATAGACGCTTATGATCTTTTTTTTCTTTTGAAAAAGAACCATCTTTTACTGAAGTTGGAATAACTATGCCCATGAGTAACTTAGGTTGTACACAGATTCCACGACTCCGCCCAAACACCAGCCTCTAATACTTTGAAAAGCTCTGTAACTTCAATAATCAAGAAACTATTTGCAACCTGTTGCTAGACTTTTGAGCTTTTAAGGTCCATACTTGTTTTATATACGTACATGTGTTGCCTAGATATCAAAGCCTTAATTTGCACTGCTCAATTATGGTAGTGACTAGCCATGTGTGACTATTTAATTTTAAGTCAAAATTAAATAAAAAGTAAAGTTTACTTCCTCAGCTGCACTGCCTCCTATCAAATGTACATGGCCATGTGTAGCTAATGGCTACCATAATGAAACATAGAATAAAGAAACATCTCCATCATCACACAAAGCTCTACCTGTCAGCACTGTTCTAGAATTTTATTTTTTAATGTATTGCAACATAATTCAGTTTCCAATCTTTTAATTTGTAAAATTATTTTTAAAAATATGACATTTGGTCATAGAAAATTTTCAGTTATTCACTAGAATAGAATTTGAGGAAGAGTTTCACATATGCTTGGCATGTGGCTTATTGCTTTTTATAATAAACATTATTACACATATTTATATCTACATAATTACATATGTGCATTCAATATGTATCAATGTACTATGTATGTTTATAAGCACTAACTTTATTTGTGACTATAACTGAATGTTTTACTATTAAAATAGTAGAATATGTTTATGCCAAAAAATTAATTGTTAAAATGGTTAAAAATAAAGCTAACATGTGGCAAAGATCTGATTATTGTTCCTTGTTACCTAATGTATGATTCCACATCTTAAGTAAGAAATTAGTATTGATTTTTCATTTCTCCCAGGAATCTACTTAAAATTACAGTATTATAAAGACATTCTTACTTTTGATGGATTGCCATGAATATTGATTGCTGTCAATTTTTTAATGTTATTAAAAATTCTTCACTTTGGTTATTATAGTAAAATATGGCTCATAATATTTTTAAATATTGCAGATGTCCATCTTATATTTTGTCAGATTTAGAAGCATCGTTTCAGAAAATATATTTATCTCTCGCTGTCTATATATACATATACATACATGCATACATTTTAAAAATTTGAATTGAATACGATTTATAAGTGATCTCTCTTACATTTCATTTTCAGGAATTTATGATAATGATACTTTTCTTAATTCTACCATTACAAAAATAAACAAAAAAGATGGTTCAGAGCGAGAGGTACAGCTCATCCTTGCATTGCCATCGATGATACTTACTCACCAGACAGTATAAGAGAAAACGAATTTTCTTAAGTTTATTTATTTATTTTGAGATAGAGACCCTGAGCAGGGGAGGGGCAGAGAGAGAGAGGGAGAGAGAGAGAATCCTAAGCAAGTTCTGCACTGTCAGCATGGAGCCTGATGCAGGGCTCAAACTCAGAAACCATAAGATCATGACCTGAGCCAAAACCAAGAGTAGGATGCTTAACCAACTGAGTCACCCAGGCACTCTGAGTAAATAATTTTTTAAGATTAAAAAATTAAGGAGATACATACTGGAAAATATAAAGAGTGTACTGCATTTATTTATATTAAAGGAATACTTAATTTGTATATGAAATTATTATCTAATAAACATTTTCTTTTCATATTTTGTTTCAGGGTCAGGAGATATGGACAGTATTTCCAAGGTGAGTGTTGTATAATCTCTGGGTTTTTTGTGTTTTGGGTTGTTTATGTTTGTTTTTTGAGAGAGAGAAAACAAGCACACATGAGCAAGGGAGGGGCAGAGAGAAGGAGAGAGAATCTTAAAAAGGCTCCATACCAAGACAACAAATAGAGGGTTACTAGAGGGGTTTTGGGAGGGTGGTTGGGCTAAATGGGTAAGAGACATTAAGGAATCTACTCCTGAAATCATTTTTGGACTATATGCTAACTAACTTGGATGTAAATTAAAAAATAAAATTAAGTAAAAAAAAAGGGGGGGGGGTGGCGCTCCATACCGAGCACAGAGCCCAGACACAGAGTTTGATCTCACAACCATGAGATCATGACCTGAGTCGAAATCAAGAGTCAACCAGGCAACCCTCTGTGTTGTTTTTTATTTGTATTTCATTCCACATGGAACTCTTATTAAGATTATTAGAATAACCTTATAAATTTTGTTTTTGAACAAAGTGTTTTTTTAACATGAAATTTATTGTCAATTTGGTTTCCATACAACACCCAGTGCTCATCCCAGTAGGTGCCCTCCTCAATGCCCATCACCCCACTTTCCCATCCTCCCCAACCCTCAGTTTGTTCTCAGTATTTAACAGTCTCTTATGGTTTGCCTCCTTCCCTCTCTGTAATTTTCCCCCCTTCCCCTCCCTCCCCAGTCTTCTCTTGAGTTTTTCAGGATCCACATATGAGTGAAAACATAAGATATCTGCCTTTCTCTGCCTGACTTATTTCTTTTAGCGTAACACTCTCCAGTTCCATCCATGTTGCTACAAATGGCCAGAATTCATTCGTTCTCATTGCCAAGTAGTATTCCATTGTATATACAAACCACATCTTCTTTATCCATTCATCCGTTGATGGACATTTAGGCTCTTTCCATAATTTGGCTATTGTTGAAAGTGCTGCTATAAACATTGGGATACAAGTGCTCCTATGCATCAGCACTCCTGTATCCCTTGGGTAAATTCCTAGCAGTGCTCTTCCTGGGCCATAGGGTAAATCTATTTTTAATTTTTTGAGGAACCTCCACCCTGTTTTCCAGAGCGGCTGCACCAGTTTGCATTCCCACGAACAGTGCAGGAGTGTTCCCATTTCTCCATATCCTCTCCAGCATTTGTAGTATCCTGATTTATTCATTTTAACCACTCTGACCAGCATGAGATGGTATCTCAGTGTGATTTTGACTTGTATTTCTCTGATGAGGAGCGACGTTGAGCATCTTTTCATGTGCCTGTTGGCCATCTGGATGTCATCTTTAGAAAAGTGTCTATTCATGTCTTCTGCCCATTTCTTCACTGGATTATTTTTTTTTCAGGGGTGGAGTTTGGTGAGTTGTTTATAAATTTTGGATGCTAGCCCTTTGTCTGATAGGTCATTTGCAAATATCTTTTCCCATTCCATTGGTTGCCTTTTAGTTTTGTTGATTGTGTCCTTTGCAGTGCAGAAGCTTTTTATCTTCATGAGGTCCCAGTAGTTCATTTTTGCTTTTAATTCCCTTGCCTTTGGGGATGTGTCAAGTAAGAAATTGCTACAGCTGAGGTCACAGAGGTCTTTTCTTGCTTTTTGCTCTAGAGTTTTGATGATTTCCTGCCTCACATTCAGGTCCTTCATCCATTTTGAGTTTATTTTTGTGAATGGTATAAGAAAGTTGTCTGGTTTCATTCTTCTGCATGTTTGTGTCCAGTTCTCCCAGCACCATTTGTTAAAGAGACTGTCTTTTTTCCATTGGATATTCTTTCCTGCTTTGTCAAAGATTAGCTGGCCATACATTTGTGGGTCCAATTCTGGAGTCTCTATTCTATTCCATTGGTCTATGTGTCTGTTTTTGTGCCAATACCATGCTGTCTTGATGTTTACAGCTTTGTAGTAGAGGCTAAAGTCTCGGATTGTGATGCCTCCCGCTTTGGTTTTCTCCTTCAAAATTACTTTGGCTATTTGGGGTCTTTTGGGGTTCCATACAAATTTTAGGATTGCTTGTTCTAGCTTTGAGAAGAATGCTGGTGCAATTTTGATTGGCATTGCATCGAATGTGTAGTTTGCTTTGGGTAGTATTGACATTTTGACAATATTTATTCTTCCAATCCATGAGCACAGAATGTTTTTCCATTTCTTTATATCTTCTTCAATTACCTTCATAAGCTTTCTATAGTTTTCAGAATACAGATCTTTTACATCTTTGGTTAGGTTTATTCCTAGGTATTTTATGCTTCTTGATGCAATTGTGAATAGGATCAGTTTCTTTATTTGTCTTTCAGTTGCTTCATTATTAGTGTATAAGAATGCAACTGATTTCTGTACATTGATTTTGTATCCTGCGACTTTGCTGAATTCATGTATCAGTTCCAGCAGACTTTTGGTGGAGTCTATTTGGTTTTCGACATATAATATCATGTCATCTTTAAAAAGTGAAAGATTGACTTCATCTTTGCCAATTTTGATGCCTTTGATTTCCTTTTGTTGTTGGATTGCTGATGCTAACACTTCCAACACTATGTTAAACAACAGCGGTGAGAGTGGACATCCCTGTCGTGTTCCTGATCTCGGGGAAAGCTCTCAGTTTTTCCCCATTGAGGATGATATTAGCTGTGGGCTTTTCATAAATGGCTTTTATGATGTTTAAGTATGTTCCTTCTATCCCGACTTTCTCGAGGGTATTTATTAAGAAAGGGTGCTGAATTTTGTCAAATGCTTTTTCTGCATCGATTGACAGGATCATATGGTTCTTATCTTTTCTTTTATTAATGTGATGTATCAACATTGATTGATTTGCAAATGTTGAACCAGCCCTGCAGCCCAGGAATGAATCCCTCTTGATCATGGTGTATAATTCTTTTTATATGCTGTTGAATTCGATTTGCTAGTATCTTGTTGAGAATGTTTGCATCCATATTCATCAGGGATATTAGCCTGTAGTTCTCTTTTGTTGCTGGGTCTCTGTCTGGTTTAGGCATCAAAGTAATACTGGCTTCATAGAATGAGTCTGGAAGTTTTCCTTACCTTTCTATTTTTTTGGAGCAGCTTGAGAAGGATAGGTATTATCTCTGCTTTAAATGTCTGGTAGAATTCCCTAGGGAAGCCATCTGGTCCTGGACTCTTATTTGTTGGGAGATTTTTGATAACTGATTCAATTTCTTCACTGTCCAAATTTTGTATTTCTTCCTGTTTGAGTTTTGGAAGTGTCTGGGTGCTTAGCAATTTGTCCATTTCTTCCAGGTTGTCCAGTTTGTTGGCATATAATTTTTCATAGTATTCCCTGATAATTGTTTGTATTTCTGACAGATTGGTTGTAATTCCATTTTCATTCATGATTTTATCTATTTGGCTCATCTCCCTTTTCTTTTTGAGAAGGTTAAAAAAAACCTGGCTAGAGGTTTATCAATTATGTTTATTTTTTTCAAAAAAACAACTTTTGGTTTCATTGATCTGCTCTACAGTTTTTTTAGAATCTATATTGTTTATTTCTGCTCTGATCTTTATTATTTCTCTTCTTCTGCTGGGTTTGGGGTGTCTTTGCTGTTCTGCTTCTACTTCCTTTAGGTGTGCTGTTAGATTTTGTATTCTGGATTTTTCTTGTCTCTTGAGATAGGCCTGGATATATTTTCCTCTCAGGACTGCCTTCGCTGCATCCCAAAGCGTTTGGACTGTTGTATGTTCATTTTCCTTTGTTTCCATATATTTTTTAATTTCTTCTCTAATTGCCTGGCTGACCCATTCATTCTTTAGTAGGGTGTTCTTTAACCTCCATGCTCTTGGAGGTTTTTCAGACTTTTTCCTGTGGTTGATTTCAAGTTTCATAGCATTGTGGTCTGAAAGTGTGCATGGTATGATCTCAATTCTTGTATACTTATGAAGGGCTGTTTTGTGACCCAGTATTTGATCGATCTTGGAGAAGGTTCCATGTGCACTCAAGAAGAAAGTATATTCTGTTGCTTTGGGATGCAGAGTTCTAAATATATCTGTCAAGTCCATCTCCTTGTTTCTTTATTGATCCTGTGTCTAGATGATCTATCCATTGTTGTAAGTGGAGTATTAAAGTCCCCTGCAATTACCACATTCTTATCAATAAGGTTGCTTATGTTTGTGATTAATTGTTTTATATATTTGGGGGCTCTTGTATTCGGTACATAGACATTTACAATTGTTAGCTCTTCCTGATGGATAGACCTTGTAATTATTATATAATACCCTTCTTCATCTCTTGTTACAATCTTTAATTTAAAGTCTAGTTTGTCTGATATAAGTATGGCTACTCCAGCTTTCTTTTGAGTTCCAGTAGCATGATAGATAGTTCTCCATCCCCTCACTTTCAATCTGAAGGTGTCCTCAGGTCTGAAATGAGTCTCTTGTAGACAGCAAATAGATGGGTCTTGTTTTTTATCCATTCTGATACCCTGTGTCTTTTGGCTGGAGCATTTAGTCCATTTACATTCAGTGTTATTATAGAAAGATATGGGCTTAGAGTCATTGTGATGTCTGTAGGTTTCATGCTTGTAGTGATATCTCTGGTACTTTGTGGTCCTTGCAACATTTCACTCACAGAATCTCCCTTAGGATCTCTTGTAGGGCTGGTTTAGTGGTAATGAATTCCTTCAGTTTTTGTTTGTTTGGGAAGACTTTATCTCTCCTATTCTGAATGACAGACTGTTTGGTTAAAGGATTCTTGGCTGCATATTTTTCTGTTCATCACATTGAAGATATCCTGGCCTGCCAAGTTTCAGCAGATAGGTCTGCTACTACCCTTATGTTTCTACCTTTGTATGTTAAGGCCAGTTTATCCCTAGCTGCTTTCAGAATCCTCTTTTTATCCTTGTATTTTGCCAGTTTCACTATGATATGTCATGCAGAAGATCAATTCAAGTTATGTCTGAAGGGAGTTCTCTATGCCTTTTGGATTTCAATGTCTGTTTCCTTCCCCAGATCAAGGAAGTTCTCAGCTATTATTTGTTTAAGTATACCTTCAGCCCCTTTCTCTCTCTTCTTCTTCTTCTGGATTTCCTATGATACAGATATTGTTCCATTTGATTGCATCACTTAGTTCTCTAATTCCTCCTTTGTACTCCTGAATTTTATCTCTTTTTCTCAGCTTCCTCTTTTTCCATAATTTTATCTTCTAATGCACCTATTCTCTCCTCTGCCTCTTGAATCCATGCTGTGGCCACCTCCATTTTATTTTGCACCTCATTTATAGCATTTTTAATTCATCATGACTGTTTCTTAGTCCCTTGATCGCTGTAGCAATAGATTCTCTGCTGCCTTCTATGCTTTTTTCAAGCCCAGCGATTAATTTTATGACTTTTATTCTAAATTCTTATTCCGTTATATTGCTTAAATAGGTTTTGATCAATTCTTTAGTTGTCTCTACTTTCTGGAATTTCTTTTGAGGAGGATTCTTCTGTTTCATCATTTTGGCTAGTTTTCTGTCCCTTATGCATTTTAAAAGCTTGTTGTGTGCTCTGCACCTGTGAGCACTGCTATATTCAAGGAGGGTCATACACTGTCTAGGGCTTGGCCCTTCAGGAGGTGTTTTTTCAGGGGTTGTTACTTGCTCTCTATTGTTGTGACTTTGGTTACTTCATTATCCTACTTGTAGTAATGTTTTGGAACCTCCACCAGGTGTGCTTTGATTTGTTCCTTGGAGTAGCCCTGTAAAGGAAAAGAGATAGACAAACAGGAGACAAAAATGAGGAAACACACAAACAAATAACACGAACAAACAAATAAACAAAAACAAAAACCTAAAGACTAAAAACAAAAAACACCAAAACACCAACTACAAATAAAGAAGAGGGTGGAGGCAGTGCTGATAGAAGAGCACATACAAAGAGTGAAATGACAGGTGTGGGGTGGGGGGAGGGACAAAAAATAAACATTGATTAGGCAGAGGGACTAAAAGGCTTAATCCAGAGAGAGAGGAAACTAAAGAAGGAGGCGGGGAAAACGAAATGAAGATAAAGTTACCCAGACAGAGAAAGTATATGGCTCGATTATTCCAGAAAGAGAGAAAGGAGTGTAAAGCAGGAAGTGTAGAACATGTATCAAGAAAATGGATTAAATATGTCTGTTTAGACAGACCAATAACCAGAGTAACCAGCCTACAGGAGGGAAGAGAGAAAGAGAAGAAATGGAGGGATGGGTGTGGGGGGAGAATATATCTGTATATCCAGAATTGACCTAGAGTTAATCCAGGTAATGCTGCATTGCTTGTAGGTAGTAGCTGTCTGCAGAGTCTGTGCCGCTCCAGTGGATATGCAATTATCCAGTGCAAAGGGTCATGGTTTGGCATATTCTGGACCCACCTCCACTATGGGCCCCGGGAGTGATCCCTGAGGCCCCACCTTGGTGGTGGTGGTGGTGGATGGAAATGGTGGTTCCCCAGTCTCTTCTCCATGGAGACGACCCAGTGGACTCAGTTTGAGTCGTCCTCACTGTGCCGTGGGCACAGACGGGGTGGTCCTTCTCTCTCCACCCATCCCCTGACCCTGCAGTTGGCTAGGATTCAAAGTTCTGCTCCTTGCACTCTGGTGCTGGGGAAGCGCCTCTCAGTGCGGTGATACGGTGATAAGTCCGGCTGGCTTTGTCTGTGCCACAGCACTTCTGGGAGGACGGCCTTCTCCTACTGCAGACTGAGCCGCCGCCCTTGCCTCAAGCCCCAGGGGTGGCAGATGCAGGCAGCCTTTGTCTCTTCCCACAACACTCCAGGGAGACAGCTGCCTTTTCCTCCTGCGGACTGCGCCCTCAGCCCAGCCGCTGCACCCCGGGGATGGTGAAGGCAGGCAGGTTCTGTACTATTGCGCAGCCCTCCAGGGAGGGAACCACTTTCTCCAGCTGCAGACTTAGCCTCTGACCTACTACCGCACACATGGCCGGCTCCCCTCTTCCCCAGGTACACGAAGAGGGAGCCAGCCCCAGTCCGAAGAAAGCCCCGCAGTTAGAGATTGGATCCCTCTGTCTCAGTCCCAGGTCTTTCACCTGTCCAGATATGGTCCTGCACTTCCCTAACCGCCCTTTCTCTTCCCTTTGTGTCTCCGCAGAAGGGGGTCCCTCCCCTCCATGCCCACGCAGCCTTTTTTTTGTCTCCCCCAGTTCACAGTCACCCACCTGTCTTTTTTCCAGCTTTCCCATTTTCTTTCTAGTAGATTCGGTCTCTTCTCCTCCCAGGCTCTGGTGTTCAAAGTCCTTTGGCTTCTACACTTATTTGTTTGAGAGATGCTGGAAGTATGGATTCCCCCTACTTCTCCACCATGTTGGCCCCTGAACAAGTGTTTGAAAATAGAGGTCCAGATATAATTAAGTGGAAGTTAAAAATGATCAATGCATATAACGGGAAAGGGTAAAATTAGTTTTTTAACATGGTGAGATTCATTTACAAGACATACTGTATACATGATTAATTGATACCCAAGTAATAACCAACTTAACCACCTTTATTATGTCACTCATTTATAAAGCAAGTTGACATAGTGTAGATAATCTTTTGAAAATGTAAAGAAGTGTAGAGCAACTTAAGGAGAGAGGGACTTGGAAAGATGTTGTTATACGTTATATGTTATAAGGGCATTGCATTTATACATCTCATTTGTCTTTCAGACCTTTATTAGGCAATGCTGACATCCTCAATTATTATTCTAGTTCCCCAGAATAGAATAGGAAAGTAATTAGAAGAAAATTATATTAATACAAGTAGGAAAGAGAGCCTTCTAGTAGCTTCTGTCTGTGTTTTTCCTCCTCCGATAGTTTAAGTATTTAAAATTAATCCTTTGCTAAGATGCCTTACTTTTTTTTATGAAGAATACCTAAATACTTTTTAGGTCATGATAAATTTAAAATAGTTCTCTGTGGGTCAAAATATATTTAAAATGGCTGATAAGAAATAATTATTAACTACCATTAGAATGATTCTCTTAGAAGTCTGCTTTATATCAATAAATACCAAAATTCATTAAAGGGCAACTTCATTTTTAATCCTACTTTTAATTTATATTCATGTATAATCATTGGTGCCAAGAAAAATAAAGTAAGATTGATTGAGCTACAAAACCTTTTAAATGAAGACCTCAAGCTAAAAAGAAAAAAGAGAGAGAGAGAGACAAAGAGAGTGTAACTGGCATGCCAACATTACGTCTACATTGCCTGGCAGCTTGGCCTTGCAAGTAGTATATGCACTTTGCATATCTATGTTTAGGGACCATCAGGAAAGTCTTTTTCTTTTCTTAAAATAGATAAATATTTGTTGTCATAAATATCATTATAAAGAAGCACTAGCTTACTTATGTGATGAATGGGTAAAACTGTCAAAAGGCCTGTTTTCAAAATAAGATTCACTGTATAATTCCATTAGAACCATCTCTCTGGGAAACACCTTTACAAGTCACATGACCATGATTGTATCGTCTGTCTTCAATATCTAACAATTGGTATTAGCTGAATTATGCTTTGTGGTCACCACTAAAATTTCTAATTTTGTATTTGAGAAGTGTATTCTAGTGTCTAAAGATGATTTTTTTTATTACATGAAGGTGGGATCATCCAGAGTGCTTAACATCATCTTTCTGAAATTTCCACTAAAGACCAGTATTTTTGTACACCAGACAGATGTAAACAAAATTCTATATGGGAAGGTACACTTGGCTAATACCAATTGTTAGATACCTAAGACAGCCAATACAGTTTGTTTTTTCAAGTTTTTATTTAAATTCCGGTTAGTTAATATGTAGTATAATATTAGTTTCAGGAGTACAGTTTAGTGATTCATCACTTACATATAACACCCAGGGCTCATCACAACAAGTGCCTTCCTTAATACCCATCACCCATTTAGCCCATCTCCCTGTCCACCTCCTGAAAAAGTACTTTGTAATTTATAAAGCACTTTGGAAATTTTAAAGATTCATAATGACAAATTAAATACCATCTTCTAATCTGCCCTCATATCAGACCTATTGTGATTCCTTCCATGCTAATTTTTCCATTCCTATTTCCGGAGACAAGTTTTTCCACTATCCTGTGCCTACTGCTGATAACATTCTCTTGCTTGGTGATGTAGTGCTTATTCTTTAAGCATTAATTGACTACCAAGTGTGTACTTTTGTAGCCTTGTGCACTATGTGGAGATATAAGAGACTTCTTCAAATACAAACATAATTTCTGTCCTCAAGTGGTTAGGCAGGAGTTCCTTCACTCAGTAAACATTAATGTACCAAGGCATTGTGTCTGCCAGGCTCTGAAAACCCGAAGTTAAACAAGGCATGATCTCTGCCCTCCAGGAGCTCACCATAACTGAGCAGACCAAAGACAATAAGGAAAAACTTACAGAAAGCAAAGTTCAAATACATTTCACTTAACATAAGAGTTTGCCCCAAGAAATAAACATGTCATTTAACAATATTCTAGAAATGAGTAGTTGGGTCTGCCTTCCGATGAGCCCCTCTGCAGCTCATTTCTGCACTGCCCCTGTTCCAGGTTCGTGGGGCTCAGGGCTCTAACTGCATGATGATACCACTGGTGTCTCTTGTATGTCCACTACCCTTTTTTCTTTAATCAGCAGCATCATGTATATCTCCATCACCCCCAATTATTTCTCTCCCTACCTCTTTCCATTCACAGCCTAATTATTTCAGATTTTTATTCCATGCTATCCACATTATCACTAACTTCATTTCCCCACCTTCTTCCTTTTCCAGCAGAAGACCAGTTCTCTCAAGAAACTCTCCTCCCTTTTCTCTTGTTTCCTGGGTTCATTACTTTTCATCCTATTCTTTTTCTAGCCATTTTTATTTGTGAATCATAAGACAGTTTGGGCCATTACTGCTTAACAGTTTTGTTCAAAATCCCTCTTAGGTTTCCAGCTACATCTTTTTTGTTCTCCAATTAGACCTGTATTTTGTTAAGTGCCAGTATTACATTTTTTAAAAATTTCTTACTCCCTTTTTAATGTTGTTTACTAGTACTACTTATATCCCTTTCCTACCTTTTTATTGTAAAATACTCTATATTATCCTTCTTATATGTAAGCTAATAAAGAGTATTGAACCTCTGAGAATCAGAAAATTTGGTTCTCCTACCTAAAAATTGGGGCAACATGTTATTTCATTTCTCTTAGGCTTAGTTTCCTTAGCTGTAAAATAGAGCTTGTAGTTCATCCCCTGTCTTCTTCATAAAACTGTTGAGAGTAAAGTGTGAACATATGCTAGGGCTCTAAAGCAATATACAGATATTAAATATCTTCCTCCTCACTAGTTATGCTATCTTTTGTCAGCAAGGCTAGACACACTGTCACCTGCATTTTTGGTAGCACTGTTTCAGTGGCACAAGAGGCTCAGAACTCCAAATGGAGAGTTTTAAAATTATTTCTTGCTCGGTTGAGGATTACTAGTAAAATTCACATGCATCTCTCTCAAAATGCAGAATTCACCTTTAATTTAGGAGTCCAGAAGTCACCCATTTAATCAATAGGACGAAAATATTTTCCCTTGGAGTTCTTTTAGGAGTTGGGGATTGAGACGAGCATATGGTTTATTTTCTTAGAAGGAAATAATGTAAATAAATTCTGCAGTTCACATTAACATACTTAACACTTATATATTTAGGTTGAAAAAAAAAACATATCAGAGAAGGCCAGATCTGATCATATCACACTTAATGAATTATCCAAGAGGTCTTTTTAACCTAAAGGTTTCTGAGTCAAGAACCTCAGTTCCAGTTAAAGATCCCACACCCTTCACAGGGGAGCTATTCAACACCATAGATCTCTGCCATCTTCTCAGTTTGGCTTGGGCTCTAGCTCCCTTTTATCCCCTGGGAGAACCATGACTGACATTTTGTTCTTTTGGGGGGCTGGCAGAGTCAAAACAACACTCCATAAAACTTGTTATTGGCAGGCTCTGAGGAAGTGATTCAAATCCACCTCTAGAGGGCTTCAAATAATATCAATATTATTTTATTCCAATTATGGGCCGAGTCAAAATTTATGTACATGTGCACTTTTTTTAATAGCTTGAAAAGGCTGGAACAATTTCTGAGGGTGGGTAAAAGAAAGGACAATAACTTACTAATTAAGAGATGACGTGGAAAAATACTTGCAAGATAAAATGAGAGAATAGAGGGTCTAAGAGAATTAAATGCGTTAGCCAGAGGAAATGTGTGTGTGTGTGTGTGTGTGTGTGTGTGTGTGTGTGTGTGTGTGGATGTGCATCCTCCCTCATATAACATTCATATATGAAGTTATAGCTTAAGAGAAAAACATTCCAGTTTGAAGAAAGAGTAATTGAGAAAGTAATAAAATCCCTTGAAGGTGGGATCAGTATAATACTAATTATACTTTTATAAGCTAAATTCTTAGAGTGTAAGTAGGAAATACAGTACATTGTAACTGAAGTAAGAAATGTAAACAGAGTGCCTAATGTAGTTAAAAGTGATCTTTACTTGGATTTTCTTGTACTCCCTTCTCCCTATGTGCTCAAGCTATCAGAGTGCCTTTTTGATCTAAGCCCTTTTTGTGTGTATTATGTTCTTGCCTTGATGAAATCTACTGGAAACACTGCAAACAAACATAGCTATTGTTAAATATAACATACACACAGTTCATGGAGACCCACACTCATAACCTGTTTCGAGCTGGTGTTTGGAACCACTGTCTTGTTTCTTAGACACCAGTAATAAGTGTGTCTTTTAGCCTGTATCATTATCAGGTTATTCACTGATCATGGATAGTACAATTTTCATAAGACTCTGCACTAATAAATTTTTGTTGTTTTCACATTTTGCAGATTACTTTAGGTTAAAAAAATAATAACAAACAAAGGTTTGTCCTATCATTTGAAGATTTTCAAATATGCTTACTGAGCTGAATAAGTTTCAGAGATCTGATATTAGCTGTTTTGTATGTTGAATGTGTCCTTTTAATCTTCCTCTCAATGTTCTTATATATCTTCCTCCCACACCCAAAAAGCGTATACTGGTGAGCCACCATGCGATGAATAGATTGCATGGAAAACAGAAACAATAAGAGAGGTGTTGTGTAAATATTTAAATAATAATGCAGTGTCATTTTCAAATTTTAAAT
This sequence comes from Felis catus, assembly GCF_018350175.1. Lineage (NCBI taxonomy): Eukaryota > Metazoa > Chordata > Mammalia > Carnivora > Felidae > Felis > Felis catus. The sequence goes on along the minus strand of NC_058368.1, from coordinate 144,856,336 downwards.
ATTTTGAAATCAGCATTTTGAGTCAAGAATTAGACTTGAAGTTAGCTAACTTTCAAAATTGTAAATCAAGAAGTGATGCATGGGACAGTATGGAAGAAACAGGGAGCACCCTAACTGCATCAGAGATGTGCTGCTCATTTCAGGGTGGGTACCTCGGGTACCACGGGAAACACGTTAGTTACACAGGAATGAAGAAGTTTGCAAGTGCATCTTTAAATACCCTTATATAGAGGATTATTTTTTATTCTGGGATTACCAATTTCTTAATTATATATAAATTAACAGACATCTGCTTTCACCAAATAGATTTTGGCTAAGGCTTACAAAATTTGTATAAATTTAGTTTTCTTTTTGAATAAATCAGCATTAACAGTCCTGTTTTCAAGGAACAGTTGATTATGTAGTTAATAATTTTAATAATTAATGAGCTATGAAATAATAATACACTTATTTAAATTTTACTTAATTTTTTTTTCAGGAAATGAAGTTATCTATGTTCATTTGAAAGTAGTTACTTTTCTGTATACTTGGGGAACTAACATATTCAGAGAAAAATTTATCCAAAAAAAAAAAAAAAAAAAAGAATCCTCTTTATGCTATTAACTGTGGTTCCCCAGCCCTTGGGGTTCATTGGCAAATCGAGCTCCTATGGACTTCAGAGGATCCTTGTTCTCAGATCTTCCCTGTAGGGTGCACAGCAGGACAAGATATAAGCTGTATTTCCACCAGTTCATCTACCTGTCTCTGCTTTACAGTTTAACTATATTCCAAAACAGCATATATTCTTCTGGGAATAACTCATTCATGAAATTTTAATTTTTATGACATAACTTTGTTTTAGTTAAGTCAAAATCTTCAGAGCAATTTTCTTTTAAAAATCTAGAACTTATTCAAAAACAGAATATAAAATAGAAATGGCTTAGAAAAACTCTAAAATCTGTCTTCCATTTGAAATAACAAATAAAAAATTTTAACCTTGAAGTTGGTTTCTACAAGTCAATAAATTAGACCTTGAAAGAGTCCCTCAGTCACAGTTGCAGTGCTGTGTGAACATGTTTTATACGGCAGTGCCATTCTGTATTTCCTGTTGGTATGGAGTAGCAGATGACCTCCCACAGCTAACATTGCACAGTAATAACAAGACTAGCAAATTTAAGTAGAATATGAAGCAATATGCAGCTAACTTATTAGTGTTTGATTAGATTGCTCCTATCAGCCATTTTATCTTAAAAGGGCATTTCAAAGTAAATCTACTCAAACTAATGATAGGAAAAGACTCTAAAGCAGTTTACTTTGGGCCTTCTTTTCCTCTACAAGTGCACATTGGATTCACAAGTCCTCAGGTAGTTCTCTTGTTCCTAACTATACTTGTCAACCATCTTCCTTTTTCCCTACAGTTCATATAAACAAAAATAGTTGAAATAGTGTTACTACGTAAGCCACATGTAGAATTAAGGGGAAATATTCTCAAACAGTGACCTTTTGAAGTTTGTTTAGTAAAATCACCAAGGCAAGTTACTGTTCCATCGTTCCTGATCAGTGGGCAGGCTCTCTTCATCATGCCCCTGCTGAGAATGTTTTTTAAACTCTATGGTTCTAGGAACTCTATAAGCTGAGGGTGGGAAATTGAATAAACATTGATTCTGAGACGAAGAAGAAAGTTGTGGTGGGTTATTTTGGGGTTTTGTTTGTTTTTTAATTTCCATTTGGGAAAGCATTAGTACTTGTCAAGGTGTAAAGAATGAACTAGGATGCACAGTAGAAGTCTAAGATTAGAATTATAAGTCTGCTTTGTCCTTAGAGATGCTGCTGTAGATTTCATTTTTGAAATACTACAATGCAAGAGGGAAATTAAAATCTTTAACAATGCCTTGTTTTCTAAATCTTGTTTACAGAATTCACCCAATAATATGAGCCTGAGTAATCAACCGGGCACTCCAAGGGATGATGGCGAAATGGGGGGAAATTTCTTAAATCCTTTTCAGAGTGAGAGTGTAAGTATTCCTTTGCCTACATTATTATGTCCAAAATTGATTTCTGAAGCTTTCCTTTTAGAATTATTCATAAAGCCATTATTATGATTATTTATCTAGAGCTCAGCAGGTTGATATTTCAAAAGTTAGAAAATTAAGTGAAATTTCTTTGGAATAATTAAAAAAATAAACTTGTTCTTTTTTTGCTCCTATTCTGTACACATAGTTACAAAAACAAAAAGTATAAAACAAATTTTCTTGTAGAGAACATCCACTATAAAGGAACAATGCTGGAAACAAGTTGCATATTGGATAGTTTTTACAAGTTTTCACATTACTAAAATGGCTTGAGTCACTGCAAAACCAGGTCTGTTCTCAGATCTAGACTCTGAATGTCCTCTGTAAGATATCTACTTCATGCACTAGACATCGCTCAAGAGAAGGCCAGTATTGGTGGTCATTTAGCCTGTTATTTCCTTGTAACCTGAGCTGGACACCAGAGTCATTTTTTGAATATGATTACTGCATTAAGCAAAGGCAGTACTCCATATCTCCATAGAAGCAGACAGGAGCAAAAAGAGAAGTAATAAAATTCATTCACTCATTTAACAATTACTGAGCACTTAAAAACAGGCCAAAGCAATATGCTACACACTGGAGAGACCAAAAAGACAATATGGTATCTTTTCTCAAGGAGTTATTACATAAAACAGTGATTTTTTTAACCTAATATTTCACACTAAAAACACCTACAGAATTTTTAAAAAATACATTTTCCCAGAACTCTCCCTAGACCTAGTGAATCAGAATTTCTAGGAGTGGTACTGGGCATTCTTGAAAATGAAAAAGCTTTGTCAGTGATGCTGATGTACATTCTCTGCTAATAACTTCTGAATTGGAATATAGCATAAAGGATTTCAAAATCCAAACTAATTTCATCTTTATAGCATCAGTGCCCACACATACGGATTTCCATCGTTAAAGTCAGAGGAGAAAACTTCCCTCATTTTGCCCTAACACAACCTTCACTAGAGGTGATACTATTAGAATTTGAAATTGTGGCTAGTAACAAATATGCTTTTGCATGGAGTAGCTGCTTTGAGCCTAAGATTGGGTGTTCTGTGGGTTCTTTTACTTCTTCCTATCAACCTAACACCTCTGCGTGGGATAAGACTTTCCCTGTTTTTAGACTTTAGTTCTGTTAAAACTGGAAATAAAATTATACTAATCTTTATCTGTATAAATCTTATACTGATCTTTATCTGTACATTATTAGTGAGGACAAAGAATGTACACATAAAAATTCATATAAAAAAATCAGAAGACTAGCTTGTCATAATGCTTAGGATTATAGGAACCATTTTTTAAATACTGGTTTTCACCAGTTTGCTTCAAGACTATGGACAAAAATTAAATGGACTACCATTTTAATTAGTTAATGTTGGCTTTATCTAATTAGAAACATTTATTTCCTTTCTTGCTAATTCTTTCAGCAATAAAATGGTATAATTCAGTGAGGTATGTGATACTTAGTTTAGTCCAACATTTCTTGAGCCTCTAATATGTAACGTGCTTGGTTAAGGACAAAGTATTCTGAGATAAATATAACACGTCACTAACCTCAAAGAATGCCATTTGATGGGAAGAACATGGTTAAAACTAATTAAACCCTAAGTCAGATTAATAGGTGTTATAATAGATACAAGCCAGTTTGTTTTTTAAATATAAAGGAAATTATTAATTTGGGATTGGAGAAGAAAACTTTTTTAAAAGGTCCCACATGACTGTTGTTTCGGGGACAGGGACAATAGACCTCTCCCCTCTCCTTTCCTAGATTAGTCCTTGGTGACTGCTGCCTTGTTATACATTCAGCAGAGAGGTGCCACTTTAGAGCTGGCATCAGAGAGCTCTCCATGGGGATCAAAGAATCAGATATCACGGGACCTGAAAAACTTCTTTGCATGGAATAAATAAGAGCCTCACCCTTTAACCTTAACTGGACTATGCACATGCAAAACAGTCAATCTTTTTCTAAGTATGTGCATAGGAAAGAGAGCATCTGGAGCTGGGCTCCTCCCATCCCTGACTCCTGGCCCAGCCTTACTATTCCAGAAGGCAAGAAGAAGGTAAAATGCCAGACTGCTGTATAGAGTTAGCAGAAAACAAAAGCTCCCTCCCATCCCTTCCTTCCCTCTGTCCTGTCCCCACTTGAAAAGCCCCCAAAGGAAAAACAATTGGATGATGATTGAGGAACTGTACCACCACCTAGAGACAGTGCAGCCTTGTAAGCATGTCCACACTAGCTGCTCCACTCTTTTGTCTGCCCGTTGAGGACTCTGCTGTATTATGAATGATGCAATTGTTATCCATGGCTTTCTGCATCACATCACCACACATTTTTGTTTAGACCTTTTTAAAAGTTCAAGAAATGAGGAGCAGAGAGAAAGGAAGACAAAAGACAAATCTGAGGCATTAAAGTAAATTAAAGTAAAAATAGGCTAGGTATCCAATAAGTTAGCTTTCCCGTAATCAAGGAAAAATAGAACCATATAAAGAATTCAAAAAGAAATCATTTTTGAATGAATGAACATGTATGTTCTAGTGTTTTTATAATGTATATAACTCTGAAAAGCACATACTTTGGAGTAGTCTGCCTTTTGAGGATTTGTCAGTCCTATCTTGAAGTCAAACCACATAAGGAGGCCTGGAAAGAGTGAACATCTACTGAGTGCTTTTTATGTAGCAGCCACTATCCTAGTCACTTCACACATGCTACTTCATTTAATTAATATTTATAGAAACAAAATACCCAACCCAGAGTCAGAAACCTTGCAGTGCCAACATGCAACTCATAGAAAAATCTGAATCAAATGTTTCACTACTCAGCCTTTTTTTGGAATCCTAAACAAGACCATTATTTCAAGAAACAAACACGCCCCCTAGTGTTCAAATTCTGTAAAATGTTTGTTTTTGAAAATCTAGAATGCAAAAAGGCTTATTTCAGAAAATAGTTTTTCATGCTTCTCCTGTAAAGAAAGCAGTTAGTCTTATTTATTGAATTAATTTAGCAGAGTATTTTACTCCATGGCAATGAACGGTAATCAATTGAGTAAAAGTGATATTAAAAATCATGGTCTCTACTAGGAATTATAAACAAGATGATAGGTCGTCTCCTATTACCCTTACTCCCCTTAGTCATTTTCTGTTATAAAGGTATCATATACATCCAAATTTTCTTTTATACAGTCACATAAACACTGAATTTATTTCACTTCAGTTCAGAGTCGCTGCACTATTCTTTATCTCTCATTAAGAAAATAAAATATATCTAGATGCTTAAAAATAGAAATGATGTAAGATCTGAAGTGTTCTCGAAGTGTGTAAACAGGAATTTATGCACACTGTGCAAAGACTGAATGGGTGTTTGGTGGGTTCCATGCTTTGTGACCTGTGTATAGTAAGGGGAAAATCACAAATTCGCTAGTTTATACCAAGGCATGCCATTTCAAAATATATTTTACATAAAAAAGTAAAATCAATTAGTATACATTTGAAATTATATCTTTAGGGTTTTGTTTGTTTGTTTGTTTTTGTTAAACCAAACAGTTAATGACTTTGTAAGAGCCATTATATCATCTGATTAAGGAGAACCAGACTCACAGAATAGTTTGGAAGCAGGACAACCTCATATCACAGCATTTTGGCACAAACATTACAATACATCATCCCATATTGATGCAGCAGGACAATAGAAACATTGTAGTGTCGTCTCCGGACAGTACACCATGAATATTTTATGTCTGTAGATACGAGACGCCATTTAACACCTACTCTTCCTTTACTTTAGGAAAACCGTAAGCCACTTCTCTTACATGTTGAAGAATAGTAATCAATACCCGAATTCCTTTTTGCTTGCACATTCTGTGAGTCTTCCTAGAAATTTGTAATTTCCCTTATTTTACTTGGATGAAGCAGTTTCAATAAAAGCAGTAGCAGATGAGCAGTTTACAACCTCAGCAGTGCAAACAGCACATTGCCCATATGGACGCTCACACATCTATACATATCTACCAAACCAAATACACTTAGAGCATCACTTTACAGTTACTGGTACTATTCAAAAATTATATTAAATGCTTGGGACTTCTTCTGAGTTGTATTGCGTGAAGCAGATGCTTCTATCTTTTCTGACTGAATCTAGCCCTTATTTTTTTTTAATCCTGATCATTCAGAATGTGTATGAAAAGAGATAGTTTCTAGAGTTAATTATGACTTATCTAGAAATTTTTTTTTCAGAAACTTCTTTTGAAGTGCTTTCTGAAATGCTTCAGTATCTTTTACTGTTTTTAGATGATTGCCACCGTATACCCAAAAAATCCTTTTTCTTAAAACAGTGATTGATGATCTTGCTATGGTTTTTAAATTTAAATTAATTAAAATAAAATTTTGATTTTAAAATTTTCAGCTCCTAAATTGCACTAGCTACAGTTTAAGAGTTCAGTAGCCATATGTGGCTAATGACTCTTACATTGAACAACAAACACAGAATAGAATGTATCCATCATCACAGAAAGTTCTATTGAACAGCACTGATGGGATCACCACTTTTATTGTAATAGTAGCCATAGAAAGCATAGATTACACTTTCCCGTGCCCACTTTGCCATATTCTCTAATTTCTTCTATTTAGTAAAAGCTTGGTATCCATGTATTTTCTTTTTTAGTTCTTCCCCCTAAAGGTCATATATGCAAATGTAATTCTGTTTGTGAAAGGCTGTGGATAGTTCACTGAAGCTTGCTGTCATTATTTATAATGGGAGATTTGCACGGTATCTTCTGTTGAAATGAAGGCATACCCCCCTCTGGCACAGGGGCAAGGTGGGCTCCATTTCATCAGGTTTTGTCTGGTTGCTTTGGGATTTAGGTATTGCTTTGTTCTGCTGTGCTTTTTTGCTGCCACTATCAAGGGTGAAGACGAAGAGGTTTTTCTGTCAAACTGCATCCCCTTCTCTTTGGAAGTCTCCCCCTTTTTATCACCCTACTCACAATCCGACATTAGAGTCAGTGACATATATAATTTAGCTTTCCTAAAAGGAAATTTGAGCCTATTAAGTGATTATCAAGTAGATTTTCCATGATTTGACCTGCATTTAGAGGATTAACAATCATCCCCCTATGATCCAGTGACCCGTTTTCAAGCCCACTCATCCACCTTTTCTCAGGATCAATGACGGTTTTGGCTTGAGCCTAGATTTACCCCTAATGACTTTCTGTCCAGACTTCTACCAGCTGAGCCATTCCCCAGGGCATCCTGCTTTCCCTGTAAAATCCATCCTTCTCTCAGTACACACCTTACACCTCATTTCTGGTTCCTGCAGTACCTCAGCTCATCTAGAATTTACTTCATTCGGTTTGGCCTGCTCTCTTTTTTAAAAGTTCACACTCCCCTTTCCAAGATCATTGCTTTTCCTTTGGAATGCCCTACTGCCTGGAACCAATGTCCTTGACTTCACCTGCCTCTTTCCATGAGGCACAATCCTTATTAACATGTTTAAAGGAATTCTCCTTTGGCCTGGTCCTCAGCAAATATTTTTTTAACAAAACATTTAAAATATCCAAGGGTTTACATTTACATTTTCATCTAGAAACCCTGTTCGTCTGGAGATCATTGCCATTTGCGAGTGGATGCCCTCCCCGCATCTCAGACAGTCTGGCACTATGCTGTCCAAGATGGAACCCACCAGCTACATGGGAATATTTAAGTTTAAATAAATTAAGTAATATTAAAATTACAGTTCCTCAGCCAAACTAGCCCATTTCATGTGCTCAGTGGCCACCTGTGGCTAGTGTCTTCTGTGTTGAACGGCACAGAAGAAAGTGTTGAAGAAAGTTCTGTCAGACAGTATTGCTCTGGAGCTTTTCTGTCACACACAGTCCATTCCTCAAGAATACAAGTGTAGATAGGCATAATTATCACAATAATTGCCATCTGTTCCTCTCTCACTAATTTCTGAAAGCCTCACCTTTTACCAATTGTCAGCCTCATCAAACTGAAAAGTTATGTGTAACAACAGTACCCCCTGCTCCCACCCTAAAAATATTGTGGACTGAAATTGGAACCACAGATTAGAGGAGGAAGACACTTACATCCTTAAATGTAAATCAGACTCTTAAGTATTCTAAACACTTTATGAGAACGTCCTAGGGCCAGCTGGGAGTTGTTTTTTGTTTTGCTTTATTCTGTTTCCCTTACACTATTAATTAAACATTTACTGAACACTTTCTGTATATTCAGTAAATACATGGTTTTAAAGATTTTAGATTTAATACTCCCCAAGTTCCTTTAAGATAAATGCTATTATTAAACCCGTTTCACCCATGAAGAAACTGAAGCACAAAGAGGTCAGGTCAGTTTACATAGTTAGTAGGTAGTTAGGCTGTCCCTCATACTTATTTCATTATGGATTGGATTTACCCAGATTGTTACAAATGCCCACAAAACATGAATCTGGCTAGAAGGAGACGACTGAGGGCCTGGGTAGTTATCAGCCATCTGAGTGCAGAGAGAGAGGGAGGCTGGTCGCTTTCCAGAGGAAATATTATAAATTTCAGGACTTAGTCAATTCTGTATAAATTTACTCTTTTATAGCTTCTTATTTTTATGTTAAAGGCTTGAGCATAAAAGATTTCAAGACGTTAAAATCCATGGTTACTACTGTTTACCAAGAAGAACATTAGTGGTCTGTAAAAGAATTGTTGTTAAAATATGGATTCTTTTTTCTTTCTAGTACTCCCCTAGCATGACAATGAGTGTGTGATCCATTACCAAGTCTCCTCATGAAAACCACAGTGAGTCAGCCCTTCACAGAACTACTACGGAAGAAAATTATTCATCACAGTGTACAGTTAAACAAAGGAATCTCAGTCACACCAAACCAACCTTTTTATTTCCTGCTCTCTCCCCTATTTTTTGAAGAAAGCGGGTCCAAACGTGATTCAAACAACTGTACAGAGCGGCATATTAGAATTGCCCTAAACTGAACTGCAAATAATTATCTGTGTATGTATATGTGTGGGTCAGAGAATGTATTGTATATGTGTATGTTATACGGACATATGCACATACATACATTGACCCACAGGACATTGTAAAATATTATTACATGACATCTTAAGTAGAAGTAAGTAGGGACTTTTATTCCATCCTTTTTTTCACGTTTACATTTTAATTATTAAAAGTTGCTCCTGCCCCTCCCTGAACTATTTTGTGCTGTGTATATCACTGCTTTATATAAGTTATTTTTTAAGGTGAACTCAGATGTTATGGTTTTGTAAATGTCTGCAATCATGGATAGGAATAAAATTGCTTATTTGAGAGCTTTCATTAAATTGCGTCTGATGCAAGTTACCCTGTGAATCACAAAGTGTACTGTCTCAAAAAAAAAAAAAGAAGAAGAAGAAGAAGGTGTGTCCTCATCCTCTGTCAGATCAAACAATTTCTCAGTTACCTTTAGTGAAAAGTATTTTGTAGTTTTTATTTAGGAAAACTACTTCAACTGGGGCCCAACACCATATATTTCTGCAAGAATTGCTTTAGATGGAATTCTTGATTTGTCTTTGATGATACAGAAAATCATTAATTAGCCCCACCTGCTTAGAACATAGCAATAAAATGACAGGGGTCGTCATATTTTTAGAAATATATCTTCTGTCTAACATGATGGAGCCCAGAAGTGATAACAAAACCATTTGCTTGAAATTGTCACTTCTCACCAGGAATAGTAGAGCTAAATTTTTAATAACATGCTAATGGAAAATGGTATCTGATTTTTACTCAGACTTCTTGTGAACATTTCCACATAGACACTGCAAAGAATATACATTCAAATGACTGAGACTTTCAGCAGAAGGGGAAAAGAGTTTTTACTGCACCCAAGGGGCTCTGAAGTGCTGCTTTTCTATCTGGGTAACTTGCTTACTAGCCGCAGAACTGACTGGTAACAGTCCCATCTGTGAATACCTCACTAGCAGCAAAGCCCCTGCTCTGTTCCCAGGATATAAGACTTTTGTTTAGAGGGAAATCATTTGTAGTAACTATATTCATCTGGCCATTGACTTCAGCAGGCTAAATCTGCATTGTGTAACTGTTCAGAAAAGAATGCATAAATGTTAAAAATTAAAGAAAAAAACAAAACACTTCCCTTACGCTAAAGCACATTGTTCTGTGGCGCTTTGCATATCTTTTGGGGGTTTTGTGTTCAGTCTTACATACAGACACCGAAATTATAAGAGAAAAATGTGAAGACTTTAATTTTAGACTCCACAAGATAAGTTGGCGATCCTTTCTGTTAAAATTGTGATACAAATTACCATTGGTAAACATCAACTACATATCCAAACTCCAGAGCAAAGAATTTGAAAAAGTATTGTTTAATCGCAGGTAAGAGGAATCCTCCTTCCTTTAGGCTTATGGTCTCCAAAGTGAAAATTTAGCAGTATATTTGCTAGTTCCTTGTCCCAGATGACTTATTTCTCTCAAATCCATAATGATTTATTCCCTCTGAAAATAAGATTTTGCCTGTGCATGACAGGGATGCTGGGCAGAACTGTTGAAGGGGGAAAAAGATGCTGAATTAAATTTATGTCCCAGATTTAAACTCTAGTCAAATGAGTCACCATTAATCCAACAGTGTGGGGGAGCCTAGGACTGCACACTGGAGAACAGCTTCAAGTTTTCAAGCTGCAGAGAACTTTCATGAAAAAGTCAAATTAGAAAGTCTTTAACTCAAGCCAAGTTAGTCTGAAGACACTTCGTATAGACATGTGAATTTACCAAGAATAATTTTAACTTTCACTTTTTAGAATTGTGTGAACATTTTCAACCCTGTGATTATTAAGCTTAATCTTACAATGCTAGACATTTCAACGTTTTTTGACTATTCATTCCATTGTTACTGATCTTCAGTTTCTTTTATTTGCCTTCTAAGAAGGTATTGTTTCTCACTATCACAAAGAATCATGAACCCAATTATACTTCTCCTTATTTCAGGGGTAATATTAGAATATAAATGGCAATATGGATTTCATTACTTCTAGTCCACTTGGTCAAAAAAAAGTAAAATTGGATTTTTCAGCATATAGCAATTTATCATGAGTATTTATTTCTTTTCCTTTCTTGGAGTCCAGATTACAAATAGCTATTGCAATTTTTTTTAATTCCTGAAATAGTTGAAAATTTATTTTTGAAGAGAAAATTGTATTTAAGAAAACCATAAAATAAGAATACTTAATTTTAATATCAAATAACTTTCTCATGCACCAAATGGAGGATAGTAAGTCTGTACAATAATTTTTGTTTAGGTTTTGAATTATCTAAACTTTATCTTTTTCTCTTGTAATAATACCATTTAACCCTGTTCTCTTATGTTGGTGCATCTCCATCGATGAATGTGTGTTGGTCTTGATATATACTACCTGTTCCTGAGTTATTTTTACATATTTCACCTCACAGGAATAGCATCAGTAATTCTTGCCTACACTGAATACATAAAATACACATATGAAATGTGAAAATAAATAAGTGAAAACATTAATTTTCATTACTCTGCCTTGCATTCTGGCAAACTCACTACGTTAAAAATACATGCCAAGTTTTCTCCAGAGTCTTACAGCAAAATTACCTGTGGGAACAAAGGCTATGGAGTGCCCTTGATCTGGTAACACCCCACACATTTGATGGGTGAATCCTAGCACTCTGTTACAAGTGTTCTAGTTTGGACTCGATTACTGATGTATAGGAATTGCACAACTGGGAATCTGAGGTTAATATTTCTCTGCTGCCCAAAATATTGACAAATCAGTTCTGCTCCCTGTGCCATGAAAAGTGCCCAAAACACCCTTTTCCTTCTAGGAATATAGAGAAAACTTTGATTTCTGTTCTTATGATTCTCTAGGACAGCTGAACTCTGGTGCATTTCATAGGATCATTCAGTTAACTTTCTTCCTATAGCTTAAAAGGTGATAAATAAAAATAAATGAGTTCACTTTGGGACATGAGGAAGCTCTACATCTGCCCACCCCTTTTCTTTATAGTATTCTGGGAATGTGCAGCAAAGCATTCAAAACTGCTCCCTGGCATAGAGTGTTACACAGTCCTTAATACCGTGAGGTCTTAATTGGCCTCTTCCATGTCTTCCTACATTGCCTCCTTCCCAATCCCTGCATCCTCCAATAGAAATAAGGTACAGACTGCACACTTTTACCTTTTCAGCCCCTACAGTTTTCTTCTTCGTGCATTGTATAGTTTTTCCTGGGGAAATAAGTACAATTTCCTCTTCTTGATTGTCACTGTTAATTAGAAGCAGTGCCACAAATCATAGCTACTTGATTTTGGAACGCTTTATAGTATTTTAACACTGGTTTTGCCTTCATTTTTTTTTTTTTGTACTATAATACTCTTTTCTTGAAAACACTAATTGATGCAAGTAGTGTATGAGTGTGTAGTGTGGTAGTGAGAAAATGGAAGTGGGGGGAGAATTGCCACATATATTCCGAAAGGTAAACTAGTCTTTTTTTTTTTTTTAACTCCCTGTCCTCGTGGTATAAGTTTCTTGTTGACAATGAGGAGCAGGAGTCTGCATTTGCTTAAAACAATGGTGCCCAATCATACGCGTGCGTTAGAGGCACCCTGGGTCTGTGAAGTATAACTTGAGAAATACTGGAAAAGTCAAAGAAAAAATGGTGAACCACCATTGGTACCCTTCTGTTTTGCATACTAAACACTTGTGTGTGTGGGGGGGGGGGGGCGGGAGGTGTGCGTGTGCGCACATGTGTATATTGGACTGGTATGCAGTTTGCTCACAAAACACTCCCACTATGATTTACATTATGTTATACCATAACTGGTAACTATTAAACATAATTCTTTCCTCTGATTGCTTTTTATTTCATTGGTAAAGTAGCTGATAAAAGTGATTTGGGATGAAAAGAGAGTAATACAAGACCTAAGCAGATGGAATCTCCCGTGCCCAGCTTTAACATACCCATGTTAGCTTTTCCACCTCAGACCTTCTTAGGAAGGCACTGCATCTAAAGGTAAGAGCATAAATGATCTTTTATTCCTTGGTTACCTTAATGCCAGGAATCATACAATAATTATAGTTTTTCTATGTAGATATTTGTTTATAAGAAATTGAATGAACATTATTAATTTATTTCACCAAAAGCATCAACTTTATCCTTGAACTCTAAGTCAGATTGAAAGAGATGACCTACAGATGAAAAACACCTTAGACCCTTTCATTACTTCTCTAAACTGTATTCTAAAGAGAAATTCTCAGTTGAATAAGTCTCCTAAGGAGAATTTCTTGTTAAGTTTCCTGTTAATGTAATTGGTCTTCCTGAAAGAAGAAAATAATTTCTGTAAGTAGTTTAATGTGACTGGTCTTGCTAACTACATCCTTAAAAATGAAATGCAGTACTATCCATAGATATTGCAAATTTTGAAGTGGGACTAAGTGTTTTCATGTATAGAATTACAGTTTGTCTCTTCCCCCTTTGTGAATTTACTCTCCTCGGGATAAATTGCATTTGTTTTGATTATCCTAGTCATTGAAATATTATGTTCCTAGAAATATTTAGCACTTCATTTTTTAAATAAAATGTGCAATTAACATGAGAAAAGTATTAACATTCCTAGAAAAAAATGATATCGAGGATTTATTCCTAGTTAATATTAAAACTTTATCCCACATTGTCTTTTGCATCATATGACCTCAGGACATTGCCAAGGAAGTGAAATTTGGATTCCTCATAATATTCTCAGAACACAATACAATATGTTGTCAGCTAAATTTCCATCATGTCCTGGTAAAATTGCTCAGTAACGTTTAATTAACCATCTACTTATTAGGAAACAATTCAAGTAATCTGTCCAATTTACATAATTTGAAAACAAATCAACTTTACATTTAGCAATACCTTAGAAATTTTCTTAATAAAAACTACTGATTAAAATGTGTATATTGCTTTCTGTCAAATCATATTTCAAGACGTTTTACTTTCCATGCATTGGGACAACTAAAATCTTCACAGAAACTGTATATTAGAATGATATATAAAGGACATGCTGTTGTTGTCAACATGGAAAATGGAAAAGACTTTATTCATAGAATTCTTTATTTATGATAACTATCAGATTGAGGTATTTAATTTATCTAATTATGATTTTAAGAACTTAATATGTTTTTTTTTTTTTACCACATGTATTAAATTGTTACCTATAATGTCATCCTGGGAAAATAGAATTATTTGTAAGATTTTTACAAATGCATAATTAATGTATAAATACAATTGGAATCTGGGATGATTCTCAGTAATCTACTATCCTTAATTCAACCGTGGTCATCAGCTACCTGACCCATTCTGTAAATTTAGCGTACACGCATTTGCATGTGCGTGCATGCACACGTGTCTGTGATTACATTTATTCTCAAATGGACTTCTCACTTAATGTTTTTGTACAAATACTCGAGCTATTCATGTAATGGGAAAAGTTGCCATAAAAATGTACATAAATGGCCCTTGATTTGGTACCTGTTTTCACATTTAATTTTAAAAATACAACTTTTCATTTATAGTTTCTACCCTTTCATTTCTAGACTCTGCTTTATTACCCATAGAAAAAGTAAAGAAAATTGTTTTGTATGAAGCTAGCCTTAAGTGTTTCTGAATTATAAATCAAAATATAGCTAATGTGGATCTGTGTATATGACTGAAGCAGACATTATGCCTCATGTAAAAACCAGGAGTCTGTACTATCAAAGAATTTATATGCCTTAAGAAACGGCTATGTGTAGCGGGTTCTATGTGGTCAGATAACTAAACCAAATACCAAAAATAACTAATATTGTTAGCAAATATCCGTTAATGGATAATAGTTTTATATTTTGTTCCAAATAGTATTACACATGATGTGGAAATCTGAAGCAATTATGCAGATAATTCATGCAAAACTATGCTTCTCCTCAAGTGCATTTATCTTTCTGATGAATTGTACAGATGGTTGTCTCAGTTCACCGTTGCCCAAATAAAGATTCTGAAGTAGGTTCTGTATACTCCTCTGTAGATAAATTAAAACTTAGGAGGAGGAAGATCTATAATTGAAATTAAAAATTCATCCTAGATTTAAATTAAATATAGAAATCTGTTTTCAATAAATTCTTTAATACTGGTTACACAGTATTTAAGAGTATTTAAATACCAAGTGTTTTGAGTATTATGGTTTTGATCCAAATGAGGTTTTCTAGTTCAGCGAGGCAGCACATTTGAACATAGTGATTAGAAAGAAAAATGTTATAAATTCTAATGGCCAGACACTTTACTGAGCCAAGGGTTACCTAAAGTAACTTGTCAGGCAATTTTAGCAAGGTGTCTGGATTTCTGGGAGATGGAGGGTAGGTAGCAAGGCAACTGAATAGTACCTGAATTTAAGACAGGTAAAAGTCCTGTAACTAAGAACTTCTCTGCTATTTTTAATTGTGCAAAAATGGTTTCTAGTGATAGCTGCATTATGTAGATTCGGGGCAAGATTGGCACAGAGAGATAAAAGCCAGCAGAATTAGTTCAGTTCCCCCTCAGCAACTCTTGGTGAATGAAACAACAGTGTAAGAGTCCAAAATGAAGGAAAAGAGGTTAGAATGTCTGCATATCCAGCCCCAAATAATATGAGTAATCAAATATTTGTTCTCGTAGCTCAATATGTTCTTTATGTATTTTAATAAAACTTTATTTACAAAGGTAGGCATGTGATTCACAATGAAGTGAATTGTCAACTATAGGTTGCTGACTTCTATATAAATAACACTATTATCACAACCAAAGTTAACAAAAATTCCCTAATATTATCTAACCAGTTGAAATTTTTACAGTAGTCCCCAAATGTCTGTGTTGCAGCTGTCAGGTTTTTCCCTATTTTTACTGAGAAATAATTAAAATACATCACTAAGTTTATGGCATATATAGCATGACAGTTTGATTTACATATATTGTGAAATGATTACCACAATAGGTTCAGCTAACATATAGATATAATAAAAAGGAAACAAAGGGAAAAAATGTTTCCTTGTGATGAGAACACTTAGGATCTACTCTGTTCATAACTTTTCTATTTACTATACAGCAGTGTTAGACACAGTCACCATGTTACACATCGCATCTCCAGTACTTACTGATCTTATAACTGGAAGTTTGTACCTTTTGACCACCTTCCCCCAATTCCCCCTCCCCCCCCAACTCTCAATATATTCTTAAAAGTAAAGAAACCCTATACGTCAAAAGAAGCATAAAGATTTATTTATTTACTTATTTTAATCTTGTGTCACTGTACTTTAAAACTCATTTATTTCAATCCTTGCCGGTTCTGACCAGAGCCATGAAGATTTATAAGGAAATTCCAGAAGTTTTACTTCCTACGCAGATTGTCTGATAAGAAACATGGCATCCCTTTTTGGAAAGATCTAGAACCAACAGACATGCTACATATAAATGTTTAGCTGTCTCATTTAGTTTGCAAAGCTTCCCTCGCAGTGCGTATTGGCTCTGCTTCACTACGCGGCCCTTCTCAATGTACGTTGATCTCAGATGAGAGAGGGAACTCTTGACGTCTAGTCATGTCACATGAAAAAAATTTGCATTTAAATGTGCTTACAATATAATCTCATTTATCACATATAATATATAAATTAGGATAGGTTGCATAAAAGAATTCAACATTGCTTATTTACGTAAATATTGTTTCAGAGAAAGAAATGACTTAAGAATTGTAAGTATCATATGTATTCTCTATATAGTCTTTTGTGGTGCTCACTGTTTTGTCATCAAGTTGGTTATTATTCACTTGTGACTAAAGGGATATTACACATACTTAATGGTCTCAAAATTGGTTCAACAGAACATATTGTTAATCATTGGGAGTGATTTTAATTTTGAAATTAAAACTCAGCATGCTATTATGACAAGCAGTTACTAGTCAAAGATTTTATACATTTACTTCATCTTTATTTGAGAAGTATTTACCTAAGCATACTTTTTGATTCAATGAAAAACCCCCAGAGAGCTAAATTGATACCTGTTGAAAAAAGAGAATCCAGTCAACACTTTAAAAAATATAAGGCATATATGAAAGTGTTAAATGAAAATTGGAGCATTAGCAATTGCAGGAGATCTGTCTCACCATAAAAGTTCTCATACTAATATCCAGATTCAAACCTGAAATGCTCAGTATAACAGTTACTAATAAGAAATTTGTTGGACCAAATAAATAACCAAATCAAAACCAACATAGAAGCCAAATCTAATTTACACCAAAGACAGATTTGTACATCCACTGCCGGTATTTCTAAGGTAATTACTCCACAAAATCAGGCCATAACCAAATTCTCAGTATTGACTCATCAGAGTTTAAAATTCAATCCATTTAGCAAAAATACCATGTGAAATAGAGCCAGCAAAATAATCTCGGGCTCTTCTCAAAAATAGTAATCTTGCTGAAAGATTTCTGGGTGCAAAATTACATGGTCCAGTAAAGCTCACTTTAGAATATAAAGCATGCAAAGCCCAAGTGTCTACAGAACTTGTATGCCATGAGTATCTCTAAAATGAGCTTCTTAAATCATCTCAGAGGGGAAATGGTTCAGGGTGAAGAGAGGTCTGGCAAGCTGTCTGATTGCCTCACTTCCCAGATGATTTAAAACCTTGTTTGGAAAGGTATTTGCTACCATATTTTCAAATGCTAGAAAGATTTGCATAATGTTTCTGTGTAGGAGAGAGTTACTGAACTGTGTATTTGCAAAAATGAATAACTAATAGCGACAGTTTTTCCTTCAAGTAACCAGAAATATTGTGTAGTTTTGCTCTGGCAACAGGCACTTCAGAAAACATGAAATACAGATTGGAAAGGTATATGTTCTAGAAAACATAAATGTTCATTTGAAATCTGTTTAAAATATCTTTCTGGTTTACTTGGCAGGACTACTACTCATCAAGTTTACCCTGGGCCTCAAAAAGGAGGTTCTGTTCATCCTACTTATGCATTAGAGTGGCACTGGAAATGTATGAGTTTATCCAACTGAAGAGGAGTTTTGTAGCAGACAATGATTAAGTCAGATAGTCTTCCCTGTCGTTTCACAGATAGATGTTCTTACTCCTGTGAAAATTAATGAAAGGAAACTTCATTTAAGAAGGGGGAGCGGGGACACCAACAGGGGGAGCTCTCGTGTTTTACTGCTAGTGGTCGATTGTAGACCCTTCCTAGGTCTAGAATACCTTGCATTCCTGACAGAAAGAAGCCTACACTTCACTACCCCAGCTGAAGGCAGGAAGGTTTTCTTCTTGCTTAGCAACAGCCCAGCCAATGAAAGACTGTCACAATGCAGCCAGTGAAAAGCCACTACCCTTCAAACTCCCAGTCTATTCCAATGGATTTTTTGTTTATAAAGGTCCCTCCCAACCACCCTCTTTCCTCTAGAAAAAAGAGCTTTCCTCTCCTCTGTTCTCCAGTCTTGCCTTTGGTTTTGCCATGACTTGTAGGTCCCAAAATGCAATTCTCTCCTATTCCCAAATAAACCATTTTTACTGGTAAAATAACTGATAGTTTTATTTTTATGGTTAACACTCCTAATGAGTAGAAAATTGGCATTTACTAAGACGAATGATTAATCATAAACTGCCACGTAAACTTCAGTTCAGAAGTTAAAGACATAGTGTCAATTCCTAACCTATTCAGCATTTCTTCCAGCTGTAGATGAAAATGTATACTCTAGGCTTTATATTATAGAACCCGTTGTGGTGATCTTGATTCCACTTGCCAAAAATAAGCTACATGGTTTCAACTTTTTAGGTGTAAATGTCAATAATTAACACACTTCAAATCTATTTCTGGCATAAAAACCTATACACAAAAAATATACAGAATTCAGAAACTAGGAACTTGACCAAAAGAGATTTTTAAAAAAACACCCAAGTAATTTTGGCTTTGGAGAGAGTATATTTGTGCAGTGACTTATTAACATATTTCAACTTTCAAACTCTTCAGAGTAAATGCTTCCTTACTTTATAAGTTGAATTTATATTTTACCATTTGTTTAAAAGATGAAAATGAACTTAAATATTCAAAATGTGCTTAGAGTTCAAGACATTCCTTTCATAGCTACTTGGCTACTAATTTTTATTTTCAGTGATTATGTTAAAAGAGTATATAGAGGGGTGCCTGGTGGTTCAGTTGGTTGAGCATCTGACTCTTTGTTTTGGCTCGGTCATGATCCCAGATTTGTGGGATCAAGCCCCACATTGGGCTCTGTGCTGAGCGTGGAGCCTACTTAAGATTCTCATTCTCCCTCTCTCTCTGTCTCTCTCTCTTTCTGTCTCTCCATCACCCCCCCAACTGTCTTCTTCCCCTTCTGCCCCTCTCCCCAGCTCATGCTCTCTCTCTCTCTCTCAAAAAGAAAACAGAAAGAGTATATAGAAAAAATTTTCAAACTCAAATATAAGACAAATCAGAGATGTGAAAACCTGTCTTCTGAGAATCTTTGTATGTAGAACTGTTTGAAATGGAAAATATAGTCTGAACAATTCTGGAATGCAAACAAAGAATTATAAGTTTAGTTTCTCATCAGGAGTTCTTTATTCTCCTCAGATATTTAGCCAGTACCCTGAGAGGTAAAGGTGACTGTGTGAAGTTTCCTTTGACCTTGATATTGCAGAAGAAATGAGGCCAGAGGAGGAGTCTTAACTGCAAAGGACCAAGGCATTTATTTGCAGGGTTGGCTCCTCCATCCATCTTCCTTTGAAAGAATTCTATTCGCTTACCTGGCCTGAGCACAACACTCCTTTTCCTGTGGCTAAAAGTTGGACAACCTCTGCCTGCATCACAGGACTCATTTCTCAAGCCAAGTCTAAGGCAAAGGGTGTCATTAGGTTGGGAGTGGGAATAGAAACATCTAAAACAGGACTAAAAAAGACATCTATTTTCCTTTCACAGTAGTAGAGTGCATAGAAAATACTCTTGCAGGTCAATGAAGAAATATAAGTTATCCAATCATGCATTATCTTGCAACTGAAATCTAACTTGCTCAGGAAGAAATTCACATAAATTTCATGAGTAGAACTGCATTAAATCCTCTCTATGTATCTACTTCTCTCTCTCTAGTTATCACTAGTACCTACAGTTAGTCCTTGTAGTTAAGGTATTATTTAGAATTATTGAAAAGTTAATGCACCTTCATAAGTAACTATTTAAATGGATTAATGTGGCTCTTGAAAACACCTACTTTATTCCTCAAGGAATAAAAAAAAACTGGGGAAAAACTGGAAAAAGACTGGGGGAAAAAAAAGTCCAGTCTTTTTTGAAATATTATAAGACAAAAAAAGACTCCAGGAAAACATAGTTAACTAAAAGCCAAGTCGATCAGATCTTAAACTACATAGTAAGTGGTAATGGCCTCTCACACAATTACTGCATTTTTTTCCTGTGGTGAATGATTACATTTTGATAAAAGAATTCATTTCTCCATTAAGCAATTTTTCAAGATGTTTTGCTTTGGCATAAACCAAACTCCCCATCTCTACCACAAGACCCACTGTTTACATCCAAGCCAGTTGACAATAATCTTTCTCAATCTCTTACTACTTGTGTCTCTCCCCATTGGTCCCTGGAGTCCTATTATAGAAACAATGTTAGTAAACACTTACCAGGTTGTTCCTTCAGTCAATACAACACAAGTTAGCAGCTACTTAGCCTCGCTTAGCATCACTGCCTCGCTGGCACCAATGCCCCTCTGTTAGTTCTCACAGAAACCTACACAACCTGTTGTAAATCTTACCTTTGACTTCTAATTCCTTATTCAGACATTTTGAGGAATTTATAGTTTATATTGTATAAGCTTGGTTTTATTTCTTGGGGTTTTGTTTTTACTTTTATTTGCCCACCTGGATTTGAGCAGTTTTTAGGGAAAGAAACAAGGGAAGTGTTCTGTGATTGGTAGAAAATGAGAGCTCAACAATGAGCTGGTTACATTTTGTTTTTCTTAAACAGGATTCCTGGTTTCTACAATAAATGTTAGGTATGTAATATTAGGGAGGCATAGGATTTTCTGAAGGTCCTGAGTTCTCTCTGCCTTTTAATAGCATAGTACAACATTGAAACGAATGCCTATTAATATTTTATATCTTGTCTATAATGGGATATTATGAAAGTGTGGTAACACTTATCAATGTTTTGAAACAATAGGAGAGACCAGAGGAGAGAGAGAGCATGCCCACTCATCTGTAATTATTGGTCTTTTACACGAATGAAGTATGACCTGATTGCTTTATAAAAAGCCACACTCGCCTCTTCAATCAACAGCTCCTAATTATGATTTACAGTAAATGTATCTAGGCTTCTAAGACTCACAAAAATCTGTACATATAAATAATCTAAATCTTTTTGAGATGCATGCTCATTTCACCTATGAACATTTTTTCTGTAAATCTATTTCATCAAATCATGCTATTACACTATTTTCATGCAAACACATTCATTCAGTTACTTCAACACCTGACATAAGGGGAGGGGGCAGCTGTTGGCAGTGAAGCAATCATACCTAGTTACAACTGATTAATTGTTTGGCTTTCAAAAATTAAAATAGTATGTTCTTAAGGAAAATAATTAAATCATATTCCTGAAACCTGATTATTTAATGGTTGTTTACAATAACTAACTCCTATGTCCATGAGATAAGACTTCCTCCTTTACAGATAGGCAAGTAAAATTAACTAGGGAATATGCTTATTAAAATGGGATGAACTTATTGCATCCCAAATGACTCGCATGTACACTCAAAGGCTAAGGTTAAAGGGTGAGGGGTCGGCAAGGTAGAGAGTGCATGCAGACAGCACCTCTGGCTGGTATTGCAGACACAGCTGCTGGGCAGCAAATGAGTATGCACACACTCACTGCCAAAGTTAAGTTTCCTCTCCCTGAACATAAAAGGTATGTGAGAGCACAGAGGTCTCAAGACATAGCACCATTTGTATATTCCCAGTGGGTGACTGACATCAAAAAGCGGTAAAGTTCTTAAAACTTTTAAAGCTTACATGTTTTTTGTTCTTTTTGTTTTGCTTGTTTTAAACCATTTTACTGAGGTATGCTTGACAGGTAAAAAGCTGTACATATCTAATATATACAACTAAGTGAATTTGGAGATAAGTATACACTCCTCCCACCCCTTGATTATTATTATTTGTGTGTGTGTGTGTGTGTGTGTGTGTGTGTGTGTGTGTGTGTGGTGGTAACAACAGTTAACAGAAGATATACTGTCTTAGAAATGTTTAAGTCTATAATACAGTATTGTTAGCTATAGGCACTATACTGTGTATCACATCTCCAGAACTTACCTTATACAATTACAACTTTCTACCCTTTGTACATCACCTCCCCATTTTCCCCTTACCCCAACTCCTGGTAATCACCATTCCATCCTCTGTTTCTATCAGTTTCACTATTTTAGTTTCCACCATAAGTAAGATCATGCAGTATTCGTTGTTGTTTATTTCACTTAGCATAAAATTCTCCAGATCAATCCGTGTTGTTGCAAATAGCAGTATTTCCTTCTTTGGTTAAGGCTGAATAATTTTCCATTGTATATATAGATAACATTTTTTAAATCTAGCCATTTAGGTAGTTTTCATATCTTGGCTATTGTGCATAATGCTGCAATGAACATGGGAACAAATGGATGTCTCTGGAATCCTGGTGTCAATTTCTTCAGATAAACAGAAACAGGATAACTGGATCATATGGTAGCTTTATTTTCAATTTTCTGAAAAACCTAAATAATGTTTTCCACAGTGGCTGCACCAATTTACGTTCTCACCAACAGTATACAAAGTGTCCCTTTTCTCCACATCCTTGTTAACACTTTTTAGCTTTTGTTGTTGTTTTTTTTAATAAGCTACATCCTAACAGGTGTGAGGTGATATTTCACTGTAGTTTTGATATGCATTTCCCTGATAATGAGTGATGTTGAGCACCTCTTGGCCATTTGTATGTCTTCTTCAAGTCTGCCCATTTTTTAATCAGGTTATCAGATTATTTTGCTATTGAATTGTAGGAGTCCTCTTATATTTTGAATATTAAATCCTTATGAGATACAGTAAAACCTTGGTTTGCAAGCATAATTCATTCCAGAAGCATGTTTATAATCCAAAGCACTTGTATATCAAAGCGAATTTCAAGAACCATTGGCTCAGTTGTGACAATGTGATGTTCAGCCTCATGTACTACTCATATTGCAAGACATCACTCGTTTATCAAGTTAAAATTTGTTAGGAATGTTTGCTCATCTTGTGGAACACTCACAGAACAAGTTAGTTGCAATCCCAGGTTTTACTGTATATGGCTTAAAAATATTTTCTCCCACTCTGTAGGTTACTTTGCCATGTTGCTGATTGTTTCCTTCGCTGTGCAGAGGTTTTTTAGTTTGATATAATCCCTCTTAATTATTTTGATTTTGCTGCCTGTTCTTTTGGTGTCCTAACCAAAAAACACTGCCAAGACCACCGCCAAAGAGCTTTTACTCTGTTTCCTTCTAGGAGTGTTATGATTTCAGGTTTTATGTTCAGGTGAAACAAAACATAAAAATTTGACTCCCCCCAAACAGGAAGCTGGAATATGTGTAACCTCTAGGGAAAAAAAACAAAAAACCTTCAGATACTGACTTTCTATATTACTTTTGCTTATTAAGAATATCTTGATTACCTAAAAATTAAAAAAAAAGGAAAGATCTCCTATTCTAGCACTGTAGGTAGTGTCACAGAGAGACAAACCACAGTCTCAGCAGAGAGAAAGTGTGGGTTATACTCTGAACAGGTTATTTATGTTCCCTCCAAGCCTCAGTTTGTTCAGCTCTAAAATAAGAACACTGGTTTGAAAAATCTCTAAGCACCATCTCAAGGAATTAAAAGTGATAAAATACTTCTTAGTGCTATTACATTTTGATACTATAATAATGCTGTATCTAACATAATTAATGTGAAGATAAGATCTTATAAATAGCTAGAAAATTGTATTGATGTAGAAAAATAATCAGAAAAAAAGTTTTAATCTTTTTTTTATCTGCTAATAAGAGCAAGTTTGGGGGTCTGGTTTATTGAAAATTTACCACTTAATTTTAAATTTAAATTTACCACCTTAATTTTTTAAGGTCATTTTCCTGTATATAACAGTCAATTCTCATTGAAAATGCCAAGAAAATAGTCTAATAATACCAGTTTTTTCAGATAACTAGGTTTCTAAATAAAGAATCACTTAAGAAGTGATGAGCCGGAAGTGACATGATTAAATATGTCCTCTGCCCATTGCATTAAACCTAGTCACATATTTAACAAGAATGAAAAAAAAAAAAATGCCTATGTCTGGACAAGGATTGTCCCCTTGACTACAATCTGAACTTTTATTGTGTCTAAGCTCTAAAACGTTAACCTGGTGAAGTTGCTAATAATATTTCAAGAACTGAGCATAAAAATACATAAAAATACATTTCTGTGATGTCATCTTGTTCTTGTGGAGATTGCCTATTCTTTTTCATTCATGTGAAGAGAACTTTAAATGTCCACTTCAGGGAAGAAAACTCCCTGAAGAATATACTGATGTAGTAATGAGATTTTAATACCTGAAATGTTTAGAATATGAAGAAGACATACTGATGAGAAGAAGATGTCACAGGAGAGTGATTTTAATGAAAAAGTCTTTAAAAAACCCAGTGTCTAAAAGGCATGCAAGTGGTTAACATCAGACTTGACAGAACTTGATTTTGTACATAGGGAAAGAGGAAGAGGGAGGCAGCTACCAGATCATGTAATCGTTGACAGTCATTTTATAAAATCTTTGATCTTTTGTGTAGGATTTGTTACGGGCATTTTTCCTTACTTCATTGTGCAGTTTGTTCTGAATTAGACTACAGTTAATTTGGTGCACTCTATATCTGCACAGATTCGTTAAAGGTAGATATATACGGGGTTTTTTTGTACTTGAATTCACAGTTTTTGTATAGTTTTGGATTTTACTTTGACTATGTTTTGGGAATTACACAAGAATTAATGTACATAATTTACACTGTTTTAAAGCAAAAATTTTTAATTGGGTTTTATTGATGAAGACTTCTTTAAAAGGCTAAAGTTATATTTTGTATGTTTAACCATACTCTATTATACATTCACCTGTTTCAGTGATACTTGTGTCTTGCAATTTTGGATATGTTTTAGAATAAAGGTTCATTTTACAGAAAAAAATTGATAAATTATGCTGAATTTCTGAAGTTATAATAACTTAAAAAACCCAAACTCTTAGGGATGAAATAAGTTTCAAATTAATTATTAAAATAAGAATACAATCATGGCAATATTATAAAGAATAATAAATAAAATAGTATAAAATATCCAGAAAACTCTTGTCATAATCTCAAGCACTAAGTTGACTCTGAAGTCAGTTCAATTGCTGGCTCTACCATTTCCCATTATGTAACAAGGTATTAACTTGTGCTTATTTTCGATATATAAAATAGTAATTATTAACAGTACCTACAAAACTCCATGCAGGGCCTCATGACAATTATATGGAATCATGCATATAAATCACTTTGTATACTGTCTGGCACACACAACTATAAATATTGCTAAGATTACTAACAAAGTCTACTGATTCTTTATAATTAGAACATTGAAAATTCTTAGGTTGATTTAATTATATGAATTAATATTTATTGTTTATCAAAAAAATAATTATACATGCATATTTCTCTTAAAATCAACTGGTAAATTTCCTTTTAATTTGAAAAACAATAAGATTTTGCTTTATTTCAGCCTATAAGATAAACTGGCTAAGAACTTACAACTTCAAGTATCTTTAATTAAAAATCTCATGACATGTGTATAGGACTAAAGAATCACATTCTAAGTAGGTTTAGCTTTTTAAAAATTTACCTAGCTAAGTTGTTATAGACAATCAGTTATAGACAGAAGTCTCAAAGACATAATTTGCTATTAATTTGCTGCTTGAGAAAGAGAAGCAGAAAAGTAAGCTAATATAAAAAAATCTATTAGAGCTATGTATTTTGTAGGGTATGTTCTGGATTGGTCTCATCACAACATAATCTACATCTACATTCTATGCATTAATCAAGGTGGCACAACATCCATAAGAATAAAAGATTTTATATTTGCGATACTATAGACTATACCAAGAAAGTGGGCCAAAGTACTTAAGTTCAGCAAGTACTGAAGTTTAAAAAGTGGTTTTTCTTAACCCTCTAATATCAAGAAATCCAGTTACCTTCTCTGCCCAATGTTTGCATTATTGCTTCCTGTTCTTATTCTGGGTCTCAGCCCAAAGGTCACCTCCCCCCAGGGAGCTCCTCCCTGACCACACAGCCAAAGTTGTCTGTTCCCACCCCCATTTCATGCTTTATTTTCTTTTTAGCATTCATTTTGATGTTAACTTATCTTACTTATTAGTTAATCTGTGTGTTTGTCTTTGGTCTTTTCTCATTAGCATGTGAGCTCTCTGAAAGCAGGAACTCTGACTGCCTTGCTCATTACTGTGCCTAGAAAAGCTTCTGGCACATAGTAAGGGTTCAATAAATGAAAACAGTGGCTGATTATCAATCACTAAACAGTAGGTTTGCATCCTCGTCATTGTTCTCTACTGGGGCTTGGGGGTTGGAGGTGGATAAAACCCCACATAGATTCCCACCATTGTTTCCCAGATACCTGTCCCTATGTCATAGAACAATGAAGTGACAATGCCCTTACAGCAAAAGGGGCCTCTGCCTTAATCCTGCACTTAAAAAAAAAAAAAGTGTTAGTGTTTATTTTTGAGAGAGAGAGGGAGAAAGAGAGAGCAGCGGAGGAGCAGAGAGAGAGAGGGAGACAGAGGATCTGAAGCAGGCCCTGTGCTGAGAATGGAGAGCCCAGTGTGGGGCTCGAACCCACGCACCGTGAGATCATGACCTGAGCCAAGTAGGATGCTTAACCAACTGAACCACTGCACTTTAAAGGGCCCCACATATCACAAGTTCACTCACCTAAATTAGTATTAAAGTATATGAGATACTCTGCCTCGGGATCTGGCCTTCGGCACTGACATGGCATTATCCTTAAGCCTAAATATCCACTCTGATGGTAATACTCTTCAGGCCCTAGGAAAATGCCTCTCCACCTTGTTTGCCTTATGTTCTCAATCAAAAGGGGGCTGTGTTTGAATTTAATAAAGGTTTGTTTTTTTTCAGTGTCAGCAATAAACACTGCTTTAGAGAGTATGAGAATCTGAGTGAGAGAAATTCTCAGGTAAGTGAAAAGAGAAATTAACTCACTTGCCAAAACTTTACTGTGGGATGGTTATGTATACAATAGACTCTATTGCATACCAAGATATTTCCCAAGAATGCTATCTCTGCCCTCTGTCCTCATGTTCTAATTCCTGACTCAGGAGATCCTTGGGAATTAAGGCAGTACTTATAACAGTGGCACATAGTAGCCGTGTAACTTTCTGCGATATGGAACAGTTATTCATCCAAACATCACCAGCCCATCAACAGAACAGACATGTATATCATTAATTAAATTCAGTTGTGTTTTACATTTTGCCAACTTTCTATTTTGTCATCATGAATGTATATTTTTAAAATGAGATGACAGCACAAATTTTATTTAACAATTTGCTCACTTGATGTATAGTCTTAAATATTTAGACATATGGTATATGGGGCTCCACTTGGACTTTTGCTCTAAGGCCCACAATTTTTAGAGACAGGACTACAAATAAAGAGAGTATGCTCTGCCCTGGATCCCTGTTCTGGTTACTATTACTGCCTAACAAATTACCCCCAAACTCAGCAGCTCACAACAACCATTTTATTATGAAAATAATTGTGTGTATCAGCAATATAGGAACTCTTTGGGTAGTTTTTGCTTGGTGTCTCTGATGCATTTGTGAGAAGATATCAACTGAGCAGTGTCATTCTCAAGGCTTGACAAGGTTGGTTATCCAAGAATGCTCACTCAGTTGACTGGCAGTTAAAGCTGGCCATCAGCCTGGAGCTAAGCTGGGACTATTGACCAGAGGCCATTACATACCTCTTCAACATGGCAATTGAAAGGAACTTGGATTTTACAGGCTGGCTGCCTCCAGAAAGAGCCCCAAGAGAACCAGGCAGAAATGCATGGTCTTTTATGACCAAGCCTAGGAAGTCACATAATATCACGTAGTCACAAAGTATGTACCCTATTGTAGGAAGCTGTCACAGTCCTGACAGATTTAAGGAGAATGGACAAAGACCCCATCTTTCAATGTAAGAAGTATCAAGTCCCCATTCTTCTTAGGTTACTTTCTTAGTCTCCCATAGGGGCAGGAACTGATCTGGATCTGTTTGACACTGCTTTCCATACCCAGTAGCACCCATGTACAGCTGGTGAGGTAAAGCCCAGTGGAAACTGACCATTTGCCTGATTTGAGGACACACGGATGATTGTGTAGGTTCCTGCATCTCTAGCACGATTAGCTACATGGTTGAAAAATTGATTTCAAAATTGATGTAAGAAAAAACGATTTCCAATATAATGTTTCCTTTGTTTTATTAGGATACTACACAGGGTACAATCCAACATCATTATACAAGTATATCACCTATCTGAAACAATTGACCGAAAATGAAAGTATGATATTATAAGCTAGATTGATCACTCACCTGATATGAGCTAACAATGAACAGCCTGATGTCACTCAGAGATTGAAAAATAGAAATGAATATTTTCATAGGAAATAAAAGAACAGCAATTATAAAAGCATTGTGGTGGTGTAGCAGCTAGAAATCTTTTGGTGACACATGACAGATAACCAAAGGCAAATGGTCTTAAAGGACTAAGAGGGAGAGAGAGAGTAGAAGGGAACATAGGAAAGATTTATTTGTTCATGTAACTGGAAAGCTCCAAAGTGATTTCAGGTGAGACTTGATCTAGCAGTTCAACAAAATTATCAAGAACTTGCCTTTCCCTATAGTCTTCCACATGCTTGAATACCCCTGTATGGCTCATTGGTAATTTTAAAAATTTGTCTTGCTTCCACTCTCCATTCCCATTCAGAGCTCAATCTCCTTTTAGGAAATAATTGTTTAATCTTAGTGAAAAGGCAATTCTAGTTACTTGTCTCATCTCTACTGAAACTGAGAGAAACTGATTTCACCCCTTCCTATAATTTTTTCTTCCTAAGCCCTAGGGTCATGAATAGGCATATGACCTAAACTTGGTCGGGCAAATGTTCTCTCGGGTCTTTAGATCTTGACCAAGGTCTACCAGGAAGGAAAACGGGCAAGATCATACCAGAATCTTGTGGTATAATAAGCAACTTTGCTATGCTTCCCAGTCCTGAAGCACAGCCTTTGTTTCTGCCTCCTGTCAAGCCTGGTTTTCCAAATCTAGTCAATTCTGAGAGCAGCAAAAGCATCTTCCTTGCTTAGGATGCTTAGGCCCTGCTGCTTGATTACCAAAGCAATGAAGACTTCTTGGACATGGCCATCCAGAAGAGAGCTTCCCCTCTCTGTGTCTCCATGGCACTGTATATCCTATCCTTTGATAGGCCCTCACCACATTACACTACTGACTTATCCACCTGTGTTCCCTACCAGACTGACAGCTCCCTGAGAACAGGGGCCTTGGCTTATGCTTAGACCAGTGTGTGGTCAATATGAGGTATATAAAATAATGTATTCAATTAATTAATTAATTTAATTAATTAATTAATTAATCTATTTGGAGAGAAAAGACATGTCGGTATTAAATGATTCTAAAATTTAAGGCAGTATATTGTTAAGCAGAAAGCATAAGGGCTCTTTACAAAGTGTGGAACTGCCAGAAAGAACATTTTTAGGCTGTTTTGTGAGAAGTCATTGCACACTCTTTGTTTCCCACTAAAAGGAACCAGTCTTCCTTAAAGAAATGCCTAGTTTCAGGGCTGGGGAAGCAAAAAATACAAGATGAGCCTGCAACATCTGTTTGTACTGGGAAATGAAGAATAACAAAAGGAGAAAAGAGGTATTTCAACAACAACAACAACAACAACAACAACAACAACAACACAGAAGCCAGCTTGGGGGGGTTCCCTCTGACCCAACCAAGGACAATTTGAGCTTCAAAATGAATAATTATAATAAAAGAGTATAGCCCATTGAATAAAATAGGAAACCATGAGTCCACAGAGATATAAATAATGTATAAATTTAAATTTTAATGAAGAATGAGATATTTACATAGTTTCAAAGTACCTCCACACAAAATGCTTATAAATTAAAAAGCCTGGAGATACCACCTCAATCAAATGACCAAAATGAACATCATTGAGGCATCTGGCTGGCTCAGTCAGTTGAGCATCCGACTCTCGATTTCGGCTCAGGTCACGATCTCACAGTTTGTGGGATCGAGCCCCATGTCAGGCTCTGCTCTGACAGCGCGAACCTGCTTAGAATTCTCTCTCTCACCCTCTCGATGCCCCTTTCTCTCTCTCTTTCTCAAAATAAATAAATAAACTTTAAAAAAGTTATTTTTAGAAATGAAAATCATCAAAAATGTGACCGACTGAAACTGTGCAGGGCCACCTGGGTGGCTCAGTCGGCTGAGCTTCCGACTTCAGCTCAGGTCATGATCTCATGGTTTGTGAGTTCGAGGCCCGCGTCCGTCTCTGTGCTGACAGCTTGGAGCCTGTAGCTGCTTCGGATTCTGTGCCTCCCTCTCTCTCTGCCCGTCCCCTGCTCACACTCTGTCTTTCTCTCTCAAAAATAAATAATACACATTAAAAAAAAAGAAATTGTGCATTACCTGATAAAATGCACAAAGAATGCAGCATCGTTTTATGCCATTCCTGCTGAAGATGCATAAACTCTATCTAGTTACAAGGAGACATCAGACAAACCCAAATTGAGGGTCATTCGACAAAAATTCTGGCCTGGAACCTTCAAAAGTGGCAAGGTCATGAAAGTCACAAAAAGATCGAAGACTCCTGGACTGAAGGAAGACAACAGAAATGACAACTGAATGTAACACAAAGCACTGTCTCCCTTGGGACCATTGGTGACACAGAAAGGAGCCCAAGGATCAGTGGTAATAAAGTGTAAATGTTAACTTCCTCACTTTGGCAGTGTGTTCTGGTTAAACAGGAGAATGTCTGGCTTATAGGAAATTCAAACTATAGTATTTAGGAGTAATAGATCATCAAGTTGGCAACTTACTCTCATATGTTTTAGGGAAAACATTTGCATGGGTACTTCAACTTTTCTGTAAGTTTGTGATTATTTAAAAGACATGGAAGCATGGGGCCCCTGGGTGGCTCAGTCGGTTAAGCATCTGACTTCATCTCATGTCATGATCTCACGGTTTGTGATTTCGAGCCCCATGTCGGGCTCTGTGCTAACAGCTTGGAGCCTGGAGCCTGATTTGGATTCTGTGTCTCCTTCTCTCTCTGCCCCTCTCCAACTTGTGCTCTCTCTATGTCTCTCAAAAAATAAATAAATGTAAAAAAATAAATAAAAATTAAAAAAATTTGAAAACATGGACACAAATCAAGATTGATCTTTAGTCTAGTAAATGGTCAGTGGAAGGATACAATCTGAAGAGTTGCCCACAGCCAGCTTCCATCCACATTTATCATTCTGTCTCATCTTTATTAGAATGATTTGTGTTTATGTAGCACTTTCACATGTGCTGTAAACTCTATAAACTCTATAAACTATAAATTCTATAAAGTCA
This sequence comes from Felis catus, assembly GCF_018350175.1. Classification (NCBI taxonomy): domain Eukaryota; kingdom Metazoa; phylum Chordata; class Mammalia; order Carnivora; family Felidae; genus Felis; species Felis catus. The sequence goes on along the minus strand of NC_058368.1, from coordinate 144,824,535 downwards.
GATTCCATCTGTCTCACATACCATTTCATTTATCCAATGCCTAGAATAGTCTCCGGGTCACAGTAGGCACTCATGAATGTGCACCAGTTGAATGATGAATGAATGAGTGAATGAATGAATGAATGAATGAATGAATGAATGAAGTAGCTTAGACTAGAAAAAGCATGACCTTTGGAGTAGCTGAGACAACAGCTAGACTAATGGATTTGAATCTGGGATCTACTACTACCTTATATGGTCTCGGGCAAGTTGCTTCAGTTTCCTCATCTATGAAATGGCAACTATAATAGTTCCCACGCTTCACAGGGCTGTGTAGCATGTTATGAGTATTGATGAAATTATCTGGGCTTGAGTTCTTAACTCAGATCAACTGAGTGACATATTCAAGGTCAACATCAGTAAGAGGAGAGTCCACCTCAGACACAAACACATCTCCCTGGACCAAGACTGTGGCTCTTTCTCCTGCATCACTGCTTCCTTTAGTGATTGTAAAGGGCTCTTGTTAAACTGAATACATGCTCGGGAAAAGATTGTGATGAAAGTTCTATCTCCTTGACAAAAGACAAAAGCAAACATTAGTGTGCAACAGAATCACATGCAATTTTTGTTCAAACACAGGTTATTGCCCCCACTCCACAGTTTCTAATTCAGTATTCAGGATTGTATTCAGTATGTATTCAGCATGTCTGGGAAGGGCCAGAGAATTTTGCCAGAGAACAACTGCCAGGGAGGGAATTAGTTGAGAGTCAGCTTAGAAAGCAAGGAAATGCTGAGGGCAGGAGATTGAAGGATATGAGTGAACCTAGAGGCAAAGGAAGGTCAGCTTCAGGGGCTAAGAAGAGATGGGAGGGCTCTGCCATCAGATGTTAGCTCAGTCTCTACCTTTGTCTCTGAGACAAAACAGGCCAATTCCTCTAAAGCCACAAACTACCAAAACTCAACCCATACCAAATAACATTAAGTCGAGTAGCTCTAAAACTATTTATAAAATTTGAATTTATAGTTTAGAAACCTATCCAAAAAAATCTCCAGCATTCAGATGGTTTCACTGGAGAATTCTAGAAAACATATAAAGAACACCAAATCTGCACAATGTCTTCCAGAATATAGAGGGAATGCTTCCTGATTCACTTTATGAATGTAACATCAAAACCAGACAAAGACAGTAGCAAGCAAGCAAGCGAGAGAGAGTAAACAAACTATAGACCAGTATCAAAAATATAGATACAAAAACCCTTAACAAAATGTTAGGAAATAGAATTCGGCAGTATATAAAAAGAATTATACACCATGACCAAGAGGGATTTATTCTAGGATGAGAGCCTGGTTCAATATTTGAAAACAATCACTGCAGTCCCCCATATTGACAGGTAGTATTGGTGGCACCCAGGGGACTCCACTAAGCAGTGCCTAGGATATAGGTGGGGCCTAGCAATTTTGGGGAAGTGAAAAAATTAGTCTGTATGTACACGGCTTGTGTTCAAACAAAATAAAGTGCTACACTCCACATGCATAGGTGACTCCCAGGTTTCACACCTAATGCTTGTCTCTCTGAGAGCTGGGGCCACTGGAAGCACAGGGACAAACAGGAGAAAGGTTGGCTTGAGGCCCCAGGTGCTAAATGGGACAGTCCAATGGCCCCAAGGGGAGACTGATCCCAAGAGCAGAGTCCAGGAGTGAAGAAGAGGAAGAGACCCTGGAAAAAGTTGGCAACCGAAATATAAGAAAGCCCATTCTGGAATTTTTGCTTAGGAACTCTGTGTTTAAGCTTTGAACTGCATCCTTATAACTGAAATTTGAACTTGAAAACATTGGCCTGACACCATGCATAACATACCAAAGGTAGAATCGAGTCTGATAACTAATAAAGTTCATCTCCATATGAAATTCTTTGAGTTACTAAACTTTCTGCCTGGGATTCGTCTCCTAAAATGAAAAGACTCCCAGCTGCCTCTGATATTCAGCACAGTGTAAGTATCATGGCTTTCTGTGCCTTGCGTGAATTCCCTCAGCACCCACTATGCCAGTGCCCAGTACACACTGACAGTGTCTTAATGCCTACTGATGCAATGCTCTGAGCGCCCTTGCCCTGCAGTCAGCATAAGTGCTGGGGAGTTAATGCTCCCCAGAGCAGCCCTTAGTCAATGAAGTCTTTATCCTCCAGCTCCCTTTTCTCCAGGAGGGGTAACTTAGGCTGTTCTTCACAAACTTTAATGTGCTTATGACTCACGTGAGAGTCTTAATAAATTTCAGATTCTGATTCAGCAGGTCTGGGATGAAGCCTGAGATTCTGCATTTCTAACAAGCTCCCAGGCAGTGCCCATGCTGCTCGTCTGGGGACCACACTTTGATTCCCCTATTAATGCCCTCTGCAGTTTCCTCCCAAATAAACTGTTTGCTTTCAAATTCTTGTTGGAGGGTGTGCTTCAGGGGAAGCACTTTGTTCCATCTCTCTTCTTATATTTTATGTCCCTTGTTCTCAGTTTTCTAAAAGGCTGACCTCTACCTCTAAAAGGCTGACCCAGGGCAAACACTTCATTTCCTCATCTCCAGAATGAGGGGGTTAGACTGTCTAGTTTCCTTCCTACTCCAACATTCTAAACAAGTTCTCTTTATTCTAGTTATTATCATACTTTCCACACTCCTCCCGATCTGCTTTCCTGCTCTTGTGCATGACCTTTTAAAATCAAGCTGGCTTCACATTCTGCTCATCTTCAAAAGATGGCTCTAAACAGAAATGGAAAATGGAAGCCTTTTCTTTAAGCATAATAGCAAAAATCCTTGACAGATAAAGGATACAGCAAATGTTCACACATGCAGATGACATTTTCATTGTGTGGGAGAAAAAGAGACCATTCAGAAAAACGTAAGAATAGTAGTTTCAGGCAGAGGCTGAAAACAAAAATCAGTGAGAAACCAACAAAAGATATGAAACCATAATCAAAGGACATCTAAATAGGAGATAATACACATAGAAAACACAATAGTGAGTGTGTGAACTTGTCTGCTTTTGGATCAAACATCCCTTCACATACATATGCAGATACAAGCTGCCTGCCTCCGATAGTCCCTTTGGAAAGCTACCTTCTTACACCTATGCTTAAAACAGTTTGAAATTCCTCTAGTTTACCAGAAACCAAAGAAATGAACACATATATGATATTACCACTTTAGTCGCCATTTTTTAATGCAAAATAAACCAACAGGACAAAAATCTTACTTTTGGTAACTTCAGGCATTTCCTAAAATATTAATACATGAAATTCATACATGTAACCATCAGTTATGGCTGTGCAACAAATAATCCCCAAATCACAGAACCTAACAACAATAAGTAGTTATGTCTCATTCATGAGTGTGTGTGCCTGCTGGGTAGCTCAGCTTCATGCTGCAAGTCTGTAGGTTGGGTGCCTGGCTCTGCAACAGGTGGATCCAGTATAGCACCCAGATGCTGATATGGAAAGCCGCTCAGGCATATGAACTTCCCATGGCAGAGGTAAGACATACCCAAGAACAGGTACATGTGGTGCTTTGAAGGCTAGGCTTGGAACTGGTACCCCCTTAACTCACTGTGTTCCATTCCAAAGCAAGTCATGTGGCCAAAGCCCAACATTAATAAGTGCCTCCCGTGAAGTTATCAGCGAACAGAATGAATGTGTACTGAATACTGTGATCTGCCAACATGGCATTAACAACTCTAGAGGCATTTTCCAAGAAGGGGTGATACGAGTAATAACACTGTTATTGAAATAAGTATGCAACTGCCTATGAGGACCATCTTGGAGGCATGGGTTTGACTTTGTTTTAAAAAGTCATTTTTATCTGTCCAACTTCGGCTCAGGTCATGATCTCGCAGTTCACGAGTTCCAGCCCCGTGTCAGGCTCCATGCTGACAGTTCAGAGCCTAGAGTCTGCCTCTTTCTGTGCTCATGCTCTGTCTCTCCTTCTCTCAAAAATAAATAAAAACATGAAAATAAACAATTAAAAGTCATTTTTATGCCTTATATAAAAGCCAAACTTAATTCTTGCCTAACAATGCATCCAGTTTGTATGTATGCTTATGTGGGACGGAAACCTCTTTCAAAACATATATTTTTTTAGATTTTTATAGCCCTGTTATTTTTTTTAATATGAAATTTATTGTCAAATTGGTTTCCATACAACACCCAGTGCTCATCCCAACGGGTGCCCTCCTCAATGCCCATCCCCCACCCTCCCCCCTCCCACCGCCCATCAATCCTCAGTTTATCCTCATTTTTAAGAGTCTCTTATGGTTTGGCTCTCTCCCTCAAAACATCTTTAAAAGGAAAAGCAATATATTGAAAAAAAAAGAAAAAAGAAATATGGATCTTTGCAAAAAAAAAAAAAAACCAGAAAAAAAAAAAAGGAAAAGCAAAATTGCCAGAATGTCCCATTCCAACGTCTCTAGGCTGGGGCTTAGCAGGCTGTAAAGGAATGAGAAAGCATCACCAATTTGTTGAAAGCGATTAGGTTTTGTGGTAAGCTACTTTGGACACTCAGGAGCCCCAAGTTTAAGCCACATGCTCCTACTTTCTTGCTGTTCCTATTATGTCTGACATGTTGCTTCATCTCTCCAGGCTTCCATTTCTTCACCTGCAAATGCTCTCCTGGGTGCAGCCACCCCTAACAATACAATAACTATGAATCTATTATATGCTGGAGGTTTTCTGGTGTCTCTATTTCCTGAATGAGAACTGCTTTGTAAAGTCACTGATTTCAGCTCTAGAAAGTGTAATGGCTGCTTTGTGTTAACAGCTGAGAATGAAAATTCTCATTTAATATTCTAGATTTTGTCTCCTGAAAAGAGTCTCTTGGGATTTGCTGGCATCATTAATAGTGAGGCGACAGTTTCTAATCTTAAATTCTCTAGATTAGAACCAAAAGATTGCCTTTCTTTGTTGAGTGACTCTCATGTCCCTGCAAACATCAGCACTTTGTGTTTGCTTGGCAGTGGGGGTAATTTCACAACAAACTGATCAATAACAAAGGGTTTGGGGGAGCTATTTTAACATCCTAAGAACCAGAAGGTGTATTTTGAACTAGGGCTTGAGGAGTGAGGGTCCACTCTACCTGGCAGTCAACAGCCAGGGGGAAGAAAAGGTAGTCAAACACTCTAAAATCAGTTTCTAAAGCAAAATGTCCGCATTCTCTGGACAACAGTTAACAAATCAATCCTTAACCTCGCACCGTCTGTCAAGTTCTTCAGATGGCTGTTATCCTCACTATTTACTTAGCAAACACCTGTATTACCTCAGCCAGGCACACGCTGAGTTACGTACATTACTTCATTTAATTCTCTCTACAGTCCTCTGACCTAAGTACTGCTGTCCTCCCTTTACACTTGAGAAATTCGGGCTGCTTCCAGCTTTGCCAAGCTTGGTGGCCCCGCATTTGGCTTCTGACACCCAAGAGAGATCTCTTTCGCGCTCCTCGCGATATTCCCGGCACCTCGAATCCCACGTGCCAGTGCACCGGACGGGCCCTGGCGGCCCGCGGAGCGCGGGGCTCGGGCCCAGGGCTGCGGCGCCGGTGCCCTGCGGAGCGAGGGTGGTTTCCGCGCTGACCTGCTCGGCCCGACGCCCTCAGCCCAGGGGCTTCGCGGCGGGCCCGGCTATGGAGCGCCCCGAGCCCGCCGAGGTGCGCATGAGCCAGGCCATCCAGCCCGCGCACGCCAACCCGCGCGGCGAGCTGAGCGCGGGGCAGCTTCTCAAGTGGATCGACGCCACCGCCTGCCTGGCTGGTAGGGGGCCGACGCGGAGGGACGCTGGGGGGGGGGGGCGGAAGGGGAGCGCGGAAGGCCGGCGTGGCGGGGGTGGCGACCGGCTTGGATACCGGGATGTGGGGTGGTGGGGGTCGGGACATGAGAGGATCCCGAGGCCAGGGTGCAGGCCGACCCACCCCAGTACGGAAGCAGACGCTTGGCGCCCCAGTCCTCACCATTCCTGAACCCGTGAGGTCCGTGAGGAGAGAGAGGCAAGGAGAGGGTATTTCCAGCTGTGAGTAGTTGGGGACCCTAACGGTTGCGGTAGTCATCCAACACCGGGAATGACCTAGACCAGTGATTCTCAGACCTTTCAGCCTCAGGACTCCTTTACCCCATTAGGTAAGTGAGGACCCCGCACTTTCGTTTATGTGGGTTATTTTGTTGATATTGACCATCACCGAAATCTTTTGTTATTTTTTAAAATATTTATTTTTTGAGAGGGCACAAGCTGGGTTGGGGCAGCAGAGAGAGGTGGGGGGGGGGGGCAGAGGATCCCAAGCGGGCTCTGGGCTGACAGCAGTGAGCCTGATGATGGGCTCAAACTCAGCAACCCTGAGATCATGACCTGAGACGAACTTAGATGCCCTACTGACTGAGCCACCCAGGAGACCCTCAAAATCTTTTAAAATGAATTCATTTTAAAAGAACAAGAATAAACCCATGACATAATTTTATTGAAAAACAACTATTTTCACCAGTAATAAAACTATGCTTAAAGGCATGCTCTTAGTTTACATTTTGCAAATCTCTTTACTATCTAGTTTGATAGATTACTCCTTTCTTATATCTGCTTCTGCATTCAGTTTGTTGCTACCACACCTTATATCGTCTCCTCTCAGGACCTTTGCCCCTGCTTCTCATTTTACCATTATGACCTTCTTTTGCCCTTTCCATGCATTACATCTCAGCTTAAACAGCCTTTCCTCAGAGAAGTCTTTCTTGACCACTTGTTTACATTTGTACTCTTCCAGCAGTTTTAGCAGAATGCCCTTTTTTACTTCCTTCCTACTGCTTAGCACAATCTGTAATTATTTTGTGTGTTGATCTCTTCACCTCTTTATTTTCTGCCTGGCCAATTCGCATGTAAGCTAAAGTTAGTTCTCCAGTGCTTAGGAAGCACTAAACAAAAACCTCTGCTTTCATGGATAGGTAGGTTGGTGATGAATGGGTCCAAACCTTGGAATCTCATTTCTGAAATGAAGTCAGGCTTTGCATAACGCAGGAACAGACCCGGCAAAGGTATATTGTGAAGGAAAACATGTTAAGATTAAAAACTAAAGCTGGAAGGAGCTTAAGATCATGTTTCTTAGGACTCTTATTTTACAAAGGACAAAAGTAAAGTTCAGATGATGACAGAACCCCGCTTTTCTCACTGAGTAGCAACAGAGTTTCTAATCCCCTGTGTGTTAACAGCCCCCAAAATTTAGTCACATATTCATGTCAATCTGTTTGTTTGTTTTCTGTTTGTTGATAGGTCTGTTTGGTTTCTCTCTTAACAGTTTTTATCAGTATTTGAGGTTGATTATAATAACATAAATAATGGAAGAATAAATGTAAAATTAATTCACATCTAAGGGAAACAAGTGTAAAAATCACTGAGGTTGCTAATAAAAATGATGCCTATTGCCAAGGCAACTGAATACATTATGTGAATAATGAAGTGATCATTTTGTGCTTCTGTCCTGTAAAGAATAAACAATTGCTGTGCTGCAATTGTCAGAAAAGTGTCTGCCTTTTTACATCTTTGGAAACTCAGGCCATAGACTGATTCCATTGATAACCAACTGCTTTGGATTAATAGCTCTGTTGCTAATAGTACAACATTAAAGAAACCTTTATGATAAAGTTAGTTTGGAAACATGGAAATACCTGTGTTAAACACTCTATGGTGAGAAGCACCACATAAGCAAGGGGCGTTATTTAGTCAAGGTGCAACAGAATCTGTGCCAGAGAAATGCTCCGCCATAGTGCTGTCCTTTCTTTGATAAGAGTAGTACAAAAACTGGTTTTCCTGGCATTTTCCCAGCCAGAGTTCCTCGTTGACCAGCACTTTTCCACGGGCCCATTACTATGATAAATAATGATCCCAGCCATGGACCTAAGGCTCTTCTGTGACACCCAGACACTGCTAGATTCCAAAAGATCTTCTCAATATTTAAATAAAGATTAAATATGTTCACTATCATTTTGGCATTAAACCTCATTTCTGTCAGTAGTCCCATTTTTCTAGTCGTTCCTTAAGCCTAGAGGAATGAAACCATATCTGAGTCATTCTCCACCCTCTGTATACATTTCTTATTTTGAAATATCACAAACTCACCCTTTTCTGTATTGCATTTCTGAATCTTGTCCAGGGTTCACTCTCTTAGGAATGGCATGCAGTCCATCCAGTAACACAAGTCAAAAATCTAGGAGTCATCCCTTCTTGATACCTCTGTCTACCTTGCTTCCCCCTCCACATACTCAGCCCATGAACTAAGTCCTATCAGTGTTACCTTAAAGAAATCACTCAAACCCAACCACCTTGCTGTGGCTCCACTGCCACCACCTAGGCCAACCTATCATCATCCTTCATAGGAACTTCAGCAGTGGTTTCTAAACTGATCATCTCCATTCATTCTGGTGTCCTCTCCACACTACATCTAAAATATTTTTTGAAGGTGCTAATCTGATCATATCATTGTTGTTTATCTCCCCCCCCTCCCCCCCCCCCCCCCCCCCGTCTTCTTTATCAAGAGTTACAAGCTTTCCTCTTCTGGCATAGTAAGTATCTCCTATTAGAAAAAAAAAAAGGCACATAGATAACTGCTATAAACTCTGGATAAAACAGTAAATAAAACCTACTTATGGGCAACTGACAGGTGAAAAAAAGCAGATTTAAACACTTGGAAGTCAACACTTGGAAGAAGAGAATGGTACTAGCTAACTTTCTCTGTTTTGTTTTAGTTTTTTAATGCCTTTAAGCCTGAAGAAAGACCTTACTCTGCTCCCAGCTAAATTTTTGATGGAAAACCCACAGACTTGCTGATTTGAAGAGCTATAGGATTTGGGGAAAACACAGCTACTTAAATGTGAGGAGGAAGTTTCAAGAGAGGAGAGAACTGAAGAGGCAGAGCTGTATAATCTATCTATATTTTTGGCTCAGATCTCTGGTGAAGCTTGAATCATGCATGCATAGAAGAAACTCCAGCCTTGCTAGATGATGCCAAAAGAATTGGGAAAGGGCTGTTACAACCTCTAGGGAGATAGAGTTTTATAGTGGGAATTTAGTTAAGTACTTACTTGGAAAAACAAAACAAAACAATACTGTTTAGAGAAACATGTAAGAACCCATAATTTCTACAATGTATCACTCACCATGGCTAGGATATAGTCCAAAATTACTTTATATACAAAGAAACAGGAAAATATGATGCATTCTTAAGTGAAAAGATAATGGTGATCAAGCCTCGATGATCCGAGTGTTAGAATTAAGCATCCATTATTCTATAGCAGCTATCATAAGTATGCTTGAGGATGTAATAAAAACTCATCATAAAATAAAAATCATCATAAAGAATGAAAAGATAGTAAGTCTCAAGACAGAAGTAGAAACTAAAAAAAGAACCAAATGAAAATTCCCAAACTGAAAATTACAGTATCTGAAATTTAAAAATTCACTGGATAGGCTTAATTAACAGCTGATTGGAGGAGAGTAAGTGAACATAAAGATGGACAATAAAAATTATTCAGTCTGAAGAAAAGGGAAAAGATGAATTTAAAAAATGAATAAGTGAACAGATATATCAAAACCACATCAAAAATCATAACATACATGTAAAAGAAGCCCCAAAAGAAATGAGAGAAAGTCTGAGGCATAAAACAAACATTTAAAGAAATAGTAGCTGAAATTTTTCATATGTGGTGAAAGACATACATTTACAGATTCGAGATCATAGGACACCAAGCAAGATTAATACAAACACAAAACAAAACAAAACCTCACATCTATCACAGGCAAACTATGATGAAAAGAAAATCTTAAAAGCTGGCAGAGAAAAACACTGTGCTATACATAGGAGAACACTGGTCAGAATTACTTATGACCTCATCAGAAACAATGGAATCCATAAGACAGTGAACCAATATCTTCAATAATAATTAGAAAACTGTCAACCAAGAGCTTCAAGGCCCTGTGCATAGTCCATTCTCAGCCGACCCTTCAGCCTTACCGTACCAGCTCTCCTTCTTGCTTTCTGCATTTTATCCTTAAAGACTTTGATCGGGATCTTTGCAGTTCCTTTTGCTCAGTGTGCTCTCCTTTTCTCTCTTCTTCCTCCTCAACACATCTATTTTTATCCTACTCATCCTTCACATGTCAGCTGAAGCATCCCCTCCACTTGGACATCTGCCCTGACATCCTCCCTAGGTCTAGTTTCTCATGTTATGACTCCCATAAAATTGATGTTTCTTCAGGGCACTTAATTCATTTTGTTATTTATTCCTTTAATTAATCCATGGCTTCCACTAGTCTCCAAGAGAACAGAGATCATGGCTGTTTTACATTTCCATCACCTTACATAGAGGCTAACAACAGCACAGGTATTCAGTCAATATTAGTTAAAGGAATGAATGAATGGAGATGCCACCATTTTAATCAGTCATCATCTCATACCTGGATTACAACCACTTACCTAGTCTGCTACTGTTTCCAGCTTCTCTGTTTCCCCCAGGAAATCAGTAATAGCTTTAGAGTTTCTCCACTTTGATTAGCATACTGTATGAAAGACAATCAAAATCAAGAACCCGAGCAAGCTGGTCCTGTTAAATTAATATCTGACACACTTGTAAAAAAAAACAACTGCATATAATCACACGTAAAAATTGTGATCATATGTTGGTTCCCCATATTTCTATTTTCTATTTTTAATTTCATGACCCTTAAAAGTCTATAGCGTAAACCATGGCTGTTGAGCATCTGAAGCCCATCTTTAGCTAAGCACTTCTCTGAAGAGTGTTCCTTGGTTGGTCTTTTCTGAGAGTTCCTATTGCTTCTGTAGTCAAAATCACTATTTAGAACATTGTATTCAATCTTTCCAAGCCTGGGTTTCCTCGTTTGTAAAATGAAACTAGTAATAGTACCAACCTCATGTAATTGACATGCATAAATACTTAGTTCAGTGCCTGGTCAATAATAAATGCTTAATAAATGGCAACTATTATTATGATAATATTTGTTCATGATCCCTAATGCAATCTAGTATAGTGCTGTATATACATAATAGATACTCGATATATACAATCAAAATATATAAAAATAAAAAAAATTAGTCTTATTGATTATTGCACTTTAGTTATCATTTAAATCATTCAAAACTGGTTATTCATATTGGCATACATGGTAACATTTTATTAACAAGAATAGTTTAATAAACTCAACATCCTGTTCTCTCAGGTAACTGGAATGAATGTCTATTAGGTACTCCTTAGTGAATGTCTTATAGCCTGTATTTGCAAGGATCTGGTAGTTCTCTGGAAATCTTAAGCTCTAAAATGGCATCTACTGTAGCTGGCTCTCTAATTGCCACTGAGCAGACTTATTAAGAGATAACACTGACTTCTCAGTATTGGGAAATCAGTAGGAATTTAACAAATGTTTGATACACTGAATTCAATTGAGCCCATCTTGAGTATTTCTAAAGTCTGGTACTTTTACATTCCCTTCCTCTCATTGAACTTTATAGCTGGGAAGGCAGTCATTCCCTCTCCATCAATCACACACTAACTATGGTTAGTTTTCTGGTAACTCAGTTTGTATTATGTGCATGTTTGGAAGAACAGCTAGTTATTTCCAACTTAAAAACCAGAATGTGCAATTTTCTACAAATTAGATTATAGAGAGGAGTGTTCTAAATAGCTGCTCTCTGGAGTATTTCCCCATGTCTCTTTACCTGGCACTATCAAGTAATATTGTAGTTAAAGTAATCCACACAAAGAATACAACTTTAGTATAATTCGCTGTCTTTCTTTTTCATGTCTCTAAAAGTGTGAAGAATAAAGAGTGAAGTCTCCAAAATTAAAATGAGCTTCAAAGCACTTAAAAAGCCGGTGCAGTCTGTTTGGGTTTTAACTGAATGTTCGCCAAAATCAAATTCTGACAGAAGCACATGTCAACATTTTTCCTAAAGAGATTGTTATGATATTTTTATATAAAGCAAAATCAACAATCAAAAAATATCTCAACAAATTAAATGCAGGCATGGAATATGGATAGCTAGGGTTCTTCCCTAATCTCTTTATACCCTATTTAAATATTCTCCTCTCCAACATAATTACTGCATACAGAATTTGGTAATAATGAACAATAAATATTGACTAAATACCTAATAGATGCTGAATATTTCTCTGCTACTCAAGAGAAGTTGCTCTCCAATTTGGGGTCTGATGTCAGTGTCTCCTATACTATTCAGTACTTATACTTGTTAAGTGGTCTAAATATAATCAGCTTCTGGTTATGTGGGATAATGGATACAGCTTTGATGAATTGTTTTTAAAACAAAAGAAGGGTCATATCTAACAAAATATTTAAAGTTGGTACTAACTTAATAAAATTGCTATTTAAATAGCTAGATATACTAGGTATTAGTTTTGAATTTCAAATCAAAGACAGTACAATAATTTCCATTCAGTAGAAGTACAACTTACAGAGCAAAAGAACTGTCATTGATCCAGGTCATCTCTAAGTGTGGGCATAGTGGTACTTCACTGAACCAGAGGATGAGTTACTAGAATACATCCATTTAACTTTTATTCTTTTCCCTTATGCTGAAATATTTAAACATAACTATTAATTAACACATTTTTGCCTGTTTTTGAAGCTGAAAAGCATGCTGGGATTTCCTGTGTTACAGCCTCAGTGGATGACATACAATTTGAGGAGACAGCTAGGTAAGTGGTATTGCTCTATCACACCTTTCTCCTGGGCTTTTTGGCTCATTTGAAACATATATTTGCATTACTTATGCTTGTTTATTTGGAGTCAATGATCCAATTTGTTAATTAAATATTTGACCTAATGTAAATCAATAAAATAGTAATTGCAGGACCTACTTTTAGTAAACACTTTGAAGCAGAAATTCATAGTCCTGATTTTATTGAGAAATAGCTCTCCAAATAGATGCATTCTGGTATGAGCCAGAGCTGGATTTCTAAAAGCTGATTCTTTTTTTTTTTTTAAGTTTTTTTTCAACGTTTATTTATTTTTGGGGGGACAGAGAGAGACAGAGCATGAACGGGGGAGGGGCAGAGAGAGAGGGAGACACAGAATCGGAAACAGGCCAAGGCTCTGAGCGATCAGCCCAGAGCCTGACGCGGGGCTCGAACTCAGGGACCGCGAGATCGTGACCTGGCTGAAGTCGGACGCTTAACCGACTGCCCCACCCAGGTGCCCCTAAAAGCTGATTCTTTTTTTTTTTTTTCAGTTGTTTTTTAATTTTATTTTTCATTTTTTAAAATACATCCAAATCAGTTAGCATATAGTGGAACAATGATTTCAGGAGTAGATTCCTTTTTTTTTTTCTTTTTATATATATATATATATATATATATATATATATATATATATATATATATATGAAATTTATTGACAAATTGGTTTCCATACAACACCCAGTGCTCATCCCTAAAGGTGCCCTCCTCAATACCCATCACCCACCCTCTCCTCCCTCCCTCCCCCCATCAACCCTCAGTTTGTTCTCAGTTTTTAAGAGTCTCTTATGCTTTGGCTCTCTCCCACTCTAACCTCTTTTTTTTTTTTTTTTTCCTTCCCCTCCCCCATGGGTTCCTGTTAAGTTTCTCAGGATCCACATAAGAGTGAAACCATATGGTATCTGTCTTTCTCTGTATGGCTTATTTCACTTAGCATCACACTCTCCAGTTCCATCCACGTTGCTACAAAAGGCCATATTTCATTTTTTCTCATTGCCACGTAATATTCCATTGTGTATATAAACCACAATTTCTTTATCCATTCATCAGTTGATGGACATTTAGGCTCTTTCCATAATTTGGCTATTGTTGAGAGTGCTGCTATGAACATTGGGGTACAAGTGGCCCTATGCATCAGTACTCCTGTATCCCTTGGATAAATTCCTAGCAGTGCTATTGCTGGGTCATAGGGTAGGTCTATTTTTAATTTTCTGAGGAACCTCCACACTGCTTTCCAGAGCGGCTGCACCAATTTGCATTCCCACCACCAGTGCAAGAGGGTTCCCGTTTCTCCACATCCTCTCCAGCATCTATAGTCTCCTGATGTGTTCATTTTGGCCACTCTGACTGGCGTGAGGTGATACCTAAGTGTGGTTTTGATTTGTATTTCCCTGATAAGGAGCGACGCTGAAGATCTTTTCATGTGCCTGTTGGCCATCCGGATGTCTTCTTTAGAGAAGTGTCTATTCATGTTTTCTGCCCATTTCTTCACTGGGTTATTTGTTTTTCGGGTGTGGAGTTTGGTGAGCTCTTTATAGATTTTGGATACTAGCCCTTTGTCCGATATGTCATTTGCGAATATCTTTTCCCATTCCGTTGGTTGCCTTTTAGTTTTGTTGGTTGTTTCCTTTGCTGTGCAGAAGTAAAAGCTGATTCTTAATGGCTCCTTCCTCTACAAGAAGAATAATTAATGATAATAAGAGTATCTATGATGGTGAATTTCATCATTAAGTTGTTGAGTGAACGTTAATTCATGTGAATACAAATGTTAAATTATGAAAAACATTTAGTGTGTGAGAGCGTTTATGTGCTTTGCCATCTCCTATTGTAGAAAATTTCAAGATTAACAAATGTTTCAAACATATACAAAAATAGAAGAGTACAGTATATCCCCAAGGACCATCACCTAACTACAATAATAATAAGCTCATGGAAACTCTTGTTTTATCACTACTTCTCCATACTTCCCCACACACCTAGATTATTGTGAAAGGAAATCCCAGGCATCATTTATGAATATTTCATTATATATTTCTATATGATAAGGACTCTTTTAGAAAACATAATAATATAATAACAATACCATTAACAGAAATCATTCCCAATGACCCCAAAAGATATTTTTTAAAAAATTAAACAATTGGTTTCTTGAATCAGGATTGAATATGGTTGATAGGGCTTTTAACATAAAATTTCTCTTCTTTCCTTTCTCCTAGTTTTTTTTTTTTTTTAAAGAAACCTGGTCATTTGTTCTGTAGAGTTTACATTTTGTATTTGCTCATTGTATCCCTGTTTAACCTGTTCACCTACCCTTTGTATTTCTTATACAATGATAGTTACATCTAAAAATTGGTCAGATGAAGGTTTGATATTTTGGTAAAATTAGTTCTTGTCAAGAGCGCGTAATGTCTAATGACCATTACTTAGAACCATTATTTCATTACATATTGGCAGAATGGTAATGTGCTAATACTATCATTTGTTCTTCATTTATTTTCTGAAGTATTTGTGTAGAGAGACTCGTTATCTCATTAATTACTTGGTTACCCTTAAGTAAAGTTTGTCTAGGAAAGACAAGCTTAATTCTTTCTCTTTATTTAGTGTCATCGTAAGCCCATGGATTTTAACATATTTGATGCATTTCAATTCTGACAAGATGGGCTCATCTTTTACATTTCCTTACAAAAACTTAGTCATACATTTCTTCAAAAGAAATTGTAAGTAGAGATCACAATTTGGGCAGAAAATGTGCTCATTTATATAGGGTTGGTCATTGTTTCTAGATTTTTTTCCAGTGGACAGAATTAAGAATTATTTGTTTTTTAAAGAGTTTATACTAGGGGTGTCTGGGCGGCTCAGTTGGTTGAGTGTCTGACTCTGGATTTCGGTTCAGGTCATGATCTTCTCGTTTGTGGGGTCGAGCCCCACATGAGGCTCTATGCTGACAGCAGGGAGCCTGCTTGGGATTCTTTCTCTCTCCCTCTCCCCATCTGTCCCTCTCGTGCTGTCTCTCTCTGTGTCTCAAAATAAATAAATGTAAACATTTAAAAAATAAATAGTTTATACTAATAACTGTAATAAATTAGCGTTATATGTTTTTTTTAAGGAGGATTATATGTTTTTATGTTTGTATCTCTGGTTTTGTTTTTGTTTTTCCCTGAATATCTTGATCCTTGAAGACATGAACATAACTTAAAAGGAAAAGGAAGAGAGAAAGTCATCTGTTTCCGGTCTTGGATGGTTCTCAAGGACCATGGGGGTAGTTGGCATTGTTTTCAAGCCCTAATTAGTCTTGTCCAATGAGATACTCAGTTTATCTCCCCAACCTTACTGTTTACATTTACCTGTTTGGCATTTATTTATTTAGATACAAGCAAAATTAAGTTAAATGAAACCACATGCATTAAAAAATCACTTCTTCAAAGCTGATACAGAAGAAATTTTTGGTAGAAATTAGAATCATAGACATGGAGAGACCTTTATAGGTCAGCCCAGCTTTCTCTTTGTAACAACAAGAAACTGAGGCCTAATTCCCCAAGCAAGCCAGGAGACAGAGGGTGCTTAGAGTCTGGATTTCTTATGCTTAATCCAGTGCTTTTCCCAACCCACTGCTTCTGCTTTTGTGATCAGCAACTTTTACTGAACACTTCTCAATGGTTGTTCTCACAGGCAGCTGCAGTGTCACTGAAAGAGCTCTAGACATTCTAGAGTCTTGTAGATGCAGATAGAGACCCACTGACTAAGCTCACATACTAGCTGTGTGATTTTCCTTGAAGTAGAAAAAATTGATAGGTGTTTGTATATCAGCAAAATTACAAATTACTATAAACCCAAACTTACTTAAGACTAGATGAAGTGCCATTATTAATTTAGGAGTTCCAAAAGTGTATTGTAATAAAGTATCTATCACGTACTTTCCACACTTAAATTCTGTAACTTACACTTAACTAGCAATCTCATCACTGAAATATGGGTTAGTTTTTTTATGCCATTTTGTGTTGGTGTTATCAAAAAGGATTTGTGGCCACTAACATCATGGAAAGGGGCCTTCTTCTATTTTTTACATGGGACCTGAATCATAAAAAGAGAAAATTGAAAGCTACCTACAGAAAACCATATATTGATGGATTGGGAGAAGATGGTGGCGTACAAGGACACTGGGCTCACCACGTCCTGCTGATCACTTAGATTCCACCCACATCTGCCTAAATAACCCAGAAAACCGCCAGAAGACTAGGCAAAAGGACTCTCTGGAGCCAAGCGTAGATAAGAGGCCCACAGAAGAGGGTAAGAAGGGCGGCAAGGAGATGCGCGCTACACGGACTGGTGGGATGGAGCCGGGGCAGTGGAGGGCAGCCTGCCCGGCAAGGCAGAGTCCCCGAGTCTGACTTGCAAAAGCTGAGGGGCCGGACTGCGTGAGTTCTGACAGCCAGCGGGACTTAACATCTGAAATGTTAAAAGTCAACAGCTCTGCTTGGAGAGTGGGAGGGCGAGAGGACACTGGGAGGGAGAGGTGTTGAGCCCTGGAAGACAGAGCTCAGCTTGGTGGGGAACAAAGGTGCTGGCCAGTGCCATCTCCCTCGCCCATCCCCCAGCCAAACCAGTTCCCCTCATGGAACTTGTTTGCACTGCGCAAACACCCAGCGCTGTGCTTCTGTGGATCCATCCCTCCGACAGATCTGCCTACCTCCCAGTGCCACAGGGCCCCTCCTGAAGTGGACCACCAAAGGCAAAGCGAGCTGAGTCTGCCCCTCCCACCCCTGTGCACCTTGAAGATCCACCCTGGCTAATACTCCAGATCCCATCAAAGCAGCACCATAAGCCTGGCAGTGTGCAAGTAGCCCAGACAGATGCAGGGCTGGTTCAACATTTGCAAATCAATCAATGTGATACATTAATAAAAGAAAAGAACCATATGATCCTGTCAATCGATGCAGAAAAAGCATTTGACAAAATTCAGCATCCTTTCTTAATAATAACCCTCGAGAAAGTCGGGATAGAAGGAACATACTTAAACATCATAAAAGCCATTTATGAAAAGCCCACAGCTAATATCATCCTCAATGGGGAAAAACTGAGAGCTTTCCCCCTGAGATCAGGAACATGACAGGGATGTCCACTCTCACCGCTGTTGTTTAACATAGTGTTGGAAGTGCTAGCATCAGCAATCAGACAACAAAAGGAAATCAAAGGCATCAAAATTGGCAATGATGATGTCAAGCGTTCACTTTTTGCAGATGTCATGATATTATGCATGGAGAACCCGGTAGACTCCACCAAAAGTCTGCTAGAACTGATAAATGACTTCAGCAAAGTCGCAGGATACAAAATCAATGTACAGAAATCAGTTGCATTCTTATACACTAATAATGAAGCAACAGAAAGACAAATAAAGAAACTGATCCCATTCACAATTGCACCAAGGAGCATAAAATACCTAGGAATAAATCTAGCCAAAGGTGTAAAAGATCCGTATGCTGAAGACTATAGAAAGCTTATGAAGGAAATTGAAGAAGATGTAAAGAAATGGAAAAACATTCCGTGCTCGTGTGTCGGAAAAATAAATATTGTCAAAATGTCAATACTACCCAAAGCTATCTACACATTCAATGCAATCCCAATCAAAATTGCACCAGCATTCTTCTCGAAGCTACAACAAGAAATCCTAAAATTTGTATGGAACCACAAAAGACCCTGATAGCCAAAGTAATTTTGAAGAAGACCAAAGCAGGAGGCATCACAATCCCAGACTTTAGCCTCTACTACAAAGCTGTCATCATCAAGACAGCATGGTATTGGCACAAAAACAGACACATAGACCAATGGATAGAATAGAAACCCCAGAACTAGACCCACAAAAGTGTGGCCAACTTATGTTTGACAAAGCAGGAAAGACTATCCAATGGAAAAAAGACAGTCTCTTTAACAAATGGTGCTGGGAGAACTGGACAGCAACATGCAGAAGGATGAAACTAGACCACTTTCTTATACCATTCACAAAAATAAACTCCAAATGGATAAAGGACCTGAATGTGAGACAGGAAACCATCAAAACCCTAGAGGAGAAAGCAGGAAAAGACCTCTCTGACCTCAGCTGCAGCAATTTCTTACTTGACACATCTCCAAAGGCAAGGGAATTAAAAACAAAAATGAACTATCGGGACCTCATGAAGATAAAAAGCTTCTGCACTGCCAAGGAAACAATCAACAAAACTAAAAGGCAACCAATGGAATGGGAAAAGATATTTGCAAATGACATATCGGACAAAGGGCTAGTATCCAAAATGTATGAAGAGCTCACCAAACTCCACACCCGAAAAACAAATAATCCAGTGAAAAAATGGGCAGAAAACATGAATAGACACTTCTCTAAAGAAGACATCTAGATGGCCAACAGGCACATGAAAACATGCTCAACGTCGCTCTTCATCAGGGAAACACAAATCAAAACCACACTCAGATACCATCTCATGCCAGTCAGAGTGGCCAAAATGAACAAATCGGGAGACTCTAGATGCTGAAGAGGATATGGAGAAATGGGAACCCTCTTGCACTGGTGGTGGGAATGCAAATTGGTGCAGCCACTCTGGAAAACAGTGTGGAGGTTCCTCAAAAAATTAAAAATAGACCTACCCTATGACCCAGCAATAGCACTGCTAAGAATTTGCCCAAGGGATACAGGAATGCTGATGCATAGGGGCACTTGTACCCCAATGTTTACAGCAGCACTCTCAACAATAGCCAAATTATGGAAAGAACCTAAATGTCCATCAACTGATCAATGGATAAAGAAATTGTGGTTTATATACACAATGGAATACTACTTGGCAATGAGAAAGAATGAAATCTGGCCATTTGTAGCAACGTGGATGGAACTGGAGAGTGTTATGCTAAGTGAAATAAGTCATAGAGAGAAAGACAGAAAACATATGTTTTCACTCTTAGGTGGATCCTGAGAAACTTAACAGAAGACCATGGGGGAGTGGAAGGAAAAAAAAAAGAGAGAGGAAGGGAGCCAAAACATAAGAGACTCTTAAAAACTGAGAACAAACTGAGGGTTGATGGGGGTGGAAGGGAGGGGAGGGTGGGTGGTGGGTTTTGAGGAGGGCACCTGTTGGAATGAGTACTGGGTGTTGTATGGAAACCAAGTTGACAATAAATTTCATATTTAAAAAAAGTTAAACAAAACCATGTATTTGTTCATAAACCATATCAGATATTAATTAAGTAATTAAATTAATTTAAGTTAAATTCTTCAGTATTTATTGCCTATACAAAAAATACTGCAATGGACTCAGTAAGATACATAAATATTTGATTATGGCACAATTTTGAAGTGGAGTGGTCACTCAGTCTGGTGAGAGTCAGACAAACACATAATCATCAGAATAGAAAGCATGCTAGGATGCAGCCCTTGGGTGAGATACAAACTCTGTTCTGTGGGGTAGTTTAAAAGGTGCACATTTTGATTAGAAAATCAATGAGAGTTTTACCCTAGAGGAGCATTTGATGTGTGCCTTAACTGAGGCATAGACTTTTTTCTGGTGAATAGGAAAAGGACTTCACACAATGAGGCACTTGTAAGAACCTAAGCACCAAGATGGGAAGGAGCAGAGAGTGTTCAGGAAGAGCCTGGTCTGCAGAGAGGTGATGCCCAGCAGTGGACTGGAGCTACATAACAGAAGACCTTGAATGCCATGCTATGAAATTGGTTTTATTTAGTTGAGATTTCAGTTATTCCATTCATTTGACATTCAATATCGGGAGATTGGTGTGGAGAATCAGGTTCTTGGAATTCTCCTACTTTTAAAGGCAGGACAGGTTCACAAAACAAGAAAAATGGCTTCTGCTCTGCCCACCCCCCCCCCCCACCCCAACTCCAAGTCTGAGAGACAGAGAAGCGTAACATTTTAGTAGTTGATGAGTACAAAGTATCATAGTAGCTTTGGAGAGGGACTCTAACTCTGCCTGGCACTATTACTGCAAATCTCTTCTAGGAACTTTACCAAACAGAGCTAGGAACTTTAAAAGGAACAAATATAAGAAAAAAGAAAAATGGTTTGGTTGCATATGCTGGATGTGAAGATTAAGTTAAATTGGGAATGTGTGTGGAGGTTGTTAACACTAAGTCTAGTAGAGCCTCCATAACTATTAGTTGAATCTGTTGAGAGAATTTGGAAATATGGCTCTGAGTTTCAAGAATGATGTCCAGGCTAAAGATGGAGATTAGAGAATCATTTTAATAGAGATGACGGAATCATGGACAAGAACAAGGTCTTCTAAGAAGAGGGTGTAGTGAGAAGAGAATAGGATAAAGGACAGAAATTTAGGAGATGTTGACCCTGAAGGGATGGATTAAGAAAGAGAAACCAGTGAAGGAAGCTGAGATAGAGAAGAGAACACTGGTCTGGAATCCAAGGGAAGAGAAATCCTCCTGAAGAAAGACATTAAAGAGGTGAGATGTTGGATTTAGCTTTTAGGAAATGACAGGCCGGAAGTGAGATGTGGAGGCAATAGCCAGGTTCAAGTGGCTGAGAAGTAAATGGGAAACGAAGGCCTCAAACCTCTGCACCTGGCAAAATCCTCATCTTTGAACACCCATCTCAAACGTCACCTCTTCTGTGACTCCTTTCCCAGCTTTCTGAATTAGCTTCTTCTTATGGTTATCTTTGTAATACTCAATCTTTTCTTTTGAAAAATTTCATGGCACTGCACTTCATCTGTTTACATCCTGGTGACCTAAGTGAAGACTGGTCTCCTTGAAGTCAGGAGCCTCATCTTGTTCATCACGGTATCCTGAAGTCTTAGCTTAATGCCAGGACTAGTTGTAAACATTTCTTAAACATTTCAGTAAACATTTCTTTTTCTTTCCCTGATTTGTGTAAGCTTTATTTTTTTTCCAGAGGATTGACTCTAATTTTATTATTGTATTTTATTTTAAATCTGTGAGTTAGAAAAAGAAATGAGTATTTTAGGAAGTTTGAATATGGAGAAGAAGAGAAAAAATTTGAGATAGAATCGGCTTGAGAGAAACGTTTTTAGAAAGAAGTAGCCTTGGACATTTTCATAGACTAGTAAGGAGAGTCAGGGAAGGGGCAGAGGATGAGGGTACGAAAGAGAAAAGAGCTGACTAAGCTGGCCATGGTGGCTGAGAAGAGGTAACAAGGGCACAGGTACAGAAAGAGGTTCTGAAAGAGATCTAACGTTCTTCCTCTGAAACAGAAAAGTAAGGAGGATATAGTTCAAGTTTGAAAGTCATTGAGAAAAATTGAAGAGGATTGCATTAGGAAGACCCTTACCTTCTGCTAAGGTTAAAGGATCAGTGGTAACTGAGGGGACTGAACACAGAAGATTTGGAACAACTTTGGACTATATGACCAGAATCCCCATAATCATGAAGAGTGAATGGAGGGTCCATGTAAACCTGGTGAAGTTGATCAGTTTGCATGTTTCTCCATGTGTTTGTTAACAGACATTTAAAAAAGAAATGTCATTTGTTTGGTTTGCTTGTCTATTTTAACTTCTCTTAAGGAAGCAGCTGTGAGACACTCAAAGTATCCTTTGCAGATTGTGGAAGTCCTTTTGCACACCAACTTTGCAAAGGCCTCTTTCTGTTTGAATAGAAGTAGGCAACCAACATATGTGTGGTTTACAATGACTGGCATCTGTTTGTAGAACTGTCTTTTTATGTTATCATTAACCTGAAGTTTCATGCATAATCATTATCAGCGTGATAAGGAGTGATTGCACATGCATTTAAGTGAATCTTTAGGTCTGAAATGAGAGGTACTAGGATTACTAAGGTCCCTCCCTCTTTTTTTAACTAGAGTTGGACAAGTGATAACCATCAAAGCGAAAGTTACCAGAGCATTCAGCACAAGCATGGAGGTAAGAGACCTCTTTTCTTACTTCTGCCTATTGGTGCTCTCTTTTCATTGTGTACAGAGGGCAGAGCAGGAGGCCTGGCATAATTTGGAGTTCATGAGGTTCTGAATTTCAGAAGGTGCTTGAACCTGGAGTCAGTGTCACAGGTAAATAATAAGGACCTTGAGTTTCCTAGTCGACTGTGCTACTAAAATTAAATGTGATGCGACACACTATTTTTATATAGAAGGATACATAGGAAGTAAACATATAAGGGAGAAGGGTACTCTCTTGGTTCTTTACAAGCCATGGGTCTTATTTCTTAATTATACTGACTCTGCTTTTTCTCCATCTCTGCACCCTCTAGTGGAAACTAGCCCCATAATTAACTAGTTTTTGAAAGGTAGAATAACTGAAGTGAGAAAGGAAGTTTAGATTTTTCTTCTTCATCCACTCGGTTTTATTTTCTTTACCATAGTTGTGAATGCAGCATTCTCAGGGGCTTTTGAATTTTCTGTTCTGATTGAACCAGTAGCAAAGGGTTTACTGGATCCCGTTTTGCAACTTCTAGGTTGGTTTGTAGCAGTCCCTTTGATCTTTGGGCACAAAAGACATATAGGGACTTATATTTGTTTGTTAGGGCATAGCAGAATACCACAGACCAGATCGCTTAAACAACAGATATTTATTGTCTCACATCTCTAGAGGATAGACGTGCTAAATCAAGGAGTCTGTAGGGTTGATTCTTTCTGGGGGCTGTGTGAGAGAGTGTGTCTCAGTGCTTTCTTCTGGTGATTTGCCTTGGCTTCTGCCACATCATCCTGATCTCTGCCTTCATGTTCACATAGTGTTCTGAGGGTCTGTGTCCAAGTCCCTCCTTTTTAGAAGGACATCAGTCACATTGGACTAGGAGCCCACCCTACTCTGGTATGACCCCACCTTAAGCAGTTACATCTGAACCACCCTATTTCCAAAATAAGGTCACATTATAAGGTACTGGATTCAACCCATATTCCTGTTCAACAGAACTATTTGACAGTAACCATACCTAATGGTGATGGTTTTACCCTGAGTTAGTCACTTTCCCCCAGTATCCATATGAACAGAATACAAAACACTTGAAATCAGAAAGGAAATCTTTGTGTTAAAAGTCAGCTCTGTCAGCAACGATCGTGATGTTACTTTCTCAGCCTCTCTACTACAGGCTAGCACTCTACCTTATATTCAGCCCAAACATGGATAACAACTCCTTTTCTTTTATCCTTTCCCTCCTATTCTATGAGAAAAGGTAGAATTTCCAAAGGAAATTTGATTAAAAGCTAAGAAAAGAAAAACCGGTGAGTTTAAAGCACATATTTCTTTTTTAAATGTTTATTTTTTTGAGAGAAAGAAAGAGAGCATGCACGCATGCTCGAGAGGTGGGTGAGGACCAGAGAGAGTGGGGCGGGGGGTGGGAGGGTGCGGAGAAACCTAAGCAGGCTCCATGCTGCATGCTGTCAGCACAGAGCCCAACAAGGGCCTCTGTGTCATGAACCGTGAGATCATGACTTGAGCCAACATGAAGAGTCGGACGCTTAGCTGACTAAGCCACCCAGGCACCCCTAAAAGCACAGATTTCTGATCCCAAGGAAAGTAAATCCTAGCCTTGACTAGGGCTAATTTAGTCCCTCTTCCAAGTTGAAGTCTTCTGTGGTCTCTGCATATGTTGTGTATTCAATAAGGTCTGGCTGGTGGGAACACCAGACTCTCAGGTCTGCATAAGTTCTCGGGACTGCTCATGTTACACTCCCCAGGAATCATTTTTGCCTCAAAAGGTGCTCATGTCTGGCCTTGTAAACGTCCACCTTGTAAACGTCAGACTGGTGTCATCCCAAACACTTAACAGGACTGTGTGCAGATTTTTGGAATTCTTTCCTTTTGTAGTTACATTTTTTTCTGGGAATGCCCACAAATCCCAGGAACGTTGGTCTTCTTGATTTCTGCCTCCTCATTTCAGGAAGGTTCAGTTTCCCCTCCTTGGCCATAGTCTGGGACTTACCTTCTGGCTGAGAGCCCAGAAATTCAAGTGTTCCTCTTATCTGTTTCCCTCTTCTTAGTGGTGGCATTTCTACATTGTCTGCTATCCTAGTGTGAAAATAGTTGGTTCAGTTTTCTAGTTGTTTTTGCAGGGTGTAATTCCAATCTGACCTACTTTTTCATGACACAAAGTGCAAGTCCCCCTTACGTATGTTTTTGAGACATTGGGCCCTCATACATAACTAAGTTAACTGTTCTAACAGAAGACAGTGTTTGGAACTCGTTTAAACTCTCCAGAATTGTGGGCTTGAGAATGGATGGTTTAAATTTGGTTAACCACTGTCGAGTTAACTTGAGTGTTACTGTGAAAATACTCACTTGCATTCGTAAGGTAAGTGATGTAAAATGAATTATGGATTATTGATTATTTTTGCACATGAGGTAGTTGGTGAAGATGTAGAAACAGATGTTCTCTATAGTCAATAATACAGTGCTAAACTAAGAGGCCTGAGGTTGCCCATGAGTCCAAGAAGATAGTGTTACGTATCAGGGATATGTGGGGCAAGTGTTTATTAGCCAAAATCTAACAATAGATTCCTGAGTTTACCAATACTTGTACAAAGTGAAATCCTCAGGACCTAAGCTTCAAATCTTTTCCCATAAGGAAATCTGTTCCCTTGTAGTGTCACCAAAAAGTGCCTCAGCCACCTTCTTGCTCTTCCTGAAAAAACAAAATTTCTGAAAAAGGCAATAAAGCTACTGATAACATGATGCAGTTTGTCCATGTTAACTCAGTTATAAAAGCCAGAGACTGAAGATTAAAAAAAGTTATGGTGTATCTCCTTAATGGTTTACAAGGCATTAATTAGTATCTTGTTTTCAAAAGCACATATAGTAATAATGGGATTAGAAAATACTTGTCAGATAATGCCAGTTTTTAAAATTATAACATGAAACTGTAAATACAGTGTGATAATTTTATGTAAATACATACACATACATAAAATGGGAATAAAATTCACCTAAACATTAGTGATTATTAATATGGGTAATGGGATTACTAATAATATTTACTCTGGGTAATCAGATTCCATTTTTATCATTTATGTATTTTTATGTTTACCAAATTTTCCATGTCAAATATCTATTTTTCTAATAAGAAAAAAGTTTTTTTTAAGTTTATTTATTTTGAGAGAGAGAGACAAAGCATAAGCAGGGGACAGGCAGAGAAAGAAGGAGAGAAAGACTCACAAGCAGGCTCCGTGCTGTCAGCACATGAACCGTGAGATCATGACCTGAGCCAAAATCAAAAGTTGGACACTCAACCAACTGAGCCACCCAGGTGCCCCAGAAAAAAAGTTATATTTTAATTTTATGGAACATCACTGAAAGAACAGTATTGCTTAAAAATAAATTAAAATGCTGAGTTAATTCAAAAACAAAAGAACATTGAAATGCATAACTGAATTTTGATTGCTGTGATCTCATCTGTTTTCTGGATGGCTGAACGTTTACTTATTTATTTTTCTTTTCATTTTAGATCAGCATCAAGGTGATAGTACAGGACATGCTCACTGGTATTGAGAAACTTGTTAGTGTGGCTTTCTCTACATTTGTAGCCAAACCAGTTGGAAAAGAAAAGGTAAATTTTGTGTGAAGAAGTATCTATGATGTAATTCAGGGACATAGTAATGATTGCATCAGAATTATTATGGAGAAAAAGACATTTCTTGTTACTGTGCAGTATGCTTTCCCAAGATTTTTTATCCATCAATATTTTTGTAAAATTTGTCCTTCTGTGGTAATACAGTGTTAAGCACCTTAGAGGAAGGGAGATGTAGTCAGTTTGTTAAAGAGGAAAAAAACACTGTGTTTTAAATGATCCAAAGTGCCTATCAGTTTCTCAAAAATAGTGTTTACTGGGTTAGTTCTTTTCTTTTATGGTTATATAACTCAAAATTGAGTTAAAATAATTTTTTTTAAAAAAAGCAAGAGCAGTTTAGTCAGCACTTGCATATTATAGTCCAATCATTTGTTTATACCTGAAGGAAGAACGTCAAAGAGGCTGAACTATTAAAGTTTAGAAATAAGCTTCAGGGCATATGGAGTAAAAACAACCTTAAAATATATGCATTATTCTGATATGTGTATGTGTGCCCAGCAGGCCTGCCTGGCTATGGGCCCAGAGCAGCTTGTCTATAGTCTGCTGGGGGTTTACTCATTGTTTCTTGGCTTTCATTTTTAGGATCAGGGGGAGGGTCCCCATTTAGTCTAAAGGTAATAATCCAATTTAGAATTAAATCTCTCACTGCAAGGATCACTTCAAACATGGGCATAGTAGCTTCTCCTAGTTCCATATTGAAGCAACAAGGGGTACTTCTTACTCTGCAAAAGTGTTCTTCAGCCTGCATCCAACTTTAGAGCCGGGACAAAGCCATATTTTCTCTGTACCCAACAGAGATGACAGTAGGGCAGTACTCACCAGCAACTCCTTACTTGGGCCAACAGGCAAAGATATAGATGGATCTGACTCAGTCCATCCTGATGCCTGGGCGGCAGGTGTCCCTGAAGAATTTTGTGCACCACGGCACTTCTCCCAGTCTCTGTCCAATATTAGACATTCAACAAGACATATTCATATTGCCCAAGGGCATTCTATTTGAAACTGAAGTTCATATCAGCTAATACTGAAAATGCAGCTTTCTGGGCTATGTCTCAGACCTACTGAATTAGAATCACTAGTATAGGAACTTGGAATCTGTACTTTGACAAAGCATCCCAGGATCCTATGTTCACTAAAATCTAAGACATTGAGATAGGTCTTGCAAACCATTGTTTTTTTCCCCAGAGTCCCCCCAAATCTCCAAACCCTGAGAATGAGAGACTATGGGGGTGATTGCAGATTTTCCATATCTGAGAAAAAGTGACAGAAAGGAGTCCACATCACCATCCCATCCTGCTCCTTCCATGGAGAAGAACACAAGGACTATCGTTTTTCCTCTCAAGCTTGAGGCTTCTCATTTTGGCTTCAGGGACTCATGAAATAAGAATACTATAGTAACACTTCAGTTAAACCTGTCCTGAGCCTGACGAAACTTTTTCTGAGAGCATTTCTGGGAAGTCAGATGCCTTATGGTCCTGCCATTATAGGTTGGCTCAGATAACCTTTATTGTAAAACAGCTTTCCCAAACGAATTATTTTCCAGTTAGTAATGTTCTTGTTCAGGGGCACATCACAAAGAGAGCCACAAAAAGTCAGTGGTTTGGTATGAACCAACAGGCCTACCTGCATCTGTATCCAAAGTGAGTTTGTTCCAGGATAAGACGGGCAATGGTTAACTAGGCTTATTAGTTAGTTCATCAGTTTCATAGGCCGGATCATTGAAGGACTCACAGAACACCACAGGGTATGCTTGGGCAAGGCCTTACTAAACTAGAAGAGGTTGTTTGTAGGAGAAAGAAAGCACCGGCGAACAGCAGAGAAGTTTAAGACTTCAGGCATAGCTCTTGGGGTTCTTTTCCTTTATTATTATTATTATTATTATTATTATTATTATTATTATTATTAATTTGTTTTTCATCATGATAGGTGTACTCTTTAATCCCTATCCCTTATTTCACCCATCCACCCACCCAGCTCCCTTGGGTGGAATTCTCTGTAATTAAGTCTGTTTCTTGGTTTGTCTTTCTCTCTCTCTTTCTCCTTTGCTCATGTGTTTTGTTTCTTAAATTCCACATATGAGTGAGATCATATGGCATCTGTCTTTCTCTGACTGACTTATTTTGCTTAGCATAATACACTCTATATCCATCCACATAGTTGTAGGTGGGAAGATTTCATTCTTTTTGATGGCTGAATAATAGTCTATTGTATATGTATATACCACATCTTCTTCATCCATTCATCTATCAGTGAACACTTAGAATGCTTCCATAGTTTGGTTATTGTAAATAATGCTGATATAAAAATAGGGATGCATGTATCCCTCTGAATTAGTGTTTCTGTATTTTGGTAATAAATACCCAGTAATGCTATTACTGGATCCTAGGGTAGTTTTATTTTTAATTTTTTGAGGAACCCCCTCTACTATTTTCCACAGTGGCTGCACCAGTGTGCATTCCTACCAGCAGTGCACAAGGTTCCCTTTTTCTCCACATCCTCTCCTAACACCTATTGTTTTTTGTGTTGTTGATTTTAGCCATTCTGACAGGTGTGAAGTGATATCTCATTGTAGTTTTGATTTGCATTTCCCTAATGATGAGTGATGTTGACTATCTTTTCATTTGTCTGTTGGCCATCTGTATATCTTCTTTGGATAAATGTCTGTTTATGTCTTCTGTCCCTTTTTTATTGGATTATTTGTTTTGGGGTGCTGAATTGTATCAGTTCTTTATATATTTTGGATATGAATCCTTTATCAGTTATCTAATTTGCAAATATCTTCTCCCATTCAGTAGGTAGCCTTTTAGTTTTGTTGTTTTCTTTATTGTGTGGAAACTTTTTATTTTGATACAGTCCCAATCGCTTATTTTTGTTTTTATTTCCCTTGCCTCAGGAGACATATCTAGAAAAATGTTGCTATAGCCAATGTCAAAGAAATTACTGCCTGTGCTCTCTTTAAGGATTTTTATGGTTTCAGGTCTTACATTTAGGCCTTTAATCCATTTAGAGTTTATTTTTGTATATGGTGAAAGAAAGGGGTCCAGTTTCATTGTTTTGCATGTGTCTATCCAATTTTCCCAACACCATTTGTTGAAGACACTGTCTTTTTTTTCCATCGTATATTCATTCCTTCT
Organism: Felis catus; assembly: GCF_018350175.1. NCBI lineage: Eukaryota > Metazoa > Chordata > Mammalia > Carnivora > Felidae > Felis > Felis catus. The sequence continues at coordinate 144,795,107 of NC_058368.1, read as the reverse complement.
TTGTTAAAGCTTAATTGACCATGTATTTGTGGATTTATTTCTGAGTTTTCTGTTCTTTGCCTGGTCTTGAATTTCTTTCATCAGTGTTTTACAATTTTCAGAGTACAGGTTTTTCACCTCTTTGGTTAAGTTTTTTGATAGCTGTTTTATTGTTTGGGGTGCATTTGTAAATAGGATTGTTTTCTTAATTCCATTCTCTGCTCCTTTATCATTAATGTATAGGAATGTAACAGATTTCTATACATTGTACACTGCAACTTTACTGAATTCATTTTTCAGTTCTAGTAATTTTTGGGTGTAGTTAAGATTTTATATATATAGCATCATTTCATCTACAAATAGTGAGAGTTTCACTTCTTCCTTACCAATTCAGATACCTTTTATTTCTTTTTGTTGTCTGATTGTTGTAGGTAGGACTTCCAGTACCATGTTGAATAGAAGTGGTGAGAGGGGACATCCTGGTCTTATTCCTGACCTTAGGGGGAAGCTCTCTGTTTTTCACTCTCACAGTCCTTTTCAGTTATACAAAATATGCTTCATCTGGATGAAGATTGGGGAGCCAAGGCACAAGTTTACTAGATGGACTTTTATACCCTGCTGGTCACATAACTAAAACAAGGTTGTATAGAGCTAAACCAGTGTGAGTTATCAAGTCTCTATATTCCTAAACAAATTAGACAAGGTACTCCAGGGGAATCTTAGACTTGAAAGCAGCATATTATGAATCCCTTAGCTATTTTGTAGTCTTGGCTAAGGGTCAGTGCCAGCCTTTAGGTGTCCTGGAAACAAGCATGGAATTATTCCCATCCAGCTGCAGGGTGACTTTTTGATGCACGCAGGTTAGCAGACAGGCTTTTCTGGCAGAGCTTGAGCCCTTCGTTCTGCTGCACCATAGTTCCAGATTTCTGGAGGTCAATTAAAGCTTTGTTCTGACCTACTGATTCTTTCAATTTGCTTATTAGACAATGTTTTCACTGTGTGATGAAATTTCCAAATTAGAAATCTCTCTCAGTACATGATACCTTTCTCGAGTACATCTTTATTCCCTTCCTTTGAGATTTTAATTTTGCAAAAAGTAGAAAACATTTCATAGTAAGAATTCAGCAGATTCAAGGTTCCTCTCCTCATTCATTAATTTGAAGAATTTTTTATTCTGTAGGCCTGTTGAAAATTTTAAAAATCAGGGAAAATTAATATTTGGAAAACTCTTTAAAGCATGTATTATATGAAAAAATAATTATGCCTATATTGACTTTTTTAGTTTAAAAATATTTTAAGAAAAAAACCTAGTCAAATAATATGTGTGAAAACACCCAGGAATGGTCTATTTAAAAAAATTTTTTAACTTTTTTAACATTTTATTTATTTTTTGAGACACAGAGACAGAGCACAAGCAGGGGAGGGGCAGAGAGAGAGGGAGACACAGAATCCAAAGCAGGCTCCACGCTCTGAACTGTCAGCACAGAGCCCAACACAGGGCTTGAATCCACGAACTGCGAGATCATGACCTGAGCCCAAGTTGGGCGCTTAACCGACTGAGCCACCCAGGAGCCCTCACGCATCATTGTTTTAATAGCAAAATATTGAAAACAATATAAATGTTCACACAGATGATTTTATAAGAGAATAAAAAACGTTCATGATATTTAACTTTATAAATGCAATTTTCTAAAAACCTCCTGGTTATACCATACTGCCCCTGGGAGAATCAGAGTCTTATTTGGATAATTTCAGTCCCTCACACACTATAGGAAAACTGGGATGGCAAGGTCATGGTGAGAACAACCATCCTAACTATCTTGCTATTGATTCAGGAGATGAGCACCCCTGTATCTAGAGACTGGGAAAGGGCTGTCACTGGAATGACTGTTTGATTATGGCAGAGGAAGTGGCATCCCTCTGGACTCAGAGCAAAACTAAAATGTGCATAAAAAATACACTGTAAGGGCACTTCATAATGACAACTATGATATAACAAGACTAGATCTTTCTACTGAAGAAAGAGATGTACACATAATGTATTTAAAGATTATTACTGGTGGCTCAGTCAGTTAAACATCTGACTTCAGCTCAGGTCATGATCTCACAGTCAGTGAGTTCGAGCCCTGCATCGGGCTCTGTGCTGGCAGTTCAGAGCCTGGAGCCTGCTTTGGATTCTGTGTCTGCCTCTCTCTCTGCCCTCCCCTGCTCGTGCACTGTCTCTCTCTCTCTCTCTCTCTCTCTCTCTCTCTCCCTCTCTCTCAAAAATAAATATTTAAAAAAAATTTTTTTAAGTTTGTTTGTTTGTTTGTTTGTTTGTTTATTTATTTATTTTTGAAAGACAGAGAGTGAACTCAAGCCGGAGAGGAGTAGAGAGAAAGGGAGAGAAAGAATCCCAAGCAGGCTCACTGTCAGCACAGAGCTCAACACAGGTGCCAATCCCACAACCATGAGATCATGACCTGACCTGATATCAAAAGTCAGATGCTTCATGGACTGAGCCATCCAGGTGCCCCCAGAAATACTCTATTTTACTTGGAGTTAGAAAACAATGTAACATATCATTGGTTTTGCAAAATCCATGCTGCGCTTTTATAATTTAACAAGGCAATGAAAGATAAATGTTTTTCTTTCTCTAGATTCATTTAAAACCAGTCACACTTCTGACTGAGCAAGATCATGTGGAACATAATCTGGCTTCAGAGAGAAGGAAAGTTCGATTACATCACGAAGATACCTTTAAAAGCTTGATGAAAGAAAATAGCGAGTTTGATGGTCAGTAAATCTACTTATGGGAACTTTAATTATATGACTGTGAGAAGCAGAGGGGTCCTTTCTTAGAGTACATTTATTTTCACCTTGTTATTACAGTTCAGCCCTGGCAATGGTAGGTGTCTTCCCCAACAAACTCAGTGGCTGGAGAAGGAAGGGCCTGGCCAATTCAAAATATAACTGCAGATACCTAAGACCTCTTTAAATTGGAGGATCTACAGGGGAGGAGAGAGGAAAAGAAGGGTCACAGGGACTAGGCAGTCCTTATTGGTAAGTATGCACTCAGTAGTGACCAAAGAATGAAGGAACAACAGCACAGGGATATGTCCATCTGGTGCTTCACAGTTTACTAAGCAGGCTCTCTTTCATTACTTCATATGAACTGCTTATAATACCAACAGAGGAGAAAACTGAAAGTGAGCCGTGATGAGCCTTGCTAAAGATCACAGGAGCTATGAATGGAAGCGATAAGATTCTATTTCTGTTTCCTGGCTCTTCCCCCAATAGCACTGTTTGATTAGCCAGAGTGTCTTAGTTCTCTGGCTGCGAACCCCCAGGCTCTTGGAGGCCTCATGGGGCCAGAACAGCATGGAAAAGAGGGCCACTTTGCCCCTCCCCTGCCCTTCCTTTACTTCTGACCCCATCTCCTACAGCCCCAGGGGAGATGACCTTTCAGGGAGAGCAAAGTGGTGAAGGGGAGGAAGTGGAGTGGTCTAGCTTGAGCCACTCTGCTCCCAGTAGTGAGACAGGAAGTTCCCAGAAGGTTCAACTCTCCTGGGCTCCAAGGCAGCCACTAGTAGAAGAGGAAGTAAAGGAGAGGAGAAAGGATCAGAATGAGAATATTAGAAGAGAGGAAGGAAGAAGAGGAGACACAGAGGCCAGAGGAGAGAGGAAAGGCAGAAGCAGGGGTGACCTGTGTGTGGGCTTTATTCTGCCCTGCATGACATCATCATGGCCCGGGGACGACCTTACAGATGACCTTTCAGTTGGAAAAAAGTTTTTCAAAGGCTTCTATTCTTGCAGACCTTTTAAAAGACAATGCCCATTACCAAGCTACTTTTTAAAATTTTATTTATTTTGAGAGAGATCCTGTGTGCTCATGGGAGCGAATAGGGGAAGGGGAGAAAGGGAGAGAGAGAATCCCAAGCAGGCTTTGTGCTGTCAGCCCAATGTGGGGCTCAAACTCATGAAGCATGAGATCATGACCTGAGCCGAAATCAAGAGTCCCGACGCTTAACTGACTGAGCCACCCGGGCGCCCTACAAAGCTACTTTAGAAGAAATGAAGACTTCATCATTAAATTACTATGCTGAGAAGAGTCCATCCTTTTGTAAAGATGGTCTCTGTACCAAAATATATTTTAAATGCATTTTGCTAAAGTAATAAAGTGGCCAAACCATGAGAACAAGGGCAAACTACAAAGAAAATTCAAGGTGGAAGGAGGCAGTACATGAAAAGATAGGACTGTATCATGGAGGCTCTCCTAGGTCAAGTTAAGAGGCTTAAACTTTATTCTCTCCTTAAAGAGAGCTGATACAGATTTGGGCACACTTGTTGCATGATTAGGCTGGCACTTAATATGGTCATTCTGTGTAGAGGAGAAGAGACTATATGCAGGGAGACCAGGCAAAGGATGAGGAGTGGCTACTCCAGGCAGTGGTAGTATAGAAAGGAGGAGAAAAGTCCAAAACTATACAAGGGGTAAAATCAGTAGAATAGGGTCACTGATGGGGAAATGGGTGAGGAAGAACTTCAGGACAACTCTCAAGTTTCTGGTGTGAGCAACTAGCTAATTAATGGTAGTATCTTTAACTGAGGTCATGCGTATGAGGGGCAGGAGAGGGGCAGTTTTGATGAGGTGGATGATGAGTTCAGTTTAGTCTCATGTGCTTGTGGAACAACCAAAAGGACAAAACCAGGCTGGGGAGATTTAGTTTGAGACACAGCAGCTTACAGATGGCAATTCAAATGAAGCCAGTACCTACAGTCACCCAGGGAGGGCTCATAGGGGCAAGAGGGTGGTGGGCCAAGAGTGGAACCTGCAGAACATGGCCATAAGAGATGATCAGAGGAGGAGGATGGATCTACAAAGAAGACCTAGAGGGACTAGTGGGAGGGATGCAGCGAGAACCAGAGAGACTAACATCATAAGTCAAGGGAGTAGAGTTACATGAAGAAATGAGTGGTCAACTGTGTTCCGGGAAGTGAGGAATAAAAACTGTCCACTGAATTGGGAATAGAAAAGTCATTCTCACATGCTACAGCCATTCAAATGTAGAGGTAAAATGATTGCAATTGACTTCAGTTTCAGTGTGTTAGGAAGTTGGGCAAGATCTCCCCTATGGGTCTGGTTCAGTTTAGAATTACAGATTTTTAAGGGGTGCCTGGGTGGCTCAGTTGATTGAGTGTCCAACTCTTGATTTTACCTCAGGTCATGATCCCAGAAGTGCCACATCAGGCTATGTGCTGAGCGTGGAGCCTGCTTAGGATCCATTCTCTCTCTCTTTCCCTCTCTCCCTCTCTCCCCCTGTCCCTCTGTCCCTCTCTTCATCTCTCTCTCTCTCCTCCTCCTCTATCTTTCCTTCTCTCCCTCTTTCCCTCTCTACCTCTCTCCCTCAGCCCTCTCCCCAGCTTACACTATCTCTTTCTCTCTTTAAAGTAAAAAAAAATACTTCAGAATTATAGATTTTTAGAAGTCTGTTTCTATCATGTTTCCTCTAATCTGCTGTAAAAGTGGATTGTTCTACATTCCTTTGTACAATACAACTTTTAACTTAATTTTGTTGATTTTATCTTTTTAGAAATTTTACAAGCTTGCATGCCACCGAAGCAACCATAGAACCTAAAAGCAATTTCTCTTAATGTCAGAGCCAGACCCCAGAACTTTAAGTTGCCCTTGAGTGCGTGTTTTGTCCACCTGCTGCCCAGTGTATCTGATAGGGTTTGTCTTGAACTGGACAATACCTTCTGAAGGAAGACAGCTAGATCATCTCTGTTATTGAACAGTGTTTTTAGAAAACCCAGGGTTCTAACATTGATAGTAATATCAGAACTAATTGGAATCTCTTCTAAGATTTTGTGTGATTGAAATGCATATCATTGGAACAGTGAGAAATTTTAGTTCAAATCATATGCTTTCAGAAGAAAAGGAAAACAGATGAGATTAGATTACATAAAAGCAGGACTTCTTTGGAGTGTGTTCTTGTACCACTGAGTCACTGTTTGGAGGCTTGGTATATAGGAAAAGACTTCATATTTGGAGCATTAAATTATTTTTTTAGTGAGAAATCAAATCTTTATGAGCATTATCCTGTGTTAATTCTTTCTGGTTGTGAGAAGGAAAACAACAGTTAAAATGACCTCAATTCAGGTCAAAGTTCCTGACCTGAAATTGTAGAATGAATGCAAAATTGTCCAAACAGAATGATGACACAATACTTAACGAACATCCAAAGTACAAGTATTGTAATTGACCTCTGGACAGGCATGGTCTTATTTGGAAGTCTGTAGAAAGGGTGAGGTTTGTTTACCATACTTGAGTACACAGACAGAACTGTGACCTGACTTGGTCTCTGAGCCTAGGAGAGCTATATTTCTCCAATGATTGGCAGTTACCTGTAAATAAGCATGCTTCTACGCTGAGGTCACCTGTACTCAGTATATTTTTGCATCCATGTCGTAGGTCACCTGTATTCAGTATATTTCTGCATGCATGCTTATGCATACATGACCTGCCCTAGTACCCACCTCTTTGTATCCCAGTGTATGCCATGTATGTCTTTATAAGAATCGAGTAGCTTTGTCTTTAAAGTTATTCCTCAGAAAAGAAGGAATTGCCTTACATTTGTGTCTTTACAATGTTTTCCATAATATATTGCCTACTCAATTTTTTATTTTATTATTTTAAATTATTTAAAAATAGGTAGCACACATGCACAGGGCTAAAGTTCAAAAGGTATGAGGGCATTCAGTTAAAAGATAAGACTTCCAGAGCGCTTTGGTGGCTCAGTTGGTTGAGTGTCCAATTTTGATTTTGGCTCAGGTCATGATCTCATGGTCATGGGATTGAGCCCTGCATTAGACTCTGCACTGATGATGTGGAGCCTGCTTGGGATTTTCTGTCTCCCTCTCTCTCTGCTCCTCCCCAACGCACACACATGTGCATGCTCTCTCTCAAAATAAATATTTTTTTTTAAAAAAAGCTACGACTTCCTGCCATCAGTATCTCCCAGTTACCCAGTTCCTGTCTTGAAAGACAACCAATATTACACACACACACACACACACACACACACAAACACACACTTAGAGCACAATATTCAAATAGCTATGCACTTTTCTTTTTTTTCATTTAACAGTGCATTTTAGAGATAGTTTATATTTATTTGGAACAAAAAAGCAAGAGATATTAACCTAAAAAAATCAGTACAGTTTTAGGTATTAATAGGACATCATCTGACAATGTCAGTTATGGCAAAAAAAGAGAGAAAAAAGAAGTTGAAAGATTCAAGATTTCATGTGTATTTAAATATCACTTTAGGAAGCAGTCCAATTCTGATTACAGCAATATGGTGGATTTGGTGTCTAGAACAAGCTAAAATTTCTGGATAAAATATTTACAAACATCTTTGCAAACACATCTCAGCAGGAAGAAGAATAAGAGAAAATCTTGAAGTCCAGCCATAATTGGAAAACACAAATTTGCTTGGGACTCTGTAGATAACTAGAAGACCTAGAACTTGTGTTTTAATGGGCCTGCATAGGCTCAGGAAACAAAGCCAGTGGCCCATGATAGGTGGAAGGTTGAATCAGGGAACCTTAAATGGAGCTGCAAACCTAAAAAAATGATACTTTCAGTGAGTCAGTTGAAAAAAATCCCAATCCTCAATGAGCTTTGGTAGGGGTGCTTTCCTATCTCATTGAGACCTTAACCCTAGGTAAAATGGATGGGGTTGCGGATGGGGGGGACCTGTTTTCCTTTGAGAATTCAATCACAGGTACATTCTTAGGTGGATTTGGTATCAGAATCCACATCACTTGTTTGTACTGAAACAGACCAAGAGAAATTTATTATGAAGTGGCACTGTGTTACAGTACCCCCAGGTGACTGGCAGCCACAAATGCAAACCTCTGGAGACATAACTTTAAGCCCCACTCTAAAGAATTCCCACAGATACAGATCCAAGGCATATGAACTCCTAGTCAAAAATCCTGAAAAATAAAAATAAATAAGTCACCAAAATCTAGAGGAATCACCTTCTGAAGGTGCTTTGGGGAGGTGGGCCCCCTTTGAGGAGGCCCACAAAGACTACAATTACTGCATTTATCATATAAAGAATGTTGAAGTAAAAACGTTAATATATTTTAAAGAAATAGAATCAAAAGTATTATTCAGGAATTAAAAAAATTACCTAGAAGGTTTGACAAAGAAAGAGAATTTCTATACAAAAATATATATAATAATTTAAATTTAAAACTCAACGAATGAATTAAACAGCAGATAAGACAGTAACTGGAAGATAGATCTGAAGGAGTTACCTAGAATGCAGATGGATGGGCAAAGAATTGGGAAATATATGAAAGATTTGGAGACATAGAGAAAGGAGTAAGAAGTCTAACATGCATCTAATCAGAGTTCCAGAAAGAAAGGATAGAAGAATGGGAGAAAAATAGCATTTGAAGCAAATGACGTAGACATTTCATTCAGAGGTAACAAGAAAGTTTGGTATCCATATGAAAAGATGATGGACCGCATTAATCAGGGAAATCCAAATTATAACCAACATAAGATATTTCATACCCACAAAACTGGAAAAATTTGAAGAGTCTACAGTATTGTTTAAGTGAAAATGCAAAGCAGTAGGAACTCTAGTAAACAACATACAAAAGTGTACATTGGTACACTTTGTTACCTAGAAAATTCTGTTGAAAGCAAGGACTATGAATGTGGAATAAATCAGCAAAATTAAGTTCATTCATTCATTCATTCATTCAATAAATATTTACTGAGTGCTCATATTAAGGAATTATATTAGAATTTAAAAAGAAAATCAGTTCTTGTCCAAAGGAGCTTCGGATATAGCGGGTCAAAGATCACACAAAGAAGAATAAAAGTATAGTTATAAAAGAAAGATGCATGTGTGAGCTCATAAATGGGAATTAGCTATTAGATCTGGAAGGCTTTCCTGAGGAAGTGTTGACTGAGATGAGCCAACATAGTGTTGAGGTGGAAAAGTTTTACTTTATATGCTTCTTCTAGCTGGTCTGGGAATTAAATTGTCATGAGACAGATTAACAGGAGAAAATCAAACAAAAGTTTAATTACAGGATACTGCCTATATACATGGGAGAGATCCAGAAAAAAATGAGTAACTCATTGAAATGGCAAAGCCAAAGAAAAAAGATGATATTGGGTGTGGTGGGTCAGTTATGGGAGGTTACCGAGGAAAGCACAGTAAACAAGGATAAGGTTATTTTGTAGATTTAAATCATTGTCTTCTCTGGTAAGTTTCTAGATTTACAGTCATCCCCCTCTTTCTGGTACAGCAAGGGAAATACGCTTACAAAAAGAGATTTTTCTTATACACTTAAATGTCTCTTACCAAAGGGTAATTTCTACTGGGTTTTCAGAGCTTCTCTATGGTTTCTTAAAAATAATAAGCCTAAAAGAAGCAACATGCCAAAGAGGCATATCTTGAGGTGGCAAAATTTGCTCCCCTATAAAAATAGGGGATAAGAGATAAGTGGAAGAATGTGATAGTGCAGCTGATAGAGCAAACAATATGTGCAAATTCCCTGATGTTGAAGACAGTACTTAGTTATAGGACTGAAAAAAGGCCCTCATAGCGAGAACAAAGAGAGAGAGTGAAAGAGAATATGATGGGAGGAGAGTGGTAGTAGTCGCAATCAGACTCGCTGGGACTGGAGAAGTAGACAGACCAGACAAGGAAGGAAGGACTTCCCTAGCCAAGGGAAGGATTTGGGCTTTTATTTATTTTTCATTTAGTTTTAATGTTTTAATTATTTTTGAGACAGAGACAGAGTGTGAGTGGGGGAGGGACTGAGAGAGGAGACACAGAATCTAAAGCAGGCTCTAAGCTCTGAGTTGTCAGCATAGAGCCCAATGTGGGGCCTGAACTCAGAGCCTTTGAGATCATGACCTAAGCTGAAGGCAGCCACTTAACCAACTGAGCCACCCAAGCGCCCCTGGGCTTTTGTACTAGGGTGTTTTTGGAAGTTTCTGACATGTTTTCAAGTAGGAGACTGAAATGATCAGTGAAATGAAGGGGAAAAAAATTAAAAGACCATCAATTAATTATAAATCTAAAAATTTCATGAGGAAATGCAGTTCAGGTCTTTGTAGCCATACTTCTCTGCTCACTTATGTGTGACTGTGCCAAGAATGGCCCCATTGCCAGTTCCCAACAGCTGCCTAATCTATGCTCTTGGGCTGCAAGCTCAGCTCTGCCTCTGACAGGACAACCGGGATGGTCCCCCTGATTTGTAAATCCTCCCTCTACTTCCTCAACAAAGGCACACAAGATTTAGGCCTAGCTGATGATTCACTAGATGATGCAAGACGCATAATTGAATACATTTTACTGCTTTGCAGCCAGAGTAAATGATTTCTCCATTGTTGAGAGTAAAAACCAATTTGTCAGTAAATGAAGCAGATATGATTCGAAGGAAGCAGAAGGACACTGAGAAGTACAACTCATTGTGCCATTTCTGTTCATGACTGCATTCATTGCAAAACAGTAACTATGGAGGCCACATTCCCATTCTGAAGTTTATACTAGAGCAAACTATTCCAGATTTTCTCTATCTTTGGCCCTTTATAGCTCAAAGTCCTTTCATTTTAACAACTTTATTGAGGTATAATTGATGCACCATAAATAATATTATGCATACATAACGCAGTTATAAATAACATAATAATTATTATAATTATAAATAATAACTGGTATACCCTAAATTCATGTGCTCATATTTGAAGTATACAGTTTGTTTTGAGATGTGTACACCCATAAAACCATCACCACAATCAAGATAGTAGCATACCATCAACCCGCAAATTTCTTTCTGACTTTCCCCACACTGATCTGCCCCTTCTCCACTCCAAACAACTCAAGTTTAAATTTAATCATTATTTTAATCAAAATTCCAATGAACTTGTATGATAGATTGGAATACAATCTCTAAAAGGGCCTTTCTAATCAGCTATCCAATTCCCTGGAATTCATGAAGGTCACTCTTTAGAATCAAACCTGTTTATTTCCTCAGGAGATTTAAGTCTTCAGGAATAATTTAATTTTTCTAAAAATCCCATGAGTTAAGGGTACAGCTAGGAAGGAAAAATAGTAGTCCCAGTTTGTGCAGTTAATTCCACCAATATTAATGTCTGCATCCCTCCTTCAGATCCCATTTGTGATGAAGAGGAAGGAATGGTTTCTACACGTGGCACCGCTGTTCAGAGCATTGAACTTGTCCTCCCACCCCATGCAAACCATCATGGAAATACATTTGGTGGCCAAATTATGGCTTGGATGGAGAGTCTGGCTACTATTTCTGCAAGGTTCTTGGTTTTGACTTTTGGTGGGTGATGTTGTGTCCAGTGGGGAGAGATCAGAAAGGGTCTGAGTCCTGGTTATTGAGCTAGGAGAGAAGGAGAGGAGAGTGTTGCCATTTATTAAAATGAGAAAATAAGTCATTTATCTGTTTACCCTAGGATTAATCTGTCCTTTTTTTTTTCATTTTTTAAGTTTATTTATTTTGAGAGAGAGAGAGACAGAGAGACAGAGAGACAGCATGAGCAAAGAATGGGCAGAGAGAGGGAGGGAGAGAGAGAGAGAGAATGAAAGAGAGGGAATCCCAAGCGGGCTCTGCATGTGGAGCTGGGTGTGGGGCTCCAACTCAACAAACCACGAGATTATGACCTGAGCTGAAACCAAGAGTCGGACACTTAACCTGCTGAGCCGATCAGGTGCCCCTAATCTGCCCTTTTGTTTAAAGGTGAATGTTTATGTTCTTGGCTCAAAAATAAAAATGAAATGACAGTTCTAGTACTTTATTCTGAATTGTAAATGTTGATCTTGTAACACTGCAGCTTCTTGTAATGATAGTTATGACATGGTGGATGCAGAATAGAAATGGAAGACGACCTTTACACTTAAAAATACTCAAATTGCAAACTTTTTAAAAGACACTTTACAATTTGGTTTGACCTTTGAAGGTGCTGGTTAGAATCATTATGGCCAAAGGATTAACTGAAAAATAAGATAACAAAGAGAGGAACTTGAAAGAATACTTTTAAGTACTCCTCAGTTTCAAAAAAAGGTATTTTATTATTAATGGAACCATGTAGGCAGTTGAGCAGTTTTAAGGAACACTGTGTATTCGGAAAATGCATTTGAACAGGAATTGCCCTACTGACAATCTTGTAACCATGGAACATTGTTAAGATTTTATTTTCCCAAAATGAAAAGAATTTTATGATAAGTATGTCTATAATTGTGACCATAGTTAGAAACCTGTAGTAATCCTTCCTATAAGTTATGCGCAAATAAGAGAGCTTGTTTTTAAAATGAGATTGTCGTTCTCAATGGCAATAAAGAATTTGAACCTGTTCTTTTGTAAGGCTTACAATATAATTAACTGTGGCAGAATCTGTTCACATAGTGTTGGCACAATTCCTTTGAGTAATTGAATGACTACCGTGGGGATCTAAAATGTAGAAAATTACCAAAGTAACTTTCTGAGATTAAATATACTTTACAAAATTTCAAAATTTCACACACAAACACACACAAAATTGTAAAATGTGTACCTTGTAGCCTTTCAGGCTTTGTGTAGCAATCTAGGTAATTTTCCAGTAGGGAAAAATATGAGTCTTTTGATATGTGAGTGAATTCAGTTGAAGCTAAGAAACTGGTGTGAATAGCACTAGCTGGTATTTCCTTCACTGTGCTCCCCTCCAACCTGAGAGTTACAACTTCCTGTGATTGTGGCCATGAGCTGTCAGGATGAATAGAACCCTCAAATGAGGACAGAAGACCTTAGTTTGTTTTTCAGAGGGACTGAGATAGGGAACAGAACAAGAGCATGACTGTCACCACAAGAGCAGAAGCACCAAGCATCTCAGTAAAGACCCTCCAGCTCGGGGACATAGTATTTTCCAAAATGTTTGCAGGGATTGTACAGACCCACTCTCAACTTATGTAATCTAGTTACTCATTTCATTCTTACAAGAGTTAAAAGATGTTTATTTAGAAAACACACTGAGGGGCTCCTGGGTAGCTCAGTCAGTTAAGCATCCAACTTCGACTCAGGTTGTGAACTCAGGGCTTGTGAGTTCAAGCTCCGAGTCGGGCTCTGTGCTGACAGCTCAGAGCCTGGAGCCTACTTCAGATTCTCTCTCTCTGTCTCTCTGTTCCTCTCCTGCTCTCTCTCTCTCTCAAAATATAAACAAACAATTAAAAAACATTTAAAAAAAAGTATTTGTCTGTTGCATTTGTTACGCAAATTAGCAGTTCATGAAAATACTTTGAAGAGTGACCTCTTTCTCCTCTCTCTCTTCCCTTTGTTTCATCAGCCGCCTCTGTAGGGCACACCCCCTTCTAAAGTCCGTGGACATGTTTAAGTTTCGGGGACCATCTGCTGTTGGAGATCGTCTTGTTTTCAATGCCATTGTCAACAATACATTTCAGACCTGGTAAAGCATTTTTAGTGCTCTTAGCCTGCTGTGGACAAATTCAAACTTGCAAATGAATAAATTTTCTTATTTCAGTGTAGAGGTAAGTGTAGGGACTACTTTAAAATAACCAAGTTCCTTCTAATTTTTTTTTTCTTTAACTTCACTCATCTTCAACATCTATAGACAACTCATTTTAACTCTGTTTTCTTTTTGGAGCCTCTTTGCACTTAGTAAATTGTGATGGGTTGGTTTTTGTCTCATAATAAGGGTGACTCCCAGTTAACCCAGTACCATCTTGGTGTGTACCTGTCATAATTATTACTCTTTTATTCACTCTCAGAAGAGTCCCAGTGACTTTATGGTCAGCTGACTCCTAATGAACCTGTTATTTATCACCATGAAGCCCGAACCACTTCCCAGTTATTTTTTTCTTGATACACAATGAAAAGATTTAATTGCCTTAAGTCTTTTAAAATGTGAAAAAGAGTATGTTTCCTATCCAATTTTAGTGTTTGATGCTTTTTAATGTGGAACTGTTAGCTTTAGGGGAGAAAACTTGACTTTGGCACTATTAACTCCCCCATTCCCCATTATCAAAATACGTTCATGAAGGTATAGAAAGTCCTTCCTAACTGGCCTTTTTCCCACTTGGTGGGAAAGTGAAGTGCGAGTTCTCCCAGGGGCTTCTGCATCAGATTCATCACTCTGATGAAATGGATTTTAACAGTTGCATACATTTGCGATGACAAAAAGAAAAGCCCAGAGCCCTCATTCTTTTCCTCCCTCAGAAGCGGTGGTGGCTGCGTGGGCAGAGGAGGCCTGGCCGGCTCTGGTTCTCTGCCCACAGCTCTGTGTCGCCCTCTGCAGTGTTGAAGTGGGAGTGCGCGTGGAAGCCTTTGACTGTCAGGAGTGGTCTAAGGGCCAAGGCCGTCACATCAACAGTGCTTTTCTCATTTATAATGCTGTCAATGATAAGGAAGAAATGGTCACATTTCCCAGAATCAAACCCATATCAAAGGTCAGTTATCAGCACGTGAGTTCATTAATCAGACCACTTTTTCTGGAGGAAGTAGTGGGTTGCAGAGCTCTACCCAGAATCTCCCCACACCAGCAACAACTTCCAAGGCTATTCCTCTTTAGATTTTTTTTCTTTTTTACATTACAAAGTAAAATGGACTTTTTCTCCCCCTGCCCACCCCCGATCACTCTCATCATTTGTTAGAATGATAGAGGCCCTGGAGACCTCACTTCTGTTCCGCTATGTGCTGCTGTGGGAAGAACATCATCTTCCGTGTCCTATTTCTGACTCTCTTCTCCCACTTCTTTACTCCAGCTCTCCATGGTTCTCTACATGCAATGGAACTGTATCTTCTCCCTATCTGAGAGGGGCCTTGCTGCCCACCCTCACCTTTTCTAAAAACTGTATAGTGAGATAGATGTATAATTCTGATAACAGAAATGATAACAGTCACCACTTTAAAAAAGGGAAAAAAAACAGGCTGCAAAGGTTGTCTTTATCCATGCACTTGCCCTTTGTGGGTATTGAGTATAGTTCACACAGAGACACCACGTGTGTTCCAACTAGCCCTTTCAACTGAATTCAGAGAGAGACACTTAAGGATTGTGCCATTAAATTAGAAATGTATTGATTTTAATTTGTTTTTTATTAAAGGATGATTTTAGACGGTATCGTGGAGCTATTGCACGCAAGAGAATTCGCCTAGGCAGGTAAGGGATGTGGGCATAAGGATTTGAGGCTATGTTCTCTTATCTAACAAATTATACAGCAAAGGGCCCCTCTCTAGGTGTCTGTTCCCACATAATGTAACATGAGACGGTCTGATATTTTCTGACTGGAGGCTAACTGTGACAGATTTTTTTTTTCTTGATTGTTCCACTAGTAAAAGTAGCTTTTAAAACTGCTGATTTCAGTTCAAGAAAGTGTCATGGTGACTGTTGTGTGCCAAATGCAGGGAAGAAAACTTTATTATTATAACATTATTATAACATGTTAAGTAACATTTTAATTTTTTTCCAGAAAATATGTTACTTCCCACAAAGAAGAAGTGCCAGTTTGTGTACAATGGGACATAAGCAACCAGGTAACCGTTTTATGATTTGGAGCTTTTCGTGTAAAAAGGGAAAATGGTATCATTATAAACATGAAAGTTCCCATGTTTAACTGCTTCAGGTTGTGCCTATACAAGTCAGATGAAAAGGTAAATTATATCAACCAATCATCTCAGAATAAAACCAAACTATTAGTAAGTGGTTACCGACTAGTAGTTTCCGTGCCCTGTCTGAATTACATGTACAGTTTCCAAACTACAGACTCAGAATGATCTGCCATCAAATGCATTCAAGCAGCATGACACTGAGATACGGTGTCTCTCCATAATTTGTGCTGAAAAGACATGCCTTCCGGCTTGCATTTTTATAACACAACAACAAAGTATTAGTCATTTTAAAGTTTTTGCCCATAAATTATAAAAGGAGATCCAAGTTTACTGATTACATGTTGATTATAAGTCATACTGAAAGGTTATGTTGTCTTTGCTCAGGACACCAATTAAAATGATACTAATTTGCTAAGCATGCAGCCTCATTTTATTTTGTCTGAATTCTGAATTAAGTGTTTGAGACAAATTATGTTACCAACAGCTTGGTTCTGAGCTTAGCATTATCACTTTGGCTCTAACAGTTCCCGTTTTCTAAGCAGAAACTGTTTGATCACATATCTGTGGACCGAACTCTCAGCTTTTACGATATTTGTGTTTTAGGTATCCCTGAGTAATGCCAATGTGGAGGCTCTCAAAAATCTGGCAGCCAAGAGTGGCTGGGAGGTTACCAGTGCTGTGGAAAAGGTAGGAGGCATCCAGTCTATGTACAACCTGCTGTCCATCACAAATGAAAGTTGTCATGCTGCTGGTGGTGGTTCTGCTTCTACTGCTGCTTTTAAGAAGGTAAAAAGTCTTTCTGGGAAACTATTTCTAAGAGGCAGGTATCTTTCCAGGGCTGAATCTACCGCTCCGTGCCGGTTGATTTGTGGTCCTCCAGGCTGCCCCACACATTCCTGCCTCTGAACTTAGTTGTCATATTCCACTCCTCTCTCTTTCTCCTCTCCATCTGCCTCAGTCCAACCTGGTCTTCAAGACCAGGACAAATGCTTTCTGCACAAAGCCAATTCCTATCATCCTGACTGAAGGAACTTCCCTGGAGGAACCCCCTTAGCAATTACTTTTTCAAAATTAATTTGTTAATCAATTATGCCCTGTCTTGTGACAGTGCTTCCACTGCTTCGTTGAATTGATGTTGATGTCTTACATAGTAATTTAACTTTTTACACATGGCCTTTTTCCCTAACAAGATTATGAACTTTTGAAGAAAGAAGCCTTGTCTTGACTTCTTTGTGTCTCTCTTAGCACCTTTTATACTATTTTGCAGGTCATCAAATTTAAGTAAACATGTAATTTGGATTCTAATTTTATCTCATTTCAGAAGTGGTTAGGAGACCCTTTGAAGCTGATGCCCACAACTAGACTAGACTGTAAGGTCTCTGTGGGCATTTAGCTCACCGCTGTAGATGGTCCCAGAACATAGCAGTGCCAGGCACTCAGGACGGGCTCAGTAATGCCAGTTCTTTGTGCTCACATTTCAGTGTGTACTGTTGTTCAGCATCAGTGAAGCAGCAGCACCTACCAGAGGGGTGACCATATTCCTGGTTGTCCATCATAATTGGTGATTGTTCCATCATCATCTGATGTCTTGTCATAAATATTGATAATGCCTCAGTGCCCAGTTTGGGCAATAAATTATATGGTCACTTACCCTAAAATTGAAGGAAACTGAGATGCTACTTTACTGATTGTTTTCACCTTGACCTTTTGTCAGTGTTTTGTTCTGGTTTGTTGGCTTTTAGTGTGTTTTTATCTTTTCTTCTGAATCCTATCAGGGTCTCTCTTACCCTGTTTGGATCCAGTTAGGTTTCCATGTATACCAAATTCAGTGATGCAGAAACACAGGTTAAACGTAATAAAATGATCTTCTTCTCTTTATCCCACATAAAAGATGCTTTAAGGCTTTGTTTTCTTTTACTAACATGCAGTCTGTTTCTTGCATCATTGCTGGCATCTAAGCAGTGTTGGAAAGGGCAGACTTGTGTCTGGAATGAAGGAAGAGCGCACATTTTGTGAAATCATATAATATATAAAAACTTGAGTTCTTTGGGAGTTTGGGACCAGAAATAAATCTAAAGTAATAAATGGTGTATTGGCTCATATCTAAGGAGAGCCACCAATAATTAATTCTTAATTTTTGTGTGGATACTTTAGAAGATATTATATAATTAAAGCAACATTCTTATGTCATTTCTGTTGAATTTGAAGCCCTCCAATTCTTTAGATTGTATTTATGATAAAAATTTGATTTTTTTTCCTTTCTGAGTTACCCTCCTCTTCTCTCCTACTTTTTAAAGTGTTTGTATCCTTTTAATTTTAAAATACAGCTCTCTTACTTTTTTCTGTCACCTTTTAGTTGAATAAGTCTTCCAATTATGTGTTAGGAATCATATTTATTTCAGGGCTTAAAGTCTATACTTATTTTTGATACAAATTAGTTAAATGGAAAAAAGTAAGATTTTTGATATCTGTAATTGGGCAGTACTTATTCTTTAACTCATATTTCATTTTTATGTATGATCGTGGAATTAATCATAGTATAGTAATACAAGGAGCAAAATGTGTACTCTCACCTGAAAGGAGCTTGTAGTTGCAGTCTATTTGGGTAACATCACACATACACATGGAACAGCTGAAGAGTAACTTTAAGGTGGTTTATAAACAAGTGAGAGATTATAATATTTAAATCATAAAGGTCAGCTCTTAGGCACTTCAACAAAGTAAAGCAAGACAGTTATTTACAGAGGACTTTGGAGAGGGGGTGATTCTTTTCTCCTTGAAGATAGTGTAAGTAGATTGCTGGAGGGTGAAGGGGGCTCTCTAGGCAATGAGGAGTTTGATTCCAGTCGTCGTGGTAGAAATCAGCATGGGTAGGAGACTGACCTGACGGGAGTAGCCTTTTATTTAGGGGGCAGCTGAGAGTGTACTGGAAAGGCTGTGATGAAAGCCGGAATGGCAAGGACTACTTGGCAACCTTTACGCAGAACAAAGCCGAGTACAGGAAACAGACCAGAGGAGCTGTTCTGACTGAATCTGGGGAGAGTCCGGGTCTCACAGCTCCCCCTGACCAGTTCTCCTCCCCTTCGCCCCTGGGGGTTCCCAGGGAAGGTCAGGTCACTTCCTCTCACCACGGAGGCCTCTGTAAAAACCAGTTCTGTTCTCCTTTCCACAACGTTGTCTCCATAGCATATTGGTCAACAGATAGTATAAAATTCTAAAATTATACTCTTTCCTCCTGTGCTGTTTGTATAAGATATCCAAATCCATTAAGCGGAATCTTATTAGAATGAAAAAGCAGTATCATTATAAAATGTTAGCAATTTTGAGCTTATTTACTTTCAGCTTTGTTTCATAGAATAAAATTCGCCAGACGTCAAGTGATAAAATGTTTGAGTTGGTTCCAGATGGAATTTAACCTGTACTCTTCTGAGCATGAAAGAGAACATGTTTTCTTGAAGAGTTGGTCTTAGAGAATTTTTTCACTAAGCAGAAGTTGGCTTTTCTAAAATACTAGGGTTTAAAGAGATCAACACCAACAGCTGCCTTTACTCGTCTGCTCTGTCTACATCAGTGTCATGGGTTCCCACAGCACAGCAGTGAGCAGGACTTCCTGCTCCCTTCATCTTCTGGGAGAAGGATCAAAATATCATTCCCTCATCTGATAATGTACTCAGCACTGGATAAGCGTAGCAAGCTGTGTGAGGCAGTTTCATGGTGGCTATTCGGCTTGGTGTTTGCCTTGGCTCCAGGATAGAAAGCAGCAGTATGTGTCTGTGACCTGGGGAGCAGCTTCCTGAAAAAGTACTGTGATCATTTCCTAGGGCTCCTGTAACAGTACCACAGAATGGGTGGCCTTAACAACAGAAATGTATTGTCTCGCAGTTATGGAAGCTGGAAGTTTGAGTTCAAGGTGCTGGCAGGATTAATTCCTTCTGAAGAAGTGAGAAAGAATCTGTTCCACTCCTCTCTTGTAGCTTCTGGTGGTTTGCTGGCAATCTTTGGTGTTCCTTGGCTTGTAAATGTGTCACCTGATTTCTGCCTTCATCTTCATATGGCGTTCTCCCAGTGTGCATGTCTGCATCCAAAATTCCCCTTTTTATAAGAACATCAGTCATTATTGGATTAGGGGCCATCCTACTGCAGTATAACCTCATCTTAACTAATTATATCTGCAGTGACCCTGTTTCCAAATAAGGTCACATTCTAAAGTACTGGGAGAATTTTAACATATGAATTTGAGGAGACACAATTCAACCCTTGGCAAGTGCTTAGCCCAATATTACATCCTTTTCCATACTGCTTCCGTCAGTGTAGACTATGGCTGCCCCAAGGTCTGATTCTGACAGAAGGTGAGGAACTTACCCTGGCCACCTACCCTTGCCCCCTCTGAGACTATAGAACCCAGAAACCTGGCTTAGAGCCACATGGCCACCAAGTTTTGATAAGATGACTTCCTTCTGGATTTACACCAGGGAACCTCCTTTTACTTCTTCTGTATGGGGAGCGAAGTTAGGCATGGCCATTTTGGGGTGAGTCTCAGCCCCCCACTGGAACTGCATTCATGGCTTTCTGTTTCACGTGTCTATGGCCCAGGCCATGTCCTCCTCTGTGGGCTTGATTTAAAGATGGTCTTTGCACAAAGGTTAACTAACTGGAGAGTTAACGTGTGTAAACAAATTGATACTCCCTTTCTTTCTAATCTGCTTTTAGTCTGTTTCTTACTTCTTCATTCTCTTGAAGATATTTATGTTTAAATAAAGGTTTTCTCCCTCACAGCCTGACTTGTCCATCTGCTTGATTCTTGCAGTGAAGTCTTAACCCTCTGTTTGTTTGTCTTCTCACAGCTTGTTGCCATGGGGATGATTATAAGATGGCACATTTCAACACCAACTTCAAAGCACCCTGAAAGAGATGGAGAAAATGGGCAGGATAGAAATGTGCTCTTAGCTGAGCACATATCTCTGATTATTATCGAAAGTGCAATGGCAGGAGAGTTTGGAGTAGTAGGGGATATGTATTGTTTTAAGTATGTGTCAAATGGCTCCCCAAGACAGGCCTCCTCTTATCTAAGGCATAACAACGTTAGAAACCCAGGAATTGGCTCTCAGGAGGATGAGCCCTTGCGATTCACAATTGAAAGAATGCTTTGTGCTGAAGAAGCATGGTGCTTTCAACCCTTTGCAAGGTTGAGTTGGTTCTAGAAGTGGTGGCCTGCTTTCTGGGTCCCGTTGGCAGGCCTGACAACCTGGGAAAGTGTCTCAGGTGTCTGAAGGGAGATGAAACACTGAGTTGCCTATCAGCCTGGTGATATTTTCTGTCGTTATTTGAGTCAGGGAAATATCTCAAAGCGATAAAAAGAGAAATGCTTACATTCTTCATTTTTCTAGAGAAGACTGTGGCACAATAATTAACCTGTCACATATTGTTTAGAGGGCACAGAGGATATCACCGTGGTCTAAGCTCCAGACACCCAAGTATTTGAAGGGAAATTGCCATCATTTGGCTTCATTGTTATTCAGGTGCCAAGATGCCTTGGCCAGCACAATCAGCCTGTGACTGTGTGTGGTGTTTAAAGTGGAAACATCCATTTTTATTTTGTAATTTATTTTTTCTTGTTATTATATTTTAGATAAAAATATACACCCTGGAAGAGCATGACCTTTTATCTGTTTGGGTTGAAAAGCATGTGGAAAGACCAGCACACTTGACTTACCATCTCCTGTCTGACTTTACCAAGAGACCTTTGTGGGACCCTCATTTCGTGTAAGAATACATTTAAAGTATTTTCTTAAGCAACCCTGACTTCATGTAAAAGATGACCTCCATGTTGCAGTCCATCTCCATTGCCCAGCGTATGACCCCTTGCTTATTAATTAAAGAGAATGTTTTAAAACTTGCCCTGCACAGAAAACTGCATCAAGTGCTACTGAGAGACGTAAAAACAAAAATTTTCTTAATACTTCGTTTAGCATTTATATTGAGTTAATGTGCTTTACCCACATCTGTTGTACTCCTCCCAAAAAACTCTTCAAGTTTGATATTATTCCCACTCAACGAGAGAGGTTCTGAGACTTGCCAAGATTGCACAGGCAGGAAAGCAACAGAACCCAAATTGGAACCCAGATCCATCAGGCTTTGAATTCCACACGCTTGCACACAGCTTCAGTGTACTTGAGAAAGTGATTACCTAATTGTCTTCCCACTTTCCACTCTGGATATTTAATTAGCGGTTCCTTCTTTTTCTGTGAAGCAGCACTCCCTGGTGAGAAGCTGAGACGAAGCTGTGTGAGTAACTGAAGTCAAAGGCATTCCTGCCAGCTTTTCCTGTCT
The DNA here is from genome assembly GCF_018350175.1 of Felis catus. Taxonomy (NCBI): domain Eukaryota; kingdom Metazoa; phylum Chordata; class Mammalia; order Carnivora; family Felidae; genus Felis; species Felis catus. The sequence goes on along the minus strand of NC_058368.1, from coordinate 144,773,156 downwards.
GATCAGGGCCCACTGTCAGCCTCAGTCTCTTCCTTCTGTTACTGTCTGTCTCCTGCATCCCAATCCGGCCTCTTCCATTCTTGCTCCTTTCCTGGATTGCAAGGCACCTGCACCGACTGGGTCTGATTACACTCAGGCCACACCCCCTCCTCCAAGAAGTTCCAGCTCCTGGGGCCACATATAGCACTCTAGGGCCTCACTGGGCATCTTGCTGAAAGGGAAAGATTGGTGAGATGGGCTTCCTATTTATTAAACGTTACCATTTACTTCCTAATCTTGATGAAGTAGAAGCTCATTTTTAAAATGACTAAACCTTGAGGGCACTGGGGTGGCTCAGTCAGCTAAGCATCTGACTTTGGCTCAGGTCATGATTTCAGGGTTCATGAGTTAGAGCCCCACATCAAGCTCTCTGCTCTCAGCACAGAGCCTGCTTTGGATCCTCTGTTCCCTTCTCTTTCTGCCCCTCCCCCACTTGTTTTCTCTCTCTTTCTCTCTCTCTCAAAAACAAAGAAGACATTTAAAAATAAAATAAAATGGCTAAACCTGGGACACCTGGATGGCTCAGTCGGTTAAATGTCCAGCTCTTGATCTTGCCTCAGGTCATGATCTCATGATTCTTGGGTTCAAGCCCCACATTGGGCTCTGCACTGACAGCATGGAACCTGCTTGGGATTCTCTCTCTCTCTTTCTCTCTCTCTGCTCCTCCCCTGCTTGCTCTCTCGCTCCCAAAAATAAATTAAACTTTAAAATAAAATAAAATGCCTAAACCTGATTATGATTAATACCATGTAAGAGGCAATGTAGTATCACTAAAGTGAAACACCTTTGGGGTCATGTGTTACATTTGCATAGATGCCAGAATAATACTTCATGGTTAATGCTATCATGATAAAACATTCTGAGAGAAGAGGAAATATTTCATGATTTTCTTGCATCAGTATTTGTAGATATTCTGTAGGTACAAAGCTTTTATCAAGAACAATGCCTAAATTTTGGTGTTACTATTTCCTATGTCACCTGACATTCCAGCCAAACTGAACTCGAATGAAGGGAGGAATGAATGAATGAATGCTTGCTTGTCTTGTGTACCTACTGTGATTCAGGCCAGGTGTTTTCATTTAATCCTCACAATAACCCCATGGTATGGGGTTTTAATTTTACAAATGAAAAAAACAAAGTGACTTACCTAACATAACATTGATATGAAGTGTCTGGGATTCAAAGACAAAGATGTTTGGCTCTGAACTTAGTACTCTTTCCAGTGTACCATATTCATTTACCTGAGTCCTTCCTTGACATCCAAACAATTCACTAGTCTTCAAATATTGTTACCTGATTCTAGAGAAAAATTATTTTGTGTTAAACAACCATAAATGCTGTTCTCTGAAGTGTTGAGGGCAGTGACTGGGCACCCACCAGTCTCTCCATCACACGCATAACTATTCCTGCTGGCCAAACAGCTTTCTAAAGACAGACTTTGAGAAATAATGCTGGCTTTGGCAGGATAGTTGTGTGAGCAGAAGAGTGAATGTGGACCTCAGTAATGAAGTTTTACAAATAAACAAAAGAAGCGAATGCCTTATTCAAGCAGGTAGAAAAGTGTGGCCTTTCTTTCACTGTTGTATTTACGTAGGTCCTGTGAAGTCATAAACTGGGTGAGTGAAGGTGATCAGATATATTATATCACTTGTCCTATAGTGAATGGTGACAAACCCAAAGACTTGGTAGTACTTGTATCACGAAGAAGGCCTCTCAAAGATGGGTGAGTATATGCAATTCAAGTGCTGTATGGTTTTATAGAAGAGGGTAAAATGAAAAAGTTGATAAGAAGGCAATATAGGCATTTCTGATCTTGAATGATGTGCATCTGAATTTTTTCTAGATGGACCTTTAGTTATCATTTAAAAACATCACCTATTAAATGCTGCCTGTGTGCAAGATTCCTAAAGCAGTTCCTTTCCTTTTGCTGTATGCACATATAAAATTGGTATTTAGCAAACCTTGGGAACCTTCCAGTATCAGTAAGAATGCAATGTGACTACCAAATAAAACATTAGGAATAGGTTTAGAATTTAGAAAGGCTCAATTGTGCTAGACATCCAAAATGTCTGGCTGCTAGGTTGGGCTGTTGATCGGAGTGTTTGTCCATGACTTCTCTGTGGACATTGGACTTTTCATGGCACAATGTCTGTGTTCTAAAGAGAAGTGTCCTAAGAGTCAGTGTTCAAATAAATAAGAAGAGGAAGCTTCCAGGACAGTTAAAGTCTACACCTGGAACTGGCCAGCATGATTTCCAATGTGAAAGCTGGCCTATAAGAATAATCGAACATGTGTGAATATTATTAATGCACACGGATGTTCAGTATAGTACCATTTATTATGGAAAAAGAAATGGACATAAACTGAGGGTCCATCTGATAAATTATGGTAGAGCCATATTGCAGAGTACTATGCCATCATTTTTTCAAATGTTTATTTTTGAGAGACCAGAGCATGAGTGGGGGAGGGGCAGAGAGGGAGACAGAGGAGTCCAGGGGTAGAGAGAGAGGGAGACAGGGTATCCAAAACAGGCTGCAGACTCTGAGCTGTCAGCACAGAGTGCAATGCAGGGCTGGAACTCTGGAAGGGCGAGTTCATGACCTGAGCCAAAGTCGCTTGTTCAACCAACGGAGCCACCCAGGCATCCTGCCATCATTAAAAAAGATGAAGTAGCTATAGAGGTGCTGATACAGAAATACCTCCAAAGATTTATTGTTAGGTGAAAAATCAAACTATAGACCGATATTTATTAAATGATAATATTTATGCAAAAATCTATATTTGCATTTGCTTACATCAATGTTATATATTTATAAAAAGGTCCGGAAGGCTACAGAGCAAAATATTAACAGTGGTCATCTCCAGGATGAGAATGGACTGTGGCTAGGGTGGACTGAGGAAGACTGTTTTCTAGTCTATAAGGTTCTCTGTTGTGTGAAGTTTCTTTAAATCAATGGGTTTTGTTTTGTTTTTTAATTAAAAAAGGAGAAGAGCCTGAAATTACAACTCATTAGGGCATACATAATAAAGGACGCTTGGAAGTTGATTCCACTTTGTAGAGTTACGCAAAGTATTAAGTAATTCTTACACAGGCAGAAAACACCTGTGGCCCTTATTACCTTTCCTACACTTGAATGTAGTCTACTTGAATGTAGATCCCTCATCTAGAAGATCTGGGTCTCTATAGTTTCACTTTTACCTAAGTAAATAAGGTTAATTAACTCTAGAAATTTATTTTCTAACAATTGTTTTAATCTCTCACAATAACTTAGAAAACGTCCTTTCATTTTTCAGTAGCACTTACACGGTAGCAGTGAAATCGGTTCTTCTGCCTTCAGTCCCCCCTTGTCCACACTACATCAGAAGTGAAATCATATGTGCTGGATTTCTCATCCGTGCTATTGACAGCAGCTCCTGTACCGTAAGTTTGATGGAACATCTGCGCATGAATTTGCTACTGCAGACATAGAGAGAAGGCTTTTACCCACATTCCCTAATTAATTGAAGTTCTGTCATGTGTCCACATCAGGGGAATCCTGAGGTCATCCTTGTAGATCATCCCAGAAAGTCCCCAGAAGATTAGGGTCATAGCCTTCCCTATACCAACAAGATTCAGATCCCTGCTGAAAGAAGCTCCAAGTCAATAAATAATTAAAATAATGTATTTTCTTTTTGAAACAGGTATCCTACTTCAACCAGATTTCTGCTAGCATCTCTCCTTACTTTGCCGGAAATCTTGGTGGCTGGTCAAAATCCATAGAAGAGACAGCAGCCTCTTGTATAAAATTCATAGAGAATGCTACTGATGGTGGGTTGATAAACACATTTTAAATGGTAAACTGTCACTTACTTCCAGTTTTATTTACCACTCTCAATTCCACGTACCCTTAGCCCTGACACTTTGGCAAGCTTTGGGGCCACAAAGTAATTTAATATTGGCTGAAGCAAAATGCAGTTAGGAAGGGGTTAAAAAATAAAATTCATCTCAGGTCAAACACCAGTGATTTGGATAGCATTATTTAAAGAGCTTTAAAACTGTTTTATATTGTCTGTGGCTCTGCTTCCTTCCAGGGACACAGGCAGTGGAAATTGCCCATATTCAATTTTGTGTGTCCTGTAAAATGGTACAAATATGGTTTAAAATGATCATAAGCATGTTTAGGCTACGGAGATGAAACATGTGTTCTGTTTAAAATTGTACAAAATTTTACAAAATAAAAAATGATAAGTTGGCTAGGTGATTAATAGTGTGGGATTGTTCCATATATGGCGGATATCTGTATGTCAGGAGCAACTGACAAGATGTATTACATAGTTTAGAGCTTTAAATTAGGAAGACATTAAAACATAATGGAATCCAATCAATTTTAGTAATAGAAACTACTTTACTAGTGTCATTTAACATATATTCAAGGTGGCTGGCCAATTTAGTATCTATTGCTATATATACACACAGAAAAGTACCTGCACAATGTGATGTCGCAGAGAAAGAATATTAACTGAGCTCTTCTTTCATAACCATTACATTAGCACTTTATTCCCTAGACTTCAGCATTCATTACTCTACTCTGTGATTTGTCTTAACCCGTAAGACAAACCAGCATATGTCAAGTTAGCCTCCTCTACAAGACAGCGTTTAAAAGTTGAAGGACTTCTCCATTAGAGTTTAGAGCACTTAAGAGGTTAGGGACATCCTGCTGTAGGTCAGATCTCTACCTCTGCTTCCCCAGCCTACCCACTTCCCCAACCCATCCACTCACCCAGCCTAGGTCTGGTTGTTAATTAGTTTTATTCCGTGTCAGCAGGTTTTCATTTACATAAACTTTGGACTGTGCTCCAATTTTATGAATTAACACTTACATACATTAAGGGTGAATATGTAGATTTAAATGCCTATACATTTCAGAAGCAGAAAAATTTTTTAGAATATTTTTAGATTTTAAAAAGCAAAAAAATTAGCTATAATGGAGTTACTTAACTAAAATTTTGTATGGTAAAATTTCACACCTCTCCTACAATTGAGACACTTCCAACCTCTGCCTGTCGTAGGTCTTTGTATTTATATTGTTTTGAAAATTACTGCAGTAATGACTTGAGGTACTGGTGGAACATCCAAGTAGGAACTGTAATTGAGGATATTAGGGCCAGATGGATTTAGGAGTCAGCCATAGAAAAGTGAATGATAAGCTTGTAAGAGGTGACATTTCCAAAGGACTGAAGGAAGAGTGATTAATGACCAAGTCTTAGGCGATTCAGTAGAATATTTTTAAAGTGTAATAAAATATCTGATATTTTCCTGATATACTGATATTTCTGATATGCATCTCTCCCCAAGTCTCCTCTCCATCCTAAAGCCTCATTGGAAAGCATGTGACCTTGTCTTCATCACTGTCACAATCCCTAGTGCCTAAGAGAGTACCAGGAATATAGCAGGTACTTGGGAAATATTTAATGCTTGCCTTCCTCACTGGAGACAGGTTTTGACTGGCCAGAGTCCTTGACACCTGATAGGATAGGTGAAATAAATCTGAGTGTGTTTGGGCTAAATGACTAAGGCAGCATTGCTATCCTTTTCCAGCTACATGACTTGTGTGATTTCTTTTAAATGACACTCCTTTCCTTACATTCTGGGAGGCTGAGTTGTATTCTGTCATGTTTACCTCTCACACCAAAAATAAAACAACAGCTCCTATTAAGACTAGAACTGTTGAGCTTTGCAGACATTAAAACAGAGAAAAGTGTTTCTTATTTGGTAAATATTTTGCTTTTGAAGCTACAGTAACTAATCACAGCTGTTTTCTTTAGTTACAAATGTATCCAATCAGGTAAAATTCCAAATGAAACACACAATCCACTAGAGTCATTCCATTACAATATGAGCCCTAGCCTTGTGAAATACATGTATTAAGTATGCATGTATTCATAAAATCCAACAAAGAAGCTAATGGGTCTCTGATTAGCATCCTAACTCTATTATGGTGATACCTGCATCTCACCCAGACTCATCTAAAACACATGAACAAAATGCTATTAAGTGTGATATACAATCAAGTAACATCATTCTGGTTAAATACCCCAAAATAATTTTGGCTAGAATTTCACTCTTGAAAATCCAGGACAAAGAAGGAGCTGTTGTTAACGTATTCTTCTATGTTACCTCAATAATTTGTGCTTCTTTATGTCAAAACTAAAACAAAAATTAACCAAAATTAATCTCATCTAGAATTCATAAAAAGATTGTGTTCCCAAAGGGATTACCTGGACATAAACAGACAATGGCTAGTTCAATCCAGAATGAGGTATTCAGAAAAATAAGTACATAGCAAATGATTTTTGAATTAAATATTTTTTTTTTTTAATTTTTTTTTTCAACGTTTATTTATTTTTGGGACAGAGAGAGACAGAGCATGAACGGGGGAGGGGCAGAGAGAGAGGGAGACACAGAATCGGAAGCAGGTTGCAGGCTCCGAGCCATCAGCCCAGAGCCTGACGCGGGGCTCGAACTCACGGACCGCAAGATCGTGACCTGGCTGAAGTCGGACGCTTAACCGACTGCGCCACCCAGGCGCCCCTGAATTAAATATTTTAAAAATACAGTATTGTGGCAACTTATAAATTCCTAATATAATAATAAATTGATATTCTGAACCAAGAAAACAATATAACCAAAACTTCATTTCTAAACGCAAAAGTTATACTTTAAGGGTGGTTCACATTAATGCATAGTTTTTAAGAAAAAGATGAGTGTTACAATCAAGTATGTAACCACTTAGTTATACCTAAGTTCTACCTGTTAAAAATATTCTTTTAGAGAATCCAATTTAAAAATCTTATACTTTTCTTCAATGATTTTCTCCAGTGATAGAGGCACTCTTTAATGGACAGCACTCAGGAAGCTATCTGACCATATGCACATCATACTGATGTCTACAACACAGGTCTCCAAGGGAGCTCAGCTCCAGTATGTGAGGTAGGCCCAGTTCAGAGTAGCTCACAATGAGGTGGTAACTAATGATAGTACTAATCATTATCAAAAATTAACAACTTTAGGTATCTTTGTTTTGGGTTTCTGTGGTTCAGGCACATCCAAAATTTCTTCATAGTCTGCACTCATTCCCATTGCCCAGCGACCAACCGTGACCATTCGATCTGTTAAGGAATGAAAGTTAGAACGTAAGAAAAATGGTAATCAAATACATCCACCCAGATTGGTACTAGCTGAGCAAAGGAATTAGTTTTGACATGAATAATCACAAGGAGGGAAGACTCCATCACTAAAGGAGAGTGAGCAATTCTGTAATTGATTGTAACACTTGATTTTGGAGTACCACAGGCAATTTCTCATCCCAATTAGGGAAATGCAGCAACTGCTTTGCAATGCAGAAATTGATGAGAAAGCTCTTTCATTCTTTCCCAGAGTTCATCATTATAGAGTCAATGAATTCTAAGAATCTGTAAACAGTAAGACTTATGAAGCATCAGTTTTAAATGCACAAGATTCCACCTGTGAAATTATACAACATCTGCTTGTCAGTCTTGTCATTTGGGAATGGCAATCCTCCCAGGAGGGAGAATTCAAACTCTACTTCCATTATTTCAGTCTCACTGGCTACAATGTAGTGAAGATCGTCTTCTTCTAGACAAGATCATAAACAAGAACTCTTGGTTTTCAAATTTAAGTGTTCGGGTAGGAAGAATGGGCAGACTTACTGGGTAGTACTGTGACTATCTGAAATAAAAAGAAATGTGTTTTTCCTTAAGAAGGACTACTGCTATCCTATCTTGCATTCTTTTGCTCAAGATTATCATCATTCTAATTTAGGTAAACTAATATAATAATGGTCTCCACTTCCCCCCAAATCTGCAATAGGTACAGCAAACATTTATGAAGTTTTTGGTGACGAAGGGTATTTCATTAGGAAGAAAATGTATCTGGCCAGATAGTGTACCTAACACAATTTTAATATTTTTGGCAGTTTTTACAACCAACTCTGAGTCCTTCAGGTATACACAAAGCAAAGCATATATGAGGATGGTAATCATAAAAATATTGAGTTATTTTCATATTTCTGATTTTCTCTTAGTGAATCAGTATTTTTCTTTTAGTAACAGAATTGGCTCCATTATTAAATTCATTAGTTGCCAAATATGAATGTTTATGAATACAATGCTTTATAAAATCAAGGTCTTCTAGGACTTAGTGGTCACTTTTTTTTCCTCACCTAATAATACTAGCTAACGCTCAGCTAATACTATTGTGTCTACTCCTGACAGAGAAATGATTAAGTCATCACTGTAGTAGGAAACCAGGTTGCCTTAAAATCAGTGGTACCTCAAAGAACTCTTCATAAAAAAATTCAAGAAAAACAAAGAATACTAATCCCACCCCTTCTAACGGAGGCCAAGAGATCTCACCTGAATTCTGACTCTCAGGGCAATCTTTCTTAAAATGTTCCACAGAGCCACAAAGTCTGCAGCAACCACCTATTAAAAGAACAAAGTCACTGAAAATCTCTCATACTTAGGAGGGGTTATAATGTCTCAAAACACTTTTCTTATTTGGTCCTCACAACTTTGTCAGTTGTAAAGGTAGTTGAAAACAGGGACATAGGTAGGTGCCACCATTCCAGTTAGTAAGTCCATCGTCCATTCCTTTTGATCTCACAGAGCACTGAACTGTACCTACCCACCACTTCTCGTACCTGGCCTTCAGGGGAGAAGGAGGAAAGAGAAGAGAGATATAATGGAAGAAGATACGTGTCCTCTGGAGTGTTCGAGAGCCACTGCACACAAGACTAGACCTTAAACCATGATTAGAAAGGCAAAGTGTTGTGAACTGTTGAACCTGTAGGCAAAAGTTGTGTCCAGATCCATTTTTTGAGGAGGATGTCTGTAATTCTTATCAAATAAATGACCAATAACCTCAAAAAAGGTTAGGACCCACTGCTCATCTGTACAGGTCAGACAAGGGTGAGCAGTTACAAAAGGAATGAAATTAACTTTTGTTTTAGGGCCTTCTGACTGCCAGGCAGCCTCATCCTAATAAAAATGCCTGTCTGCCTACTTTAAGCAACATTCCAGGATTGTGAATTACAACACATATGGTTTCTAAGATTAGCTTAATGGTCAAACACTGTTACTTAATGGTCAAGCATTATAAGTATGACATGCTTATAATGTTAAGTGACTCATCCAGAAAAATGACCCTACAGGATGTAAACGTGGCTGAATTCTCACTTCTGTGTGATCTGTTTTCTTTGCTGCGCCTTTTAAAAATACCTAGTCATTTTGCATAACCATCCAAAACCATCTTTGCCCATTACTCATGTCATCTGACCTGTGTCATAAGTTCAAAACTGAGAGGCACCTTTGGGCATTTTCCAGGGTTAGGCTTCCTTACTGTTGTAGATGTCAGTGAAATAGAAGAGGTACTTTTGAACAATATATTTTAATTCTCATAGCTCTTCGAGGTAAATACCATAGATCATCATATCTAATACACTATTGATTGTAATTATTTTACATACCTCTCAGGAAAAAAAATCTGCCAATTACATGTCACTCACCAATGGTAAGATACATTCTGAGTACAGGGACATGAAAATGTGAAATAATGTTCATCTTAGAGCCCATGAGATACAGTTTGTCATCTCCATTTTACAGGCAAGGGAGGAAATTGAGATGAGAGAAATTAAATGACTCAGCCAGAGTCCCACAACTAGTGAGTGGTGGTACTGGAGCTGTAACTGGTCAGCTTGATTCCAAAAGCTGTGCCTTTTCACTGGACTTGTCCCATGGAACCCAGGACATGACACACAAGAGATGTCTAGAATCTGATGGTACCAGCTATCACATGAGCACATTATTCACATTACCAGAAAATTTCCTCCTTAAAGCTTTAGAGATCACAGACTTTATTCAGGGACCTTAATATGTTAGCTGAGCTACAGACAAGAAAGTTACAGGATCCCATGCTAGACAACTGACCAAGGAAAACACTCAGAAATAAAAATTACTACAAATATTGAAGAATGTGTACCAGCCCATCTATCCAAAATGGTATGCTAGCCTGTGATTAAATTCACAACACTATTTTTTAAATCTTATATTAGCTTGAGATATAATCCCTTTACTTCTGTTATGTTTAAAAGTAGATATTTATAACCTACTCCCACAAATGATGCTGAAAGCACAATGCTTGAAATACACACTTTAGTTATTTCTGATTTGATTAATACATCCTCATATTACACATCAACTCCAGTACAAAGAATAGTTTGATAAAAATTAAAATTCTCAAGGTTTTGTTATTTGTTCAAGAATTTATCCAAGAACTGATTGAGTACAAATTAAATCACAACTCTACATGGTAACTCACCTTTTCTGACATATAAGTACTCACCATCAGCATAAAGTCCTTTGGGATTATCAGGACAAGATCTGGACAGATGTCCCATTTCCCCACAAACAAAACATTTTGCAAAAGGAAATTCACCTGTAAGGATCAACATTTCCTATTAAGTTGGCTAAGTATAGAACAAGTCATGTAATTCATATTATTTTAAATACTCTGAAAACCCCTATTTTTAATACAACTTAGAATTCAGTCTTGATTTCAAAATATTAAGTGGCATACTCATGATAAATTCTGTCCAGAAAAAAAACCCAGTTGGTTACGTATTGGCCACTTCTGACATTAACCAAATCAAAAACCGATAGAAAACGTACCAAGAGCTGGGTCTACTTTGGCTTTGCACTTGGTTATTTCATGCTCTGTGGACCCACACCGGTAACATATTCCAGTGCCCATATCTTGATTCTCAAGGGTGGCTGGGCAATCTGCAATTCCATGGCCAGGTTTTCTACAATGGAAACATACCTGAGAAAACAAAATATGAGTTTCCATGTTGCAAATCTACAGTGGCTTTATCAATTCTTGTTATAAAAAATATCTTTAAAACATTTGTCATTTGTGGGGCACCAGGGTGGCTCAGAAGGTTGTGTGTCTGCCTCTTGATTTTGGCTCAGGTCATGATTTCTCAGTTCATGAGACTGAGCCCTGTGTAGGGCTCCGCTATTATAGCAAGGAGCCTGCTTGGGATTCTCTCTCCTCTCTCTGCCCCTCTCCCGCCTCACATTCTCTCTCTCAAAATAAATAAATAAACATTAAGAAAAAAAAAAGGGGAGGCGCCTGGGTGGATCAGTCAGTTAAGCGTCCAACTCTTGATTTTGGCTCAGGTCATCATCTCATGATTCATGGGACTGACCCTGGTCAGGCTCTGTGCTAACAGTGCAAAGCCTGCTTGGGATTCTCTCTCCTCTCTCTCTCTCCTCTGTCCCTGTCCCCTTGAGCACGCGCACATGCTTTCTCTTAAACTTAAAAAAAGATGCTTTACAAATCTAGTACACAAGAGCAATCATACTCTGGCATATATATATATATATATATATATATATATATATATATATACACACACACACACATACACACATACATACACTACGTGTGTGTGTGTGTGTGTGTGTGTGTGTGTGTGTGTGTGAATGTATGAATAATAGTTTTGACTTACATAAAGTAACCGTTTGGTGGAAGCAATGATCTTACCATTGCATTTTTCTTTGCTGCTTGTCTTTTTAGTCTTCTTCCTTCCCGGCGACTATCTTTCTTTAAAGCAACTGCAATTTCTTCCCTTACCTCCTGACTGTCTGTTGCTATCCTCTCTCCATTATGAACCATCTGTGGGTTTTGCCTTAAGTATTCCAGGAATCCATTTACATCTTCATTTAAGTACTCCTTTTTCTTTTTGTTCTTTTTGTGTTTTGCTTGAGGCGTATCATTTTTAGCAGAGAGTCTATTGGCTTCAAGTTGTTTACTCTTTGGTAGGTTTTGGCCTTCTCCCTCAAGGGACCCCTTCTTCATGTCCTCCCATGATGTTGCAGCCAAAGGTCTCTTGCTACGTGTGGTAGTAACTCGTGCCCACCTGGTCATGATTTCATCAAAGTTACCTTATCAAACTTTAAGACAAGCATGGCTGGTTAATAACCATTAAAAAAAAAACCCACTAAATATACATAGTGTATCACATTATGCCTATATGTTGACGCTTTAATTATTAAAATTTTTACTTCGTGTATATTTAATTCTGTAACATGCTGCATAGATATGCCTATGAAGTAAATCTAGCCCTTACCAGAGAAGCTACCACACCAGATAAAGAAACACACGTATATAAATGCTTAAAACTGCAAAACAATTCAAGAAAAAAATTACTTTGTAAAATATTATGTATCACATAGTAATATGAGTGAATGAAGTTACTCTTCCCAATTCTGAAGGTTTCCTGGCTGTTTCCCCTCTTAAGTCCCAGGTCTACTTTCTCCCCATCATATTGCTTAGTCTGTCAGTTCAAAGCAATCAATTTGCATAGCAAATTAAGTATACAGAAATCCTGTCCTTGACGCAAAGTTTGTCATTACAAGTCTTCCCAACAGACTGACAAGTAAGTGTTTGCGGTCACGTGATAATGCTGGTCTTCTAATTAGAGAATAAACTGCTTCCAGCCCAGCGGCTTCAAATCATTTTCAATTAAGCCACGCCCCTTTTAGGGCGGCACCCTGTGTACCAACCAGAGTTAAAACTTCAGCTCTCGTCTTTAGTAACATCCGCAACACAAGCCGAAGGGTGGAATCAGTGAATAGGTGAGACGTTGCACGCTACTCTACATGCCACGCGCGCACACTCATCATTGCAGAGCCTGCGACTATCACAGCAGGGGCTGGAGCTATTCAGGAGGTGGACTAGCATCAACCTGAGTACCCGTGAAAGGGGAAGCTTTGGGTATGAAGGCCGAGGCGGCGGGACCCACTCCCACGGCGGGGGCCCCAGTGGGGCTAGACGCGCCAGCTCAGGCAGTGAGCACCCCACAGCTGAGGCCGACCCCTGCGCCCGCGCCCTCAGCGGGCCGCGCAGCTCGGCATTCCAAACCCATCTGGCGCTGAGGGCTGTTGGGGGCCTAGCAGTCAGTCGCTGTGCCTTCCCATCACGTCCCTGGGAACGAACGGGAGGATTCCACGGCATCTGGCGGTCCCGGGGTCCTATCTCGCTCAGCCGTGCACAAATTCTTACCGCGCATGAATCCTCCAGGACAGCCGAGTTAGCGAACCAGAGAAGTCTGTCCCCCTGCGACCGAGTCAGCACTGGGGACCGGAAATACGTTGTCGCTGAGAGCGCGTCACTTCCGGCGGGCCAAGCTGGTCCTGCAGGCGGGTGCTAGGGTCTGTTCCTGGGCGGGTAAATGAATATGAGTAAATATTTGTGGAGCGTCTAGCGTTTGAAAGGTGCAGCGCTGCACAACGAGGACACAGAGATGAAGTGTGTCTGGAACCCACAACTAGTTGGAAGAGATGCACGGCAGAATTGGGGGGAGGCGGTGGAAAACACTGGGAAGACTTCCTTGAGAAGGTGACCTTTGAACTGTACTTTGAAAAGCAAAAATCTGGTGAAATTTGGGGCGGGAGTGAGTTAAGGGCTTTCCAGGCAGATGTAAGGTAAAGTCTTAGCATAGTGGTAGTGGGTCACTGTGATAGAAATATAAGAGACGTTGAGGGCTCTAGTTGGTGGAAGTCGGTGACTAATTGTCCTGCCACTGCTAGTTCAGTGGAAATAACTCTAGTTTGTAGTCAGACAAGTTCTCTTTAAGAGGAAAACCCTAGCCTCTTAATTCATTGTCTCAACAACCTCTCCCAAACAGCTACCACCACAAGTTGTACTTTGTGGGAAAAATGGCATTATTACACCCACTCAGTTCACTAGGTCTGCCACTTTGATGCCCAGCATCGTGATCAATCCACTTTACCCCTTAAGTATCTGTCCACTTTATCTCAACTGCCACTGACTTTGTGCTAGGCTTCATCTCATCTCACCTGGATTACTGGTAGCTGGTCTGGGCATCCACTTTTTTCACCACTTCTTGGAATCCTTTTCCATGCCTTAGCCAAGTGAACTTTAAAAAAATTTTTTTTTCAACATTTATTTATTTTTGGGACAGAGAGAGACAGAGCATGAACGGGGGAGGGGCAGAGAGAGAGGGAGACACAGAATCAGAAACAGGCTCCAGGCTCTGAGCCATCAGCCCAGAGCCTGACGCGGGGCTCGAACTCACGGACCGCGAGATCGTGACCTGGCTGAAGTCGGACGCTTAACCGACTGCGCCACCCAGGCGCCCCCCAAGTGAACTTTTAAAGATGTAAACCAGATTGTTATTCTTCTGCTTTAAATCCTTTAATAGTTTCCTGTTGTTCTTAAGATGAACTCCAACCTTAACTTGGTATTAAATCCTTGACTACTTCTCTATCCTCAGCCTGCACAATTTCCTCTTCTTTGACCAGTTTCTCAGTTTCTCAAATGCTGCATGTACCTTGCTATCTCCAGGCCTTTACATATGCTGCTCTCTTTGTATGGTGCTTCTTTTCTTCTAGTTAAGTATTTCACCTTCAGGGCTTTACAAATTAGATAAGTAAGCTTTCCTGTACCCTCCCTGCTCCCCCCTCCCCATTAGACCAATCCCCTATTGTAATCTCATGGCAATCTTTGTTTACAATGCTTCAAATTAGTAATTACATAATTAATTGTAAGTTGTTTATTGTCTTCCCACTGCCTAGTATATATAGTTGGTGCTCAGTACGTTTTTGTTAACTAAATGAAGAGTAAGTACGTTGCAATGCTTGTTACAGCAAAGTTGAAAGTGACCTGGTTTTCTTTAGGAGGAAAGATTAAAGTCAGTGTTGTAGGAATACTAGGATTTGGTATGGTGAATATCAGAAATATCCTAGGTCTTACAGTGGGGGAAGTTTTAAAAGGTAAAAAATTCCTCCAGCTCTTGAAGAGAGGGAGCTTCCTAAAAATTGTATGATCATCCTCTTCATACCATGTTCTCAACCAGCTGGCTTCAAGGTCTAAGCACCAACCTAGTGACATTTCATAAAGAGGTTTTCTTTTGTAGAAGCCAGGTACTTGCATGTAATGTACACCACTAGAGGGTGCATTCAACTAAAACTTGTCTTTTTAGTATTATGTTGAATTTTAAACTCGAAAATTATTCGTTTCCTGGCAGTGAAAGAACATGATCTCAAATTGTTTTTGTGGAAATACACCAAGTGAAGATTAGTAATTAAGTAAATAGGTCATAGAAAGGCTGTGGGGTTCAGAAGAAAATATTACTGTGAATACTAATAATAGCTAACTTTCATTTTACATTTTATAGGTACCTAGCACTGTGTGCTGAATGCTTTACAAGCATTGCTTCCTTCACCCAGTATCCTGAGAGGTAGGTACTATTCTCCATTTTTACAATGAAGAAACAAGCTCGTAAAGATGAAGTAACTCACCCAATGTCACACATCTAATAAGAGGTAGAGTCAGGACTTGAACCAAGATCCCTGTTCAAAAGTGTGAGCTTCCCTACATTGCAGTACTGCAGGGGATTGCCTGCCTGCCTGTTTGACCCACTTTAAAACAGACTTAAGTTATCCGTGCCCATATAATACTTTATTTTCTTAGGATGTATTCACTTTTAGAGTGGAAGGTATTATCTTTTTATTAAGTCTTATCTATTCAGATATTATTGAAATACTACAAATATGCTATTTTCATAGCACTATCATCCACAGGGTAAATGTTAAGTGAGGGGCTAAAGTTTCGGTTATGAAGTGCTGAAGTACCTCATTTTTAGAAAATTGTGAAGTGTATTATGCATACAGAAAGCAGTATAAAACATCTGAAGTAATTACAAAACACAAGTTCATGTAAACACTACCCAGCTTAAGAAGCTGACCATTGCCAGATTATGTTAATGTAATTTTTTACATGGGCAACACATTTTTATGTTTCAAACAATAGTTATGATGATATAAGATTTCTATAAACCAACTCTCATCCTGATAACTAGAAATTCTGGGAAAAATATAAAATTCACTGTGTGAGGATCCTGAAGAATAAATAAAAGCAGACCCTTGTGGAGGGGAGTCAAACTTTGAAGAAGCAACTAGCACATGGGTTAGTTGTGTGTGTGTGTGTGTGTGTGTGTGTGTGTGTGTGTGTGTGTTTGCACTGAAAATGGGCCACCGTCAAAAAGTGCATGAGCAGTTAAAACTATAACAGAAAGCCTGCTGGGCGCCTGGCTGGCTCAGTTAAGTGTCTGACTTCAGCTCAGGTCATGGTCCCATGGCTCCTGAGTTCGATCCTCATGTCGGGCTCTGTGGGGACGGCTCAGAGCCTGGTGCCTACTTCAGATTCTGTGTCTTCTCCTCTCTCTGCCCCAACCCCGCTCATGCTCTGTCTCTCTCTCAAAAATGAATACATGTTAAAAATTTTTTTAAAAATTTTAAGAAAGCCTGCCATCATTTTTCTGGCTGCAGGGACCAGAGAAAAAAGGCAATTAACAGCCATACCAGGATAGCGAGGGGGAATTTTGAAAGGGAGAGAGCCATAAAAAGGATGCTTCTACTTCTATACATGAAGTGTTGAGCTAGGCTCTGACTCCACATGCACAAGACAAACTCAGAGGCTTAAAGAAATGAACTGAGATTTTAATGGCCACTCAGAAAAAATGAGACAAATCCCGTAATGCCAGTCTAAACAAGTTAGTTGCCTTCTTAAATGTTTTTTTCATGAGGAGTAAACCAATTCAGAGTATATACAAAATAACATCCACAATGTCCAGGATAAAAATCCAGAATGTAAACTTAGCATTGGTTCAGTGATACTTTGAATTCTGGTCTTCCGTAATTTGCCTGCTACTATTTATTTTTTAAGTCTTCAAATAGCTGATCTATGCTTTATAGATGCATTCAGTGGGCGACACAGGGTGGAGTGTGCTGAATTCATCTTACCTGAAATTGGAACCGCTCCCATTAGAATTTTGAAGCTTCACTCTTTTTTGTTTTTTATTTAAAAAAATTTTTTGATGTTTATTTATTTTTGAGAGAAACAGAGCTTGAGCGGGGGGGGGGGGGGGGGGGGGGGGCGGGGAGGGGCAGAGAAAGAGGGAGACACAGAATCTGAAGCAGGCTCCAGGCTCTGAGCTGTCAGTACAGAGCCCGACGCAGGGCTTGAACCCATGGACTGTGAGATCATGACCTGAGCCAAAGTTGGATGCTCAACCGACTGAGCCACCGAGGCGCCCCTTGAAGCTTCACTCTTAATTAGATTGCCTCAGAGTGAGAGGTGCTTGGATAAGCCTAAATGCTGCAGAACTAGGAGTGTCTAAGGCCCAGCCTCAGGGAGCTGGCCCTCTAACTGAGTCTCAAACCAGTGTGAGCAGCTTCAAAACAAGCTCTTTGGGGTAACTGGGTGGCTCATTCGGTTAAATGTCTGACTCTTGATCTCAGCACAGGTTATGATCTCATAGTTCATGGGTTTGGGTCCCACATTGGGCTCCACTGACAGCGTCAAGCCTGCTTGGGATTCTCTCTCTCTCTCTCTCTCTCTCTCTCTCTCTCTCTCTCTCTCTCAAAATAAATAAATGTAAAAAATAAGCTGTTTAACTGTAATTTGGAGTGGAAGATAGTGAATCTAGAAAGGATGGGTGGGACCAGATTTTGTCAATTGAAGTGTTTTTTTAATGCTAAATCAAAATGTTTGCATTTTGGGGCACCTGGGTGGCTCAGTCAGTTAAGTATCCGACTTTGGCTCAGGTCATGATCTATCTCAAGGTTCAGGAGTTCAAGCTTCGCATCAGGCTCTGTGCTGACAGCTCAGAGCCTGGAGCCTGCTTCTGGATTCTTTCTCTCCCCCTCTCTCTGCCCCTCCCTAACTTGTGCTCTCTCTGTCTCTCTCTCAAAAATAAACAAACATTAAAAAAAAAACAAAAAACAAAATGTTTGCATTTTGTCCTTGACAGCTTAAGCAATGAAGAACTATACATATTTTTTTAGATTATACAGTGCATCTCCTAAGATAGATGTAGAGAAGAGGGTTACGTACAGTACAAATGTGTACCCAGTGCAGTGCTCAGAACACTGACACCTGCTGAACTTTTTTGGACTCTATAGAAAAATACATCTAGAGAGAGAGAGGAAAAGAATTAATGACCCTACTGTTGTAAATAAAAAAGAGGTCCAGACCAGTGACATTCTAACAGCTGCTTTCTTCAAAATCTGTCAATCATTTAAGCTGCTTTAGAACCCTTAAAATAAGGCTAATGGGTAAAGAAATTGAGTTCCTTTTTTCTTCTTTCAGCATTTTACAAATGCTCTTTAATGAATATGCTTTACATTTAGAATTATTTTTTTAGGTTTTTATGTTTTATTATTATTTTTTTAATATATGAAATTTATTGTCAAATTGGTTTCCATACAACACCCAGTGCTCATCCCAAAAGATGCCCTCTTCATTACCCATCACCCACCCTCCCTCCCTTCCACCCCCCATCAACCCTCAGTTTGTTCTCAGTTTTAAAGAGTCTCTTATGCTTTGGCTCTCTCCCACTCCCTCTTTTTTTTTTTTTTCCTTCCCCTCCCCCATGGTCTTCTGTTAAGTTTCTCAGGATCCACATGAGAGTGAAAACATATGGTATCTGTCTTTCTCTCTGTGACTTATTACACTTAGCAGAACACTCAAGTTCCATCCACATTGCTACAAAGGGCCATATTTCATTCTTTCTCATTGCCACGTAGTACTCCATTGTGTATATAAACCACAATTTCTTTATCCATTCATCAGTTAATGGACATTTAGGCTCTTTCCACAATTTGGCTATTGTTGAGAGTGCTGCTATAAACACTGGGGTACAAGTGCCCCTATGCATCAGTACTCCTGTATCCCTTGGGTAAATTCCTAGCAGTGCTATTGCTGGGTCATAGGGTAGGTCTATTTTTAATTTTTTGAGGAACCTCCACACTGTTTTCCAGAGTGGCTGCACCAGTTTGCATTCCCACCAACAGTGCAAGAGGGTTCCCGTTTCTCCACATCCTCTCCAGCATCTATAGTCTCCTGATTTGTTCATTTTGGCCACTCTGACTGGCCTGAGGTGATATCTGAGTGTGGTTTTGATATGTATTTCCCTGATGAGCGATGTTGAGCATCTTTTCATGTGCCTGTTGGCCATCTAGATGTCTTCTTTAGAGAAGTGTCTATTCATGTTTTCTGCCCATGTCTTCATTGGATTATTTGTTTTTTGGGTGTGGAGTTTGGTGAGCTCTTTATACATTTTGGATACTAGCCCTTTGATATGTCATTTGCAAATATCTTTTCCCATTCCGTTGGTTGCCTTTAAGTTTTGTTGATTGTTTCCTTTGCTGTGCAGAAGCTTTTTATCTTCATGAGGTCCCAATAGTTCATTTTTGCTTTTAATTCCCTTGCCTTTGGGGATGTGTCAAGTAAGAAATTGCTGTGGCTGAGGTCAGAGAGGTCTTTCCCTGCTTTCTCTTCTAGGGTTTTGATGGTTTCCTGTCTCACATTCAGGTCCTTTATCCATTTTGAGTTTATTTTTGTGAATGGTGTCAGAAAGTAGTCTAGTTTCATTCTTCTACATGTTGCTGTCCACTTCTCCCAGCACCAATTGTTAAACAGACTGTCTTTTTTCCATTGGATATTCTTTACTGCTTTGTCAAAGATTAGCTGGCCATACTTTTGTGGGTCTAGTTCTGGGGTTTCTATTCTATTCCATTGGTCTATATGTCTGTTTTTTTTTTTTTTAATTTTTTTTTTTCAACGTTTATTTATTTTTGGGACAGAGAGAGACAGAGCATGAATGGGGGAGGGGCAGAGAGAGAGGGAGACACAGAATCGGAAACAGGCTCCAGGCTCTGAGCCATCAGCCCAGAGCCCGACGCGGGGCTCGAACTCCCGGACCGCAAGATCGTGACCTGGCTGAAGTCGGACGCTTAACCGACTGCGCCACCCAGGCGCCCCGGTCTATATGTCTGTTTTTGTGCCAATACCATGCTGTCTTGATGATTACAGCTTTGTAGTAGAGGCTAAAGTCTGGGATTGTGATGCCTCCTGCTTTGGTCTTCTTCTTCAAAATTACTTTGGCTATTGGGGGCCTTTTGTGGTTCCATATGAATTTTAGGATTGCTTGTTATAGCTTCGAGAAGAATGCTGGTGCAATTTTGATTGGGATTGCATTGAATGTGTAGATAGCTTTGGGTAGTATTGACATTTTAACAATATTCTTCCAATCCATGAGCACGAAATGTCTTTCCATTTCTTTAAATCTTCTTCAATTTCCTTCATCAGCTTTCTATAGTCTTCAGCATACGGATCTTTTACACCTTTGGCTAGATTTATTCCTAGGCATTTTATGCTCCTTGGTGCAATTGTGAATGGGATCAGTTTCTTTATTTGTCTTTCTGTTGCTTCATTGTTAGTGTATAAGAATGCAACTGATTTCTGTACTTTGATTTTGTATCCTGCAACTTTGCTGAATTCATGTATCAGTTCTAGCACACTTTTGGTGGAGTCTGTCGGGTTTTCCATGTATAATATCATGTCATCTGCAAAAAGTGGAAGCTTGACTTCATCTTTGCCAATTTTGATGCCTTTGATTTCCTTTTGTTGTCTGATTGCTGATGCTAGCACTTCCAACACTATGTTAAACAACAGCGGTGACAGTGGACATCCCTGTTGGGTTCCTTATCTCAGGGGGAAAGCTCTCAGTTTTTCCCCATTGAGGATGATATCAGCTGTGGGCTTTTCATAAATGGCTTTTATGATGTTTAAGTATGTTCCTTCTATCCCGACTTTCTCGAGGGTTTTTATTAAAAAAGGACGCTGAATTTTGTCAAATGCTTTTTCTGCATCGATAGATAGGATCATATGGTCCTTATCTTTTCTTTTATTAATGTGATGTATCACATTGATTGATTTGCGAATGTTGAACCAGCCCTGCATCCCAGGAATGAATCCCACTTGATCATGGTGAATAATTCTTTTTATACGCTGCTGAATTTGATTTCCTAGTATCTTATTGAGAATGTTTGCATCCATATTTATCAGGGATATTGGCCTGTAGTTCTCTTTTTTTGCTGGGTCTCTGTCTGGTTTAGGAATCAAAGTAATACTGGCTTCATAGAATGAGTCTGGAAGTTTTCCTTCCCTTTCTATTTCTTGGAATAGCTTGAGAAGGATCGGTATTATCTCTGCTTTAAATGTCTGGTAGAATTCCCCTGGGAAGCCATCTAGTCCTGGACTCCTATTTGTTGGGAGATTTTTGATAACTGCTTCAATTTCTTCACTGGTTATGGGTCTGTTCAACCTTTCTGTTTCCTCCTGTTTGAGTTTTGGAAGTGTGTGGGTGTTAAGGAATTTGTCCATTTCTTCCAGGTTGTCCATTTTGTTGGCATATCATTTTTCATAGTATTCCCTGATAATTGCTTGTGTTTCTGAGGGATTGGTTGTAATACTTCCATTTTAATTCATGATTTTATCTATTTGGCTCATCTCCCTTTTCTTTTTGAGAAGCCTGGCTAGAGGTTTATCAATTTTGTTTATTTTTTCAAAAAACCAACTCTTGGTTTCGTTAATCTGCTCTACAGTTTTTTTAGATTCTATATTGTTCGTTTCTGCTCTGATCTTTATTATTTCTCTTCTTTTGCTGGGTTTGGGTGTCTTTGCTGTTCTGCTTCTATTTCCTTTAGGTGTGCTGTTAGATTTTGTATTTGGGATTTTTCTTGTTTCTTGAGATAGGCCTGGATTGCAATGTATTTTCCCCTCAGGACTGCCTTTGCTGCATCCCAAAGTGTTTGGATTGTTGTATTTTCATTTTCCTTTGTTTCCATATCTTTTTTAATTTCTTCTCTAATTGCCTGGTTGACCCACTCATTCTTTAGTAGGGTGTTCTTTAACCTCCATGCTTTTGGAGGTTTTCCAGACTTTTTCCTGTGGTTGATTTCAAGCTTCATAGCATTGTGGTCTGAAAGTATGCATGGTATGATCTCAGTTCTTGTATACTTACGAAGGGCTGTTTTGTGACCCAGTATTTGATCTATCTTGGAGAAGGTTCCATGTGCACTCGAGAGGAAAGTATATCCTGTTGCTTTGGGATGCAGAGTTCTAAATATATCTGTCAAGTCCATCTGATCCAATGTATCATTCAGGGCCCTTGTTTCTTTATTGACCATGTGTCTAGATGATCTATCCATTGTTGTAAGTGGGGTATTAAAGTCCCCTGCAATTATCACATTCTTGTCAATAAGGTTGCTTATGTTTGTGAGTAATTGTTTTATATATTTGGGGGCTCCCGTATTCGGCGCATAGACATTTATAATTCTTAGTTCTTCTTGATGGATAGACCCTGTAATTACTATATAATGCCCTTCTTCATCTCTTGTTACAGCCTTTAATTTAAAGTCTAGTTTGTCTGATATAAGTATGGCTACTCCAGCTTTCTTTTGACTTCCAGTAGCATGATATATAGTTCTCCATCCCCTCACTTTCAATCTGAAAGTGTCGTCAGGTCTAAAATGAGTCTCTTGTAGACAGCAAATAGATGGGTCTTGTTTTTTTATCCATTCTGATACCCTATGTCTTTTGGTTGGCGCATTTAGTCCATTACATTCAGTGTTGTTATAAAAAGATATGGGTTTAGAGTCATTATGATGTGTGTAGGTTTCATGCTTGTAGCGATATCTCTGGTACTTTGTCTCACAGGATCCCCCTTAGGATCTCTTGTAGGGCTGGTTTAGTGGTGATAAATTCCTTCAGTTTTTGTTTGTTTGGGAAGACCTTTATCTCTCCTTCTATTCTAAATGAAAGATTTGCTGGATAGAGGATTCTTGGCTGTATATTTTTTTGTTCATCATATGAAGATTTCCTGCCATTCCTTTCTGGCCTGCCAAGTTTCAGTAGAGAGATGGGTCACTAGTTTTATCGGTCTCCCTTTATATGTTAGAGCACGTTTATCCCTCGCTGCTTTTAGAATTTTCTCTTTATCCTTGTATTTTGCCAGTTTCACTATGATATGTCGTGCAGAAGATTGATTCAAGTTATGTCTGAAGGGAGTTCTCTGGAGGATCTAGGGAAGATGGTGGCGTAGGAGGACGCTGGGCTCACCACGCGTCCTGCTGATCACTTAGATTCCACCTACACCTGCCTAAATAACCCAGAAAACCACCAGAAGACTAGCAGAATGGAGTCTCTGGAGCCAAGCGCAGACCAGAGGCCCACGGAAGAGGGTAGGAAGGGCGGAGAGGCGGTGCACGCTACACGGACTGGCAGGAGGGAGCCGGGGCGGAGGGGCCGCCTGCCAACCAAGCAGAGCCCCCGAGTGTGGCTTGGAAAAGCGGAGGGGCCGGACAGAGTGTGTTCCGACAGCAAGCAGGACTTAGCATCTGGGAGGTCATAAGTTAACAGCTCTGCTCGGAGAGTGGGAAGGCTGGAGGCCAAGGGAGGGAGAGTTGCTGATCCCCAGGATGACAGAGCTCAGTTTGGTGGGGAACAAAGGCGCTCGCCAGCGTCATCTCCCTCGCGTATCCCCCAGCCAAAATCAAAGGGAACCAGTTCCTGTCAGGGAACTTGCTTGGTCAGCACAAACACCCAACGCTGTGCTTCTGCGGAGCCACCCCTCCGGCGGTGGGTCTGACTCCCTCCCGCTGCACAGGGCCCCTCCTGAAGTGGATCACCGAAGGAGAAGCGAGCTAAGCCTGCCCCTCCCGCCCCCGTGCACCTTGCCTACCCACCCCAGCTAATACGCCAGATCCCCAGCACCACAAGCCTGGCAGTGTGCAAGGAGCCCAGACGGGCCACGCCACCCCACAGTGAATCCCGCCCCTAGGAGAGGGGAAGAGAAGGTACACACCAGTCTGACTGTGGCCCCAGCGGTGGGCAGGAGGCAGACATCAGGTCTGACTGCGGCCCCGTCCACCAACTCCAGTTATACAAGACACAGCACGGGGGAAGTGCCCTGCAGGTGTGCACCACTCCAGGGACTATCCACAATGACCAAACGGAAGAAACCCCTCAAAAGAATCTCCAGGAAATAACAGCTAACGAACTGATCAAAAAGGATTTAAATAATATAACAGAAAGTGAATTTAGAATAATAGTCATAAAATTAATTGCTGGGCTTGAAAACAGTATAGAGTACAGCAGAGAAACTATTGCTACAGAGATCAAGGGACTAAGGAATCGTCAGGAGGAGCTAAAAAACGCTATAAACGAGATAGAAAATAAAATGGAAATGACCACGGCTCGGATTGAAGAGGCAGAGGAGAGAATAGGTGAACTAGAAGATAAAATTATGGAAAAAGAAGAAGCTGAAAAAAAGAGAGATAAAAAAAATCCAGGAGTATGAGGGGAAAATTAGAGAACTAAGTGATGCTCTAAAGAGAAATAATATACACATAATTGGTATTCCAAAGGAGGAAGAGAGAGGAAAATGTGCTTAAGGTGTACTTGAAGAAATCATAGCTGAGAACTTCCCTGATCTGGGGAAGGAAAAAGGCATTGAAATCCAAGACGCACAGAGAACTCCCTTCAGACATAACTTGAATTGATCTTCGGCACGACATATCATAGTGAAACTGGCAAAATAGAAGGATAAAGAGAAAATTCTGAAAGCAGCGAGGGATAAATGTGCCCTAACATATAAAGGGAGACCTATAACTCGTGACTGATCTCTCTTCTGAATGATACATTGGATCAGATGGACTTGACAGATATATTTAGAACTCTGCATCCCAAAGCAACAGGATATACTTTCCTCTCGAGTGCACATGGAACCTTCTCCAAGATCGATCAAATACTGGGTCACAAAACAGCCCTTCGTAAGTATACAAGAACTGAGATCATACCATGCATACTTTCAGACCACAATGCTATGAAGCTTGAAATCAACCACAGGAAAAAGTCTGGAAAACCTCCAAAAGCATGGAGGTTAAAGAACACCCTACTAAAGAATGAGTGGGTCAACCAGGCAATTAGAGAAGAAATTAAAAAAGATATGGAAACAAAGGAAAATGAAAATACAACAATCCAAACACTTTGGGATGCAGCAAAGGCAGTCCTGAGGGGAAAATACATTGCAATCCAGGCCTATCTCAAGAAACAAGAAAAATCCCAAATACAAAATCTAACAGCACACCTAAAGGAAATAGAAGCAGAACAGCAAAGACACCCAAACCCAGCAAAAGAAGAGAAATAATAAAGATCAGAGCAGAAACGAACAATATAGAATCTAAAAAAACTGTAGAGCAGATTAACGAAACCAAGAGTTGGTTTTTTGAAAAAATAAACAAAATTGATAAACCTCTAGCCAGGCTTCTCAAAAAGAAAAGGGAGATGAGCCAAATAGATAAAATCATGAATTAAAATGGAAGTATTACAACCAATCCCTCAGAAACACAAGCAATTATCAGGGAATACTATGAAAAATGATATGCCAACAAACTGGACAACCTGGAAGAAATGGACAAATTCCTTAACACCCACACACTTCCAAAACTCAAACAGGAGGAAACAGAAAGGTTGAACAGACCCATAACCAGCGAAGAAATTGAATCAGTTATGAAGGGAGTTCTCTGTGCATCTTGGATTGCAATGCCTTTTTCCTTCCCCAGATCAGGGAAGTTCTTAGCTATGATTTCTTCAAGTACATCTTCAGCACTTTTCCCTCTCTCTTCCTCCTCTGGAATACCAATTATGCATAGATTATTTCTCTTTAGTACATCACTTAGTTCCCTAATTTTCTCCTCATACTCCTGGATTTTTTTATCTCTCTTTTTCTCAGCTTCTTCTTTTTCCATAATTTTATCTTCTAGTTCACCTATTCTCTCCTCTGCCTCTTCAATCCGAGCTGTGGTTGTCTCCATTTTATTTTGCAGCTCATTAGTAGCATTTTTAGCTCCTCTTGGCTGTTCCTTAGTCCCTTGATCTCTGTAGCAATGGATTCTCTGCTGTCCTTTATACTGTTTTCAAGCCCAGCGATTAATTTTATGACTATTATTCTAAATTCACTTTCTGTTATATTGTTTAAATAGTTTTTGATCAGTTCATTAGCTGTTGTTATTTCCTGGAGGTTTTTTTGAGGGGACTTCTTCCGTTTTGTCATTGTGGATAGTCCCTGGAGTGTTGCGGGACTGCAGGGCACTTCCCCTGTGCTGTTTTGAATAACTTGCGTTGGTCGGCAGGGCGGCAGTCAGACCCTATGTCTGCCCCCAGCTCACTGCTGGGGCCACAGTCAGACTGGTGTGTACCTTCTCTTCTCCTCTCCTAGGGGTGGGATTCACTGTGGAGGGGCGTGGCCCGTCTGGGCTCCTTGCACACTGCCAGGCTTGTGGTGCTGGGGATCTGGCGTACTAGCTGGGGTGGATCGGAAAGGTGTACAGGGGCGGGATGGGCAGTCTCAGCATGCTTTTCCTTTGGAGATCCGCTTCGGGAGGGGCCCTGCAGCACGGGGAAGGAGTCAGACCCGCTGAAGGGATGGATCCGAAGAAGCACAGTGTTGGGTGTTTGCACAGTGTAAGCAAGTTCTCTAACAGTAACTGGTTCCCTTTGGGATTTTGGCTGGGGGGGTGGGCAAGGGAGATGGAGCTGGCGAGTGCCTTTGTTCCCCACCAAGCTGAACTCTGTTGTCCGGGGCTCAACAACTCTCCCTCCCGTTGTCCTCCAGCCTTCCCCCTCTCCGAGCAGAGCTGTTAGCTTATAACCTTCCAGATGTTAAGTCCTGCTTGCTGTCCGAACACACTCCATCCGGCCCCTCTGCTTTTGCAAGCCACACTCGCGGGGGGGGGGGGGGGTCTGCTTTGCTGGCAGGCTGCCCCTCCACCCCGGCTCCCTTCCGCCAGTCCATGTAATGTGCACTGTCTCTCCACCCTTCCTTCCCTCTTCCGTGGGCCTCTCGTCTACGCTTGACTCTGGAGAATCTGTTCTGCTAGTCTTCTGGTGGTTTTCTGGCTTATTTAGGCAGGTGTAGGTGGAACCTAAGTGATCCACAGGACGTGGTGAGCCCAGTGTCCTTCTCCGCCATCTTCCTCCTGATCTTTTTAAGTTTTTAAATTAACTTTGAGAGCACATGCATGAGAGAGAGCATGCACATGAGAGGGGGAGGAGCAGAGAGAGAGGGAGAGAGAATCCCAAGCAGATTCTGCACTCCATGCCACACTACACACAGGGCTCTATCTCATGACTGTGAGATAGTGACCTGAGCCAAAATCCAGAGTCAGATACCCAATTGAATGATCCACCCAGGTACCCCCTAGAATTTTTACTGAACAGTTTTTTAATACATGAGAATTTTGAGACCACACATGAGAATTTCCAATATATACAGATTTATAGAAATACATACCTTTAAAAAAATCTATTCTTGTTTTACAGGTCAGTAAATGAAAGGACAGAGAAGTTAAGTGACTGTCACACTGACAGTTTTATTACCTGACATGCACATGGATATGGCCTTATTTTTTTTATTTCTTCAATTGCAGTGTTGGTTTTCTCAGGAAGTTAAAAGCAGTACTGCTTTCTTTCAGAAGAGAGAGTGTCTGGGTGGCTCTAGTCAGTAGAGCGTCCAGTTCCATTTCAGCACAGGTCATGATCCTAGGGTCATGGGCTTGAGCCCTGCATCAGACTCCACACTGAGCATGGATCCTGCTTAAGATTCTCTCTCTATTCCTCTGCTCCTCTTCCTTGCTTATGCTCTCTCTTAAAAAAAAAATGGAAAAAAATTGTATCTGAAGGGTTTAATAAGAGAAACCCATTAATGGAAGTTGCTTGAGGTGGCTAAGCAATAGGGAATAGGAATAATATGACGTTTATATTCTCCCCTGAAAAAGCTTGAATCTTTTCTTTATTCTTCGCTTAAACATGAGTAAGAATAGTATTGGGAGGCTCCTGGGTAGCTCAGTCAGTTAAGCGTCCAACTTCGACTCAGGTCATGATCTCACAGTTCATGAGTTCGAGCCCCGCGTTGGGCTCTGTGCTGACGGCTTGAAGCTTGGAGCCAGCTTCACATTCTGTGTCTCTCTCTCTCTCTCTCTGCCCCTCCCCCACTCACACTCTCTCTCTCAAAAATAAAATAAAACATAAAAAATTAAAAAATAAAGAATAACATTGGAAATATTAATCACAAAAGTAACGTGGCGTTCTGACTCAACTCTAACCCTCTTCTGGTGTACCTCTCAAGTTCAAGTTCCTAATCATGCTTTTTAGCGGTATGACATCAAGTGCTTCAAGTGAATACTTAAAGCTAAATTAGATGTAAGTGGTGAGATTTCCAGGCTCTCCTCTCTGAAATGAGTACTTAGTTCTCTTCCTCTTATGTCTGAGGAAATGCTACCTGATTTGGGAGCTAGATGGTCCCTTCATAGGGAGCAGTGGGAGGTCTGTAGTTACGAATCCTGTAAAATGGGGTAAGTGAGGAAGAAGCATTTTTTTAAATAGGAAATTTATTGTCAAATTGGTTTCTATACAATACCCAGTGCTCATCCCAACAGGTGCCTTCCTCAATGCCCTTCACCCACTTTTCCCTTCCTCCCACCCCCATCAACCCTCAGTTTATTCTCAGTTTTTAAGAGTCTTTTATGGTTTGGCTCCCTCCCTCTCTTTTTTTCCCTTTCCCTCCCCCATGGTCTTCTGTTAAGTTTCTCAGGATCCACATAAGAGTGAAAACATATGGTATCTGTCTTTCTCTCTATGACTTATTACACTTAGCACAACACTCTCCAGTTCCATCCATGTTGCTACAAAAGGCCAGATTTCATTCTTTCTCATTGCCAAGTAGTGTTCTGTTGTATATATAAACCATAACTTCTTTATCCATTCATCAGTTGATGGACATTTAGGCTCTTTCCATAATTTGGCTATTGTTGAAAGTGCTGCTGTAAACATTGGGGTACAAGTGCCCCTATGCATCAGCACTCCTGTATCCCTTGGGTAAATTCTAGCAGTGCTATTGCTGGGTCATAGGGTACATCTATTTTTAATTTTTTGAGGAAACTCCAGACTGGTTTCCAGAGTGGCTGCACCAGTTGGCATTCCCACCGACAGTGCAAGAGTGTTCCTTTTTCTCCATGTCCTCTCCAGCATCTATAGTCTCCTGATTTGTTTATTTTGGCCACTCTGAACTGGCGTGAGGTGATATCTGAGTGTGGTTTTGATTTGTATTTCCCTGATGAGGAGTGACATTGAGCATCTTTTCATGTGCCTGTTGGCCATCTGGATGTCTTCTTTGGAAAAGTGTCTATTCATGTCTTCTGCCATTTCTTCACTGGATTATTTGTTTTTTGGGTGTGGAGTTTGGTGAGTTCTTTATAGATTTTGGATACTAGCCCTTTGTCCGATATGTCATTTGCAAATATCTTTTCCCATTCCGTTGGTTGCCTTTTAGTTTTGTTGATTGTTTTCTTTTTTTTTTTTTTTAATCTCCACTGTATGTCAGTACCTTCTTGAATGCTAGATACACAAAAACGACAGAGTCTACCCAATAGCCTTTGAGAGTAAGGCATGCAGATTCATAAACGACTCGTAAGGCAGTAAGTGAAGGAATTACACTGTAATTATTGTCAATAATTACACTGTAGTTAATTTTACACAATAATTTTTATTTACACAATAATGTAGTTAATATTACACAATAATTACACTGTAGTAAAGATTACAGATGAATTCATACTTTCTGGGAGATTTTAGAAAACTTCACAGTAGAATGTGTTGCAGACAACTGGGGAGGAAGATAAGAGAGGTGATGGGAAGGAGTCAGTAAAAAAGCCCTAGTCAATTTAATAATTCTCTCCAGTAAGCTGAAATGCTTTGGTAAATGAGGTGTGTGCACAGAGGGAGGGAGAAAAATTTAAGCTAATGCTTTAGAAAGGATGAAAGTGAACATAACTAAGTGATCAAAATGTGTAGTACAGATTTAATAACTACATAAGAAATAATCTACCTTCAAGTCTCTGGGTAAAAAATCATAAATGACTTAGGATGAACTAATGTAAGAGCACCACATAGTAGGGAAAACGTAGCCCCCCAAAAGGTTTGGCATAGAAAATAAATGGTCTTGGGGAAAAGGTCCTGCAAATATTTTAGGAAATATTTATGGACTAGGAATATGTATAAAATCATATTGTGTATATTCTGGAAGATGTGACCATACAATGGTGAGTTCTATGAAGACAAGTTGAGCAGTCCATACCTCCAGAAAAACAGTTAAGCCAGTAATACCCCAAGGCATAAGTGGAGGGCAAATGTGGAATTGTGTCCAGGTGTGCCCAAAGCAGCTCAATATGGTTATCCCTCGCTAGTTTTCAAATAGAACATTAGCTATATTGGGCATATGTTGCCTTTAGATATCTAAACAATGTGTGTTGGAGCAGGAAAGCAAACCAGATAGTGGGACTTCTTTTAAACCAGATTTTACAGTCTTCAATCTCTAAGTGTTGCTGCTTTTCCTGTTATGGGGGATTTGTTTTAAAAACCTATTTAGGATAGTGGTGCTGGTTATGGAGCACTGTGAGTGTGCTTAGTACCACTTAATTGTACACTT
This sequence comes from Felis catus, assembly GCF_018350175.1. Lineage (NCBI taxonomy): Eukaryota > Metazoa > Chordata > Mammalia > Carnivora > Felidae > Felis > Felis catus. The sequence continues at coordinate 144,742,638 of NC_058368.1, read as the reverse complement.
AAAAATGGTTAAAATGGTAAATTTTATGTATATTTTACCACAATTTACAAAATAGAAAAAATGATATTTACCCTTTAAAAGTAGTGTTTTCATTTTGATTCTCTTGAAGCTTGCTTTCACATCTTTCTTTTATTTGCTGTTTAAGAAGCTGTTCTTTAAGAATCAAGTTGTTACCTATGTATAATCTCCCTTTCTTATAAAAAATCAGTTATCAATTTGAATTTAGAAAGTATTATTTGTGGAGAACAAAGCCCTTTTTGAAAATCCTATTTATTAAGCATTTTATGCTCTAAAGCTTCCCAGATAGTTATGAATGGTACTACTCATTATATACTAATACTTGTGCACAGTAATAGTTATTTACACTGGGAAAAAACTTAAGGGGAGCGTAACTAACATTACATTTTTCAGAACTGGATCCAGGATTTAAAATGTCTGGTCCCTTTCCTGTGCTCAGAGATACGGCCATGTCACCTTCCTGTGGTTGCCTACTAATTCTTCTCTTATTTTTCAGGTACATGCTAAAGTACATTCATACCTGAAAAATATTCACCAGTCCTTCCCAGTTTAATATTCTGCTGAATCTCATAGTGGAGTCCTATTTGGAGGTGGTTGGGCTCCCTTCCCCATCTCCCACCTCTGACACACACATACTCATGATGTGTCTACTTCTAGAAAAGACAAAAACAGGGCCTTATTGGCTTGAAAGGTACTAGGAGCTTAAAAGAGAAAAAACAGCTCATCAGTATAATGAGAAAATTTGGGATCTGAGAGAGAACAGTTGTTTAGTTTCTTTTAAAAGGCAGACATGATGGCAAAAGACAAATTGATCTGTTTTAATTAAGTTAAAGCATTAGACCATTTAAGTGAATGTTCAGTTGTGCCAGGGAGTGTGTTGAATATAGTGTGTTACTTAAAACTTTTAGTAACTAAAACTTCTTACCTGTTTACAAGAGGAATGTGATAGCACTGTCAACCAAATTGTTGTGAAATGAATAAAATGCATAAAAGACTTTAAAACCAACTCTCTTTTACTCATTAAAGTCTTGTGGTGCTTCATTAATTTTAATGGTATAATCTGGTTCTGATTGAAGTGCACCGGAATGTAGTTAGTGCCTCATCAGTACTGATGAGTTCCCAGTAATTCAGGCTATGATGGCAAATTACATGTCTCTGTTTACATCTACTCCATGCATGTTTGCCCATGTCTTCAGCACAGCTTTTACATTCCAGGAGCCCAGTGTCTTCTTTTTGAACCTCACCTATGTTATTTAAAATAGATTTCTATTTTCAGAGATGCTTTTATACAACCGAGTTCTGTACAAATATTTTTGTGGAGATGCTAAAACAAAACATTTCTTCCCCATATCTTCAGATTCAATATACAGATAGCCTATATGAGTCCAATGCCTTTTTGAAAAGTAAGGAGTCTGATGTATATGTTAAAAAGCAAATAACAGGATCAGTTCATTGCATTTCCACTGTAGCTCTAAGATTCATAAAAGTAAAATTTTTAATTCAAGTGTAATTAGTCTACAGTATTATATTAGCTTCAGGTGTGCAACATGATTCAGTCATCCTATACATTTCTCAGTGCTCATCATAAGTATACTCTTAATCCCATTCACCTATTTCACCTGTTTCCTTCCCTACCCTACCTACTTCCCCTCTGGCAACCACAAGTTCTATATTAAGAAACTGGTTCATTTCTTTTTTTTCTTTAATTCTATATATGAATGAAATCATAGAGCATTTGCCTTTCTGTGACTGATTTCATTTAACATTATACCCTCTAGATCCATCCATGTGGTCAAATAACAAGATTACATTCTTTTTAATGGCTGAGTAATATTCCATTGTATATATATACCACATCTTCTTAAATACTGCTTTTACAATTCCTTAGTTATAGCTCTCAAACTGATTTACTCATTGTCAAACATAAGTTACTCTTAAAGAAAGGATAGGTAATTATGGTGCTACCTCTTTAATCTTTGACCTCTCTTGTGGGCATTTTTACAGCACTAGGATAAGTGACTCAATAAACATAGGGGTCTAAAGCAGGTAATCAAATGGTCTAATGCCATCCCTACCAGAGGAGGAAACAAGAGTACTGAGGCATAAGTAGCAACTGGGAAGGGCTTTCTTGCGATGTAAAAGGCCTATCCACCAGATGTGACCTTCCCTTTTCTAGATTCCATGATAACCATTCGCCTTCTCTTCACATAAGTTTTGTTGTTGTTATTGTTGTTCTTTTGTTTGTTTTTTTGCAGAAAGGATAAAATATAGTTAATTTGGCTTCTTCTGAATCACCTGATTGTAGACTTGGAGTTCTTTGGTTTGGTCTTCCAGATGACTAGTATCCATTATGTGCAGATTTTTCTAGTTTAATTCTCAGATGACTATTTATTTACCTTTTTTTTTTCTTGAGAGTGTTGAGCCTCCCTCATATATGCTTTGTATCTCAATTAAATTATAAGCCCATGTATAATTACCTACCTATATTAAATAATTTTGGTTGACCTTTGAATAGCATGAGTTTGAACTGCATGGATCCACTTACATGTAGATTTTTTTAGTAGAATATTATGAATGTATTTTCTCTTTAGGATATTCTTGACTTTTTTTTCTAACTTTATTATAAGAATATGGTATATAGTACATATAACATACAAAATCTGTGTTAATTGACTATGCTCTCTATAAGGCTTCTGGTCAACAGTAGGCTACTAGTTAAGTTTTAGGGAGTCAAAAGTTATACATAGATTTTTGACTGTGCAGGGGATCGGCACCCCTAACCCCCACATTGTGTAAGGGTCAACTGTATTTTTAATGTGGAGAGATGGTGATTACTTCATTTCTACCTTGATTATTGAATTAAATACAATAGATAGTCCATAATTTATACCAAAGTTTTATTCTAGTATAATTAACAACAGCTACATATCTCTTCACATTAAAAAGTTAGACTTGATTCCATTTTAAATTTTAAAAAGTAGTTATGAAGTTTTTTTTGACATTCAGAAATGAAAAAGAAATTTATTTCCGGGTACAAGCAAGTGAGAAGTGGTCACGTTTGTGGAAGGGATAATCAGTCATGACAGGAGAAGGAGGTACAGAGCTGCTTTTATACAAAGGGACAGGAAGAAATAGGTGTGGAATTCAGATGTCCACTTGGAGGTACTTGGAGTACCTCCTGGTACTCCCTTGTATTGTTGTAACATTGTAAAACAAGACCGATGCAAAAAGGGTGCAATTGCCAAGGCCTCAGGATTGAAGGTTTTGCTCACACAGAAGAAAAGGCCCTAACGTCAGCCAAGGTGATAGTTGAAAATGAGGAAAATTTAGAATGGGTAATGGATGCAGCTGAAGAGAAATACCAGTTGCAACAAGGGGGATTTAGTTCATACCACTAACCTGTCTTCTAAGATCTTCTGTAGGAAGTGAGATTCCTGGAAGCCACAGAGGAGCTTCTTCTAGAAGTAAGTGTATATGATACGAAGAGTAGATGGTAGTGGCCGTGAAAATGTATTACTGAGATCTTCTCTTGCCCGGGGCATAATTGACTGACAGCTCCAGGTACAGCCCCTCTGGATCAACCATAATGTTCGTACTGAGGCCAGTGTTCTCATGGTCTGCTTGCAGCCCATAAATGAGCAAGGCCCATTCTTGCCTTAGGAGTTGCATGACTCTTCTAACAGGTGTGAAGACCCCCATTGGCCTGCATGAAACTTTCCTGGACCTGTGTTGTAGTGTGGGACTTCCTTTTTTCTGTCTAGTGTCATGATTCAAACACATCTGCTTCTCCTGCTCCTTCCTACAAATAGCACTTTGATGTTGAATCCTGCCATGGCATCTGCTTTCCCTGCAGATCCACACACAGTTGAGGTTTAAGTCCTTTGAATTCTTCCTGATACTTGGTCAGCTTGTCCTATGGAATACTGAGAAAGGAATGTTGGGTATTTGTTTATTTCCTCTTTAAGTTTTGTCAGTTTGGGCTTCATGTATTTTGAAACTTACTAAATGGATACATATTTAGAATTTTTAAGTTTTCTTAGTGGATTTACATGTGTATAATTATAAAATGTCCTCCCTGTATCTTTTTATGACTTAAAACAAGGACCATTTTATTATCTTTTATGATTATTTGGGTTGCCTGGGCTTAGCTGAATGGTTTTTTTTTTTTTTTTTATGTTTTGGAGATTTATCAGTTTTTTTTGCATGCATCCATAGTTTTTTGTTGTTATTTTCACTGAGTAGGATTCAGACTATTATCAAAATCAGCATTTTTAGGGGGTGCCTGGGTGGCTCAATCAGTTAAGTGACCAACTTTGGCTCAGGTCATGATCTCATGTTTTCTGGGTTTGAGCCCCATGTTGGGCTCTGTGCTGACAGCTCAGAGCCTGAAGCCTGCTTCAGATTGTTTCCTTTTTTCAGTCCCTTCCCTGCTTGCTTGCTCTCTTTTTTTTTTTTTTTTTCAACGTTTATTTATTTTTGGGACAGAGAGAGACAGAGCATGAATGGGGGTGGGGAAGAGAGAGAGGGAGACACAGAATCAGAAACAGGCTCCAGGCTCCGAGCCATCAGCCCAGAGCCCGATGCGGGGCTCGAACTCACGGACCGCGAGATCGTGACCTGGCTGAAGTCGGACGCCCAACCGACTGCGCCACCCAGGCGCCCCTCGCTCTCTCTCTCTTAAAAATAAACATTTTTTAAAAATGAGCATTTTTGCATTTTCCAGTGTCTTCAGGGTATCAGTCTCCTGACTTACTATGTTTTTAAATTTTTAATTCCAGAAGAGTTAGTATACAGTGTTACATTCATTTCAGGTATACAATATAGTATACAGTTCTATACATTACTCAGTATAGAACAATTCTATACATTATTCAGTGCTCATCAAGATAAGTGTACTCTTAATCCCCTTGATGTATTTCACTCATCCCCCTCACTCACCTCCCCTCTCATAACCGTCAGTTCTCTGTAGTTAAGTCTGTGTTTTGTTTTGTTTTGTTTTTCTTTGTTTTGTTTCTTAAATTGTACTTAAGAGTGAAATCATGTAGGATTTATCTTTCTCTGATTTCACTTAGCATTATGCTCTCTAGATCCATCTATTTTGTTGCAAATGGCAAGCTTTCATTCTTTTTTATGTCTGAGTAATGTAGTATTTATATATCACGTCTTCTTTATCCATTCTTCTAGCAGTGGACACTTGGGCTGCTTCCATAATTTGGCTATTGTAAATAATGCTGCAGTAAACAGAGAGGTGCATATGTCTTTTCAAATTAGTGTTTTTGTGTTCTTCAGATAAATACTCAGTAGTGAATTTACTGGATCATATGGTAATTCTATTTTTAATTTTTTGAGGAGCCTCCATTCTGTATTCCACAGTGGATACACCAGTTTGCATTCCCACCAACAGTGCAACAGGGTTTCTTTTTCTCCACACCCTTACTACAGTTGTTTTTTGTGTTTTTTATGTTAGCCATTCTCAGAGGTGAGAGGTGCTACCTCATTGTGGTTTTGATTTATATTCCCTGATGATGAGGAATGATGAGCATCTTTTCATGTATCTGTTGACCATCTGTATATCTACTTTGGAGAAATGTCTGTTCAAATGCCTATTTTTCAATTGGAGTATTTGTATTTTTGTGTTGAATTGTATTAAATTCTTTATAGATTTTGAGTGCTAAACCTTTATCAGATACATTATTGGCAAATATCTTCTCGCATTTGGTTGTACATCTTTTAGTTTTGCTGATTCTTTCCTTTTCTGTGCAGAAACTTCTTATTTGATGTGGTCCCAGTAGTTTATTTTTGCTTTTGTTTCAGAGAAACTGCCTGTGCTCTCTTCTAGGATTTTTATGGCTTCCAGTCTCACATTTATATCCTAAATTCATTTGGGGCTTATTTTTGTGTATAGTGTAAGTGGTCCAGTTTCATTCTTTTGCATGTAGCTGTCCAGTTTTTCCCAACACCATTTGTTGAAGAGACTTTTTCCCAGTGCGTACTCTTGCCTCCTTAGTCAAAGAATAATCGACCTTATAATTGTGGGTTTATTTCTGGGCTCTGTGGTCTATGCTATTGATCTGTGTGTCTGTTTTTGTGCCAGTACCATGCTATTTTGATTACTGGAGCTTTATAGTTTATCTTGAAATCTGAGTTTGTAATGCCTCCAGTTTTATTATTCTTTTTCAAGATTGCTCTGGCCATTTGGGGTTTTTTGTGGTTCTATACAAATTTTAGGATTATACCAGCTCTGTGAAAAATGCTGTTGGTATTTTGATAAGGATTGAATGAAATCTGTAGATTGCTTTGGATAGTATAGATACTTTAGCAATATTCTTCCGATCCATGAGCATAGACTATCTTTCTATTTGTTTGTGTCATCTTCAATTTCTTTCATCGGTGACTTAAGAGTTTTCAGAGTATAGGTCTTTGACCTCCTTGGTTAAGTTGATTCCTAGGCATTTTATTATTAGGGGAGGGACAATTGTAAATGGGATTGTTTTCTTAATTTCTCTTTCTGCTGCATCATTATTAGGGTATAGAAATGCAGTGGATTTCTGTATTTTGATTTTGTATCCTGCAACCTTATTGAATTCGTAGTAGTTTTTTCATGGAGTAATTAGAGTTTTCTATGTATAGTATCATGTCATCTGTGAATAGTGACAGTTTGACTTCTTCCCTTCTAATTGGATGTTTTATTTCTTTTCCTTGACTGATTGCTGTGGCTAGGATTCCAGTACTTTTTGAATAAAAGTGGTAAGAGTGGACATCTGGTCTTGTTCCTGATCATAAGGGGAAAACTCTGAGTTTCAAAAGGGATGAAAGACCTAAATGTGAGATGTGAAACCATAAAAATCCTAGAGGAGAATACAGGCAATAAAGTCTTTGATGTTGGCTGTAGCAACTTCCTACTAGATACATCTCTGGAGGCAAGGGAACAAAAGCAAAAATGAACTATTGGCACTTAAGATAAAAAACTTAAAAGGCAATCTTTGGAATGGGAGAAGATACTTGCAAATTACATATCTGACAAAGAGATAGTATCCAAAATGTACAAAAACTTATAAAATACAACACCCCAAAAACAATCCAGTTAAAAAAAGGACAGAAGACATGAATAGACATTCCTCCAAATAAGACATACAGATGGCTAATGGATAATTGAAAAGATGCTCAACATCACTCACCATCAGGAAATGTCAGTCAAAGGTACAATGAGATATCCCCTCATACCTGTCAGAATGGCTAAAATTAACAGCTCAGGAAATAACATGTTGATGAGGATGCAGAGAAGGGGAACCCTGTTGGTGGGAATGCAAGCTAGTAAAGTCACTCTGGAAAACAGTATGGAGGTTCCTCACAAAGTTAAAAGAACTATCCTATGATCTAGCAATTGCCCTACTAGGTATTTACCCAAAGGATACAAAAATACTGATTTGAAGTGATATATGCACCCCCAATATTGATAGCAGCATTATCAATAATAGTCAAACTAGGGGCGCCTGGGTGGCGCAGTCGGTTAAGCGTCCGACTTCAGCCAGGTCACGATCTCGCGGTCCGTGAGTTCAAGCCCCGCGTCGGGCTCTGGGCTGATGGCTCAGAGCCTGGAGCCTGTTTCTGATTCTGTGTCTCCCTCTCTCTCTGCCCCACCCCCGTTCATGCTCTGTCTCTCTCTGTCCCAAAAATAAATAAACGTTGAAAAAAAAATTAAAAAAAAAAATAGTCAAACTATGGACAAAGCCCAAGTGTCCATCAGCTGATGAATGGATAAAGAAGTTGAGGTATATTGGGGCACCTGGGTAGCTCAGTTGGTTAAGCATCTTACTCTTGGTTTTGGCTCAGGTCATGATCTTATGGTTCATGAGCTCAAGCTCAACATCAGGCTCCATGCTGGCAGTGCAAAGCCTGCTTGTGATTCTCTTTGCTCCTCTCTCTAGCCCCTCCCCCACTTGCTTTCTCCATCTTTCTCAAACTTAAAGTTGTTATATGTATACTGTATATATATGTATACATACATATGTAATATTGTATGAAATATTACTCAGCCATCAAAAGAATGAAACATTGACGTTTGCAATGATGTGGATGGAGCTAGAGAATATCATACTAAGCAAAATAGGTCATTCAAAAACAAATACCGTAAGATTTCAGTCATATGTGGAATTTAAGATATAAAACAGATGAACATGCAGGGGGAAAAAGAGAGGCAAACCATAAAACAGACTCTTAACTATAGAGAATAAACTGAGGATTGCTGGAGGAGAGGTGGGCAGGGGGTGGGTTAAATGGGTGGTAGGTATTTAAGGAGAGCACTTGTGATGAGTACTGGATGTTGTAAGTAAGTGATGGATCACTAAATTCTACACCTGAAACTAATATTGCAGTGTATGTTAACTAAATGGAATTTAAATAAAAACCTGAAAAAGAAAAAAATAAAAGTATGGAAAAAATTTGCCCTCAGTCATATAGTCAATTAGTGGCAGAGCCTGAATTTAAAGCAAATCTTTTGACCTCAAAACAACGTCTTGTGGCTGCCTCCAAAACATGTTCTTGGGTGACTTTTGGCCTGAGAGAGAATAACCAATTCCCTTTGAGCCAACATACTTATGATGATGATGTGGCAGCACAGAAGTCAAGGAGAAGGACAACATTTCTCTTCCCCACGGAAGAGGGCCAGAATGATTTCTCAGCTGCCAAAGCTTATTCTTTCTGCATTCTGCTTCAGATACAAAGATTGTTTCAAATTAAAAAGGTCCTGTGATTCAGAACAGTATTCTGTGCACATCCTTGCTTCATGAATGTTGATTGAACTAGACCTTAGGAAATGGGAACTACTGGCATGCTATGACTACTTTGGCTGAAATATGACATTCAACTAGAATTTTAATAGTTACAAGTCTCTTTATCTCTTTCAGGAGACTCATATAAAACATCTTTTATTTGCACTATAATTTTGCCAATGTGCTTGTTTTGTGTGCCAGAAGTATAACTTAGCACAACTTCTGCAAACAGGATTATATCTATCAAATATTTGGCAATGCTTGAGGAGAAAGAATGTTCTCCTATCTAATTAAGATGCTGTTACATGATCTGAAAATTGTCTGAGGAGCAGTCAGGGAAGGATATTTAATGAATATGGAGATTTCAACAAAAATTGAGATGCCAGATTGAGCATTAGGAATTCATTGTAGACATGGTTATTAAATGCATGTCTTTAGATATGAATATCTTGTTCTTAAAAAGGAAAGTTACAGATGAATAATTCCTGGAAATACAATAAAGGTCAAATAGCCTTATAAATCAAGAATTTCAAATGTAGGTAAGATAATTAAAGTCTGTGGGCAAACTAATATTCAATGCAAATGTGGTTTTGATATTGATGAGTAGAATTAGTGGCAAAGGTGACAAATGAATTCAGTAAAAATACAACAAAAAGGAAGAGATACTCGCCATACATTCTGTGCTGTTAATTCTTCCTGTTAATTATGCTGTTGAGGATGATGTAATACAGATTTCAGAAATTTGTTTTTTTTCCCCTGTGACTATGTTTCCATTACTGTACTTCTCATGTTATTGTTTTCTTTTTTTTAATTTTATAACAGGAAGTTTGTAAGTCTTAATCCACATCACTTATTTCAGTGATTCCACACGCACATTCTCACCTCTCCTCTGGCAAACAATAGTTTCTTTTCTGTATTTATGGATCTGTTAGTTTTTTATTCTTTTGTGTTTGTCATTCCACATATAAGTGAAATCATGTGGTATTTGCTTGTTCTCTAACTTACTTCACTTAGCAAAATACTTTATAGGTGCATCCATGCTGTTGCAAAGGGCAAGATCTCATTCTTTTTTATGGTTGAGTAATATTCTGTTGTAAGTATAGATGAGCTCTTCTTAATCTGTTCAACTTCTCAGTGCACACTTACACTGTTGCTACATGTAAATGTAAATGGTGTTTACATTTTTTTATGTGAAATTTATTGACAAATTGGTTTCCATACAACACCCAGTGCTCATCCCAAAAGGTGCCCTCCTCAATACCCAACACCCACCCTCTCCCCCCTCCCACCCCCCATCAACCCTCAGTTTGTTCTCAGTTTTTAAGAGTCTCTTATACTTTGGCTCTCTCCCACTCTAACCTGTTTGTTTTTTTTTTCTTTCCCCTCCCCCATGGGTTCCTGTTAAGTTTCTCAGGATCCACATAAGAGTGAAACCATATGGTATCTGTCTTTCTCTGTATGGCTTATTTCACTTAGCATCATACTCTCCAGTTCCATCCACGTTGCTACAAAAGGCCATATTTCATTTTTTTCTCATTGCCACGTAATATTCCATTGTGTATATAAACCACAATTTCTTTATCCATTCATCAGTTGATGGACATTTAGGCTCTTTCCATAATTTGGCTATTGTTGAGAGTGCTGCTATGAACATTGGGGTACAAGTGGCCCTATGCATCAGTACTCCTGTATCCCTTGGATAAATTCCTAGCAGTGCTATTGCTGGGTCATAGGGTAGGTCTATTTTTAATTTTCTGAGGAACCTCCACACTGCTTTCCAGAGTGGCTGCACCAATTTGCATTCCCACCAACAGTGCAAGAGGGTTCCCGTTTCTCCACATCCTCTCCAGCATCTATAGTCTCCTGATGTGTTCATTTTGGCCACTCTGACTGGCGTGAGGTGATACCTGAGTGTGGTTTTGATTTGTATTTCCCTGATAAGGAGCGACGCTGAACATCTTTTCATGTGCCTGTTGGCCATCCGGATGTCTTCTTTAGAGAAGTGTCTATTCATGTTTTCTGCCCATTTCTTCACTGGGTTATTTGTTTTTCGGGTGTGGAGTTTGGTGAGCTCTTTATAGATTTTGGATACTAGCCCTTTGTCCGATATGTCACTTGCGAATATCTTTTCCCATTCCGTTGGTTGCCTTTTAGTTTTGTTGGTTGTTTCCTTTGCTCTGCAGAAGCTTTTTGTCTTCATAAGGTCCCAGTAATTCACTTTTGCTTTTAATTCCCTTGCCTTTGGGGATGTGTCGAGTAAGAGATTGCTACGGCTGAGGTCAGAGAGGTCTTTTCCTGCTTTCTCCTCTAAGGTTTTGATGGTTTCCTGTCTCACATTTAGGTCCTTTATCCATTTGGAGTTTATTTTTGTGAATGGTGTGAGAAAGTGGTCTAGTTTCAACCTTCTGCATGTTGCTGTCCAGTTCTCCCAGCACCATTTGTTAAAGAGGCTGTCTTTTTTCCATTGGATGTTCTTTCCTGCTTTGTCAAAGATGAGTTGGCCATACGTTTGTGGGTCTAGTTCTGGGGTTTCTATTCTATTCCATTGGTCTATGTGTCTGTTTTTGTGCCAATACCATGCTGTCTTGATGATTACAGCTTTGTAGTAGAGGCTAAAGTCTGGGATTGTGATGCCTCCTGCTTTGGTCTTCTTCTTCAAAATTCCTTTGGCTATTCGGGGCCTTTTGTGGTTCCATATGAATTTTAGGATTGCTTGTTCTAGTTTCGAGAAGAATGCTGGTGCAATTTTGATTGGGATTGCATTGAATGTGTAGATAGCTTTGGGTAGTATTGACATTTTGACAATATTTATTTTTCCAATCCATGAGCAGGGAATGTCTTTCCATTTCTTTAAATCTTCTTCAATTTCCTTCATAAGCTTTCTATAGTTTTCAGCATACAGATCCTTTACATCTTTGGTTAGATTTATTCCTAGGTATTTTATGCTTCTTGGTGCAATTGTGAATCTAACAGCACACCTAAAGGAACTAGAAGCAGAACAGCAAAGGCAGCCTAAACCCAGCAGAAGAAGAGAAATAATAAAGATCAGAGCAGAAATAAACAATATAGAATCTAAAAAAACTGTAGAGCAGATCAACGAAACCAAGAGTTGGTTTTTTGAAAAAATAAACAAAATTGACAAACCTCTAGCCAGGCTTCTCAAAAAGAAAAGGGAGATGACCCAAATAGATAAAATCATGAATGAAAATGGAAGTATTACAACCAATCCCTCAGAGATACAAACAATTATCAGGGAATACTATGAAAAATTATATGCCAACAAATTGGACAACCTGGAAGAAATGGACAAATTCCTAAACACCCACACTCTTCCAAAACTCAATCAGGAGGAAATAGAAAGCTTGAACAGACCCATAACCAGCGAAGAAATTGAATCGGTTATCCAAAATCTCCCAACAAATAAGAGTCCAGGACCAGATGGCTTCCCAGGGGAGTTCTACCAGACGTTTAAAGCAGAGATAATACCTATCCTTCTCAAGCTATTCCAAGAAATAGAAAGGGAAGGAAAACTTCCAGACTCATTCCATGAAGCCAGTATTACTTTGATTCCTAAACCAGACAGAGACCCAGTAAAAAAAGAGAACTACAGGCCAATATCCCTGATGAATATGGATGCAAAAATTCTCAATAAGATACTAGCAAATCGAACTCAACAGCATATAAAAAGAATTATTCACCATGATCAAGTGGGATTCATTCCTGGGATGCAGGGCTGGTTCAACATTCACAAATCAATCAACGTGATACATCACATTAACAAAAAAAAAAGAGAAGAACCATATGATCCTGTCAATCGATGCAGAAAAGGCCTTTGACAAAATCCAGCACCCTTTCTTAATAAAAACCCTTGAGAAAGTCGGGATAGAAGGAACATACTTAAAGATCATAAAAGCCATTTATGAAAAGCCCACAGCTAACATCATCCTCAACGGGGAAAAACAGAGCTTTTTCCCTGAGATCAGGAACACGACAAGGATGCCCACTCTCACCGCTGCTGTTTAACATAGTGCTGGAAGTTCTAGCATCAGCAATCAGACAACAAAAGGAAATCAAAGGCATCAAAATTGGCAAAGATGAAGTCAAGCTTTCGCTTTTTGCAGATGACATGATATTATACATGGAAAATCCGATAGACTCCACCAAAAGTCTGCTAGAACTGATACAGGAATTCAGCAAAGTTGCAGGATACAAAATCAATGTACAGAAATCAGTTGCATTCTTATACACTAACAATGAAGCAACAGAAAGACAAATAAAGAAACTGATCCCATTCACAATTGGTGTTTACATTTTTAATGTTTTCAGGAACCTCCATAGTTTTCCACAGTGGCTATACCCATTTACATTGCTACCAACAGTGCACAAGGGCTCCTTTTCTTCCACATCCTCACCAACACTTGTCATTTCTTGTCTTTGTGATTCTGGTCGTTATGACAGGTATGAGGTGCTATCTCATTATGATTTTGATTTGCATTTCCTTGATGATAGTGATGTGGAGCATATTTTCATGTATCTGGCCATTTGTGTGTCTTCTTGGGGCAAAATGTCTATTCAGGTGCTCTGCCCATCTTTTCATGTGATGATTTGTTGTTTCTTTAATTGTGTGAGTATTTTGCTATTTTGGAAATGAACCCCTTATTGGAAATACCACTTGTACATATTCTCTCCCATTTGGTAGGTTGTCTTTTTGTTCTATTGGTGGTTTCCTTTACTGTGTAAAAGCTTGTTATTTTGTGGTGGTCCCAATGGCTTATTACTGCTTTTGTTTTACTTGCCTGAGGAGACCTATCCATAGATCTACTGCTGAGGCCAGTGTCCAAGGATTTGTTGCCTAGATTTTCTCTTAGGAGTTTTATGGTTCCGTGCCTCACATTTGGGTCTTTAATCCATCTTGAGTTTATTTTTGCATATGGCATAATAAAGTGGTACAGTTTCATTCTTTTGCATCTAGCAGTCCAATTTTCCCAGCACTATTTATTGACTGTCTTTCCCCCATTATATACTCTTGTCTCCTTTGCCTGTACATTTACTGATCACAGGATCATGGATTCATTTCTGAGCATTCTGTCTTGTTCCATGGACCTATGTGTCTCTTTTTCTGCCGGCATCATAGTGTTATGATGACTATAGCCTTGCAGTACATCTTGAAATCTGCAACTGTGATACCTCCAGCTTTGTTTTTCTCTCTCACAGCTGCCTTGGATGTTCAAGGTCTTTGTTGGCTTCGTGGAAATTTGGAGATTATTCATTCTAGTTTGGTGGAAAATACTGTAGTGTTTTGATAGGTATTGCATTGAATCTGTAGGTTGTTTGAGCAACCCAGACATTCCAATGATATTCATTCTTCCAATTCATGAGCATGTTATATCTTTCCATTTGTGTAATCTTCAAATTTCTTTGATTAGTATCTTTCAGTTCTCAGAGTATAGATCTTTCACCTCCTTGGTTAAATTTATTCCAGTGTGTGTTCTTTTTGGGTGCAATTGTAAAAGGGATCGTTCTTAATTTCTCTCTCTGCTATTTCATTATTGGTGTGTAGAAATGCAACTGATTTCTGTATATTAATTTTGTATTCTGCAACTTTACTGATTTCACATATTATACTTTCTTCCTGTTTTTTTTTTTTTTGATGGGAACTTTTGGGTTTTGTGTGTATAGTATCATATCTGCAAGTAGTGACAGTTCTACCTGTTCATTACCACTTTAGATGCCTTTTATTTCTTTCCTTGTCTGACTGCTGTGGCTAGGATGTCCAGTACTATGGTGAATAAAAGTAGTGAGAGTGGGCATGCTCATCGTGTTCCTAATCTTAGAGGAAAAACTTTCCATTTTTCACCTATTAAGTAGTATGCAGTTAGCTGTGAGTTGTTCATATAAGGCCTTTATTATATTGATGTCTGTTTCTCCTGAACCCACTCTGGTGAGAATTTCTATCATGAACGGATAGTATATTTTGTCAGATGCTTCTTCCACATCTATTGAGATGATTATATGGTTTTTATCCTTCCTCTTATTAATGTGGTATATCTCATTGATTTGTGGATATTGAATCACTGTGCATCCCAGAAATAAATCCCGCTTGATCATGATGAATGATCCTTTTCATGTATTGTTGAATTTAATTTGCTCATGTTTGTCCAGGGAGTTTTGCCTGTATTCATCATGGATGTTGGCCTGTGGTTTTTCTATCTTCTTTGTGTCTTTGGTGTTGGTATCAGGCTAATGCTGATGTTGTGGAATGAATTTCACTTTTCCTTCCTCTTTGGGTTTTGGGAATAGTTTGAGAAAAATAGGTATTAACTCTTCTGTAAATGTTGTGGTGTAGGTTTAGATCACAAGGGTTGCTTCCTTTTTATATCAGTATCCCTATATTTTTATGCCAGTGCTTGCTTTTCAGCTCTCATTCCAAAAAAAAAAAAAAAAAAAAAAGAAAAGGAATAATGTTGGCATATGCCCCTGTTGTTGGGTCTCTTCAACTCCTGTATGCTTATGTTTCTCTTTAGCTATATGTGTTTGCCTTCATCTACCTATTTTCATGTAAGTCCTTTCAGAAGAGGGATGTTGATGTCTGTTGGTTTGCCCAAAGGACGGTTTAAGGGATATTCAGAGATCAGTTATCATAATAATACAATATTGGTTCTTAAGTTATTATGCCTTCTTCTACAAACCCCTTACATTGTACATGCAATGTGATGAGCACTTCTAAATGCACTTCCCAATGATCACTGTTCTGCTCCCAGCAGCCCTATGAGGTGTTCATGATCATTGTGCTCATTTTATACAAAGGAAACTGAGGAACGCAGAAACTAAATCATTTGATGTCATATGGTGGGAAAGTTGGGACTTAGGCCTAGTCAGTCTGGCTATAGAGTCAACATGCTTGGCCAGGATACCTCTGTTCTCTACCCTTTATCTTTCTGCCCCTAGAATGCTCATTACTACGTGAAGTTCTGATCTCTTATCTGTCTACAGGCCTTGGTTGGCAGAACAGCCCTCTACCCCATCCCATTCAGGGTACTTAACATAATATCCTCAATTATATTGGGTCCAGTTTCCTTGTCTAAATTTTTACCACATACCAATTTGCCTTTCATAAATTAATGTGGTGCTTGTAAGCACTAGCATGAGCACATTGTTTTTTTACTCTAGCATCTGCAGTGTCACCTACAGAATGTAGAATTTGATCTCATTCCTGTCATTGAAGTTAACAATTTTTAATGTTGTGGTACAATTTCTTAACTTGCTACCGAGTTCTCAACTCTTCTGTCATGCCACTTCATGTTTCTGACATCACTTCATGAATGTAAAAGCATAACAAGATTTGAAATGAGGCCATTCAGGCTTAGGGAATAATCCTCGATTTGGATTTGGTGACCTCAATCTTCCCTAATATTTTTACCCTTCTTCCACCTCAGGACCAACCAAAGGAAGCCATATATGCTTTTCAAACCAGTTCTGTTGGATACCCCATTTCCATGTATTCTGCCTTCAGTTTCTCCAGTGCCTACAACCCCAATCTGGGTATATCTGAAACTTTCCCATATTTGTCACCAGAATGCTTTTATATGCTTATCTTCAATTTGTCAGCAACTTAGAGATCGTGGCTGACTCCTTTTCTGTAGCCATCCCTAAGTAACCTCTGTTTGTCTTCATTTGTGTAGTTATAATTATTTCCACACTCTCAAGAAAATGAATTTCTTCTTGTTCTAGTTGCCAGAAACATGATTGGGAAATGAGGAATTAATCTACCAATGTTGTCCATAAAGTTTTGTTACAGTGCTGATATTGTAGCATCTAGATGAATGGAGGGTTTTTAGCTTGGTGTGTAAGTGGTCTTAGAAATATGTTTTATCAGTGCCTTAAAACACTTTTGCCTGCTGCTACTTGTAATTTCATGCATTTGCCTTTCTTAGGATTTTAAAAAATCGGGGAAACTAAACATATTAAGGAGAGTTTTATTGTAAAGATAGGACATACAGTGTTACATTTTTGCAAGTCTATATAAAAACTCTCAGAGTAAAATACCTTCATGTCTGTCATACCAGCAGACAGATTATTTACAGTTTGGAAAAGAGAAAGTTCACTTTCTGCCAAACTGAGGCAGAGGCGGTGGGACCTTAATATCTTGGCCTCTCTCCAACTTCTTTTCACAATCCACCAGATAGTTGACTCCATCGATGACTATCTGAACAAGCTCAACCTTTGATAGTGAAAAAGACAAATGATTAATTTGCATAGAAGACACATGCAAGGCATTAATTAATAAGAACAATACTGGGACAAATAAAAAGTGCCATGTTAGATGGACTTGAGAGAAATAATCAGAAAGAAGAAATTGTTACTAAGGGTTGTAGAGGAGGGATATCTGATGGTCATTGCCAGAGATGAAGAGCAGAGATATTACAGGGCTACTCAGTCTTTTTTTATTATTATTATTTCAAAGATGGAGTTACTACATTTGAGAACTCTTTAAATATATGAAAACCATTAATGTGCCTCTCAAACCCTTTTTTCCCCATCAGTCTCTGCTATGAGTTTATCTAAAGTAAAATTACACTGACACCTTGTATTATTCTTTGACCTGGATCTCTCAAGACCTGCCGCTAAGCTGAGCACTCAGTAATCTGTAGTTCAGATATTATTTACACAGTGGATAGCTCTCTGAAAAATTGTTTAAAATCAAATGTTTGGCAATTAAATCATGTTTTCACTGTATCAAGTAAGTTTGCTTTTTTTGAAAAATTTTTTTCAATGTTTATTTTTGAGAGAGACAGAGACAGAATGCGAGTGGATTAGGGGCAGAGAGAGAGGGAGACACAGAATCTGAAGCAGGCTCCAGGCTCCAAGTTGTAAGCACAGAACCCTACACAGGGCTTGAACTCATGAGCTGTGAGATCATGACCTGAACCGAAGTCAGACACTCAACTGACTGAGCCACCTAGGCGCCCCAAGATAAGTTTGCTTCTTAAAGGAAAGTTTGTAAGTTATATTATGATAAACTTTTAAAAATTCCTGGTTTTTATAAATTTTTGTTTTGAGAGAGAGAGAGAGAGAGAGAGTGTGTGTGTGTGAGCAGGGGAAGGGCAGAGAGAGAGGGAGACAGGACTGGAAGCAGGCTCTGCGCTGACAGCAGCAAGTCCTATGTGGGGCTCAAACTCACAAATGGTAAGATCATGACCTGAAGTTGGATCCTTAACCGACTAATCAATCGGTGCCCACCCCACCCCCTTTTTATAATTCCTGCTTTAAAACAAAGTTAGAACTTTGATTCACAAATACTAGTTTTTATTAAATTTGAGCACATCTACCTATGAATTTCTTTTTCCTGTGATCCTCTACCTAATCAATTGTACTGTTCCTAAAGAAATGCAAACTCTGGGCTGCCTGGGTGGCTCAGTTGGTTGAGCCTTCGACTTCGGCTCAGGTCATGATCTCACGGTCTGTGAGTTCGAGCCCCGCGTCCGGCTCTGTGCTGACAGCTCGGAACCTGGAGCCTGCTTCTGCTTCTGTGTCTCCCTCTCTCTCTGCCCCTCCCCCATTCATGCTCTGTCTCTGTCTCAAAAATAAATAAACATTAAAAAAAATTTTTTTAAAGAAATGCAAACTCTGATAGTATGCAATTACTTAATTCTAGACAGCATTAAAATGCTTGATAAGAACTCAAGAATGACAGCAAGGATGGAAGGGATTATTGTTACAGCTGAACATACCTTAGGTAGGATTGACTGTAGTCCCTTCCCCACTCCTTTTCATGCATAAGGAAACTGAGCCCCAAAAGAGGATTCAGTCAGAAAACTAGTCATTGAAACACATATTTTTTTACTTATCTCATTGACCTATCTTGGTGTTTTTGAGGGTTTGTAATGAGATGATTCTCTCGTTGACTGCCACGAGGACTCCATCTTGATACAAATCTTCTTTGGTCTTAAGGTCCCTTCATCTTTAACCTAGGAATTCTTTTCTTAAAATTATAGCCTAACTAATAATCAGAGTTGTGATTAGAGTTATGTATAGATGTGGTTATAGAATTATGTATAGATATGGTCAAATAAAATATCAAAAAATCAGATTAAAAAGATAATGGAGTGTCTTTACTGTCACTAAAAATGTTTTTAAATACTTATTATAAGAAAATGCTCATGATGGAACAGTTATAGTAACAAATATATGACTAAATTTTGTTTTTATAAGAGGTGTTTGAATAACTGCAAAAAAAAAAAAAAAATAGAAGGTATGCTTTGTGCTTGGAGAGCCCCAGGGCATCCCCAACACAGAGTGCCTTGGGAACCCCAGCCCATCCCAGCCACAGCTGCAGCCATCCAGTTGCCAGGCACACACAGTCTACATATGGGAAAACTATACGTAAGACCATTCTTTCAAATTTAGAAGTAGCTGTTCCACCTAATTCAGAGAAATAAAAAGTCAAAAAAATTGGGAGACAGAAGAATATACTCCAAACAAAAGTACAATATAAAACTTCAGAAAACTGAACTAAATGAAACAGATAACCAATCAACCTGATCAAGACTTCAAAATAATGATCATAAAGATGCTCACTAGACTGGAGAGGAGGGTAGATGAACTCAACTTCAAGAAAGAGAAAATCTAAAGAAGAACCAGAATTGAAGAATGCAATAAATAAAAAATATATTAGGTGGAATCAACAGATTAGAGGATACAGAAGAATAGATAAGCAGTCTGGAAGACAGGGTACTAGCACCAGAGCTGAACAGCAAAAAGAAAAAAGAATTTTAAAAAATAAGGATAGGTTAAAGGATCTCTTGAACATTATCAAGCAAAGAAACATTTGCATTATAGTGGTTCCAGAAGGATGAGAGAAAGAAAATGGTGCAGAAAATTTTTAAGAAATAATAGCTGAAAACTTTCTTAGCTTGGGGAATGAAACAGCCATCCAGGTTCAGAAACCATAGTTCCCATTAAGATGAACCATAGATAGTTTCCATTAAGATGGATGTCCATACCACAACCATGATGCATGATGCATAACCAATGATACAACCTGTTATGTATAGGGGAAACCCCATAAGGCTATCAACCGATTTTTCAGCAGAAACTTTGCAGGCCAAAAGAGTATGGCATTAATATATTCAAAGTATGACAGGAAAAAATCCCCAACAAGAAATACTTTATCCAGCAAGGTTATCATTCAGATTTGGAGAGAGAGTGTTTCCCAAACAAAAGTTAAAGGAGTTCATCACCACTAAACTGGCCTTACAAGAAATGTTCAAAGGATTTCTTAAAGGGTAAAAGAAAAGGCCATAATTACAAGAAAATTAGGAAGGAAAAAATGTCATGAATTAAAGCAAACATGGAATAAATGCAGTAGAGCAGTCACTTATAAAGCAGGTATGAAAGTTTTATGACAAAAGTAACAAAATCAATTATATATTTAAAAAACTAAGGAGATACACAAAATGTTTTATGTCTGTGTTACATTAACACGAAGGGGGCAGTATAAATCAAGTTCTTTTAGAATGTGTTCGAACTTCTGTGGCCATCAATTTAATAGTCTCCTATGTACTTAGAATGTTACATAGGAACTTCATGGTAACCACAAACCAGAAACCTGTAAGAGATAGATGGACACACACACACACACACACAAAGAAAGTCATCAATCTTGAGGAAAGAGCAAGAGAAGAAGAAAGGAACAGGTAAGAACTACCAAACTACCAGAAAATAGTTGACAAAATGGCAGTAAGTACATATCTATCAATAATTACTTTGATTGGAGCATTTATACCACTTAAAGGACAGTAGGTGGTGGAATGGATAAAAAACAAGACTCCCTTCAGACCTAAAGACACATACAAAATAAAAGTGAAAGGGCAAAAAAAAAAAAAAAAAAAAAAAAAAAAAAGACATTCCATATAAATGGAAGCCAAAACAAAACAAAACAAAACAAAACAAAACAAAAAAACAACCAGGCAGTGATACTTCCATCAGATAAAACAGACTTTGAAACATAGACTAAACAAGAGACAAAGGACATTATGTAATGTTCTAAGGATCAGTCCAACAGGATATACCAACTGTAAATATTTGTGCACCAAACATCACCGTTCCTAAATAAAGTGAGTATTAGCAGACATAAATGTAGACATTGATGATAATGCAATAATAAGGGACTTTAACACCCCACTCAAATCCATGGACAGATCATCCAGGCATAAAATCAATAAGGAAATAGTGGCTTTGAACAATATATCAGACCAGATGGACCCATTCCATCCAAAACCAGAATACACATTCTTTTCAAGTGCACATAGAACATTCTCCAGGATAGATAACACATTAGGCCACGAAACAAGTCTCTGTAAATTTAAAAAGACTGAAATCCTATCAAGCACCTCTTCAAACCACAACAGTATGAAACTAGAAATCAGTTACAAGAAAACTAGAAAAAACACAAGTGCAGTTTTAACAACATGCTATTAAACAACCAATATTCCGCAACAAAGAAATTGAGGAAATTAAAAAATATATGAATACAAGTGAAAATGAAAACTCTGATTCAAAAATCTCAGACTGCTTTCACTGTGTCCCAAAGAGGGAAGTTTATAGCAATACAAATCTAACTTCAAGTAATATAAAAAATATCAAGTAAATGATCTAACCTTATATGTAAGGGAAGAACAACAAACAAAATCCAAAGTGAGTAGAAGGAAGAAAATCGTAAAGACCAGAGCAGGAAAAAGAGACTTAAAAAACAAGAAAAAAAAATTTAAAAAGCAATGAAACCAAGAACTACCTCCTTAAAGATTTAAAAATTGATAAATCATAAGCCAGAATCATCAAAGAAAAATAGAGGGTCCAAATAAAATCAGAAATAAAAAAGAAGTAACAATTGACACCAAAGAAATACAAAGGATTTTACGAGACTGCTATGAAAAATTATATGCCAACAAATTGGATAACTTTGAAGAAGTAGATAAATTCCTAAAAACATATAATCTTCCAAAAGTGAACCATGAAGAAATAAAAAATTTGAACAGACTAATTACTAGTAACAAAATTGAGCAGGTAACCAAAAACTGTCAAAATTCCTGGACCAGATGGGCTCACAGGCAAACTCTACCAAACATTTTAAAGAAGAGTCTATACCAAAAAACAGAAGAGGAAGAAAACCATCACAATACATTCTATGAGGCCAGCATTACCCTTACACCAAAACCAGATGAAATCACTACAAGAAACCTACAGGCCAGTATCACTAATGAACATAGATGCAAAGATACTCAAAAAAATACTAGCAAACCACATTCAACAGTACATTCAAAAGACGATTCACCATGATCAAGTGGGATTTATTCTAGGGATGCAAGATTGGATAAATATCCATAAATCAACCTGATATATAACACATTATAATGGTATATAACACATTAATAAAATGAGGATAAACACCCTAAGCAAACCAAAGCATCTAACAAAACACCATATCCATTCACAATAAAAACTCACCAAAGTGAGTTCAGGGAAAACAGACCTCAACATAATAAAGGCCCTATATGACAAACCCACAGAAAAACATCATCTTCATACTCAGTGGTGAAAAAACAGAGTTCTTCCTCAAAGATCAGGAAAAAGACAAGGATGCCTACTTGAAGTACTTTTATTTAACATAATACTGTACTGCACCTAGTCACAGAAATCAGACAAGGAAAAAAAATCCAAATTGGTAAGGAAGAAGTAAAGCTGGCACTACTTGCTTGCAGATGGCATAGTACTGTACATAGGAAACCATAGAAACTCCATCATAAAACTACTAGATTAAGTGAATTCAGTAAAGTTGCCCGATATAATATTAATATACAGAAATCTTGTATTTTATACAATAACAAAGTAGCAGAAAGAAATTAAGAGAACAATGCCACTTAAAATTGCACCAAAAAGAATATAATATCTAGGAATAAATCTAACCAAGGAGGTGAAAGACCTATCCTCTGCAAACTAGAAGACACTGATGAAATTTGAAGATTACACAAAAGGAAAGGTATGTCATGCACATGGACTGGAAGAATGAATATCATTGGAATTTCCATACTGCCCAAATCACACTATATATAGATCAATGGAATCCCTACCAAAGCACCACTAGAATTTCCCACTAAACGAGAATAAATAATCTACAAATTTCCACGAAGCCAACAAAGACCTTGAACATCCAAGGCAGCCTTGAGAGAGAAGAACAAAGCTGCAGGTATCACAATTGCAAATTTCAAGATGTACTGCAAGGCTATAGTCATCATAACAGTATGGTGCCAGCATAAAAAGAGACACGTAGATTCATGGAACAAGACAATTGCTCAGAAATGAAGAGGATGTGGAGAAATGGGAACCCTCTTGCACTGTTGATGGGAATGCAAACTGGTGCAGCTGCTCTGGAAAACAGTGTGACGTTCCTCAAGAAATTAAAAATAGATCTACCCTATGACCCAACAGTAGCACTGCTAGGAATTTACCCAAGGGATACAGGAGTGCTGATGCATAGGGGCCCTTGTACCCCAATGTTTATAGCAGCACTCTCAACAATAGCCAAATTATGGAAAGAGCCTAAATGTCCATCAACTGATGAATGGATAAAGATGTGGTTTATATATACAATGAAATAGTACTTGGCAGTGAGAAAGAATGAAATCTGGCCATTTGCAGCAACATGGATGGAACTGGAGGGTATTATGCTAAGTGAAATGAGTCAGGCAGAGAAACACAGATACCATATGTTTTCACTCATATGTGGATCCTGAGAAACTCAACAGAAGACCATGGGGGAGTGGGGGGGGGGAGTTACAGAGAGGGAAGGAGGCAAACCGTAAGAGACTCTTAAAAACTGAGAACTGAGGGTTGATGGGGAGTGGGGGAGAAGGGAAAGTGGGTGATGGGCATTGAGGAAGGCACCTGTTGGGATGAACACTGGGTATTGTATGGAAACCAATTTAACAATAAATTTTATATATAACTACTAGATTTACTACAGTAAATCTAAAGACAAAGGAGACAAGAGTATACAACGGGGAAAGATAGTCAATAAATGGTGCTGGAGAAATTTGCTGGATGCAAAAGAATGAAACTGTACCACTTTATTACACCGTATGCAAAGATAAACTCAAGATGGATTAAAGACCCAAATGTGACGGATGGAACCATAAAACTCCTAAGAGAAAACCTAAGCAGTAAATCCTTGGACACTGGCCTCAGCAATAGATCCATGGATAGGTCTCCTCTGGCAGATAAAAGCAGTAACAAACCTCTGAGACTATGCTAAAAAAATGAAACAACAAATCAGATTAAAAGATGGGCAGAGCACCTGAATAGACATTTTCCCCAGCATGACATACAGGTGGCAACCAGACACATGAAAAGATGCTCCACATCACAAGTAGCAGGGAAATGCAAATGGAAACCAAAACAACACAATCATATGGTATATCCGTCAGAATAGCCAGCATCATGAAGACAAGAAATGACAAATGTTGTTGAGGATTTCAGAGGAAAAGAAGCCCTCATGCACTGTTGGTGGCAATGTAAACTGGTGCAGGCACTGCAGAAAATAGTTTGGAGGTTCCTTATAACATTAAAAATGTAAACACACACACACACACACACACACACACACACACACACACACACAAAAGGAAGGGAGGAAGGGAAAAGAAAAGAAGACAGGGCGCCTGGGTGGCTCAGTGGGTTAAGCATCAGACTTCGGCTCAGGTCACGATCTCATGGTCCTTGAGTTCGAGCCCCGAGTCAGGCTCTGTGCTGACAGCTCAGAGCCTGGAGCCTGCTTCAGATTCTGTGTCTCCCTCTCTCTCTCTGCTCCTCCCCCGTTCATGCTCTCTCTCTGTCTCAAAAATAAATAAACATTTAAAAAAAAAAAAAGAAAAGAAGAGAACAAAAACACCAGGGGCACCTCGGTTGAGCATCTGACTTCAGCTCAGGTGATGATCTCACAGTTCATGGGTTCAAGCCGCTGTCAGGCTTTGCACTGACAGTGCAGGGCCTGCTTCAGACCCTGTCTGTCTGTCTCTCTCTCTCTCTCTCCACCTCTCCCCCACTTGTGTTCTTTCTCTCTCAAAAATAATCATTAAAAAAAGTAGAAATACCATATGATCCAGTAATTCCATTACTGGTATTTACCCAAAGAAAACAAAAAACACTAATTTGAAAAATTATATCCACCCCTACATTTTTTGCAGGATTATTTACAATAGCCAAGATATGGAGGCAACCTAAGTGTCCATTGATAGATGAACAGAGAAAGATGTGATATATGTATATATACATACGCACATACATATAATAGAATATTACTCAGCCATAAAAAAGACTGAGATCTTGCCATCTGTGACAATATGGATGGACCTAGAGGGCATTATAAGTGAAAAAATCAGAGGAAGACAAATATATCATTTTACTTATATGTGTAATCTAAAATCACACACACACACACACACACACACACACACACACACACACACACCAGAAATAGGCCCATAAATACAGAGAACTAGTGGTTGCCAGAGGCAAAATGGGTGAAGGGAAGTGGGAGGTATAGGCTTCCAATTATAGAATAAGTGACAGGATGAAAGAGAATATAGTGTTATTATAATAGCACTTTATGCTGACAGATGATATCTACATTTGTGGTGAGGATAGCATAGCACAAGGAGTTGTCAAATAACGATGTACACCTGAAACTAATGTAACATTGTGTGTTAACTATACTTCAATAATAAAAAACCCAAAATGACCAGATTCCACAGCACTCAGGAAAAAAGAGTGAAGTTCAATGGATGCAGCAAAAGAAAAATGAAGTCCAGACTCATCTGGAGCAAGGTGATTTACCTGATACATTAAGGAGAATCACAGTTTTCCTAAATAACAGCTGTAAACTCATGAATAAATTTGTTCATATGAATAAAAGTATACAAAAAATAAATTTTACATAAAACAATCATTTAAAAAATGGAAGACAATACAGAATAATGTTCACAATGGTTTTCTTAGTGTTAAGTTAAATAAGTAGTGTTACTTTAAAATGTTTTTGGCATTTTTCTAGCTTTTATAATGGTCACCTATTAACTTATAGACTTAAAAAAATGTTTCTAGGTGGTGACTGCCTTGCTTTCCAGTAATAAAAATCTAGTTAATATTAGAAGCAGATAGGCCTAGGCTCCAGATCTTCTTTATTCACTACACTATACATTATTCAGTAAATTTCAGAAGATGTATTTATTTATAGCTCCTTCTTCCTCAAGTACTTTACCAGAGGTGGGAGCACATAAGGTGATTTGTTTTGAGTGTTTCCTCCTTCCCTTTTCTCAGTTTTTTGGTAAGGATACTAATAGGCAATGAAATATTTGAAAGCTGGCAAGGAAGAAGAAAGAGCATCAATAATGCAAAGATTTAATAACCAGCCAATAAGTTATTAAGATTTGTATGTTATAAGAGGAAGAGACTTTTAAATTAAAAATGGGCATAATACGTTCAATAGGACTATATCCAGATAAATTGGTATGACTTACGGGGATCAGGACTTGCTTAGGATTTAGCTGCATGTTATCTAAGTGTGTTCTTTATGCTTCGTCTCCTGTATCACTCCCGGCCTACCTACAGTTTATGAATGCTGTTCATCCTAGGTATACACAGAATCTTACTTTATGAGCACAATCTTGTATGTACCTAGTGTATACATTATTTGCCATCTTTAGCCCCCAAAAATAAAATTTTAGAAACTATCAAGGATCTAAAAATGCAGCATGTGGCCTTCACCAAAGTAAGTTCAGAATCAAAAGAAAATTCCACTATTTTACCACCCTCAGAGAGCATACATGTTCCGTGATATCACAGTGATAAAATACCACCATCCTTTTGCATAACTGAGCTCCTAATGCTGAAAGATTGCTGGAATACCTCTCGGGTGAGGGACTGAGAACAGTCCCACCGTGAACTCCTTTACTCGCCTATACATTCTCAGCGTATGCTGTGCTTACCTTTATGCCGTTACTTCCCATGTAGGAACGGTACTATGGAATGAAACACTAACAGGACTCAGGACAAGGCTCTTTAGTGAATAAGGCGAGGCTCTTTAGGCTACTTCTCTATTCCCTTTTTCTCTTGGGCTAATACTCTTAGCTCGTGTTTGGAAAGTGAGAGAGATGTTAGTTACCTCTGATCGACCAATTCGATCTATGTTGGAAATATCATAAACATCTGCCACTGCTGCCGTGTCCACACCACCTGTGCCACGTTTCTGGAGCCTTAGATTTTCCAGGATCTTGGAAAAGCGTGGATCCTGGGACACGGGACAATACTGAGTGTCATAAAAGCACAACAGATTCACCAGCATTGGCACATTCATTTAGAAAAGATGTACTGTAAGAGACAGTAACAGTATTTATTAAGCTCATACTTACTATGTGCCAGGCCACTATGCTAAAACCTTTATACCATGAAGTAGGTATTGCTTTAATTCTCATTTCACAGATGAGGAAACCAAGGCTCAAAGGAATTAACTTAATCAAAGTCACACAGAAGGTAGCAGAGCTGTTACTAACTTCTGTATCACTTCTGACATTTGGATGCCAGCTTTGGTGAGTTGATTATTCATCTGTATAATAGTTTTCACTGTATAATTAAAATCATGAAGTTAAATCACATCAAATAATTTTCTCAACACTGGAATAATTTTCATTCTGTTTTTGGTAGGAAGCTCATTTTCTTAAATTGTTTTAAAGTATGTGATTTGCTAGTATTATTTGCCTACCAGAATCCTTTTTCTTACTAATACACACATGGAGCTCAGGAAATAACCACTAGCTAAGTTCTTACTAGTGGAATGAACACAAGCGATGTGCACACTTCTAGGCCTAGACTTTAAATCTTTACATGGACACACATCCTCTCTCCCCTTTGCACAAGCTGGAACATGAGCCTGACTGTGACCATGCAAAGGGGACACTAAGACAGTGGTCCTCAAGGTACCATTCCCTGACCAGCAGCATAGCATCACTTGCGAGCCAAGCTATCTGTTTTTACAAGTCTCCAGCCTTGAGTCTGCAGTTTCAAGTGTGAAAACCCCTATACCAGGAGAGACAGAGATGGAAGGAACTCCAAGGGGCTGGGCAGAGCAGCCTGCCTGCCCATCCTGACTTGTAACATGAAGGAGAATTTAAACTCTGTGTTCTTGAAGCCACATCTCTTTCTTACAGCATTTAACCTTTGGTCCTAACTGATACAAGTGTCTTTTGAAGTAAACTTAACCCTTTGTTGTTATTTTCTATTGTAGGTGCAGAAAGTAACGGTTAAGGAATGATCAGTGACCATTTCTTCCTCCACAAAGAAGGCATGCCTGAGCTTATCCTGACGGAACACGACAGGGCTATTGGCTACGTGACATTACCTTGCTGAGCTTGGGGATCCTAACATGGACACCAGCCCGTAATCCTGTGCCAAGGTTCGAAGGACAGGTCAGGATGTAGCCTAGTCGCTCATTCCACATGAATTCCCAGCCTCGCTCTTGGATTAGGCGTTCTACCTACAACAAGGAACAAATGGAACTCTTAAATATCCATCTACTCACTACATCCCAAACACCGGAAGAGACTTGTGTACTGTATGTTTGCCGTGAATGAAATTTAGGTAAATCTGTATTACTTCCTTAATAGAAAATGATATTACTATTATTAAAATAGTATTAAAATATTAATAGTATTTAAATACTATTTAAAATATTAAAATATTAAAATGGTCCAATCCAATTAAATTAGATGCCCATGTAAAACATTGAATACAGTATCTAGCACAAACTAAATATTCAATAAGTGTCAGTTGCTGTTACTATTTTTCATGTGAGAATAGGAGAATATAGGATTTCTCAGCAGGTAAGGTTGTGGTCAGTTTACTTATGAACATAGTTACATCCTATACTGTCTCTATGCTTAGAATAGACAAGAACACTGTTAAAGAAATTGGAAAATAATTAAAGATCCACAGACTTTTCCCTAAAACATGCTGGACTGGGGAGGGAAGCATAGGAACTTAACTAGTAACAAAAAAACAGTCACCTATTTTTTGAAGCACTACCTGGTAGTCCTACCCCCAAAGAGTGCCATGATTC
Organism: Felis catus; assembly: GCF_018350175.1. NCBI lineage: Eukaryota > Metazoa > Chordata > Mammalia > Carnivora > Felidae > Felis > Felis catus. The sequence goes on along the minus strand of NC_058368.1, from coordinate 144,713,685 downwards.
CTAGAAAATATTAGCCCCATTTTGGAATTCATCATAGTGTCTTCTTTCAAGAATGAAAATGTGATTTTATTTTAATGAATATTCAGAAATCTCTGATAACATCTTACTTCTTTTAGGCCACGACAGAATCGCTCAAATACTCTTTTCATATTGCCTCCTTTTTCCATAGAGATTACCCTGGTATGGTCTTCCTCATTAATCCAGATGAGAAATGTCTTGTCATAATTATGCCTAATGAAGAGAGAAATATGGTGTTGCACATTAACTACATTTGTTTCAACACATGAAAATTCCCTTTACTTCTGTAGCTTGATTGCTTCATTTCACCTTCCTCATTTCCTAGAAGGCCCTAATTCTTCCACTGTGCCTGAACAAGTAGTACAAAATGATGTTACCTTGACATAATGAAGAATAAGACCAACTCTAACCCTTAAAGATATATTTTTGCCCAACAAGATTATAATGGATGACAATAATTCAAATATGAATAACGTTTGGTTTTGACACTAATTCTCCTAATAAGTTCAACCAAAATCTTGTGCTGTTTAATTTTTTTTTTTTTTATCTACAGCCCAAGATGTTTGGGGTATAGAAGATTTCACATATGTTTGCTGCATGGATTCTTACTATCCCCACACACTGAGCAAGTGCTCGTGAACACTTCGCTCCTTTGGGTAGTATCATAACAACCTACCAAAGTACAGGAATCAAAGTGGACTGAGGACTGTTGGCCAAGATAAAATACGTGTATACTCGATATCCATTCTTCCTTGTAGGGTTTTGCTTAAATCCTCAATATATTTCATTTTCTGCTCTTTTGTTTTAATGTCATGAAACAGATTCTCTGTGAGGTCAAATAATAGGAAGCTAATTTTTCTTAAAAATAGTCTTTTTCTCATGCATAATTCATATAAACCAGCATACATTCTTACACATGTTAGAAACATTACAATACTTTGGTATTATACACAGACACAATTTCCAAATACTGTCTTCATTTAGCTCAAGCCAGGCATGCTGTCAACTGCAAGTTAGGACAAACAGGTGATCTGAAGGAAATCCTCTGCACACATTGCAAATGTGAAAATGCTATGTCCATACCAGATTCCCCTGGCATCTGGCCAGTCACGGGCCATCCCAGCACATGTTAATAAAGGGGATACTGGCTTATCAAATAGAAAGTGGTCCTGCAGGCCAAAAGGGACAAAGCAGAAAGGAGAAATGGATGAGATCAGACACAAGGACAAGTGCTACGCGGCCAAATTTCAACTTGGTTTAGGTCTGTCAGGCAGTGGTTCTCAGGCTTGCCTGCCCACTGGAATAATCTGGATGCTTTGTAAAAAATACTAATACCCAGTTCCTGCCCTCCCCCAGAGACTGTCTTAATTGTTATGGGGTGCGGCCTGAACAGTGGGATTTTTAAAAGCTCGTCAGATGGTTCTAGTGTACAGCTAAGGCCGAAAACTGTTAGCTTAGCCCAGATAGAAATACTTAATCACTATAGATTATGTTTACCCACCAGCACCAATGCTATGCCCTGACAGAGTAGGCCGTGAGTGAGGGACACTATCTTGAAAAGTCTGTTATCCACAGCCACCATTCTATGTGTCTGGCATTCCTGGTTCTTTTATTATCATTCCTTCTACTACAAAGTATTAGAGATGTAAAATAATTTGTAAATAAAAATAGCTATCATTGATTTAGTGGTCACTATGTGCCAAGTCTGTGCTTGCATATTAATATGCTTTTAATTTCTTCAATCCGCACAACACTATGAGGCAAGTATAATCATTTTATGAGTGAGGAAAATTGATTCAGAGTAAAAAAACAACCTACCTACTATTAGACAGCTAGGAAGTGACAGAGCCTAGATTCAAACTTGACCTGTAGGACTTCCAAGTTTGTGCCTTTAACAACAGTACACTACTCTTCATATCAAAATCAGTGTCAAGAGACTGGCATTTTTCTTAGTGTGTGTATACAGTAACAACATGAATATGGATACCATATATTCAAATATGATTACACTGAAGTAAGAAATAAAGACAATATGGAGAGGGAAGTCCCTTTATAATCTGTGAGTGAAAGGGGTAGAAGACATTAGAACAGGCTTGGTGACCTGATGCTGGAAACCTCAAGTGGCTACCTGAGGCAGAGTTGGGCTTGTCTTAACAGAGCAAGCAGAGGGTTGGCCTGATGGCTACAGAGACCAAGAGACTGTGGTCTGTAGAGACAAGCACGCTAGTTCATCTGGTTTGGCAGTGGGACTTATTTTGTGGCATTGCATGTCCTGAAATGGCAGATACTGGTTTCTGCTTTTCCTTAGAGTTTAATTAAAAGTTACTCTTGAAGGGCACCTGGATGGCTCGGTCTAGTTGAGTGTCTGACTCTTGATTTTGGCTCAGGTCATCATCTCATGATTCATGGGATTGAACCCTGCATCAGGCTCTGCACTGTCTGCTTGGGATTCTCTCTCTCTCCCTCTCTCTGCACCTCCCTGGCTCATGTCCCCCCTGCCGCACTCACTCAATAAATAGACTTAAAAAAAAGTTACTTTTGAAATTGCCATCCTTTTTCAGCTGTGCTAAAAAAAAATAAGGGAAAATAAGGACTTGGGTTTTTGTCTTCCCCAGCGTTAGAGTGAAGCTTTAGAGGACTCATGGAGGCGGCAGGAATCCCAGAGCTGGCTCCAATGGGAGTCAGGGCTAATTTCCTTTCCAGATTTTCTTACTTGCCAGGACTTTATTTGGGTGTGTCAATGGAGACCATCCTCCAGGTACACACAGGATTTCCACACTTAATTGTTCCTATTTATCAACAAGCAAGGTGATCCTCTATTAACCCCCACCCATGGATCCCCAACCCACCAATTCCTTATTGGAGTTTTCTCGGCAGATTGTAACCACAGACTACTTTTGTGGCTTGGTCTCCAGTTTATTTTTTATTTTTTTTTAATGTTTGTTTATTTTTGGGGGAGAGAGACAAAGCGGGTACAGGGGAGGGGCAGAGAGAGAGGGAGACACAGAACCTGAAGCGGCCTCCAGGCTCTGAGCTGTCCGCACAAAGCCCAACTCAAGGCTTGAGCCCATGAACCATGAGATCATGACCTGAGCAAAAGTCAGATGCTCGACCCACTGAGCCACCCAGGTGCCCCTTGATCTCCAGTTTTAAGGCCTCCTCTTCCTTCCTTATACTAAACAAGATGAAGTCCCAGCAGGCTTCCTGTGAGGCCTCACTGTACCAACTAGAGCTCAGGGCGCATCCCCACCCCCGGCAGGGTCAGGTGGTTCAAGGTTCACTCACGTCTATGAGTCGTTGCTGGTCCTGCTCCGTCATCTCAGACAGCTTGTAGTAGCGGCCTGCCAGGTCCCCTTTGAGGCCCTCCAGGGCCGTGATGGCCACATTCTCTACCTCCCTCCGCTCAGCCCGGGTGCAGGCAGGTGGCAGACTCAGCCCGCGGATGCTGCGGCCTGTACGCACCCGAGATGACAGCACGTAGCGCTCATCAAACTGCCCCTGTGTGATCTGCCAAGCAGAGCGCAGGGTTACCACGGCCAGCTGCGGACTACCGTCCCACCACAACCACGGTGGGTTCCAACCCTCTGACCTTCAGGGTCCCCTACAGGGGGCCCTCAGGCACGGTGTTGGACATGCTGAGCACATTTTGGAATTAGGGGGGCGGAGCCTTATACACAAGGGGCAGAGCTACTTTATGCAATGCCATCTGGAATCCTTTACCGCACTAGCTTTGGGATTTAAAAAAAAAAAAAAAAAAACCCTTTAGGAAAGGCTTACAATTCTCAGTGATCAACACCACCCTCCTGTCAGGTGCTCCTCACTTCAGGCTCTGGCAGCCCAGCTTCCCGGCAAAGTACACAGGGGGCTGCAACCTACCTTGGATGCATCCAGATCCGTGGGGTGCTTCATCACCCTGGGGTCATAGCCATTGTGCCTTAGTTTGATGACAGGATCAAAAAGGTCAGCAAACACCTGCAGGAGGGAAGATGCACCTGTTTCCTCTTTAATTCGTTCATCTATTGCAAGGCCATTCCTTTCATTTACCCCTTTCTACCTTCAGGGCCAAAGTTGATGCCCTCCTCTGTAATTCTCAGGGCTACCATGCAGGAAATGGGCGTGAGTGGATTGATGGTTATCAATAATAATAATAGGCTTATACCACCTCCCAGTGATTCTGCCAAACTCACTGCCATGAGACTAAGCAAGAAAATCTTGTGTTTAAAATTTGAGGGTTTTTCTCAAGTTCTTGCCTCTGTGAGATCAAAGAAGCTGACACAAGCAGTTTTGTGGTCCAAAGGGATGATCAGTTTCTAGAGTGTAAGCCACATAATAAATTCATGGAAAGCTAGCTGCACTACAAGCAACAGTCAGGGCAAATCTGGGAGCGCTCACCCTGTGAAGTCCATCCCCAGCCCAAACTATCTGGTGCCAAATCTTTTTTTCTTTCTTTTTTTTTTTTTTTTTTTTTTAATAAAAACTTCAGATATATCCTTTAAGAAAGTAACATTAAGAGAAGTCCTAATAGGGTTCCTGCCGCATTTGGGAACTATGGGAAGTGGGCAGGCCAGGGGTGGGGAAGCATGCTAGGTCCAGGGAGCCAGCTCCAGTCTGAAACTCTGGGAGCCCAGAGTAGTGCAGTGCTGTATGTGAGTGAGCTACCCGTCTGGTTTATTTAGGAGGATGCCCTCCCTCCTCTTGATAGCTGTTTTCCCAGGGGACTGCCTTCAGCTCCCTGCAACAGAAGGACACAAAGAAGTCTCCCTGCAATTTGCTGCAACAGTGAGGCTGCTCTGTGAAGAGGGCTGCGTGGTGGCTGAGCTGCACTAGCAGCAGGCCGCTCTACGCTTCTGCCTCAAGGATGAGGACACGGGGACGGTGGGATTTCTCGGAGAGACTTGGTGAACTCGATAGCCGAGACTCCAGTGGCTGTGCAATCAGTAACTCCAAAACTAAAGACAGAGACCATCCTCCTTCCTCAATAAAGTCTAGCCACAAACACACGATTCCCCAATGTTTTACTGGTAAATGTACATCACCGATTACAAGATTTTTTTTTTTTTCTGTACCAGTTCATCCCCTTGACAGTCTCTGAGCATGCTGTCACGCAACTCATTTCTCCAACGGGTGGGATACTAGAGTGGCAGCAAAAGAAGCCTTGTCCCTGGGAAGCTACAGACCTCCTTGTCCATAACATTCCAGCTGGTCTGCTGACGCTGGCTGCCCTTTATGAGACCTTTCCTGAGCAGGCAGAACAGGGACCCACAGAGAGGAGGCGAACTCTGGGACCCAGAGCATCTCCCCCACTTTCGAATCAGCAGCGAATATTTTTACCTCATAGGACTCCTCGTCACCAGCCACCATGCCCACAGTCTTTATGAAGGGATGGCCTGGGTTGTCCACTCCAGTCTGGATACACTGGTCCAGGGTGTAGCCATTGGGGGTCACCTTGTTGCGGAGCTTGGCGTAGATGGCTGGGGTGAGGCACTCGGCCATACAGTTGTTGTGCTTGCGCAGATCAGGGTAGTCCGCACTGCACGCAGACGAGAGAGGCTTTCAGTGAGCAGCGCCTGAGGGAAGCGGTCTAGGAAGGTGCTTTGTTTCTGGCCATCCTTCCCCCAGGCTCTCTTTAACCAGGAGTCAAGACTTAAGTAAGACAGATAAAAAAGGGAAAACACAGTCCCCTGAACAGCCAAAGGGACCTGGCCCCGCTTAAGGATTCCAAGATGCCAGCTGCAGGAGCCCACAAAACTCTGCCTGAGGTTCGTGTAAAGAGCAGAGTGAAATGCTCGCTTCGGCAGCACATATACTAAAAAAAAAAAAAAAAAAAAAAAAAAAAAAAAAAAAAAGAGTAGAGTGAAAATGACAAAATAAGTGGAAATCCTATGCGAACTTTGTTTTTTTAACTCAAAAGTTTTGTTAAAACACAACAGCCACATTTTGGTCCCTTCGGTCTGTGGTAGAGAGGTTAGAAACCTGCAGATGGAGCTACATAAACATTCAGTAATTTATCTGTCCTCTACCTACGATGCAAGCTCCGGGACAGCAGACACTCCTGCGTTGCTGAGAACAGTGCCTGGCTACTGAAATAGGCATTCGGTACGTATCTGTTGGAACAGTACACAGAAAGAAATGATGTGAAATAAAATCTTTTGCTAGGATGTGTACTGGTTGAAGATAGGGGATTCCGGACTATCACGGGCTCAAACACAAGGAATCGCCTTCAGGAATTCCTGAAGTACATGGTGGGTGATGATGACTCCCTCAGAGATTCGGATTCCCACAAGAGCCAGTGAATGTCTCTGAGTGAAACATCGGGTCTTCCTTGTCTCTCTCCTCCATACCTGCCCACGCGGAGCCTCTTCAAGTCACCACTGCACGCCAGCTCTATGCCGTGTGTGCAGTCTCATTCATGGCAAGGTTCCAAGGGCCAAGAAAACATGTCCGTTTCATGCCACTCCCCCACTTTCCCTGTGCGGTGTCCTTTAAAGCTGATGCTTCATATAAGTACTAGAGCCTCATTTTCCAGAAGATGGGACAGCAGTGGATGATGGATAGATCTAGAATCAGGGTCATCGGATTTGCACTCGGCCACGGTAGCTGTGTGAACTTGGGCACTGTTTAATTTTTCTAAGCCTCCACTTTATCACAAAGGGATGCAAAGATGAAAAAAGTAGATACTCCATATATAGCGTTTAACACACAAAGATGCTCAGTAAAGGTTAATTATTACTATTATTGCTGTTGAACTAGACCACCAGTTGTGGGCAGGAATGAAGACACTGTACTTCCTTGAGTTCACCACAGGTCACTGTGCTTAGTGAGTCTTAAAACTGTTAGTCTGATTTAATCATTCTCAAAAGCAAAAAGAGGGACCCTGGCTGACAGTTTCCAGCAGGGGAAAGCATATTTCTGGCTGACACTTGGAGTTTTTTTTTAAATCCAAAGGACTTACCTTGGTGGGAACAGCCTGTGCTGCCCCCGGGCCTCAGCACACAGGTTTTGCCGGTTCAGCAGGTAGCCGGTGGTCAGGGCCCCGGTGCCCACGGTAGCAAGTAACAGAGAAGCATTGCGTCCAGTTAGCAGCTTAGAGAAGACACTGGCCATCCTTCCTCTTGGATGAGTGTCTGGAAGCAGAGACACGGGATTAGACAGCCTCACGGGATAGACACTTACCATAGCACAGAGACCACCAGGCAAGAGAAAGAACTTCAGGAGCCATCACCTCTCTTTTGGTTTGCTTTGTGTTTCTCTTTCTTCTTTCCTTGCCCACACCCCTTCACACTGGTTGGGGAAATCTGGGTAGTTTTAGACATTGTGAATGTCAAACTGCCTCAAGTCCGTGCCATTTTCTCCAGTAATAATACAGAAAAAAAGAAACAACAGAGTTTCTGTTTCTGGCTATTTGACACACCAGGTGCTCCATCAGACCCTGCCATTGCACACTGAGGACAGCCTGCGTAAGACAGGTTCCTGGGCTTGGAAGAATACATCTCTCAGGACTACCCTCCTACTCCACTCACCCCAAATGAGATGGTGTCACAGCTCCAAGTAACAAGCCAGGAGGTTTGGGTTATCTTGAGGACGGTTGTCCATCTGAGCACTAAGGTTGGGATACCAGCAGTGAGTTGGAGAGCTCCATCTGTGACTCCCCTAGTGAATTAGGACCCTTGAGAGGAGCTAAAGTGGTCCAAGGTCAGCAACCACCTCCCCATCCCTGGCTTCCAGCAGAGCATAATCAGGAAAGTATACTCAGTGTAGGCTCTGGGTTCCTACAGATAGATGAAGATCAAGCAACAAGCCCTCAAAGATCAAGCACACAAAGAGGAATTAGGAGCCAACAGAATCAAACTATCTTTCAAAAATGAGAATGAAAAGAAAGCGTAGATCAATAACGAAGGAGCCACTAAAATACATACTTTAGGAAATAGAAGAGCAGACAATAGAAGGACAGCCTGAGATACAGACAAAATGGAGAAAACATATATACATCTAAACAAGTAATTACAGGATATCAACAAAGGATAAAAATCAGGATAAGCACATGCCCAAACAGATACCCTGCTGTGTGTGCTATTGCCCAGAGATCAGAATGACCAGTTAATCCATCATCACCCAGCTGGGAGCTTTTTAATATGGGTTGTTGAGTAGAGAGCAATAGAGCAGGTCACTCTAAGTACTCTTGCATTATACTGATCTCTAGGATGTCCACATACATGGAGTGTGAATTTTTTTCCCTAAAATTGAGAAGGTTCCAGAGACTCTGTTTCAAGATCCTCCAAGCTTGGCTGGGTTGGATGGTGCAGTATGGCTGTGGCTGAAACCCTGGGCCACCCAATGGAAGACAGACTTTTAATAAGGTCAGGGTGACATGGCTTACACACAATTCACTTTGGAGATCCACTCTCTTCCATGATTGCATTTTGGGAACTGGGATCAGTCTGAACTTTTTATGTTTCCAGGCCTCCACCTGGAAGTCTCTATTTAACATCATTTTAAGCAATACTATAGGGAAACTTGAACCTCTCAACAAAAGGCACCAAAGTCCTTGAAAAAAGTGAGGACTTTTTTTTTTTTTTTTTTTTAGCCCAGGGAATCAGAGAGCCTTTCCTCTATGCTAATGCCTCAAAACAATTCCCTAAGTCTTAAAGACAACAGTAATTACTTTATTAATCAATAGGCAAGAGAAATGGGCCATTCTTCAAGATGTCCTAGGGATTTGTAATGGCCCAACATTAATCCCATCACACAACCTGGGCTATTACTATTGGTCTCTATCCAAGAGTAGGTGAGGGCTTCTCCAAGAACTGCACTGATACTTCCTGACCCTCGGGTGTGGCAGGCAACACTAACCTCCATCTTTAGGGTCTGTTTCACCTTTGTCCACACCCTCCAGTCTACTCCCTGAGCAGAAAGGCAATGCTGTCATCTCTGAGATTTATCAGAGAACTCGTCAAAGTAAAAGAAGCTTTGTCCAAATGCTTTTCAAGCAATATATGGGCCAAAAAATAAGCTAGGACAGTTCAGACAAAGAAATGCATTAGTTTCTGAGGCTGACTCAAATGTGATCTTTATTTTTCTTTCCTTAATTTGCTTGTACACAAATATGTATTCACATCAGAGTCTGTTTGAGAAGGTCAATTTTTTTTTTTAATGTTTATTTACTTTTGAAAGAGAGAAAGAGCACAAGTAGGGGAGGGGCGGAGAGAGACGGGACAAGCAGGCTCTGTGAGGGCAGCAGAGAGCCTGATGCGGGGCTGGAACTCATGAAGCATGAGATGATGACCTGAGACGAAGTCAGACGCTCAACTGACTGAGACACCCAGGCGCCCTGAGAAGATCAATCTTGAGCAGAGTCAGGAGGAAGGGGAGGGAATGGTGTCTGTGTGTAGCCAACTGACAACCAGTGGTCTTCAAAGGCCTTCCTGTGAGGATGAGGTGGAGGAGGGTGTCTGACTCAGAATATTAATGTTTGAAATGTCATCTCATCTAGATTCTGGTTTTGGAAATAACGTTAATTTACATCCAAGAGTTCCAACATTGTACTCCTGTCCGAGCAATGGCGTAGGATCCCTGCCAGTAATCCTGCGGAGGCTTTGGGTGCAGCAAGCAAAGCAATCCTGGAGCTCAAAGTCCTCAGTGCTCTTTCTGTGATTCTGACACAAAGTTTTAGTGAAGATTCGTACATCATTGACTCTATGTCGTTCACTCTTCAAGACACGCAGGAACAATGAATTTCACGGTTGAGGTCCCAATTGATACACTTGGGAGTGAGACTGAGCCAAGGGTCTCATTGAATAGCCTGGGGACCCTGGGTACAGCTGCTCCCCAAAGAGCCAGAGCCAGGCTTGCATTAAAACCATTTTTTCCTCAGGACGCCTGGGTGGCTCAGTCGGTTAAGCATCCGACTCTTGATTTCAGCTCAAGTCCTGATCTGGCGGTTTGTGAGGTCGGGCCCTGCGTCAGGTTCTGTGCTAACAGGGTGAAGCCTGCTTGGGATTCATTCATTCATTCATTCTCTCTCTCTCTGCCCCTCCCCAGCTCATGCTCTGTCTCTGTCTCTCAAAAATAAATAAACATTGAAAAAAAAATTTTTTTAAGCTACACAGGAAGAACATTGCTTTACTTTACCCAGAAGGCCCCAAATATTACATAAGCACTATCTACAGCTGAAGCCTCTACTTAGAAGAGGCTGGATTTGTTACCTACACAGATGGTAAGATGATAGGTAACATGTGGCATAAATAAGCTGGAAAAAGGTATATAAGAGATAATCCATGTCCACCAAAGTGGTCGCTATTTGGCTTTGCCTAGTTTCTAAACATGGTGATTTTATAAGTCAGTATATCTTGTGAAACCATCAGGACAAAAGTTTGACGTGTAAAGAAATCTGAGGCTTCCGGGGCGCCTGGGTGGCGCAGTCGGTTAAGCGTCCGACTTCAGCCAGGTCACGATCTCGCGGTCCGTGAGTTCGAGCCCCGCGTCGGGCTCTGGGCTGATGGCTCAGAGCCTGGAGCCTGTTTCCGATTCTGTGTCTCCCTCTCTCTCTGCCCCTCCCCCGTTCATGCTCTGTCTCTCTGTCCCAAAAATAAATAAATGTTGAAAAAAAAAATTTAAAAAAAGAAATCTGAGGCTTCCTTGCTGCAAAGCTTTTTAATTTTTTTGGTTCTCTCCGTGCCCCAAGCATTAGTGTAACATACTGAACTGTTCCGTGAAGAGATGGCTGGAGACAGGAGATGAGGGGCCAGAGCAGCTGTGGTGCTTCTCCAGGGACAAAGGCCTCCGCATCCAGGCACCCTCACCACAGGGAGAGAGGGATCCACTTTAAGGTTTTGGTTTTTGCTGTTCTTTCTGCCTGACAGCTTGCTTGAAATTCGGCATCATTCCCAGTTTCTCTGAAAAATACCCTGTCTGTTTCCATCTTGGCACTCATCCCCACCTATAATTATTTTATCTGTTTTCTTTTTTATTGACCATCTCCCCCAAATAAATTATAAACCCCCAAAGGAAGGAACTTGGTTCCTTTGCTCACGGTTGCATCACCATTGCTTAGCACAGCACCTGGCGCTTGGTAGGCTCCCAGTAGCATTATTTCATAAATGAATTGTAAGCTTCTTGCTGGGGTAGGAAGCCACTCTGAGGCTGCCGGGATCCACATGAGAATGCGGGCGTCAACTAAGTGGATAGAGTGGGGGATGCGAGGCCAGAGAGCTGAACAGATGGGCACAGGAACACAGGCAACAGAAGTTTAGAAGCCACTTTCCCTCAGCGTTATGATACTCAGTGGCCAGTGTTCCCTGGGAGAGGAATCCTGACTTATCTGGGGGGAGAGGCACAAATGTCAACTAAATAAACTCATTAGGAATTTTGGGAAAGCTCACGTGGGACATGTACACACACAGTCAGGGACTGTCATGGGTGCCCCAAACACCACACACAGTGCCCCAGCCTGACTCTCAGGTTGAGAGCTATAGATCTCAGTACCAATCTCTGTAATATAGATATAATATTATACCATATATCTAATATTCTAGTGTCTATATATGTATAATATAAAATAAGATGTATTTTAAAATATCAGTTTACTTATATGTGGTTTTGTGATAATGCAATAAACTACACAAATTTGTTTTTGTAAAATCATTACTGTTTGGTTAAAGTATTGTTTCTTACTGCCTCTCTAATTTGGACTTTACTCTCCATCTTTCTCCTGACTGAGCCATAGCCTGGTGCCTCAGTCTGCACAAAACTTCTCTGTGCCCCTCTAGCCCAAGGTGACTGCTTTCTTTCTGAATTTCCAAAGCCCTCGTGGGCTGCTCATTCATCTGCATGTACCCTACACAGTGTTTTGACACCTGTTAGTGAACTCAACTGTCATATATCTCCTGGCATGTTAAGGAACTGCTTACTATGTTAGCATTGCCTTCCCAGCTGATGGCCAAAATCTTTAATGATGGGATCCTTAAACATAATAGCTGCTCAATAAACATTTCTTCTCTGACTTAATTATTTGTGAGCAGTGCTTTGCCTGATTTCCAGGAGGAGGAAATCTTACCAGCCTCCTGCTTATGTCCTTTCAGACAATGCATGTATTTCTAAGGGAATGCACCCTTTACCTTGGGCTATTCCCAAAGGCACTTTACCCCTCTTGCCTGGCTCCTTTGCTCCCAAGGAATTTGCACTTTTAATTTGCTATGAAGCCCCAGGCCTGGTATCCAAGCCAACTTAGAATCAATTTTGTAAGCTAGCTTCCTGGGTCAAAACTTAAGGAAAAAAAAAGTCTACTTATATGAAACACATCCATTTCAGCCATTGCTTTTGAAATCCTATCATAAAAGCAACCAAGCGAGACGAGTAGGCTGGATTGCAGCATTTCCTTGCTCAAGTTCCTGGTCTCTACAAGCTGCCCATGAGGAGAGGAGCCCAGTGCAGGCCTCTGATCTCTCTGCCATAACCAACTGAGCTCTCAGAGCCAATTGAGCCTGACTTCAGCTGTTTCCAAGGGAGATCCAGTAGAGGCTGTCCCACAGACAACAGGCAAAGCCTCCCAGCAGAGCAAGAAGCCTAACATACATTCTCTTCCTTCCAGCAGGAATTCTCTGACTGAGCCGGCAGGCGGGGAAGGAGACGGCAGACGAGGAGCCACTGCTGGGTGTTGGGGAAATTTAACTAAAATCTGTCATCCAGAAATGCCTCTCCACAAATTATAGGAAAGAAAGAGAAGAAATTTATTGCTGACTACGCACTAAGCCAGACTGTGATACGTATCGCAGGCAGTCTCCTAAAAGACGTTGCAAAAACAGAACCAAATCTCACCCTTTTTTTTGAGCCATGCGGATACGGCCATTAACATACATGCTCTCGAGGTAACTCAAGTAAGAGGACATAACAGCATTATTTGTCACACAGAGCTTATTCTAAATTCATCTCAAACTGGGGTGGCCATTTGTGTTAGCTAATTGCCTCTATCCAAAAGAAAAATAAGCTTCTCTTGTTGCTATGACAGCAGGTAGTTTTACAACTTGAAGCCTGGCATCTGGCGACTGGGAGGTAGGGGCCTATCCTTCTTGATGTATACATTTCAAAGAAATGCTCCCAGCCCCTCAAGAAAAACATTTCTAGGTTGTAAAACTGGATGGATCCTTGCTTACTCTTAATAAGATTTATATATATCTCAAAGGGACAGAGGAAGAACTTACAAGTTTTCTAAAGAAAATGCTCTAAGAAAAGGGGAGGGGCTCTTTCCCTTTTTTTCACTAGGAAGCAATAATTTTGTTTTCTCCCCTTCCTATGGGTGGGGGAGTACTGCGTCAGCAGCTCAGCAGGGCTCCAGCCAAGGGTGGACATCCCTCAGAACTGATCCCACACTTCATAGAGACAAGACCCAATGACCATAGGACGAGGTCACAATTCTTCTTGCTTCTCAAGCCCACTGGCCTGTGCATGAAGGTTTGCCATAAATGCTAAGTGAGGGAATGAACATGGTGACTCAGAGTCAAAGGGACTTCAGTAGTTGGCCGGAGTGCAGGCACCCCCTTCCCCTCAGCCTTCCTCCAACACCAGCAGAGCAGGGCATCTCACCACTTCCCAGAACAACCCATTTCACTGTTACATAATTACTGAAAATTTTCCCATGTCTTAATAAGGGCGGAAAATCAAAATTAGGGAGTATGTCTAAGGGCCAGGTACTTTCTCCACAACAGCCCTGAGGAGCAAATATCTTGTCCCATGTCACAGATGAGGGAACTCAAAGACAGAGGTTAACAAACAGCTCAAGGTCACACAGATGAAGGTAAAGTACATATAGAGTTTTAGTAGGCACTCATTTAAATGAAGATCGTGTTTTTACTTATAAGATTTAATAATCAAAACTACAGTACGTTTGGATGGAGCCAACCTCTGGTCTCCTAAGGAATGTAGCTGCTAGTCAGTTCCAGCTGCGTTGGTCCTTCATGGTTTCCTAGGATACTGAATGGTTTCTCTCAGTCAGGGTTTTCACAGGGAGCTCACGGCCAAATTGCCAACCAACACACAGGCATCATTCTGGGCACCCCTGAGGGAAAGCAGAACCAAAGGGTGTACACTCAGTGCTTCTTCCACCCTCCAGGAACATCTTGACAGCGAACTCCCAGAAGTAGTCCGGTGGTGTGGGTCAAAGTCACTGTGAATGACACTGACGTGCTTCAGGTGGAGAGAAGTCACAGTGAGCAGTGATGAAGGGAGAGGGAAGACAGGATGATGAGGTGGTGATGATAGGTATCTTTTTATTTTATTTTGATAAATATTTAAGTGTTTATTAAGTGTTTTGATAAATATTTAAGTGACTGTTGTCTGTGGGACAGGTTTTACAGAGCTCAGAGTCTGAGGGGAAAATTCCTATGTAGCACTCATGTGCTGGGCTTTATGGCTATTAGCCCATTCAATCCTCACAACAGACTCATGAGGTTGATGCTCTTTTTTTTTTTTTAAGTTTGTTTGTTTGTTTGGAGGGAGGGGCAGAGAGAAAGAAATAGAGAGAGAGAGAGAGAGAGAGAGAGAATCTCTGCTTGGGGGATAATAATCCGTGCTTGGGGCTCCATGTTGATGGTATGGGCTCAAACTCATGAACCTCCAGATCATGACCTAACCTGAAGCCAGAAGCTCAAACAACTGAGCCACCCAGGTGCTCCGGTTGATGTTCTTATTATCCCCACTTTACAGATGGGCAAATGGAGGTAAAGAAAGGTAACATAACTTGCTCCTGGAATTCAAGGCCAGCAGTTTGTTCTCACAGTCTATGCTCTTAAGCAGCACCATTCCTGGGCCACTCTAAGTCATGGGAGAGGTGTTCTACCAGGGAAGCCAGAGCCCCTTGGGAGCTCCTGGGAGACCACAGTCTGATTTGGGACCACACCATTCAGCTACAATGTACTTGTCTTGTGTTATTCAGACCAAGGTATTTCTTGCCCTTGCCTGCCCTGTGACTGGTACCAGGTCACAAACCACAAAGGATTAGAGCAAAAACAATGACCAACACTGCACACCCACGTGCATAAACACGGCTGTGGATGCCTGCATGCATTGCCTCTTTCTGGCCAGCTGCTTTCCAGGCATCTTCCAAGTGGGAGAATGGCCATTGCCCTTAGTACACACGAGACTTAATCTACCTTTGAATGCTGTAGAAAGGGAGACAGGAATCAAGGCTAACTATACCCCTGTTCTCTGCCTGGGTCCAGAATCATCAGGATAAAGACCCAGCATCCTGGGCCAATGTCACTAACCTAAATTGGGCTTTGGAGGGACTCTATGGAAAATAATTGCCCTAAAATTTCTAGAGTTGAATTAAACTGGGACTGAATCTGCCTAGGATTTGTGGTGGCTGCCTATCCCCAAAGGTCCAAGGAAAACCCCATGATTGAGGGACAACCTTGACTGATTCTACATTCTAGAACACCTGTAGCTTTGAGGGACACATGCGAATGAGGTCAAGGCCAACCCCTCAGTGAGTGACCAATGCAAAGTGTGAATGCAGTGGAGAGGGTCACACTGCAGCCTGAGAGCTAGCCTTGAATCTCATTTATTCATCCACCCGTTTGTCCACCTGTCTGTCTGACTATCCATCCATTGAACAACATTAGAGAATCAATTCCTGTGTCAGATACTGGGGCTGCCCTCCCGAAGCTCATGGTCTGGTAAGAGAGACAGAGTGAGAGATCATTGTAAAAACAGATTATAATCACAAGTGACATGAGCAAAGAGAATTAACAGGGGAGAAGACCCAAGTCTGCTGGAGGATCAGGAGGATTTTTCTGGAGAAGGTGAAAAACCTCTGGGGATGTCACTTTGCCAGGAGGACACTGCAGACAGAGGAGAACATGCAGAGGCAGGGAGTCATGAGGGCAGTGGGCAGCCAGGGAGGTCAAAGGCAGGGGTAGAGACTGCAGAGAGAGCTGTAGAAGCCAGAACAAGAAGAACGTCACTGTGAAACCTGGAACTTGATTCTGAGATGGTCAAAGGACAGGGTTTTTCGCAGAGGAATAATTTTACTAGATTTATGGAAGGTTGGCTCCAGACTAATGCTGCCAAGGTGTGGTCTGTGGACTGTTAAACCACTTCATGATGAGAGAAGTATAGAAACTGAGAGTAAGCATTTAGAACACTTATGACACATTGATAGAGAAATTTTAATGAAGAAAATTCAAGCTGGTATTTTGTGGGTCTTTTATTTTTCTAGTAATTGTGCCTTATTGTGTTTTACAAATGTATTGGTGTACTATGGATTAGATATTAATAACAGCTTTGGCCACAAATTGTTTGAGAAGTGTTGCTCAGTTTCCTCACCTGTACAATAAGGCTAATCATAGGCCCTACTCATAGAGGTTTTGTGAGGATTAAAAGAGCCCTTAGCACAAATACTGACATAAAGGCATTAGTCGTTCTTCTGGCTCAGGGTGCCTGGGTGGCTCAGTTGGTTGAGCATCTGACTCTTGATTTCAGTTCACATCATGATTTCGCGGTTCGTGGGTTCGAGCTCTGCGTCAGGCCCTGTGCTGACAGTGCAGAGCCTGCTTTGGACTCTCCCTCTCTTTCTGACCCTCTCCTGCTCATCTCTTTCTCAAAATAAATAAATAAACTTAAAAAAAAAAGTTATTGTGGCTGATGTTACTAAATTGGTGAGGAAGGGAAAGGGGTCTAGAGGCAGAGAAACGATGTCCTAGTGTCCTGGAATAAACTAAGCAGGAGATTCTCCAGGCTTCTCCCCATGGTGGTAGGGAAGGTTTCATGGAGATAGATGGCAGAATTTCCAAGATACTTAGTGCGTGGGCCCACAGGGCTTTTTTGACCAATCAGGTGTGGACTGAGAATTTCTTCTGACTTGAGAATTTCACTTGACTGGGAATCTTGGCTGGGGAGCAGCCTTGGGGTCAGGCAAAGACAGGACGATCAGGTTGAACAGAAGGGGTCTGTGATGTATTCTGGAAGGAATGTCTTTCTTTTCTTTCTTTCCTTTCTTTAAAGTAAGTTCTACCCCCAACATGGGGCTTGAACACACAACCTCAAGATCAAGAGTTGCACGCTCTACCAGCTAAGCCAGCCAGGCACCCCTGGAGGGAATGTTCTTTTAAGTGATTGAGGGCTTATAAGAGAGGTCTAGTCTGGAAAGGATGGCAATTGTCCAGCTATCCACCCTGTTTCTAAATCCTCTCATTCAGCCTTCCTGGGTGCTCACCCAGGCCCTGTTTGGACACCAGAGAGTGACAGGGAACTAGTGACAACAAACAGACACAGGTGTAGTATCATGATTGGAGGCTCTGAAGCCAGAATCCTGGATTTATATCCAGCTCTGCCACTTACAATTCTCTACTGTCTTGAGAAAGGTTTACTTTGCTTTCCAAGTCTTACTTTTCTCAAATATAAAATGAAAATAATAATAAAAATGAGAAAGGATTCAAAAGGAAGTCCATGTACAACCTGGACAACAGTATCTGGCACTTATTAAGGGCTGAACATGTGTCCACTTTTGTCAATATTACTTTGTGCTACTTTTGAGAGGTTACCCCTACCTGCTGCCACTGTGTTTGAGAACATTGTCCCTTCACCTCAGCAAACAGCCCAGCTTTGTCCCAGGGAAGTGGTCTGAGGGCTTCTTCACTCCTTATGACTGACAGGGTTACCAACTGAACACACAGAAAGCACCCACCAGTGACCTGGGAAGGTCAAGGGGATGATTGCGGAGCCTGCCTGGAGCCACATAAGGTTCTTCCCAGGGTGCTTTCTCAGGCCACTTTCTGGGTGAAGCTGTCTTCTAGGGTTTTCCTGGGTTTCCACAGCCAAGACTGAGCCTTGTCCCTAGGCTCCTCACTGTCCCAAGGATACCTGGTCCTTCAGGGATGCGCTGTTTCTGCCCTCCAGACTGCAACCCTTCTGGTAACTGTAGTTTCCTCCCAGGCACGCTCATTTTCTTCAGCCCTGACCTGATATCTTCTCCTTCTCGGCCCCATCTACAGGGACTTCGTAGGTCTGCTGCTTGCCCAGGGCACCCTGAGGCTGGAGTGCAGGACCTTTTCTACAGGATGATTACACTTAGCTACTCCAAATCAGAAATTTTGTTTCTGTGGAGACCACTAAATAAAGATCCATGCTATGCAGATGGCCCACAGACACATGAAAAGATGCTCTATCACTAATCATAAGGGAAATGCAAATCAAAACCACAATGAGATAGCACCTTATATGTATCAGAGTGGCTATAATCAAAAAGACAAGAAATAACAAGTGTTGGTAAATATATAGAGAAAAAGGAACCCTTGGTGCACTGTTGGTGGGAATGCAAATTGGCACAGCCACTGTGGAAAATAGTATGGGAGTTCCTCAAAAGACTGATAATAGAAATACCACAGAACCCAGTAATTTTACTACTGGGTATTTGCCCAAAGAAAACAAGTAATACTTCAAAGAGATATGTGTAGTTCCATGTTTATTGCAACATTATTTACAATAGCTAAGATACGGAAACAACCCAACTGCCCATGAATAGATGAATGGATAAAGAAGAGAGGTGTGTATACACACACACACACACACACACACACAC
Organism: Felis catus; assembly: GCF_018350175.1. Lineage (NCBI taxonomy): Eukaryota > Metazoa > Chordata > Mammalia > Carnivora > Felidae > Felis > Felis catus. The sequence goes on along the minus strand of NC_058368.1, from coordinate 144,695,096 downwards.
ACACACACACACGTGAATATTACTCAGTCATAAAAAAGCAGGAGATCTTGCCATCTGCAACAACATGGGTGGACCTAATAATGTGAAGCGAAATAAGTAAGAGAGAAAAAGAAAAATACCACACGATTTCACTTATATGTGGAACTGAAGAAATAAAACAACCGAACCAAGAAAAAAGAGACAAAAACAAATAGACTCTTAAATACAGGGAACAAACTGGTAGTTGTCAGAAGGGAGATGGGTGGGGGATGGATGAAATACATGATAGGGATTAAGAGGTACAAAATTCCAGTTATGAAATAAGTTACAGAGATGAAAAGGACGGCATAGGGAATATAGTCAATAATACTAATAACGTTGTTTAGTGACAGGTGGTGACTACGCTTATTGTGATGACCACAGAGCAATGTACTGAATTGTTGAATCATGTTGTACACCGGAAACTGATATAACACTGTATGTTAATTATACTTCAGTAAAAAAGATAAAATAAAATCAAGATGTAACTATTTGTGAGGATGTGGAAAAAGGGAACCTTTGTGCACTCTTGGTGGGAATGTAAATGGATTGGTATAGCCACTATGGAAAACAGTATGTAGATAACTCAAAAATTAAATAGAACTTCGATATGATCAGCATTCCCACTGCTGGTTATATGTTCAAAGGAAATGCAATCAGTATCTCAAAGAGTCATCTGCATCTTTGTGTCCATTAGAGCATTTTTCACAAGAGTCACAATATGGAAACAACCCAGGGTCTGCCAAAGGATGAATGGATACAGAAGATGTGGTCCGTATATGTATATGTATTTATATATTTATATTTATACTTAAGTTAAACAAGGAATACTGTATGATATCACTTATATGGGAGCTAAAAAATGAACTCCTAGAAACAGAGTACAGTGGTGGTTACTAGGGATGGGGAATGGAGGACGTGGACAGATGTTGGTCCAAGGTACACATTTCCAGTTACAAAACTAAAAACCTGAGTATCTAATGTATACTATAATGAGTATAATTAATAACACTGTATTATATCCTCAAAAGTTGCTCAGAGGGTAGATCTTAAATGTTCTCACCACAAAACAGAAATGGTAATTATGGGATGCTATCGAGGTGTTAGCTAGTGCTATGCTGGCAATCACTGGACAATAGAAACATGTACCCAACTGTATACTTTAAAATTATACACTGTCATATGTCAATTTCACTGCAATAAAGCTGCGGGGAAGCAGTAAATAAAGGCCCATGCTCATCTGCTGTGAACAGAATCACCTGGACTGCTCAGTGAGCCCCTACAACCATTTTGGAAAGTGAACCAAGAAACATCTATGAACATGCGCATGCCCACTGGCCCGGCATCACACTTTGGGAATCCATCCTGCAGCAATACAGCTGCCAGTACATAAGAAGAGAGTCCCAGGATGAGGGAGCACTGTTTGTAGTGGCAAACAAATAAACAAAACCTGGAGGTCACCCGCCCATCAGAAGGGTTGTAGTAAGTGTGGCACATTCAGACAGTGGAATATTCCTCAGCTATTCAAGAATTAGTTAAAACCACCTCCACTTAACCTGGATAAACATTTATGCCATATTTTTAGGCTCAAAGGAAAAACTACTTGCTTAATAATGACTAGGAATGGTTCCAGTTTTATAACAATATAAATATATATGCATTTGCATATATTTAAGTGAACATAAGTATTGAAGGTTATTCACACTAGTTATTCAAACTGCTAAAAGGGTTACTTCAGAGGAACAGACTGGGGGGAAGCAGACTATTCATTTTTCTTCATAGAACTCTGTATTGTGTCACTTGTAAAAACAGCATATCTAACTTCATGATTTAAAAATGTAAAAAGCTAAAAAGTAAATCAACTCTGAAGTGTGTTAAAAATCCAGATTTCTAGGCTCTATCTTTTGAATGAGTTTCTGCAAGAATGGAGCCATCACATGTGTCTGTCAAAGAGCTTCACAGGTGATTCCCAAACCTCACTGGGTCTCCATCTACAGAACAGGCTCAACGAAACCTCTCCCCATATGTTGTAAGGATTAAGTGACAGGCTGCAGCAAGCACTGAATATATTTGAGTCCCTTCTCCCTAAGGACCCTAAGGTTATGGGACACTTACCACTCTCTCCTCAAAGCCACCCCTGATTATCTCGACCAGCACTGGTCTGCCCCTTCCCTGAATGTTGGTTAATTTTAGCTTACATTTTTAGCATTTAAAATGTTTCATTCAATCGTTTTATTTGTAATCTGAGAGCAAGACTACATTCTAGAAGGAGCCCAGTGCGTACTTTCAGATCCACTGATCATGCTCTGAAAACCAACATCTGAGTTCAGTAAATGGATTTAACTAGTGGGGCTAAGTTCTCTGACACCTGTTATCAGGGGATCTTACCCCTAGCTGACAACCCCTCACCTACCTACTACAACCTTCAGGCTTCACCCACTTCTAACCCTCTGCTCTACCTTTCCACCTGGGATGTCCTTGCCGCTATCCCTGCGTGCCCAGTCAAACCTGTCTTTTTTTTTTTTTTTAAAACATTTATTGAGCTCCCACCATAAGACACCACCATGCAAGGAGTCTTACAAATTGTCTTTAGTCGTGCTCGCTTTGGCAGCACATATACAAATTGTCTTTAGTCTTTGCAACAATCCTGCCAAGTAAGCATTATTTTAGAAATGGGGAAACAGGCTCAAGAGAGATTAGGTGACCTTCTCCAGGTCTCACAGCATGTTGAATGAGCTGGGATTTGAACCCAGGTGTGTCTTTCCTTTTATCATGACAGCTCCTGGGCACAGAAACATTACCTCAAAGCGTGTGACTCCCCAGAGTCCCAGAATATTATAAGCCATTCTCCTTCTTTGTCCTCACACTCCTGAAGTGGCCCAGATGTCAGTGTTCTCCACTCACACACCAGGTGCCCAATGTGCGTGCCAGCCACGTAGGGGACACTGAGCCAGCCTCCCTTTTTCTTTTTTTAAATTTTTAAATTTTTTATTTTTGAGAGAAAGAGAGACAGACAGTGGGGCAGGGGCAGAGATAGAGAGAGACAGAGAATCCAAAGCAGTCTCTAGGCTCTGAGCTGTCAGCACAGAGCCTGACACGGGGCTCAAACTCACGAACTGTGAGATCATGACCTGAGCCGAAGTCAAACGCTTAACCGACTGAGCCACCCAGGCGCCCCCCCCCCCCGCCTGCCTTTTTCTTAAGGAGGTAGAGCTAGTCTCCTTCCTTCCTCTCTCCTCTCTTATGCAGAAGTAGGGATTGCAGAAGAGAGGAGGGAGGTCGTCTCTGGCCCTCACTCCATAGAAGCTGTCAGCCTGTTTCCCTAACTTGGAACACCTCTATGACTCTAGATTTGAAAACCATTGTTCACATCATTGTGGCTAAAATCTGGCAGAATTCCAGGGCTCCAAGCCAGGGAGGTTTCTCTCTGGGGTGCAAGATCACAGCAAAAGGCCTTAATATCATGTTTGTTGCTACTTGCCCCTTCCATTAAAAAATAAGAACCACACCATATTAAGTCCTTTGGTCAGAGTGCATAAGAGCTGTATAGCTCTCCGTCCTAGGCTAGACTCAGAGTCTGGGGTCTGGTCTCAGAGTTTTGTCCAGTTCTGTCACATCCTGGAATGTGGAGGCCTTAGATTCTGTCACTGCCTCAAGCCTGAGATTCCTGGATAGAGATGCCACGGGTGCCTTTCTGCTGACTCAGAGTTATTTCTAATCCAGCTGTACATGGTGTCCATGTGTTTGAACTCCTTGGGGCTGGAGGGCAGTGGAAGGCCAAGGGGAGGACCACGTGTCAGCTCTCGTTCCACAGAGCCACCCCAAAACAGAGCACATCCTTGGGGTTGGACCAGCTCCACAGACCACTCTCAACAAATTCCCATGATGCCGGTCTACTAGGCCAGCAGAAAATGGCTGTTCCCTCCCAATTCTCCCAGAGAGCACAGGGGTCAAGCTACTTCCCCACCACTGGATGTATAGTCACTCTAATGGGCACCCTTGGTCATTTCTGTTCTATCCAGCAAGTAGCAAGTCATAAGCAGGAGATATTTACAGTCTTTCCCTGTAAACCAGAGGCCTTTCGTAGGCCTCCTGACAATGAAGACATAGGGCTATTACCAGACTCGCCTCTCATAGTTAAATTGTTTTCAAGAAAAGATTAAGTTAAGTTAAGAACCATCTAGTCCTTTAAAATGCTATAAAGGAGTGGCCTCCTTCCCTGGCCAGGGATAGGATCCTCTGTGGCTTCCAGGCAAAGGTGGGTATGACCTCTAACTGTCACCTTCAGGCCTGGCTCCCTGCAGTGAGACCCAAGAAGACAAATGGCTCCTCCAAGCTGTAGCAGACGTGGAGACCCAGGGGCTCTCAGCCGAGGCAAAGTCTGTCTCAGAACCAACCGTCCTCCCGCCTCTGAATGCCCAGGACTCCCCATTCCGCACCCCACCTCCTAACCCATGATTTTCTGAACCTCCCAGGTCAAGAAAACGGACCTGGCCTCCGGTCCAATCTCTACGGATAGGATTTGACCACGCAACTGGCAGAGTCCACGGGCGTAGATGGCACTTGTGCCCTTTGCTGAAATGGAGCCTTAACCCAGAGAAGGCTTAACTCTAAAGGCTGAAGTTTTGGGGAAAAGCACCTACAAATGGAGAGGAGGAAGTGGGCTGGGCACACAGCTATCAACACCCATATACTCTCGAAGAGCCTGCCTGGCCAGGAAGCCCCCTTGCGAAGTTCTGAGGGTGGGTCTGTTCTCCTTGAGCAGAGAGGAAACAGACCAATGACAGGGGTTCGGAAACGGAGAAAGTGTGGGAGTTGCAGACAGGGAAAGTGGCACTTCTGGAAACAGGGCAGCAGCTGAACGGGCAAAGCCTAGTCACGAGGGCACTAAACCCACCTCACGGGATTCCAGCTGACCCTCTGCGGGGTCGCAGAGCCAGGGCAACGCTGGAAGGAAGGTCTAAAGGGCAGCACTGAGGAGATCTGAAGAATCTGGGTTTGTCCCGGCACATCACTCTCCAAACCCACCAGAGCATTTGAGGGCAGAGATGTCATCCACTCAAGGGACAAAAGCAGGGTTGACACTAACCCCCTGCGAGCCAACCGAGCAAATAAGATGAAACACGTTTAGGCCAATTGCGCAGCATTTTTACTTCCACTGGGGGCAAAACAATTACTTGGCTCGTTATTAATGGATTAGCGATTTCAATAATGAATCTCTAGTAATAGTGTTAACCAGTTTAAATTGGGTCCAGCTGTTGGGTTAATTAGCAATTAGCTCCTTTCGAGGGCCTCCAAATGTTCATTTTCCACCTACTTATCCCAAGTCACCGATTTGCACTTTGATGCCACTGAGGTTGAAAACCAATCCCAGCCAACATTGGATTCGTTGAAGAGTAACGTCCCAAATTCAGAGACATGGAGGTTTCCCATCAAGAAAAATTCCTGATTTGCCGACAAAAACGAGGAGACAAACAAGGTGCGGATGCCAGCACCTCACTGCAAGGCTGTTCAGAGAACGGCCACCTGCGCCTGTGTGCGGGAAAGGGAGGAGGCTGCGGCTAGGGCCCACAGTCTGAAGGCTTCTTCAGACAGGCACCACCAATTCCTCACCCGGGGGCAGTGCCCACGAGAACGAACTGTTATCGCCGGACTACGAGGTCCCGCCCGCAGCCCTCGGCCCACTGCACACATGGCCCCTCACACTGGCTGTAGCAATGCCCCCGCTTTGCAGGAATGAAGCCTGGCTTCGTGAGCTCACTGACCTTGGAGCCGGAGTCTCCCGCGACCCGCTGCCCGCAAACAGCTGAGAAATGTACCGGAAGCTGGCGGGCCTTGGCCTTGAAAAGGCTCCCAGGCTGGGCGGGGCTGGGGCGCGCCTCCGCCAATCGCGTCTCTCCCGTCGGAGGTCAGGGCGCGCTGGATCCCACAGCGGTGCCCTTGAACGCTGGCCCGGGACTCTCCCCACTGGGCTGTCTCTAGCACCTGCCCTTTCTCTCAAGCGTTGCCCTCCCCCAAGTCCGGTGCTGGAGGCGGCCTCTCCCAGGGCTCTTCCAGGTTCCTGGGCCTGCAACCTGGCTGACTGGCCGCCCTGCCATGCAGCACCGGGCTTTGGCGTGGAAGCGCGCGGGCAGGGAGACTGCCTCACCTGTTCGGGGATTTGTTTCCACCTTCCCTCACCAGCGCCATCTCGGGGGCCCCGGCTAGCTCTGGAGAATGACTCCCTACGCCCTCCCCCCGCCCACCAGCTGAGGCCTGAGAAGACGACGTCTAAAGTTCCCTCTCGAGCTGCTAATCAGGCTCTGGGCGATTAGCAGGAACCAGACGATTCCAACTTGTTGTCTAGGGCCTGGGTTCGGGGACAACAATCACGTTTCTCTTTTAGATCAGGCAATCTGAGGTAGACTGCTAGACAATTTCACTTTCAATCGTTACCAGTTTAATATATCGCCCAGAAGGCCCTGCAGGCCACATCCCTGCTTAAAAATAGCCCTCCTTGGGACTTGCGCCCCAAACCGGAAAGGTTGACTGTAAATAGCTGTGACCCACGAGGACTTTGGCAGCAGCCCTGCCTGACCTTTCAGAGGGAGCTGCCTAAGTCTCTGGCGACTGTCACGTACCCAGCTTCTACGCCAGGGGCACACCACCACCAGCTGGTTCCTTTCCCTTTTTAATCAGGATCCAACCCGGAGCAGGGGGTGGAGCCCAGAAATAACCTTCTACCTGGAGTGGTTTCCTTTCAGAGTTTCCGCTTCTTTTAATTCTAAACCAGGCAAAAAATAAATATTTTACCTTTGCATGGGGTTACTGAGGAGGGCACATGAGGGGAGGGCACATGAGGGGACCTTCGGGGCTCTGGAAAGTTTCTTGAGTTGGGGGGGGTGATTGTGTGGGTGCACACATATGTAAAAATTCCTCAAGCTGTTCACATAAGATTCAAGCATTTTACTGTGTATTGCTCCTACCTCAGTTAAAATATATGCTATCATCATGACCAGGCTTACACTGAATTGAAAGTTTTTAAAAATGTTTATTGATTTATTTTCAGAGAAAGCAACAATCCTAAGCAGGCTCTGCAACAGTCAGTGCAGTGCCCCATGTAGGGCTTGAACTCACGAACCATGAGATCATGACCAGAGCCAAAATTAAGAGTCAGATGCTTAACTGACTGAGCCACCCAGGTGCCCCGGAATAAAAATTTTACAGAGTAATACTTACGCTTTCTACACTCTACTCAAATATTTTCTGGGCTCTTCTATGTTATTTCATTAAAACAACTGCAGATTGGGACTGTCAAAAGTGATTGCATGATCTAAAGAGTCAGAGTTTCTGGTTTGCACGTTCTGACATAATGGACCGTGGCCTCTCCTGCCCCTGGGAGGCCCCCTGCCTCCCCCCAGCAGAACAGGCAGTGAGCTCTGTGAGTTGAGGTGAGGGGTAAGGTGTGGGGGTGGGGCAGGGGGAGCCCAGGCTTATTTCTTCCTAAAATAGTTCTTTTGTGGGCACACGGTTTCCAGTCAGTTCAGACACCAACTGAAATAAATCCAGTGGCCCTGAAATAGCTGGATCCCAGATCCAAAAAATGATGAGGCTTATGGAAATATAGAGTTTAAAGAAAGACAGTTACAATGAGAAACCCTCTTCTTTTTTCCCCAATTCCTTACTAATGGATGTTTAGTGCCCCACCCCCACTTCCCAGCACCACCACCCCTTACCTCAACACTTCATCTTTTACAGGGTAATTCTAGATGAGTTAGTAAGGTCCGAAGAGGACAAATGGGCACATTGCTAAGAAAAGGGGGTGCCACTTTTGTTTTGGGGACATGGTCATCTTCAAGTTTATGACAGGGCGGGGGGGGGGGGCAACCTCTACACAGACTCAACAGAAATCCCACAGTTTCAGAAATCCTTCAAACATGATCCCTCTCATATGCCATTTCTCCCTTTCTCATCTCCGCCAACTCCCTTCAGAGCTCAGGGGCTCTACCCATACCTACTAGCCAGTATGGCCACTTGGCGGACTCTTGCCATATGGACAGGAACTGAAGTGAGGCTTGCAACTTGCTTTAGAGGAAGTCTGTCCTGGGATCATTCTCTTTTCCATTCCTGAATCCAGCCCAAGTCTGGATGTGGTGGCAGGTGAGGGTAATGCTGTGTGGGATGGCCGAATAATAAAATGCGAAGAACCTGTGCTCATGAGTCCGCACCAGCTGGATTGCTCATTTCAGAATTGGAAAAGGAAGCCAGTGAAATAGGAGAAACCCAAATTCTTCCTTACCTCAGTTCTCAACTTGTGTGCAACAGCTGCACCATGCTTTCTTCGGCTCCAAATATTAGCACAACTTTACCTACTTGACAAAAGTTAAGAGTATTTTTATTTTTTTAATATTTATATATTTCAGACGGGGAGGGGCAGAGAGAGAGGGAGAGAGAGATCCCAAGCACTGATCCGTGCTGTCAGTGCAGAGACTGATGTAGGGCTCGATCTCATGAAGCGTGAGATCATGACCCGAGCCGAAATCAAGAGTCAGATGCTTAACCGACTAAGCCACCCAGGTGCCCCAAGTTAGAGTAGTTTTAAATATACTGTTCCATGTAGCCATTACAGTAATTCTAAGGGCAGATAAGTATCTTTTTTTATAGGTGAGGAACTTAGCCTCAGATGGAGCTAATGATGGCTGGGCTAGGTCCACCTGAACACTCAGTCTGTTCATGAACGTTGAGTTGCCATTAAATGAACAGAGCTGTTTGGCAAGTAATGAGTTCTTTGTGCCTGGGGATGGACAAAGGTGGTCAAACATGAGCTGTGGGTATCACAGGAAAGCTTCAAGCACTGGAAAGACAATGGGGCCCGATGGCCCTTGAAATTTTTTCTGAGGTTCCCTTTAATTCTCCGATATTTTAGTGCCTACAACATGGGCTTCTTCCAAACTTTATTTTCTCCTGAGCTTTAGAAGTAAAAGAATATCTGAAGAAGCACATTGCTACAAAGAAGACTAGGTAGAAAAGTGCAAAAAGAATCAAATGAAGAGACTCATGAGATTTTTGAGAATCAAGAAAGGCGAAATTTAATTTGCATATAGGTGTAACCCACACCCCACCTGGCAAGTGTTAGGACACATCACAAACCCCTCTGTTAGAATCACAAATGGCAGCAGATTTGCAAAGTTACTGGACACAAACAATACACTTCTCAAAGTAACACATGGGTCTGTCCATCACGCTTGCACACACAAATAAGAAAGAAATACATTTAAATAATTCTTTGCCAAAGAGAGATGAGGATGGTAATCATGTTGCCTCACATTTGGACAGCACTTTACAGATTACAGTCTAACCCATTTTGTCCTGATGACAGCCCTGTGAGGTAGGCAGCACAGGAGTCACTCTTAGCTCATTTTGCAGACGAGGAAACTGAGGCTCAAGAAGGCTTCGGCGCTGGCCTAAGGTCTCCCAGCTTGCAGATGTAGATCTGGGCCTAGGACTCAGGGCTAGGGCACCTCGTCCAGCTCTTTCACTACTGACTTTCTAGGGATAGACAAAATGGGCTGTGCAAAAGACACTGGTTCAATATCAAGTAGAACTATTCTTTTTCTTGAGCAGATGAGGTCAAGTACAATCAACCTAATGTTAATGTCATGCTGTGTGGTAGCCAAGATAAATACTTTCCTGAATCATCCATGTGTTTATACGTACAACAAAATGGTTTTCTACTTTAGCTATGCCCTGCCTTAATTTTAAGTCACTCACAGCCATGGAAAAATGACACTATGATTAGATTTCATTGACCCAAGTCTTATTATCAGGATTCATGTAGTGGCATCTGTAATCAGTCATTATCTAAACTTACAGTCTGGTATCTTATTGAAATGAAAATGAATCTTGTTCATTTATTCCTTCTGGCTGTGGGCACTAGCCTGGCTCTGTTCTGGCTCTAATCTTTAGTCATAAATAATGTATTATTTATCCCACATAATATATATCCCATATATAATATACCCCATTTCAAAAGTAGTAAAAATGGGAAACTTCACAGGTTAGATTAAAAAAATATTTAAAGCAAAGAGAATCATTTTTTTTCAGGGGGGATAAAATCAAACTTTGAAAAGAAATCTAAATAAAATCCTTTATTTTAAAATAAACATTGATTTGGCAGGGGGGTGGAATAACCCCTCTATTGTATTACTCTTTTCAGTTAAGAATTTAAAAGTGGCCCAGTCATTACCAACCCAAAGTTTTGTGAGAGAAGACGAACTGGTCCCTCATCATATACTCCAAATTGGAATGTGATGGATTTTTCTCTTCCAAGTTATTCAGTATCTATGAGTTTCATTTGTTTTTAAGCAGTACTTTAACATGTATGAAATCTAACAAAGTACTGGGGGCTTTGTGTGAGAGCCACTCAAAACTATTGCAACAGTAGTTTAAAATTCTCCCTTTAAATTCCTTCAGAGAAACACTAAGGACAAGTGACAACGTTCTACTTCATGCCTAAGTCTGTCACATAATATACTGGCTTAAGTAAGAGATTTGTCCCTGCAGCAAAAGTGGATGTCTTAGTTAATAACCGAAGGCATCCCCTAAAAGCCCCAAGATAATTTCATAGACAGTACAAAATGTGGGTATTCATCTGAAAGCATGAAATTGGCTTTTACTTCTGATTTTCTAGGTTAATTTGGTAACAATTCAAGTGTTTGCTATTTGGTTGTGAGAGGCTGACCTGCCTTCTACTCTTAGAAATGGGTCTCATATAATGGAATATAGGCAGACACAGCTGGGAGTGCACACTCCAACAGTAAATACAAAGCTTGCAAGGCAGAAGAGGATGAGTGCTTTAACAATCAGAAGAAGCACTGCAAACTGCTCTTGGGGATTTTAAACGTGACCAAAGTGAGGTTTTTAAAATGCACGTTCTTTTCCCAGATGGCCCAGAAATGGTACAGGTCATGAAAAGGAGCTCCTTGGAGGTGGAGTCCTCACTTTCGCAGCTCCAGCAAAGGCTTCAGACTCCAGAAAGCAGGAAGGACGCATAACTCAGTAAAACGCTAAGGGTCACCATAGCAATTGACAGTGCCCGTGGATGACCACTAGGGGGCGCTTCCAACATTCTGCAGGAAATAGGCGAGAAAGCTTTGTCATTCGTTGAGGAAACCACAGCTCTCCAAAAGGGGAGGAGCCTTTGGAAATTCCTCTAGCTCCCATTTTTCTTTAGTAAGATTGGCTGCAGTGCCTCAGGAACATCTGCGTCAGGGAAATAAGGGTCCAAACTTCCCCGGGGAAGTGCACACAGAGTGACCTCTTCCCCTCTGGAAGACTCTGGGGACCTCAAAGCAGACCGCATGGACGTTTCCACATGTTGTTTTGCCTGAAACTACTATGCGTGTGGTCCTGTCAGGGATTTTTCCTGGTTTAGTCCACCTTCCAAGACTGGTTTTGAGCCAAGAAAGTTAACCTTTATTTTCCTTTTCTTCTGCAAGACCTTGAGGTGCTTGGTGCAATTGACATGTATTAGTTCGAATGCTCAGTTTTTGAACACTGAGAAATAAATTGCAAGATATGCATTGTTAGGATCCAAACAACCCATGCTTATCATGCATCAAGGTGCATCAACCTCTTATTTGAAACTAAAGAGAACAGACAAGCAGCTTTTCAAAAAAAGAAAAATAAAGCATCCATAAATAACCCTCCTTGGGTTTAGTGCTACACTGTTGGCTAATATGAGCTATTGAAAATATTTTTGGAATGGCCTTCAAATATTATAAATATTTTCTTTTGCTTACTTGGTATTTCACTATATAGCTATGTACAGAGATGGCGCTTACCATGCAGGAAAAATATACATTCTCCACCTCTATGGTACATTATGAAGGCTAGAATTTCCACTGGGTCTTATGAGCCAGCAAGTTGAATTTATTAGTCAGCCATTAGTTATAACAACATAATTAAAGTGCAAAGAAGGAAGGAAAGCAGCTAGATAGATCAGTTTTTTCATGGTCAGCATTAACATACTTCATGCCTCTAAGAGAAAATGTCAGGTGCAATAGGCTCAGGTAACAATAACTCTGTTATCTTTTTCTCTTTCTTCTTTTAAAGCAGAGATCTCCCTGAGAAGAGAAGAGGGAGGTAAACATGAGATAGCCCTATTTCTTCAACAACCAACAATCCTGGGAAGAGTAAGGTCACTTCCCCAGCACACGACAGAAGAACTAAGTCCTGCCCTTAGTTTTCTGATATAAGAGCTGTTGAGTGGTTGGTCCCATTTCCCATACACTCCCAGTACTTTCAGTCATAAATATCCCTAAAGTTAAAAACAAAGATGACCGGGGAAGAACTGTCTACCAACAGCACACAGAAGTGTGGGTTTTAAAAAGAAGATCCCATTAAACAACGTTTTAAAAACACAGCCAGTATTCATAGTGAGCCGAAAAATGGTTTGTATAAATAAGAAAAAGTCCCCACATTACTGCGGGGAGGGTGGTGGGGAACAAGCACAGCAAGGTGCAGTGATAATTTTCAAGGATATCTGATCGCTCAGCCTAAAACCCCCACAGCGCTTGGTGGCCCTCTGTCCTACCCCACAGCGTTCTTGGGGAGGTGTGCAGGCACCTTTTTGCAAACTCCGCGCCTGCCTCTCTGAGGGCACTGGCTTCTTGGGCACCACAGCCCCAGGAGGAAGCCCCGCCCCACTTGAAGTCAGCTGCCAGGCAGGAACCACGGGCAAAGCCTATTGAGTTGTTTTTGTTTTTTTTTTTTTTTAAGTTGCATTCACTTGACTTTCATCACGTCTTTCCTATCCTGTTGCCTAAAAACCAAAAAAGCAGTTTCAGAACATGCCATCCCTCCAATGTAAATATTTAGAATGCACTGAAAACCATGCACATGCTTGTACACTGAAATTGCTCGTGTGGTGGTCCATCCCTGAAGAGGAAGCCTCAGCTTTTCTGGAAGCTTATAATAAAGAAAACATAACAGAAGCAGTTAAACCCTAGGAGAAAGTTGGTAGTTGTACCCAAGCCAGTAAAGTGCCAGACAAGCAGCTCAGGCCTTTTCCACAGATCTTTGTCCCTGAGTTCTAACGGAACACGGGCAAACTCTGAAATCTACCTTCTTACCTGCTTCATTACAATGGCTACCAGCATCTCCTATATTACATTCCCTTATGAAAAATGTACCATCAGCTTTACTAAGGATCAGTCTTTTCACCTTCCCACCCAAGTCTGAAGCATCTGTCTTTGACCCCAAACAGCTGGGCTTCCCTGGCTGGAGACAGAATTCCAGTTGGGTTCCATCTTCTTCAGTGGACAAAGGAGACTGGCTTTGTCTCTATCCCTGGTCCACACTGCACGGTGGGAGGCATGGCATGCATGGCTCAGTTCTGTCCGTCCCACTTTCCATGAGAATTCTACGGAGTCAGGGGCAAGGCCAGATCTTCAAGCAGGGAGCCGAGGTTCAATTTTTAGTGACAGTTCATACAGCGTATCTTCATCTATGATGAGGGCTTTGTCAAGCAGGTACTGAGTCACCTGGAGGAACAGGGAAATCCAAGCTTTTGGTTCTTACAGAACACCAGTACTCACGTTTTCTGAATGGAATCTGACACAAGTAAACATTTTCTCTTAGACACTTAAAAAATGTTATGTAACTTCTTAAAAATCATGAATATTTTCTCATTGTAAAAAAAAAACCAACAACAATCACACATTTCCAGTCCTCTCCCAGCTCCTAACCACAGGCAGCACTGCTATCATGTGGTTTGTATCCTCCAGAGGGTTCTATCTTTCTAGATATTCAATGTACTTAATAGAAATCTTTTTTCTCTTATTAGTGGTATCCTACTGTGCATCTTCTTCTGGCTTCATCTCTTGACTGTAAGTCCGGGAGAGCCCTGATTACACAGAATGTCAGTACACAGAATGTTAACTGCTATACAGTATTAACCTGTGATCAGAGGTTATTTAACGATCCCTTATTGATGGGTGTTTAGCTGCTGTCAGTATCCCACTATTACCCAATGTGACAGTGAAATACAGTGAAATCCTCCTTAGCACGTTTCCTGTGCTCACTCAGGAATGTTCCTTTGGGACAGACAAAATGAAATGAAATGAAATGACACTAAGATAAAAATGTTGGGGCCTGGAGTATTTCCATGGAAATATTTCTTTAATTTTACCGATATGACTTACATAAGTAAAATTAATAGTCTGATCGGTTCTAGCATATATATCACAATACAGGACACCCCCGCTACCCCACGAAGTTCCCTCTTTCAGCTTCCCAGTCAATCTGCTCCCAGAAGCAGCCACCGCTAGGACTTCTGTTACCAGGTATTAGTTTTGTTGACTCTAGAATTTGAGGTAAGTGTGTGCTTGGTGTCCAGCTCCTTTCACTCAGCATAGTGTTTTGCGGTCCATCCATGCTGTGGCGTGTGTCATTAGTCTGTCCTGTCACTGCTGAGCAGTGCTGCACGGTGTAGATACACCACGTTCGTTTAGCAGTTCATCTGTTTGTGGACACCTGGGCTATTTCCAATTTTTGGCTATTATTAAGAAATGCTATGAACATCTTATACAAGACTTTCAACGAGCATGTTTTCATTTGGATAAACGCCTAGGAGAGGAATTCCTGGGTCCTAACGTAGATGCATATTTAATGTTTTAAGAAACATCCACACAACACAGTTTTCCAAAGTAGATGAACCATGTTCTTCTCACCGGCAATGTAGGAGAAGTCTGGTTGCTCAGTTCGTCAATTTTTAATTTTAAAAGATGATGTAAACTAACCTCCCAAATTGCTGTACCTATAGTATATGAGAGTACCTGGTATCACACACTGTAACTCATGTTTGATATTACCAATATTCTAAAATTCGTGAAAATGATGCCTCAGTAGAATTTGCATTTCTCTTCCTTCTCACCAGCGAAGCCGAACATTTTTCAAATATTTACTGGCCATTTTTGTTCTTATTCTGTGAGTTACCTCACCTGTTCATAGCTTTGCCTATCTTTCTACTGAGTTGTTTATACTTTTCTTACAGACGAATAAGAATACTTTTATTCTGTCTCTTTTACATGTTATAAAATATCTCCTCCTCTCCTGGTTTTATTTTTGCTTTTTAAAATAATTTCCTTTTGTCACATAGAAGTTTTTAATTTTGATGCAGCAAGCTTAACCAATCTTGTCTTTTGCAGCTCTTACATTCAATGCTTAAGAAGGTGTTTCTAATCTACAGGTCATGACTATTTTGCCCTATATTTTATTCACGTAATTTAATATTTCCTTTTACATTTAGATAATGAGCTCATCTGGATTTTTGGGTGTGTGAATGGTAGCAGATGGAGAGCCAAAATTCCTATTCCATTTACTTGAATGGTCAATTTCTTTCTGGCACTTTCTGTAAATGCCTCCTTTATTCCATATTAGATTTGCATATAGACAAATCTCCATCTTGACGGTATCCCACTCCACTGAACTTGTATTCCTGCACCAATATAGTCCTGTTCTATTCACTATAGTTTTAAGACACGTGTCTGTATCTGGTAGGGAAAGTTCTTTCTTATTCTTCTTATTTTTCAAAAAATCCTTGTCTGTTTTTTTTTTTTTTTCCCCTAAGCTTCCTTATGGGTTTCAGGATAAGTCTGTCAAGTTCTATAAAATAACAAGGAAAAACTGGCTTTGAGTTATATGGGAATCTTCTGTACTATTTTTCTGTAAAGCTAAAATGATTCTAAAAAATAATATCTATTAAAAATGAAAAAAGGAAAGGGAAGGGAAGCCCAGCTGTGGCTGGGATAGAGAAAGAAAGGGGGTCTATAAAGTGAGACGAGTCTTGAAAGATGAATAGGGGCCATGTAATGTAACACTTCTTGGACACATCTAGACCTTTTCTTTCTTTATCCTAAGAGCAATGAAAAACCTATAAAATATTTTATGCAAGGGACAAACATATTTTTACCTTGTGTTTCAGAGAGTTCTATCCGACTGTAATTTGTAGAATGGATTTTACATCCTAGAGTGAATGCAAGTAGACCAAGTAACAGATATTGGTAGCTTGGACCAGGGTGGTGGTGTAGACACATTAATGAGAAATATAAAATATACAATTGCTAGAACTTGATAAATTGGGTGTTCTTTTTGCCTGCTTTCTTTCTCTGTCTCTCTCTTTTCCTTCCTTCTTCTTTCTCAGAGTTGCCAAAGATTTGTCTGTTTTATTGGTCTTTCCTGTGAGTCAGCTTTTGGTATTATTGATCAACTTTACCACTGTTTCTAATTCATTAATTTCCGCTTTTCTATTTATTAATTCCCTTAACAACCACACAATATTACCTTTGACTGATGGTCTATTCGATAGCAAGTCTGCTGGAACTGGCGTATCTCTCTGATGATGTGTGATATCTAATAAAGAAACAATAACAACAAAAGCAAAGCAAAAGGATTGCATCACATTCTTCTGGGCCCTACCCACAAGCAGTCAGGCATTTTCTCCAGTGAAGTGTTGGAGCCGTGCCCTATCATTCTCTATGCCCAGGAGTTTCTTGCCCTTCAAAGAGTCACATGAAATGTAAACGGCAAGAAGATATTGCATTCACAATCAGAAGAACAGGTAGCACCGGGTGACCTCAGGTTCAGCAGGTGGTTTACCTCAGGTGGTAAATTCTGGGTGTTATTTTCCTGGGCTCCTTGCTTCTAACTTGGTGCTCAGAACCTGGTTGTCCAGCACTGCTCCATCTTAGAGAGTCATCCCTGGAGTTATTCCCTACCCCTTTGCCCAGAATGCAAGCTGCAACAGCCCTGCTGACAATCAGCCACATCACGTATTAAACCTGATGGCCCCCAACTCTTTCACCTCAAAATGAAAATGCAAACAGTAACCTCCATGACTTAGCCTCCCTCTTCTCTATAAGCCATTGAAGTCATCAAAATAGGCTGATTATGAAATTACTACCTACCATTCTCATTTTGGAGAAATTGACAAGGCCTTCCTCGGTAAAGTTTGGTGTTCCTTCTTCAATAAATGCTAGGTCTGTCAGGTACATCCCCAGATAAGGAACAGCTGGGGGGTTACAGCTGCAAAACCAAGGAACACTGTTCTCAAGCTCATTCACAGAAATATCGAATTCCCTCCCCTGTTTAACAGGATGTAGTATACTGCTTCAATCCTGAAGAATAAAGTCTTTTAATCCCATCTTCAGAAGCAGTCTCCTGATATTAAGAGTTTTAAATACATCTCACAATAGACTATAATAGAAAATTACAGCCCATACTTTACAATGTGTTTGAGACAATGGCGCGTTCAAACAACAGGATGCCTTATAGACAAATACAAAACAGGTGCTGGCAGTACTTGGAAACTAGCTGTATGAGTATGTAGGAACCCCCTGAGCCCTCACCTCCCTAGAGTGTAAACAGGAAACTTTAAAGAACTGGGTAGAAAAATCAATGTGATTAGAGCTTGTAAAGCTTGCGTTCTGATTTAGTTAGTATTTCAGTGTTTTAGAAGGTATAGACTTAATTAATATCACGACCGCACACTACATAGATGCCTTGTGTTTGGTTTTTGAGGGGGGTGCACTTGGTCTTCTCAGAGTCAAGAGTGAGGCCATGGACTTTTGGACCAGAGACAACTGGGTCTGAGTCCCAGTATGACCACGTACTGAGTGATGCTGGTCAACCTCTATGAACCACAGTCTCCCCATCTGTAAAATGGAGACAATAAAACTTATCTCTTTAGTTCACTGTCAGGCTTAAATCAGACACATGGAGCACTATGCACGGCGTCTGTCATGGAGTAAGGATCTGGTGTAGTTCTTCTACTGCTGTTGTTGTTCCTACAAGTCTTCTGTTTACTTATGGCATCACAGGACTAACATTTTCCAGAGCAAGTCAAGTATGTGCAGTAGATCATAAGAAAACCAGCTGCAGGAGAACAGGTTCTATTCTCTCTCTCTCTCTCTCTCTCTCTCTCTGTCTCTCTCTCGGTCTGTCTCAGGAGACAGTAATGACCCAGCAATAAAAGGCCACAAATACATAACAATAATTAATAGGTCCTAGAATATTTTTGAAAAGTCACAAGAAATCATGTGCTGTGCTTAGATTAATAAATATCAAACCAAGAAACTTCTTACAGTAAAACATGTTTGATTTTATAGTAAAAGCTGGCGATGTTTTCTTCTTGCTTGGGACAGTCTACATGCCATGAGTATATCCACAAGACACTGTATGCATAGGATTTCAAATGAAAAGAAAAATTAAGAAAATATCTAGATGATGGAAGTTATTTCCCATTTGTTTTTCTTTTCAAAGCAAAGTAGGAGGCAGGCCACTATGTGTATATTGTAAACATTATTTAAATATATTTTTGCATTATGAATAACTTAATAATTAAAATAAACATACTTTTTAAGGGTTTCTCTGAGATTTTTAAATCTTCCTTCAGATGAAACAGTCTTCTGAAGTTTGTCCATTAGAGCTTTTGTCTAGAAAGAAACAAATAAATTAGTATGTCATGAAAATTTTCCTATGTTTTGACAAGACAGGTAGGGTTACCAAAAGATGCTCAATTCCCTTCTACAGTGGCTGGGGACACCTTTGTCAGACTGTTGTTATGTGACAGACATGGGGCATTATGGTTAAATTTCATGTTAAAAAAAATAACATGTGGAGAAGAGAAAGTGACTACACTGCTCATTTAGCCAAAAAGAGGAAAATCCATAGAAAAACATTGCAATGGCACAAGAAACAGGGATGTAAAGAATTGACAAAGCACTGTTGAATTAGGGAACCTTAAAGGAGAGGTCTCATGTCAGGTGGTTTTCAGGGTGAATCTTTCTGCGTGTTAATTTCCAAATTATCAAACCACAGACTTGTTTGCTTGGCTATCTTCTACTACAAACCCCTTGTTTTGTGATCATAGTCATCAACTTGTTAGAGAAGTATAACTGATGTTTGCCAAGAAATAAAACTGTTGTCGACATCGATCTGGAGTCTCTTCCACGGACATGGGAGAATGGTAGGGTGGCCCTTGGGGGTGATGACCCACCCCTGGTAACACCCATGCCCAGGCAAGGGAGCAGGGACACTTGGAATGCCCAGGCTGGGACTCCTCAGATGACTCTGCCTCAGTCTGGGGAGGAGCTGCACGCTTCAGGAGAGCTTTCAGAATGACTCAAAGGGCTGCTTCCTCATCCTGCTTCCTGAGGACTCTGAAAGAGGACAGCCAGCAAGGTCTGGGCAGGGGTGGAGGGATAAGGAGGGGGCTGGGCTGGGCTGGGCAGGCCTCCTGCCTGGCCCAGAGCTGGCCTTGGGTGAAAGAAGCTGCAGAAATATAGTCTGTCCTATAGCCACAGACCAGATTCAGTGGGCTTCATAGTGCACATTTACCAGGCCTTCTGGATGTCGCCCAGACTGGACTCAGATCTGAAGAAGAGACAGCTACAGAGCAGACAGTATGACGAGAGCATCTGGAGCAGGGCATATCTGCAACCAGGCACTACCTGTTGTGACTAGACTGAGGTCCTGGGCCCCAGAGAATAGTCCATCACCCATCCTAAAGCCCCTTTAGATGATACATATATATGTGATTGAAATGGTATTTCATTTATTATGCCTATTTAATGCCCCTACAGGTAGTACATTCAAATTTGAAAAAAAAAAAGATTTTAATATTAGTCTTATCACCCCTATTCCTTAGTCCATTATCCCTGAAGCTGCATCCTGTCAAACACATAAATATCACTTAAGTCAACTATGGGGAAGGCCTAACGTTTCCTTCTTTTTCTCTCAAGTTTTTAAATTCCAGTTAGTTAACGTAAAGTATAATATCAGTTTCAGAGGTAGAATTCAGTGATTCATCACTTATACACAACACCCAGTGCTCATCACAAGTGCCTTCCTTAATACCCATCACCCGTTTAACCCACCTCCACCCGCCCACCTTTTCTCTAGTAACCCTCTCAATTTGTTTTCTGTAGTTTAGTCTGTTTTCTCTTTGCCTTTCTCTTCCCGCCCCCTCCCCATATTCATCTGTTTTGTTTCTTAAATTCCACATATGAGTGAAATCATTCAGTATTTGTCTTTCTCTGACTGACTTATTTTGCTTGGCATAATACTCTCTAGCTCCACCCATGTCTTGCAAATGGCAACATTCCATTCTTTTCTATGGCTAATATTATATATAAATATACCACATCTTCTTTTTCTATTCATCAGTTGATGGACATCTGGGCTCTTTCCATAATTTGGCTATTGTAGATAACGCTGCCATAAACATCAGAGTGTATGTATCCCTCCGAAGCAGTATTTTTGTATCCTTTGGGTAAATACCTAGTAGGGCCACTGCTGAATCATAGGCCTAATGTTTTCTTAAAGAAGATTTAAGAATCCCTTGGTACCAACTTCAGATGAAAAAGAAATAGGGGAAAGTGAATGAAAGAGAAGGCAGAGGAGTGACTTACTGACCTCGAGGAAATGTGACAATGTGTGTGACAGGATAATATGCTCTTTGTGTCTAATGCCCAATGGCTGAGGCCAACATTGTCTTAGGGGGAGGCAAAAGCTAGCCACAACAAGGGCATCAGTGTCCAGCTTTTCGATTCTGATACAGCTGTCTGAAACCCGTTTTAAAAACAGTATTTCAACAGCCATGATAACAGAAATCTCTCAAAAAAACTAGGAAGAGAGGATAGTTTCCTCAATTTTATAAAAAGCATTTACAAAACACCTACAGCTAGCATTATCCACAATGGTGAAAAACTGAATGTTTTCCCCACAAGGATGAAGACAAGGAAAGTATGTCTTTTCTCACCACCCTAATTCAACATAGTATTGGAAGTTTAGCCAGAGCAATAAGGCAAGAAAAGGAAATAAAAGGCATATGAATTAGAAAGAAAGAAATAAGACAGATCCTATTTACAAGTGACAATTGTCTATATAGAAAATCCGAAGGCATCTACAAAAAAGCTCCTAAGACTAATTAGTGAGTTTAGCAAGGTTGCAGATACATCACCAACATAAAAAAAAAAAAAAAATCACATTTGTATATACTAACAATGAACATGTGGAAACCAAAAATAAAACCACAGTAATATTTAAAATTTCCCCACAGAAAATGAAATATTTAGGCATAAATCTAACAAAACATATACAGGACT
The DNA here is from genome assembly GCF_018350175.1 of Felis catus. Lineage (NCBI taxonomy): Eukaryota > Metazoa > Chordata > Mammalia > Carnivora > Felidae > Felis > Felis catus. The sequence goes on along the minus strand of NC_058368.1, from coordinate 144,673,932 downwards.
TTGCATGCTGAAAATTTCAAAACGCTGGTTTAAGAAAGCCTGAAGAAATGGAGAAACATACTGTGTTTGTGGACTGGAAAATTCAACATAGTAATAAGACTCAACATTGGTTTAATGAAATTTCAATAAAAATGTCAATAAAGGGGCACTGGGTGGCACAGGTGATTAAGTGTCTGACTCTTGATTTTGGCTCAGATCACGATCTCACGGTTCATGAACTGGGCTCTGTGCAGACAGGGCGGAGCCTGCTTGGGATTCTTTCCCCCCCCCTCTCTCTGCCCCTCCCATACTTGATCTCACTCTTTCTCTCTCAAAATAAATAAATATTAAAAAAAAATCTCAATACAGTTTTTTTAGACATAATTTTTTTTTACTAAAATTTATATGGAAAGTCATAGCACCTAGAGTAGCTAAAATAATTTTGAAACGGAAGGATAAAGTGGGAGGAATAGAGAAAGAACTCTCAGATCTCAAAGGTGAGAAAAAAATCCAATCAAAAAATAAGCTGCAGACATTTCATTGAAGAGAATAAACAGATGGTAAACTAGCATATGGAAAGATGTTTAACAACATTAGCCATTAGGAAAATGCAAATTAAAACAATAATGAGATATCAAAAGGGCTAAAATAAAAAACTGTGATAACACCAAATGTGGGCAAGAATTTGGAGAAACTAGCTCACTCATACTTGGCCGATAGAAGTATAAAGTGGCGCAGCCACTCTGGAAAAGAATTTGACAGTTTCTTATAAAACTAAACACACAATAACCATATGATCCAGCAACTGCACTCTTAGGCATTTATCCCAGAGAAACAAAAAGTTATAGTCACACAAAACCTATACATGAATATGCACAGCAGTTTTATTTGTAATAGCCCCAACCCGAAAACAATCCAGATGTTCTTCAAGGGGTGAATGGCTAAAACGTCCTGTATTTATACCATGAGTACCACTTAGCATTAAAAAGAAACTAAATACTGATACATGTAACACCATGAATGGATCTCACGGGAATTTTTAAAAGGGCAATCTCAAAATGTCATATACTGTATGATTCCACTTATATATAATGACGAAATTTTATAGAGATGGAAAACAGATTTTTGGTCGCCAGGAGTTAGGGAGGGGCAGGGAGGAAGCAGCTATGGCTATAAAAGGGTCGCAGGAGGGATCCTGGTACCAAAACTGTGTTGATCTTGACTACTGTGGTAATAAAAGGGCATAAATGTAAATACACACAGACACAAATGAGTGTATGCAAAACTGATGGTTTGAAGGAGGTGAGTGGACGTTTCCAATGCTAACCTCGTGGGTGGGATATGTTTATACTTACACAAGAGTTTACATCGGGGGGCAATTGGTGTAGGGTGTAGGGCATTTCCATTATCTTTTACAAACTGTATGTGAACCTACAATGATCTCAACATATAAAGTGTTTTTTTTAAAAACAGTACTTATAGAAGCTGTGGCTTTTATTTGCAAGGTCCAGGCTTTGTTGACAGCAAAAGAATTTGCCTCTGGCACCAGTAGGATGTGGAGGAGTCTGGAAAATTCTCCCAACGCCCTTTGAGAGGCCCAAGGTAGCTGTCTGCTAATAAAGGAGTAAGCCTGCCCACCACGGATCACCAAGGGCAGGGAACCCTGTAGGAAAGGAAGGACACACCCGATTTCAAAGGACCAGCAGAGCCAGTGAGAGCTGAAGGGCAGGTGAGCTCAGCTAAGCCCTCAATTGCTGCGCCCCTTTGATGGGCAGACCAGGCAGACCATACATACACCTGACATAGGCAATTCACGGCAGCCCGAACCCAGTGACCGGCTAGCAGAAGGCTACAATAGGTGGGTGCACACAGCCTCCCTCAAGCCCGGAGGAGCCCTTCCCAACACCCACCAACACCCAGGGAGAAAGCCAGGAGACAGGGCACGGAAGAAACTGATTTAATTTGCACATTGAAAATACTGAATGAAAATGAACAAACTGAATCCAGTTAAAAGAAAATTAAGAGGGTTTTCTGTACATCTGAGTCATTATGCCAAAACTTTACTATATAAAGGACAAACCAAAAAAAGTGAACATTGAGGTCCTAAGGCAGTCATACCCTTGCTTTGGGGAGAAAGAATGGATCTGCAGGACATCTCTGTGTTCACTCGGAATCAACGTATGTTCTCCAAATAATTTTGGAAACAACTCCAGTCAACTACACTGTTTGAAGTTGTCCCAAATATGTTATAATGAATGTTTTGGGTTGTATTTGCTTTTCTAAATTAACCAATTAGAAGTGCACATGAGTGGAATCAATTAAGTGGTAAGAACGCAGTAATTACCCGCACTGGCACCTTTCTTTGGCAACTGAGCTGCTCGATTCAGTTAATTATTTCCTCATTAGTAATATTTCTCTTGGCTCTTGGCTCCCAGCCTCTCCTCTCGGCAGCGGGATGTGTCACACGCTGGTGCTCACCTGCTTGGACACCTTGGCCCAGGTTTTCTTCAGCCTATAGATGGCACTTCGGTTTAAGGCCGAGGTGATCTCCAGCACGCCATTGTAGTTGTGCAGGCATCGGCAAATGTCCGCCACTGCCACCCACTTCTCTATTGCGTTGGCACGGGAGCTGATATCGGCATAATTCATTATCTGGGAGGCCACCAGGTTGCTCATCTGAGACAGTGGAAAAGCCAAGAGAGACCAGCCAAGAGTCAAAGCAATGCATTCAGGCAAAGTGCCTAATCTACCCACGGAAATGTCAGGAAAGCAGGGTGCTGAGGGACAGGGAGATCACAATCCGTATTTAGATACCAATCTTCTGAAAAGACTGAAGTGTATAGTAATAATAACAACAAGAAACTAATGGGAACCTGTTCATCCTCAGAGTGAACAGGAGGGGTTGTTTGGAATCAACATGTTGGGAGGAAAGGATCGCTTTTTTAATCAGTAATTTTGATGAAGGAGTTATTTCCAGTAATTGAGGAAATGAAATAGAATAAGCTGACCCTTGAGGAATGGCAAGCTTCGCTGATTACGAAGCGAAAAGTTTCACTTTTGGGGGGGGGTGCTCTCCACATGCTCCTTCGCCCCCAACATGTGGGGACCAGGAAGCTCCAGTTATCACGGGAAAGAAAACACATTTACCCCCAATCAAATCAAATTCTAACCCAATACACTTTGAAGCCAGACACATTTAGGGAGAGGGGAAGAGAGAACATTTATTCCTTTTTATCTCGCTGGACTTGTTTCCATCAGAGTTAACAGGACTTACAGTTTCAAGGCTAAGTACTGTAATTCTATTAATTGAAACCAAGAGAAAAAGAGGCAGCAGCTGAAGCAGCTCAATATTTAGAATATGGAAAGGAAAAGAACAGCTTAGGACTGATGACTAACAGAGAACATAGGATATGTAATCTTATATCCATACACTTAATCTAGTGGGTATACCCATTCTTTGACCATTCCATAGGTATGTTAGATCTCACAGTGCCTCAGAATTATCATTGTATATATTCATTAAAAAAATTTTTGTACTGAGCTCCTAGACAAGGCCTTCTTTTAGGTTCTCAAAACAGGACCAAATAAATGAGAATACCTGATCTCAAGGCACTGAGCCTAGTTAGGCAGCAAGGTGAAGGGAGACAGACATAAACAAGTAAATATCACATAGTGAAATACAAAGCTAGGTCTGCATGGAGGAGTTTGAGAACATGGAGGTAGCATGGGGCATTTGGCCAAGTACAGAGGAGGCTTCCAGAAACAGGTCATGCCTGCACAGAGTCCTAAAGGCTGACCAGGAGTTAGCCACTGCTTTCCATCAAAGGAGAAGAGCATTTGGAAAGGGACAGAGGTAGAAGGCACGGTGTAACAGAGGATCTTGCAGGCATCTGAGCACAAGGAAGCCATGAGAGGCACAGACGCCAGGTAAGCAGGGCTCCTGTAGGCCTGGTTGAGCAGCTGGGACTGTATGCTGAAGGTGAGAGGAAGCCACTGGCAGAATTTTGTTATGAAAATGGTATAATTAGATTGGTCTTCCAGAAAGGTAACTTCTGTGACACTGTATGAAGAAGGGACTTGGGGGACAAGGAGATGGCAGGGGCGATAGTGAGTTAGGAGCTCCTAAAGAAAATGATGAAAAATCAAATCATGGTCATGGCAGTGGGAAAGAAGGGGAAAAGAAGGATCTGGGAAATATGTAGATTTAGGGTTCACTAATATGTTCGGGAGTGAGATGGGATGGGTAGCAGAGAAGGAGTCAAAGATGACCTCTAGATTCTATGCTTGGATGAGTGAGCGTGTGGTCTTGGCCACTACCCAAGACTAAGAATAAAGCATCAGATGTAGAAGTAGGCTTGGCAGGTCTGGGAGGTACCAATGAATGATAAGTTCCATTTGCAATCTGTTGAAGGCACAAAATGAGTGGCCATCCTGGTAGACACATGAGAGTCTGGAGCCTGGGAATGAACTTCTGATTTGATTGTTCATTATATCCCAAGTGTATGTAGGCACAGACAATACAGGCTTGTTTTCTACAGCAGGGGCTCTGCTTCTCAGACAGTAGCCTACAGGGGCCATGTGTCCTGTCCTTTAGGCACCAGGGCCACGGATGCTCATCATGAGATAACATTCACTCAGCGTATATGCAGTCTGCATGTACCCTGTGCAAAATACCATCTCGGGAATTTGTTGTTGTTTTGCATTTTGATTCTGGATGACTTATTAATTTACCTACAGGGATCCTGATAGTCTTCTTCTTCTTTTTTTTTTTTTTTAACATCATCATTATTCCTTTTACTGTAATCTAGTAGAACTGGAAAGGGAGCCTTCCCTTTGCCTAGGTAAGCCTGAAGATACTCCCACATATGTGGTTCTGCAAAAGGACTGAGATGATTAGAACAGAACCAGTTAGGAGTTAGGAGTTGGTGGGTTTAACAGCAAGGCCATCTTACTGCTGGAGAAAAGCAGAGCCGGGAGATGGACTGACAGCTGGTCAGCAGTGTGCACAGCTACAGCAACACTGTAATTATGCTCAAAGGGGTCCCTTCCAAGCCTGGAATGCGTATGTGCTGAATGTTTAGTAATAATGAGGGTGATCTGTACTAACCCAATCTTACTGTCACGAGCACCCCTGGGAACCAGTGACACATGTGCTATTAGAACTAGTCAGTGTATGACCATGAAGTAATGATGATTATGCTAAAATAATAGCAGCGACCTATGCATTATTGAGCACTTGCCAGACTTAGGTACCACCAAGAGTGAACCTCATGTCTGGAAGTTAAATGGAACTTATTAAACTTGGAGCTCTTAGAGAAGATATAAGCTTTTTTTTTTTTTTTTTTAACATTTCATCAGTTCTGTTTTAGAGAAGGAGTCTTAAGACCCTGACTCATCTTCCTACAACATGCCCACATTTTATTTTTATGGCTACTCACATCATTGAAGTGCTGGCTGGTTTTCATAATGTAAGGTGTTCTTTCATTTTTATCCAGCTTCATCCACCCCTGCCCAAGAAATTCTCTGTAAGTTCAAAACAGAACACAAGACCAATTTAGTTTCTTAAATGGTGGCTATGATCCTGAACAATGAGTATGATTATTATATACATTAACTTTGACATTGCCCAACATCTAGTGCTCCTTACCGACTCAAATGAATTTTTGCTCATCTCTAGCATTTTACCACTCGATGTCAAAAGAAAAAGATTTTTCAATTTCCACCTTTTTCTTAGAAGAGTTTGAACTTTGTAAGGATTACGATCATTATAAAAACTTCTCTGAAAGTGGTATACAATGGCCAACACAGAAGGAATAAAGTACTAATTCAGAAACCAAGACTATTTTCACTGGATCAGCTTTAAAAAATCTTAAGCCTTGGGGAGCCTAGGTGGCTCAGTCAAGTTAAGCATCTAACTTCAGCTCAGGTCATGATCTCACAGTTCATGACTTCGAGCCCCACAAAGGTCTCTGTGCTGACAGCTCAGAGCCTGGAGCCTGTTTCATATTCTGTCTCCCTCTCCCTCTGTTCCTCCCCACTCAAGCTCTGTCTCTCTCTCTCTCAAAAATAAATAAACATAAACAAACAAACAAACAAACAAATAAATAAATAAATAAATGAAAAATCTTAAGCCTTAGCAGAAGGTCCAAAAAAATCCATCACCACCAAAAACGTTAACAAAGAACAACATGTTTTCCTCCACTTTGCTCTGATATTCTCCAGGACAATGTCAATTCCATGGGCAGGGATTTTCCTTTATTCTCCCCAGAGCCCAGAACGGTACACATGGTAAAGGCTGAATAAACAAACACTGCTGTTACCACTTCATGTAGTGAAGGCAGTTACAGGGGTGGGAGCTCAGCCTGGTGGAAGGTCTTTCTTCAGAATAACATCCCTGCTCCTTCACTTCACCCATGAGCAGGCCACCAGATCACAGCAAGCAAGGGACAATCAAGCTGGAGCATACAGGGATTATTTTGTATAGGCATTACAAAAAATAACCTGAAATGCAATTACTCTGACACAGTCTTAATCCAGAAATGTTGGCTGAGTCCCTGCAAAGGGTTCTTTGTTCCTTCATGTTCCTGCAAGGCTGTTGGACATAAAGGTGTGCCAGTTCCACAGACAAAAATAATTGGTAGATGTTCCCATCAGCAGGGTAGGGACAGAGAGGAGAAGAGAGGAAGGGTCCCAGAAAGAGACCACCCATGGGTGTTCAGCCTTTCTCTTTCTCTTCCTCCACAGAGGTCATGTTCATCTCCCCACCAAATCCCCACTGCACTAGAGGGGAGTGAGGAGGTGGGGGTGGGGGTGGGGGGAGAGGCACTGTGGTTTCTAACTCAAGTCTTCACTCCAGTAGTCACTGGGTTCATTTGTAGAGCCAACAGGCCACATTCCTTCCCTCCATCCCCTGCCCCGCTTGTTCCTGGGTAGAGAGGGGGGGAGGGGAAGAAGATAAAATGCATAAAAGAAAAGTCTGCAGGGGCATCTCCTGGCCTCACCCCTTATGCCTCTCTGACACAGCTGCAGCTCTGACCACCCATCGCCATACCTGACTCTCCATCATCACGATGTCCTCTTTTCTACGTACAACATGGGTCACCGTTCATATCTCATGCCCAGCCCCTGCTTTACCGGCAATTTAGCTATTTCACAGAGGACATGTGCCAACAGTTGTCATTTGTCCAGACAAAGGCCTTGTTTGTGGAGCTACGGATTGTTACAGCTTGAAGGGGTCTAAAGGCCCTCTTCATCCGCTACATGGGAAGATTAAAGGGCAGCAGTGATACTGGTGCTCATTACTTGGCAGCTCATGCGGCACGTCTATGCTCCACATGCACCCCGTGCAAAGCTGTCTTGGGAATCTACGCTGCTGCAGCGTCTCAAAGCTCAGCAATACTTGTTGGCTCGTGGAAGTGGGTGAATAGTTGTAGCAAAATGTATAACTTCACCCAACATCGGTGCTTCTCAACGTATTGTCTTAGATCACGCAATATTGTCTGGGATTCCCATTGAAAATGCAGTTTCCTGGGCCTCAAACCTCCTAGAATCACAAATCTCAGAAGGAGGTATCTAGGAATGTACATTTTTAACAAGCTTCCCAAATGATTTTAGACACCATGAAGTTTGAGAACCACTGTTACAGCCATATTGAGGTTTCTATAATGCGAGGATGTGAGAATACGAAGAAATTCACATTCCACGGGAACTACAGAACATAGAGAAACACAAGAGTGACCATCTTGATAGTCCTCAGTGTTGCCAAATCAATATTTCTAGAATAAACTGTGACCAAAAGGCATTCAAGTGGGACCAAACCATTGTAAGATTAAGACTCACACCTCTGTGCACACACATCTGCCTTAGGAATAATGGCGGCTCTAAGCCCACAAGTCCTGCCTGAGGGAGCCTGCAGTCGTGAGGGCCACACTCACTCGTAGGGAATGCTTCTGAAAATGATGTGGTCCAGGAGGGTGATCTGCTCAGCCAGCTCCATGGCTGACAAGGTCTCAAAGCACTCAGCCTTCGGACAGTCTGTCTGCAAGAGAGGAAGGTGGGAATGAAACACACCGAGAGCGAGGTGCCCAGCAGCTCAAGGCAGCTGCTCAAGAACAAAGTCCATCACAGATTGGGGCTACAAAGAAAATGGCAAAAAGCTCAGAAACATCAGCCAACATTAATATCATGGACCAACAGCTAAACCCCAAGTCGAATTTAGTTCATCTCACAGTGCTTCATTGGTAGAACTACGGTTGAGCATCCAGGTATCAGTTATGGGCAAGTTGTTTGCCTCTGAGAGGCAGTTTGCAAATAATCGTGCTGAATAAGACCATGGCTGGACTTACCAGTTGAATTATATCCTCTAATTTTAGGTGGATGTCATCTTGATCATCTTGTGAAAGGGCCCTAAAAAATGAAATCAAAGTATCATCCATGGAAAGAAACATGCCAGGAACAAAATGACAACATGCACTTGGTTCTCCCTGGGTGGGAAGCTGAGGGGTTCGGGTCCACGAGGCTGTGCTGCCAGCTGGAGCCTGCAGAGACATAAGCTGGAGACAGGAAGTCAAGGAAACAGAAAAACACACACGTTAGAGGCATAAGAAGATCACAGAGAGAGCTGGCTTATGTTGAGGAGCCAACTTGTTACACACAAGGTTGTAAATAAAACATCCATAATCAGGGCGCCTGGGTGGTTCAGTCGGTTGAGCGTCCGACCTCGGCTCAGGTCATGATCTCACAGTCCATGAGTTCGAGCCCTGCATCGGGCTCTGTGCTGACAGCTCAGAGCCTGGAGCCTGTTTCAGATTCTGTGTCTCCCTCTCTCTCTGACCCTCCCCCGTTCATGCTCTGTCTCTCTCTCTGTCTCAAAAATAAAAAATAAACGTTAAAAAAAAATCCATAATCAAGGTGAACCCGAGCGTGAGCTGGTGTGCTCTGCACTACCGAGAGGATCCAGGCTGTGAGTTCAAGTATCCTGCGATCCCATCAGTCAGAGATTCCAATGGGCCTGAGTGCCTCATCCACACTCCTCTAGCTCCCACCCTGGCCCTTCCGTGCTGATGCTGAGGCAGAAGAGGCAGAGGACCCCCTCCCCGTGCACATGTAGACAGAAGCTCAGAGAAGTTCCTGGTTGGCAAGAATATGAACAGTGCAAAGCAGAAGCCAGCAGGTAAACTCTTTTCCCTTGATTCCCAGATGGACTTTCCCAAGATGCATTTGGTGCTATATCCCCACACACAGAGTTATTCAGCTCTCAGTATTTTTTTTCAGTGATGAATGACTGAATAAATACATAAGTTAATGAATCCTGAAGTGGGTGCGGGTTTCAGAGTGGGAGTGACATTTCATGTCCAACAGAAGTTCAGAGTCCAGGAGAATTATACTGATTATATAACTTACCATCTGGGCCAAGCATTTTAAGCCTTCCAAAATGAAGACACAATCACATATTAAAAATACTGAAATATTTAAACAGTCCCAAACCATGTAGCCTGTCTGCTGTAGGAAGGTAGTTTTAAAAGAAATAATGGGGGCACCTCAGTAGCTCAGTTGCTTAAGCGTCTGACTCTTGATCTTGGCTCAGGTCATGATCTCAAGTTTCATGACTTCGAGCTCCATGTCAGGCTCTGTGCTGACCGTGTGGAGCCTGCTTGAGATTATCCCTCTCCCTCTCTGCCCCTCCCCTGCTTGCACATGCTTGCACTCTCTTTCGCTCTCTCTCTCTCTCTCTCAAAATAAATAAATAAACTTAAAAACTAAAATAAATCATGATGTGATGTTCTGTTGTGTTCCGAATTGATGAAAACAGAACTACAACCCTCAAAAATACAAAAGCAACAGAGATAGGGTACCATATACACGCTACATGCCAGCCGTGCGTTAACCATCTGACAAACACTCTCTCTTGTGTCATATGAGATCCCTTTGAGGTAAGCATTATGAGGTCCATTTTACAGATAAGGAAACCAAAGCTCAAGGGAACTGACTGACTTGCCCAGGGTTTGGTCAGCTGTGCTGTCCTGTTGCTCTTGCTTATCTTAGGCAGACTTATAAAGACACCTCTTCAAGGCTCCAGCGTAGAACACACATCCAGAAATGTCCAGTCTCTTTCCTCTCTTTTCCTCTCTTACAAAAGCTCTTGGCTGTTTAGCAGAGGAGCAAAGGACTGTTTACCAAGGAGAAGATTCCTTCTAGATTCTAGGAGTGGTGGTCCTCTTCTTAGCAATGAGCCATATCATTTGCAATCAAAAAGAAATATTCATAATACGATAAAAGGCAGATTGAGGTGATGAAAAAATAAGCAAACACAAGTCTTTCTCCAAAGATTATTAAATCCTACCTAAGGATTACACATACGGGATAAAAGTGACTATTTCCCAAAGCTTATGTCATTCTTTCCAGGGTAGTCTGGGTTCCTGGAGAGAGATCGGTGGCCACATAACTATGTGTACCCATGGAAAAGATATTTTTTAATGAGGCTGGGTAATATTCTTTCCTTGGAAAGAAGTGGTCAAGAAAGTAGTTAGCTTCTATCAAATGTTCCTTTCCTCAGTGATCTCATGTTAATGTTCCAAGATACATCTGGTCTGGTTAAATTATCTAACATTTTCTCCTCTCACAAGTGCCTATTGATGCTGCTCGGGGCTTTGTGATGTTTGTGGGTCACCTTTTCATGACCTGACCCATTCCAGCTGACTACCTATGAAGCCAGTCTTTGTTTCTTTTCCTTTCATGGCATGTTAGTTGTCTACCAAAAACTCTCTGCCACATAGATTCAGAACAGCAAGTCCATACAATGTCACAGGGGGAGCAGTATTTAGAAACAGAAAAGTCTCAAGCCGAGGGTTTTATTCACAAAGAAGACAACAAACTATGTATGCCAATTAAGTTTCTTCCTCATAAAGTAATCCCTGTGAGACCGTGTGGGGCAGAGATGGTTCATCATTGGAAGCGTCCAGTTTACTGTATAAAGGTAATATATGTTTAAATACATTTCATGTTTACATCTCACTGTTACACAGCTTGATTGCATATAAATATCTCATGCCTGGGCTACCTCTAACTACAGTGCGATATGTCTTTATCTCTCTCAACCACAACTTGTATTCACTGGGAGGTATGTTCACATATTTTCCCTTAGATGTGAAAACTCTGGTCCAGCTCCAATACTGGATGGAGTTGCTTCTAGTCTCCTGACAGCTTCAGCGCTTTGATGCCCACTCCAGGATACTGGGTTTCTCTCACATCTCCCAGTCAGCATGATCTGTTTAATATTTGTGCGTTTATACTAACAACACCAGATAAATTTTATTTATCTAATTTTATTTTTTTATTTAAAAAAGTTTTTAAACATTTTATTTATTTTTGGTGAGACAGACAGAGCGTGATTAGGGGAGGGGCAGAGAGACAGGGAGACACAGAATCCAAAGTAAACTCCAGACTGCAAGCTGTCACCATACAGCTCGACGCAGGGCTTGAACCCACAAACTGTGAGATCATGACCTGAGCCGAAGTTGGACGCTCCAGATAAAAAATTTTAAAGGAAATGGGATTATTCAAGTTCTATGACTGGAAAAGTGCTCCTTCAACAGGAGAAATCAGATAGTCTTAAAAACTGAGCTAAGAGCAACTGCCCTCTGTCCTCAGACTGGTCCACACTCTCTGGGCTGCCTGCTGTGACTAAGACTGGCTGGCTTGTGCTCCTGGCATGACCTGCCTGCCCCAGTCTCTGCTCCTCCTCACTTTGTGAGGTTTAATCACTTGTTGCTTCCCTTCTGGGACCTACCAGACCACCTCTTCCTTCCTTTGCTTTCTTAGACGTGGCTTTACTTCCCTCTAGGCTCTCTTGAGCCCATTGCTACCCTTGCTCTGGCGTATCTTAGAAATGCATGGAAACTTTCAGTACTGAAATTGCCTGGCTTGGTTGGAAATAATTCCGTTTGTTTCCAAATTAAGAAATGAATTAACAGGAACATCTTTGTAATTTTCAGGGTTACTAAATAATCCTTCTGATTTCTGTTTCTTTCTCATATACTCCATGATGGCTTCTTTTCACAAAGAGATTTCATGAATGATGGCATCCCATCAGGGATGGTTATATCTAGGTGTTACTTCCTACTTCACCCTCTAATCATTTTGACATGATTGTAAAAATATAAATATAAGGGCGCCTGGGTGGCTCAGTCGGTTAAGCGTCCAACTCTTGATTTTGGCTCAGGTCATGATCTCACAGTTTCTTGACTTCGAGCTCCATGTCAGGCTCTGTGCTGACCATGTGGAGCCTGCTTGAGATTCTCCCTCTCTCTCTGCCCCTCCCCGGCTTGCACTTTTCTCAAAAATAAATTAAAAGGAAGAAATAAAACTATAAATATATAAGTATCATACATATAAACGTAAGTATCTGATTTGGTAAGTTATCAGAAACTCTAACAAATGAATGTATCATTTATTCCTCTTATAATCACAATCTTGTGTGCTGGGGCAGGGACCCTTAAGCTTAGTGCCGGTGGAATGACTTACTTGACAGGGGAACTTCAATCAATGATCAGTAGTTTTCTGGCACCACCTAGCTTCCTAGGAAGGTGTCTCAGAGAACCAGCTGACCCAACCGGAACTTGGGGTCTGGTTGTCTGCTCAGTTAAAATGGGCTAGTGATCCCAATGATATCCGTCTGCTTTAGTTGATATGCTCAGGGCTAAACGAAGGCTTTTGTTTCACTTGGCCTCATGGGAATAAAGATGGTCAAAGGAAGAAGAATGGATGGCATAATATCTATTCTCTGCTTGGCTCTGTGAGTACATGTGGAACGGTGACAAATTGTGGTACCAGGAACTAAAGGAGCTATTTTCACAAGAGCCTGAGACTCTAGGTTGAGTGAGGCATGCTCTGGGGCCCATGTGGCTCAGGAATGGGGCAGGTGGCATCTTTGCCAGCTTTTTGATAGGGAAATGGTGGCTTCAGAAGACGGTCAGGCGGCATGCTAGACAGAGACAGTGCTGGCACTGATAAGGTCTCTCCCTCAAGTGATCTTGGGTCAGTGAACTTGAATAAAGATGCTGAGGCACAGGGGAGTCTGGCTGGCTCAGTCAGTTGTGTGTCCAACTCTTGATTTTGGCTCAGGTCATGCTCTCATGGTTTGTGTGTTCGAGCCCCACATCGGGCTCTGTGCCAAAAGAACAAAGCCTGCTTGAGATTTCCTCCCTCTCTCTCTCTCTCAAAATAAAATAAACATTTAACATTTTTCTAAAAAGATGCTGAGGCACAAAAATGACTGGGTTTGTTCCTGAGTACACATTTCTTGGGGCTTTTGGAATATTTGGGGAAGACTTTGCAAGGGATCAGAATTGTGGGTGGGCAGCTAGGGCCATCCCATCATCAGAGCTGCCTTTTGGCTTTGCTTTTTACTTCTTTTTTTTCTTCTCGTTTACAAAATAGCAAGTGGGTTATAACTATGGTTTTTTGGTAACAACTATATTGAGATATAATTCCCATATTAAATGATTCATCTGCTTGGAGTGTACATTTGAAAGATTTTTGTATTACATTCACATCATTGTGCAATATGAAATTGGGTTTCAATGTTATTATAATCTCTTTTGTGTAGATAAAATGATGAAGCCCAAGGAAAGTCGAGTTTGACTAAGACCCAGCCAGCTCCTACTTGGGCCATATTTCCTTGATGGAAGAAACTATTTTTCCTAAGAGCTACGGTCGGTGCTAATAATAATAGTAATAATAATAATAATAAGTGCAGCAGTAATACAAGTGCTATGTTTCAGGCATTGTGTTAACCTCTTTAAACATATGATACCATGTAATCTTTATAACCATTCAATAGTAGGTACTATTTGCCTCATTTTATAATTGAGGGAACTGAGGTTTAGACTGGTTAAGAAACTGGACAGCTTTAAGTGGCTGAACCAAGATTATACCCGTGAACCCTGTGAAAATAAGAATCAGACTCTGCTCCGTGTCATGCTCCCAGGCTGTACCATCTACTAACATTTCTGTTTCTTATTGATTTCACACCTCTAATTCTCAGGCCATTTATTTAACAAAAAGAATTTGCACATCTTAAGCCTGATGAATAATAAAGACTTGGGATGGTAAACAGGATTCATCTTAAATGCCAACTCCAATTAATGGCGTGCTGGTCAGTGGAGTTCTAAGCTCACCCCCTGGTGCAGGCAGAAAGCCCTCAGGATTGATTAGTAATGTCTGGTGTGGATGTTGTGAGAGAATGGGCAACATGGGTTTGCACATTCACCAATCCTGTCTGAACACCTCATTTCCCTGCCAGCTGTCCAGTCAAATGTCCCTGGGGGCACAAACTTCCAGAAAGTGGTTTCAAAATGTTAGTGTTTTAAATACAAAGAGCATAATAACCTGTGTACGTAAAGAAGAAAGGACTAGTAATCATTCACAGATATAACCACACATTCACTGAAACCAGGCTTTATCTGAAAATGTATTTACAATTTAAATCTGAAAATAAACATAGTAACAGAGCCCCTAAGCTTCTTTAGGTGTTTTCATAGCATGGAAAAAGTGAAGAGGGCCTTTAATAGATTCCTAGAGTTGCCCTAATAAAGTACCACAAACTGGGCATATTAAAACAATAGAAATTCATTGCCTTAGGGTTCTGCAGGCCAGAAGCCCAAGACCAACGTGTTGGCAGAGCCACGTTCCCTCTGAATCCTGTCGAGGAATCCTCTCTTGCCTCTTTCTAGACTTACTTTTTTAATGTTTACTCACCGTTTTTGAGAGAGAGAGAGAGAGAGAGAGAGAGCACAAGCGGGGGAGGGGCAGAAAGAGAGGGGGCGAGAGGAGATGAAGTAGGCTTTGCGCTGACAGCCAGGAGCTGACGCAGGGCTCAAACTCATGAATGGTGACATCATGACCTGAGCCGAAGTCAGATGCTCAAACGACTGAGCCACCCAGGCACCCGCCTCGTTCTAGCTTTTAGTGGTTTGCCAGTAATCGGCATTTCTGGCCTTGCAGCTGCCTCACTCTCATCTTTGCATCATCTTCACACGGCATTCTCTCTGTGTCTTGCTCTGTCTTCACATGGTCATCTTCTTATGAGGACACCAGTCATATTGGATTAGGGGCCCACCCTATTCCAGTAGGACTTCCTCTTAATTAATTACATCTGCATTGGCCCTATTTCCAGATCACATTTTGTGGTACTCAGGGTTAGAACTTCAACATACCTGTTGTAGAGCAGACACACTCCACCCACAAGAGCCCCTAGACCAAAGAAGTGTCTGGTGACAGGATCTTGAGCTAATGGTAGTAAGAATGACTTATGAGCCAATTGCTAAAAGGCTGCAGACCAAAATCTGGCATTGCTGCATCAGAGAGGGACTTCCAAAAACATAGTAGACTGAACTAAGACGGACTCCTCTCAGAAAGCTGGATAACAAGGAAACAATATATTCAAGGTTAGAAGAAAGAAAGGCCTCTTTCCAGAGACTGTAAATGAAGACAGAACTAGAAGTCAAAATGGTAAAGGGGTACCAGGCTCTAGCAGATAGATGCTGGGCTTCCCACCCCCAAGCAGGGACAGATGATATAGCCATGAGTCAGGAAAGCTATAACCGAAATGTCTGCACGAAACCCCTGATGGCTGTCCTCCTGCTATAGAGCGTACTAGAAAAGAACTCCACCCACCAGTTCAAGAAGCTGTAAGAAAGTCTGTGACCTCTTTGGATGCTGGGTGTAATGACAGACACAAACAGTCTCTTGTGGGAAACCCAAAGTTCAAGCTTTTATCACACGGACGTCCAAAGTTATACAACCTGTATGATGTGGGAATCCCAACCTGAGAAGAAGTCAGTAAAGCTGGTCTAGGATTGCGACACGAGCTGAAGAAAATACAGAACTACTACCTGGTGGCACATCCACAAGCCAGGAGCACAAGACTCTCACCGAAATGCCACCACCAGCTCATCAACATGAGCTTACAACAAACAACTAGAACCGACGGCAGGAAAACATCATCTCTCTGCAATGCCTGCTGGAGTCACAGGAGAGGATCCTCAAGGCATCCTCTTCTCTGCTTTTGGTCCTGCAGCAAACCACGCTCTGCCCACACAAACAGGAGCAGCTGCACTCCTGGGCCCCACACAAGTCACGTCGCCCAGTCCAAGTGTTCCTGAGGCAGCGTGCGCCAATCTGCCCCCAGAAAAGAGACGATACGTAATACCTTGCCAGTGACAGCAGAACCCCTGCTGCCCCCAGGAGTCTCAGATACATCTTTCTGATTCGATAGGATCTTATTTTCTGGAACAAAGCACAAACCAACCAACGTAATTAGGAGGCACCTGAAAACTGCACTTACCTCAGAATATTCGCCGTGGCTTTCCTTTCTTGGGGAAGAAGGTCTGGGTCTCGCAAAACTTCTTCTAGCAAATTTAGGACATTCATTTTTAGTTCGTTGTTGAGCTCAAAATCCTATAAAATAAAATGGATCTTTTAAAAGTTTAGTTGTGGATGTTTTAGCTCCAGGACACATGGCACCATTTCTCACGATAAATTCTCTCGAAGTGATATGTAGGAAATTAAAAAGTATGGACCCTAGGACTGTTCTCCCCACCAGAGATCCTGAGTTAATTGGTTTGGGATGGGGTCCTATTGTTAGTATTTCTGACAGGCTCCCCAGGGGCTGGAAATTCCTCAAAGAGATAGCCTGGACCACACAGCACTTCCTCCCCATGTTTACATCTATTCACCTTCCATGTCTAGGAGGTGATATACTTTCTCCCAGGAGCCTTCCTTCGTCAATCTAGTGGGGCAAAGGGCTTTGTTTCGATGCTCTCAAGGTTCCCCCTAGCATTACCTACTGCACTGTACAGGCCGAAATAATCATCTGTTTTCCCACTGGACCGTGTGTAAGATCGGTAACTGGGGCAGAGCAATGGCTCATACACACACACACACACACACACACACACACACACACACACAAAAGATTGGTTGCAAGAATAAAATCTGTCATTTGGGCAGTGACTTGAATTAAGAACTTCAGTACAGATGTGCCAAGGGCTAAATAAAGGACACTCACAAACCAATGGGGCTGCACCAAACAAACCAGGAGTGAAACTGAAGGGCGCCCACTGGGCAAAAGGTAGAACACGTGAGCATCAAAATGAATAATGATAGTGATAAATAATAACCAACTGAATCACAACAACCAGTGATGTTCACAGAGACCTAAGTAGGTAAATACATAGAGAGGGTGGAAGAGGAACTTTTCTTCAGAGTAGAATTCCAATTAGCAAGTGCAAAGAAACAAAAGAGCTTTATAAAAATCACCATTTTGTCCAAAGCAGTAATAATGGATCAGGCAGCTGAATGGATGCTGAAATTAACTGGGAAAGAGAATTAATAATGTCCAAGTACCCACATACCCCTGGCAGAAATGATTTATTACGAAGAGAGACAAAGTGATCAGAATTACCATCACTAGTAATGGAACAAACCAACATCATGTACCTACTAATGTAACGCTCTGTGAAATACATCAGTTATTATTTTTTCCAAAGATGCAGAATCTCACATGGGCATTGTGAGGCACACTGTGATCTTCAAAAATGTTAACATAATATGAACGACAAATAACTGGAACTGTTTTACTTTAAAGGACACCAAACGGACCATGGCTACATGCAGCATATAAACCTGGGATCGAGGGGGAAATGCTCTAAAGGGCATCACTGGGACAACTGGCAAAAGTCAAGTCAGGACTATGTCCTGGTTGAGAACATCATCAATGTTAGATTGCCCTAAATTTGATCAGTTTACTGAGGCTAAGAGCAGGCTCCTGTTTTGCAAAGACAGGGAGGAGGGAGGGAGGGAGAGAGACAGACAGAGAGAGAGAGAGAGAACACAAATGTGGTAAACATGTTAACTACTATTAGTGACTGTAGATGTGTATTAGTGTTTGTTTTATCCTGGCATTTTTCTCTTGATTTGAAAATTTTCAAGGTAAAGAGTTAAAGAAAGAAGTAATAAGGTAAAGATGTGTTTCTTGCCTTTTTTAATTTTTTTAATGTTTATTTTTGAGAGAGGGAGAGCATGAGCACGGGAGGCGCAGAGAGAGAGGGAGGCAGAGGATCCAAAGCAGCCTCTGTGCTGACAGCAGAGAGCCCGAAACGGGGCTCGAACCCACAAACTATGAGATCATGACCTGAGCGGAAGTCGATGCTTAACCGGCTGAGCCAGCCAGGCACTCCACTTGCACTTTTTAAAAATTCTTGCATTCTTTTTTAACATTTTTTCTTTAACATTTATTCATTTTTGAGAGAGAGAAAGAGAGAGTCAAAGCATGAGTGGGGGGGGGGGTGGCGGGGGAGAGAGGGAGACACAGAATCCGAAGCAGGCTCCAGGCTCTGAGCTGTCGGCACAGAGCTGTCAGCTGGGCTCGAACTCGTGGACCATGAGATCATGACCTGAGCCGAAGTTGGACGCTTAACCGACTGAGCCACCCAGGTGCCCTAGTGCTATCTTAAAATACACCTGCAGGAAGCACACTGCGACTGTCAGATTATCGGAGGTGAACTGTACAACTGCTAAATCCTGCTTTCAAGGACCTGACTCTGACGGACTATATTCCCATGAGCAGAAGTGAATGTGTATTTTCCCTCCTATATAAAGTTACTCGCTATAACTACATTTTAACTTTCAGGAAAGTACTTTTGAAGCACTGACATTTTGAATTCTTTTAAATAATTAGAGAAAACATTGCTAATTGGAATGAATCCAGTAAAAAGAAAAACAGCACGCTTTACCTATATTTAGTAAATTCAGGGCAAAAATGTCCACAATTTCACAAACTGTAGACAATGCAATAGTCTGCCCTAATTTGAGTGGAATATTTTTGTGCCTCAGTTTGGTGGAGCACTATGTAACAGATTTGTCTCAATATTTTGTTTTTAATGCTTCACAATCAGTACCATTTCTTCAGAACAGGAACCACTGGGGCCTCAGGCAACACAGAGGTTATTATCTCTTACCATTCTTAGGCCTTTAGCTGGCATGTCTTCCTAAAATTTCATCTACTTATTGTCCAACAGCTTCTTGGCTATTGGTTTTTGTTTTAACATGTATGCTAGGAGAAGAGAGTAGTATCTTGCTACTGTGTTTTCTTTGTCCTACCTCCTCTCCTGTTTCAAGGTGAAGGGAATGTTTGTAAACAGTTAATGACCTCACTTACTTCAATCCCTGCACACTACCAAAAGATTTCTCAGCCATCAGGAGTCTGTTTCCTTAATGAATATTTGATATTCATCAGTGAGATGATGGGAGTCCTTCTGTAGCTATGTCAGTCTCTAATGATGCACATAATCTGATTATCATAAATGGATTAGTGTGAAGGACATCAGGCCAGTGTTTGGACCTTGCTAAGGGCTAATTAGCAATTTCATCAACCAGCGGGTACCTACTGTGCCCCACCCTGGGCTCAACAGGGGAAACAGTTCTGAGACCCCAGGAAGGCAAGTTGTATGAAAGGTCTTGTTAAGGAAAATAAAATGTAATTTTATTATTCTGAGCTCTAGGAAGACTAGCCAGAGAGAGAGCTCTGAAAACTTGGTGGAATTTGCCCAGACACTATTCGGAGCATGATGAAGGTTATAGGTGAATATTTGTTCTGCTGCTGATGTAGCTGATGTAAAACAGGTTAACTAATGATGGCTGAGTACGAAATGGAAAAATTCTCACTCACAGTTTCCCCTGACATTTGCACAGGTTTTTACCATGTTCAAACTGAACGGCTATGCATAATTTCATTTCTCCCTCAGCTGACCCAGGAGCAGACAAGGCAGAAACCTATAATCTTGTGTCATACACGGGCCACTGAGGCTGAAGGGATGTGATCATATGGCTGACAGGAGACATGTAAGGAGGTGCCAGCGTGCAGACAAAAACACAAGTCTTCCATCTGACTCTGGTAACCCGCGCTTACACCTGTGCTTCTATCTGTCAATATGCCCACAGATCACCGCAGATTCTAATGCAGTAGGTCTGGAACATTCTACTTTTCTAATGAGCTCCTGGGTGATGCCGATTACACTTTCAGTAGCAACACTTTGCCACTTTTTTTTTAATTCACTCAAACAACAACTCCTCAAAAACTAACTAAAAAACTATCTGAATCCTCTGATGTACTACCTAGAATGTAAAGTTTTCTTTTTTAACGATGCATGTAAAATGCAGAATTGGCCACTCAAAAGTCCCTGTTAAAAACAGTAGCTACTGCTTCAAGAGAAATCTGGAGCAGCTAAAAGGCACTTGCCCTAATTAAATCCAGAGGTGGATTATTCATAATAAGTCTGCCTAACAGCCATTTTAAAATTATCTGGAATCTAATTTTTTGTCACATTTCCCCAGGCCCTGGAAATGGGAAATGAGAATACTAACTAGGCGGGAGGGAGAACACGGTCTGCTTCTCAGAGGCAGCAATCAAGGGCGCCCACAAGATGGCGCGCCAGGGTCGTCTGGCTACCTCACCACCGCCTCTGTGCTGCGACCTGGCCGGCCTGGCTCTGGGGGAGCAGGGCCCTCCCTGCAGGGAGAAGCTGCCTGCTGTCGGTTATCTCATGCCCTGGATCAGGGAACCCTGCGGCACCCAGGAGGACCTGAGGCAGTCACCGCAGCTATCACAGCAACAGCTCATGTAGGTTGGTTTTTGTTTCCCAATTTTTGAAGCAGAGATGAAGAGACGGAAAATCAGAAAACAGAAATGACCCTGCTTCCACAGGTGGAGAGCCCAGAAAATACGAGACTTTTACATTTCAGTCTACACTCGCGGTGGGGGAAAGGCAGAGCAAAGAACAGCAGGCTGGGTGACGGACAGAAGAAGGAAACATTAACCCCAGAAACCCAGGGGTCCGGGGCGGGGGGGAGGGGCCAGCCCCTCTGAGTCTGAGGAGTGGTTCTAGGCCTGGAAATGTAGCTCCCGAGAACCCCTGAAAAGAGGTGATAGCTCAAGCAGAGTATCAGGAAATACAGCAAAAGCTTAGGGACAAAAGGTTACCAACAAATGATGTCAGAATCCTGCTCAAGTGGTTAAGCTGTTGGGAGATGAGGGTATTTTACCAATATTTCACTGACTCTGCTCAAACACATTCATCAATGACTAGGAAGTCAGCATTTCCCTTTGGTTACTGAGCAATTCCTCAGGTCATTATCATAACTAAGACTTTGTGAGAGTGTGCCACACGCTAGATGGCATTTTAATCACTTTATGATCCAATTTAACCCTTGACAGCAACACAGTTACAATCATTACTATTCCCATTTTACATACAAGGAAGTCAAGGTACAGAGAAGCTAAGTTATTTTGCCCAAAGTCACACCAGTAGCAAGTGGCAGACTCAGGACTCGACCCTAGGCAGTGTTAGCTGAAACCTGAGTTTTTAACTGCACACCACAGACTGTCCAAAAACACATGGCTATCAGTGAATTAGTGCTGGTGGCTTGGACTGAAAAGACACATCCAACAGGTGGTTGCCCTACCGAGTCTGGAACTATTTCCCACCTATACTAGCAACCATTTGAGATAGAGATCTTGAAACTCAGGTTTGTATTAATAAGACTGGATCATATAACAGAAAAATAACACAAGACACAATAAATCAGTTTCTCCAGCACGCTGAAACAAAATCCCCTGCTCACAGCTTAGGTATGTTGGCAATTACGTTCATTCTTTCAGGAGACCAGGGTAATAATTACTAATACACAATTTATGGCCATGGGAACTCTAGGACATCAAGAAAATCTGATTCAATAAACACAGTTTGACAATAAAGAGAATTATGAGAGTAATTTTCTTACTATAATCAGTACAGTGCATTCCTAACAGTGGCCAGAGTTTTTAAAAGGAAAGTGGCAATGCTGCAGAATGGAGTAGAACCCCACAAAAAATTTTAAAACCTGGGGAAATGGGCTCATAAAGAAGGGGCTTAGGATGTGTTAGGCTCAAAAATAAAAGCCTGTGATTTGACAATGATTTTCAAGAAAATGAAAAGCATGCTGTTTCTGTCTTCTTTTACTAGAGAAGATGAAGAATTTAATTTACATTGTAGTGTACATTTAGGTTAGATATGGGCCATCTGGTCAACTGGGAAACTGAGGCAAAGATGCTGAGTGATCTTCCCAAGATCTATGCAAATCAACTTTGATAGGCTGAGGATACGCTTTTCTGGATTCCTCATTTTAATGAACTAGAGATAACAAGCCTCTAAACCAGTGTGGTTTTCAGTTCTTTTAAGGGGAGTGGGAACTTCATTCAGAATTTAAATATTGAAACGTGATCCCAGGGGAGATTGTGCTGACTAAAAGCTGGCACAGGAGACCCTGCACAGTACACGTTTGGCCTCGTCTACCTGACACCACCCTTGGTCTGCCTGCCTTCTTGCTACCTCTGGGCAACCTTGACTGTGAATCACAGTTTCGCACTGGAAAAGTGAAAGGCAGGGTTTTCCAGCATTTCCCATCAACTAACTACAAAAATATTTTAAAAGCCTCTTTGTTTGCCATACAAAAGGAATAACCTACTCAAAAACACACAAGGAAGAGCATTAGGTTTGGAATAAAATCCTCCAAAGCAATGCCGTAGTAATTCCAAACTTTCCAGTACCTGTTCAACACTTACTCATAAGGTTTTAGAATCTCCAAGGAGGAACAGAATATACAGGAATGTGTAAGTGACCATCATGTAGGAGCTTATGCACCAGGAAAAGGTGGTAAAACCCAGATAGTAAGTAAGCCCCAAATTTGGTAGGCCCAGGTGCTCCTGGTGGGGGCCCAAATGTTTGTTGAATGAGTGGACAAAAGTTCTAGGGAAGATTCTTGACTTTGAGACATGTGGTAATATGTTACCTAATTCTTCTTAAACTGGCGTTTGGGGAAATTATTTTAGCAGATGTGAGGTGGGAGGCTACTAGAGGAAGGCACAGTGCAAAATGTGGAAGATTTGTCGGGACAAAAATAACTGGGAAGAGGCAAATGGCAATGAATGACACAGACTGAGTGAGAAGGAGGAAATCATGCAGAAAATAATTTATTTGGCCATTTTCTAACAAATGATTCCTCATCTGAATAACTTGCTAAAATGCAGCCTCTAGACCTGAACAGCTGTGCTCATAAGAATTTTAAATACTGCCCACAACCTTGAAATCACGTAACTCCCAGGCTTCTAGCTTTACCTCTCCAAAGACAATCAGTCAGTTTAAAAAGCATTTATCAGAAGAAAGAGAATTTTTCCAGATGCTATGTTTTCCCCTGGTTTCTAGATAGGTGGTTAATTGATAGACTGTATCTTCCAAGACAATGACAAAAATTAGAGGTGAAAAAAAAGTTTGGAAAGGCCTGCATTTAATCTTGATTTTTTTTAATTTTTTTATTTAAAAAAAATTTTTTTTCAACGTTTTTTTATTTATTTTTGGGACAGAGAGAGACAGAGCATGAACGGGGGAGGGGCAGAGAGAGAGGGAGACACAGAATCGGAAACAGGCTCCAGGCTCTGAGCCATCAGCCCAGAGCCTGACGCGGGGCTCGAACCCACGGACCGCGAGATCGTGACCTGGCTGAAGTCGGACGCTTAACCGACTGCGCCACCCAGGTGCCCCTTAATCTTGATTTTTAAACTTACATTGTTAATTAATGCCACATGTCAACAAAATTATCATTGACTTTAAGTCAAGAATAAGTCTTAGTAGAGAGTGGTCTGTAAGTTATACTTTGTTCGCTGTGCCCTCTGACCCATAAGAGGGGAAAAGACTGATAAAGAAAGCTGGTAGGCAAGCTGTACTTCATCCCTTTCCCCATAGAGAAGACAGACCCAGAGTCAGGAATGTAGCAGAAGCAGAGCCTTTGACATCCAGCCAGGAAGAAACTATGCAAAAAGATCAGGAGATACAGGTGGTTGGCATCTGGGAGCAGACTGGGCAGAAGAGGAAGCACAAAGGGCAACATGGAGGCAACACCTTCAGGCCTGAATAAACCAGTTGATGCCCTACTGCCACACTGGCTCCTCAGAGTCCTGGGGGATAGAGTCCTAAAATGATGAAGGGGCGCTGGTCCAGAAAAGGAACCGAGAGCTCAGTCCTGTGTGCCACGGTCTCCAGAAATGCCTCCTAGGACCATGAGTGATTCTATCCATGTAGAATGCAAACTGGGAGGGCAGTAAGAAGCTGTCGATGTACGTAAAGTCCCAGACAGTGTTCCTCCGTATTTTCTGCCCATGAAACCCATCCACGGAAGGTTAAAGAATCCCACTGGATTTACAGAGAAAGCTAAATTTCTGTCTCAGCAACTAATGGGAACAGAAAATAGGTTCCATTTAAGACAGTGGTTTCTTTTTTTTTAACTGATTATTTATTTTTGACAGAGACAGAGCGTGAGTGGGGGAAGGGCAGAGAGAGAGGGAGACAAAGAATACCAAGCAGGCTCCAGGCTCTGAGCTGTCAGCACAGAGCCCGACCCAGGCCTCGAACCCACAGACCACGAGATCATGACCAGAGCCAAACAAAGTCAGATGCTTAACCAACTGAGCCAACCAGATGCCCCTAAGACAGTGGTTTATTAACCTCTTAATTCTATTTCACACAGACTTAAATAAACCCTGTTGTTAATTTCTCACCAAGTTTTCTTTTCTTTTCTGTTTTTAAGACAAGTATAGTAGAAAGCTTAAGGAGAGTTTAAAGGATAACAACAGGGATGTATAAAAGATAAAAAAAAAAAAAAACTTTGGTAAGTAGTTGAAGGAAGTAGGATTTTGCTTGGTTGTTTGCCTGGATCACAGAAAGAGAGTCAGAAAATGAAAATCTATCTTCAGGTCTTAAAAAAAAAGAAGAAAAGAAAAAATAAAAACCATAGTTATCAGATCATAGTTTCTTACATGTTATATTTTCTAGGGCACTCTGACAAATAATTCATTTGTGCATAAGAACCCTTTAAAGATCATTTTGCCAGTTTTATGAATGAGGAAGACAGCAAGCTGGCATGGGAATCTAATTTTTTTTTTCAACGTTTATTTATTCTTGGGACAGAGAGAGACAGAGCATGAATGGAGGAGGGTCAGAGAGAGAGGGAGACACAGAATCGGAAACGGGCTCCAGGCTCTGAGCCATCAGCCCAGAGCCTGACGCGGGGCTCGAACTCACGGACCGCGAGATCGTGACCTGGCTGAAGTCGGACGCTTAACCGACTGCGCCACCCAGGCGCCCCTGGCATGGGAATCTAGATGAGAATTCAGGTTTCCAGGTTTCTCTCCTCACCTGAGTCCTTCCTGACCCAGCAACTAAAGTGAAATGTGATGCCAAGGCAGTTTGTTGTGAGGGAGAAGGACACATTTTGATAAAACAATACGGGCAGGATTGGAAACTACAGTGATGAAAATAAGTACCAGCCTACGTGCCCGGAAAACAGGAGGAGCCAAAGGGAACTTAAGTGGCTGGCCTAATTACAGCATTCTCTGTTTCACTTTGGCTGCGTTCATGGGAAATATGAGTTTGTGAACAAACACTGGTTTGTACCTGGTGGACGTTTGGGATTTCTTAGCTTGGATATGCAGAGGTCAAAGGGCAGTGGTGTGGATAACTAGACACAAAGGAGCACAAAGTAGTAAAGATGAGACTAACATAAAAAAGTGTGTGATCCATTGATTGATTATCTTCCCATTTAGTGGCTTTATAAAGCTATTTGCAAGGTTGAAGCAGGAGACGACGAATTTGTCATTTAAACAAACAGTTCAGGGTGTCTGGGTGCCTCAGTCGGTTAAGCGTCCGACTTCAGCTCAGGTCATGATCTCACAGTTTGTGGGTTCGAGCCCCATGTCAGGCTCTGTGCTGACAGATCAGAGCCTGGAGCCTGCTTTGGATTCTGTGTCTCCCTCTCTCTCTCTGCCCCTCTCTCACTCACATTCTGTCTCTCTCTCTCAAAAATAAAGATTAAAAAAATTTTTAAACAGAAATAGTTCATAGCTGCCAGCTTCTCACATAGCAACTAAATTTTCTCTTTTTATTCCAGGCACCCCCATCAGCACCCACTGGCAGGAGACAGGCCGCAGGAGCCTCACTGTACTTTGGGGCTGCTGGGCAGGGGGGCAGCATCTAATCCACGGTTAGGTGGGATGCCTGTGGTCTCCTGACCCTTAACCACAGATAGCACTAGCTCTAGTTTCAGCCACGGCCAGCACTGGGGAGGCTGGCCCAGGAGCGTATAAATCACCATCTCCATGCAAGAGGTGCTGTTTTGGTCGTCAGCACGGAGGCAGCCCTCTGCCCCATAAAACCATACAAATCCTTTACAGAATAGACGCTGGGACAAAAGTAACTTTTCCAAGGAATGATTTAGAAATAGAAAAAGCATGGTCAGTATTAGCATATGATATTCCCACTGTTTTGAGTCAGGAATGGCTATGTACGTTTTGCATTTCAAGCTGTCTGCACCCCAAAAGTTGGCCAGTGAGATCAGGGGCTAGAGGATGCGCTAGGCAGCCAGCAGCCTGGGTGTGCACCCTCACTCTGCCACCTGCTATCTGTGTCATCACAGGCAAATTATTTCATCTCCCTAGGCTTCAATTTCCCCATCTGTAAAGCTGGGATAATAACAATATCTACCTTGCCTCCCTTAAAAGGTTGAGGTGAAGGGTAAATGACTTACTATTTGAAAATAACTGCTTAGAGGAGAGCCTGACCCAATAGTAGGCAATACAGTATTTGTTAAATAGTTAAAACATTGGGAGTCGTGTCATTCAGAATTCACCCTCGTAGAGGAAACAGTCTTCTCAGTCAGGGGTTATGTTTTCAAGTTGCCTATAAAAGACCATGCACCATAACTAAGCCTCAGACCTCAGGCTGGCTCAAAAATCATTTCTATGGAATGCAACGGCTTGTGTTGTCCTAGCTCAGCAACAGCGACACATCTTCCCTGGGAGCGGACATTGGGAAATCTGATCAAGCTATGGAAAGGATCTAGGAAAGGGCTCTTGTAAAGTCCTGGGCATCTTCAGGAGCATGAGGACAGGAAGCACCCACGTAATGCAGAGGGTGGTGCAGCCCAGGAAGCATTCTTTCTCCAGCACAGAGCTTAGAGATCAGACATCTGTCCTCTGAAGATGGCCTTGTAAGTGGAAAAGAAGGTCCACAGCTCAAGAGCAGAGACTGAGCCTCAAGTGTGGAAGGGGAAGTCCCCCATGGGACTGGCAGGAGCAGGAATGGACGACAGTGAGGAGCTGAGCCCGAGGGCAGGATGGGGCTGGAAGCAGCCTCAGTGCTTTCAGCTGGGGTGACAGGAGCTGCCTATTTAGTAGCTGGCTCTTTCTTACACATTTCATTCTCCCGCCCACATGGAAAGTCTGCACTATGCTCATCCTTGGCCCAACCTCAGTTTCAGATTTGGAATAAGGAGTAAATCTGAACTTAGTGCTCTAATTTGATGCTACATTTAGTGTCTTACTAAGCAATGCCAAAAAAATTAAAAATTTAAAAAGGGGCCCCTGTCATCTGTCAGAATAACTAACAGAAGAGACGAACTACATAAACTCTCATTTTAGGACACCCTGATCCCTGAGGTCTTTGAACACACGAAGTCCCTGCCATGCCAGCAGCAATCACTTTCCCACCTCAGTTGGTCCACAGGGCATGTTTCCACCGGACCACTGACCTGAAGCTGCAGGCTCGAAACCCAAATGCAAGTATGCTCGTTGGTACATTCCCTTACTGGGAAGGAGCCATCACCTTCTTTGAGATTTATAGCCCCAACACCGATGTTACACAAAGGTTTTGCTTTGTCTACGTAAACCCAATGGAGATGTGCCCCTCTTTGGCAGGCCTACTGCTGGGGCCAAGTGGGGATGATCCACAGGTTCCTGTTTTGGAGGAATGGGGCACTGCAGGAGAGAGGAAGGAATTAGAGAGCTGGGTCTGGCTTGCTGCTGTACTTCTGAGCGGTCCAGAACTGTGCAATTATACCATAGCCATTAGTCATGTGTTTCTATTTATATTAAATTAAATTAAATATTAAATTAAATTAAATGTGAAAACTGCAATTTTTCAGCCACCCTGGCTGCATTTCAAGGCTCAGTTAGCCTCATGTGGCTCGAAACTACTGTAGTTGGCACTACAGACACAGAATGTGTCCACCATTATAAGAAGGTCACCTGGGCAGCACTGATCAAACCTCTCTGTGACTTAATTGCTTCACTGGTCAAGTAGGGGTAACAACCTTTGCCTGGGTTTAGACCCTCCCAGGGCTCTGCCAGGAAGCAGCCATTTGTAACGTTCTGAGCATTCATATATAACAGATGCTCTAACAGGCATTACCTCACATGATCCTCACAATCACCAGAAGAAATAGGTGATACCATGCTCACTTAAGTGGAAGGAGAAATGGAGGCCTGGAGGAGCTGAAGAGTTAGCTGGGCCACATAGCTAATGAACGTTAGGGCGGGGATTTCAATCCAGATAACTTTGACCCTGAAGCCCGTGCTCCTCACCATCCCCCCTGCTTCTCCAGCAGGCTTCTGAAGGCCCCTCTGCTCCGGCATCCATGCTCCATGGACACACCGGCCCCGGGCTCAGCTCCTCCTGGGATATTTGGAGGCATAAAAGTTTTCACCTCAGCTGCTATGAGTGACTACAAAGTGCAGGAGTGAGAGCTGCTAATTCTTGTCTTACAGCCCAAACTACATTTATTTGTTAAGTGTGTTCAGGAAGTGTTACAGAACATATATTTTAACAAAAGGATTCATAGTATCTGTGTATGTGAGTATTTTTACATGATAAAGTATATATAAAGTCTCTTATGGGGGGCAGGGGTGGGGGGGAAGCGAGTACATATGTAAAAAGTATCATACACATTGTTAAAAGTAAAAGAGGGGCCCCCGGGTGGCACAGTCGGTTAAGCATCCAACTCTTGACCTCAGCTCAGGTCTTGATCTCAGGGCTGTGAGTTCAAGCCCCGCACTGGGCTCCACGCTGGGCATGAAGCCTACTTAAAAAAAAGGGGGGGGGGGAATAAAAAGGAAAGGAGCAAACTGGGGGAAATCAGTGTAATTGGCAGATAAAAGGTTTTACCCTTAATACAGAAAAAAGTACCTAGTATCAAGAAGAACAATACTAAAACTAACAGAAGACTTGGCAATGCCCAGGAAGAGGGGCATGGACTGGGAGGGGGCCCTCGGTGCTCAGAATGGTAGTGCTACAAGGTGTGTACAAAGGTAAAAAGTCACTGAGCCACACTCATAGGTTTAGTGCCCTTTATGTGGAGAATGTAATACCTCAATAAGTTGCTACAAAGCATATAAACTGAAATATAAGCTGAAGAGTTCTTCATCATCAGCTAAATGTGCTCTCTTTGCCCCTCAAACAATGAATGTAAGAGGACTGAAACATAACAGCTGTGCCACTTTGATATACTCCGTGAAACTGCTCTCCAGAGGTGACTTACACTTCCTGTACCGTAAACAATGATGAAATCATCAAGCAGCAGTACTGCTTGTCACTGATCATATTAAACTGCTCTGTAGACCATCCTTCCCCACCCTGCGTGTAGTTTTGGGCAGGGACCAATGTCTTCGGGGACCTTTAGTTATAAGAACAACTCTTCAATCAAAAATGTCCAGTCCAATATATTAAAGTTGTGGTTCGGTCCAGAATAAGACATTTCCTTCCTGTCCTAATCTAGCCTGTCCTGAGCCTGGAAGCCTATTTAGGAGGCCTCCTGTACTTTCCCACTACCAGCTCTCCACTTCTTGCTTTCACTTCTGACCTCCAGGGAAACGCACGCAGACTGACGTGCTGGGGCAGGGGGGGCCTGGCCCAGGCTCCCTCTGGATACGGCAGATGGACAGTGGCTAACTCTTCCTCTCGTGGGGCACTTGGTGGGACTTTTGGAGACCTCTCCACTGGAGATTTAAGGCCAGCTCCCCTGACTCAGGTAATGTCTGGATCCTCCAACACTCACATTTACTCCGTGTCCAGCACACTCCAGGTCTCAATTCTTGTTAGTGAATGAATAAAGGAGGTGAGGAATCAGAAAGACAGTAGCTACGTTCCCTCCATAAACCCCTTTGGGAAGGAAATTTTTAGGTAAGTAAGCCATTTTATCTGATCTCACACTTTTAAAATATTCCCTTTAAGTTAAGAAAATGAGTGACTATTTCATTCTTGGCCACTTGTCACTCAGACAGTACCCAGAGTCTGATGGAGCGGGTTGTAACCTATGGATGTTGTTGCAGGCTCCTTTATTAATGCCATTCCATGGTCTGTAAAATTCCTCAAACAACTGGACAGAGTATCTTTACAGAATCAGTGGATCACTAAGAGAGTTTAGGAAAACCAAAGTTGCTATACATTATACATACAAGGTCAGGCCTTTGACAGGAACTGGAGGGCCAGCCTAGAAGTCCCTCCCTCTCCTTCTGTGCACAGAAGACAAAGCAGTCACACAAGCATGTGGTTAAAAGCACTACAGCCCTGGAACCTGCAGATACTTTGGAATTGTGCAAATGACACGTTAAGGCCGCCTAGCAGGAGATGTTTGAGAAGCATGTGGACGCTTAATGAAAACACCCCTTTCTCTCAGATTTTCTCTTTTTTTAAAAGTTTATTTATTTATTTTGAGAGAGAGACAGGGAGAAGGGAAGAAGCAGAAAGAGAGGGAAAGAGAGAATCCCAAGCAGGGTCTGCACCGTCAGCATGGAGCCCGATGTGGGGCTCAAACTCAAATTGTGAGATCATGACCTAAGCAGAAACCAAGAGCCAGATGCTCAACTGACTGAGCCACCCAGGTGCCTCCTTTCTCTCAGTTTTTCTCTCTGATTTCCCATCCCTTAGTCTCTGTCTTGACTGACTTTGAAAATTTTAAACACTCAAGAATACCTTCCTGGACAGAATGAACAACAGCAACATCAAAATGCAAACTCGATTTGACAACTATTCCTAGGCATCTCCCACGTGCCCAGAGCTGCAGAGCCCTGAGGAGGGAGATGCCAGGATGAACGAGACAGCCCTATCTGCAGGGAACTACAAGCTCCTTGGAGGGGGATGAAATGTGCATCTCCTGTCCTTAACTGGAAGGGATTTGGTCACACCCACCTACAGTGTACTTTATGTCTTTCATGCTTCTTCATTCAACGTCACCTTTAATCCTCACCAGATCCTTGGGGGAGGTAAGAGATGGATGGCTGTCCTCATTTTCAGAAGATGATATTGGGGTGCCTCAGTCGGTTAAGCAACGGACTCTTGGTTTCGGCTCAGGTCATGACTCATGGTTTCCTGAATTCAAGCCCTGCACTGGGCTCTGCGCTGGTGGCATAGAGCCTGGTTGGGATTCTCTCTCTCTCCCTCTCTCTGCCCCTCATCCACTCACACTGTCTCTGTCTCTCTCAAATAAACAATGTAAAACTTAAAGAAGAAGAAGAAGAAGAAGAAGAAGAAGAAGAAGAAGAAGAAGAAGAAGATGATGATATTAACACCCAGCGAGGCTGAGTGACCAATTCTGCCTCCACAGAAGATTCGGTGGCAGAGCTGGAAGAAGAATACACGTACCCCTGACCCTGTGCTGCTACTTCTGTTAACCCATAGATAAGGCGTGTGGGAGAAATCCAGAGTGGCCTTCTGGCTTCACTTTCAACATGAAAGGCAGCACGTGAGTGAAAAAGCACAACACAATGAGGAGAAAGTAGCACAGAATGTGTAACAGAGGAAAATTTTTAGAATCAGGAAAAAAAAAAAAAAAAAAGAAGCAATCTAGCCTTACTAAACACTTACGAAAGGAAAGGCTAAAAGATTCCAGAATGGCATTCTAGCACACATTGCAGGGAAGGAGTTGAAGGCAATTTTATTTCTCTGGAGAACCAACACTCATAATTCTGTGACTATTTCTCCTGAATTAAGTGCGGGGTAGTATCTGCTAATATTAGTCACTTTTGGTGAGAAATGGGAAACAAATACATGACATCTAATATTCTGTAGCAGACTCAATTCTCTAGATTATCCTCCATACCTCCTCTGAATTCAACTGACTCAGATTATGCTACCAAAGGTGAGAGGAGGTGGTGGGCACGCAGTGTGGCCTCCAGGACCACCTGTCTTTCTCAAACTACCCTCTGTGAAGCCTGAATGAGCACCAGTCAGCCAAAATCAGTAAAGGGGGTAAGAGAAACCTGGACACTGAAGCCAAAAAAATAAAAAATAAAATAAAGCTCTAAAGCAATTAGATAAGCAGAGATGTTCCAGAATGTCCTCAACATCATGTGCTTACACAGAGAGAGTGATGGAAAACTCACTTGAATGAGGAAGGTACAGGATGTACACATGCTAAAGTTATAGCAGGATAATTGGAAACCAACCACAGATTCTTCAAACCCACTCACACATTCAGGGACGGTAAGAAAAGAGAAATGAGTGGATGGGAAGAACTTCCTCTGGCACATCGGGGTCCACATGTTATACAATAATCATGTCAGGACAAAAGACTGAATACTTGAGCAATCTGTATCATCCACATATGCCCCCAGTGTAGAGGGTCTACAAAGCTGGGATTCCCAGTGTGGCCCACCCTAAACGGAACTGATCACAAATGCTTTCCCACATACAAGCACATCTTAAGTAATAAATAGGCTGTGAAGTATCTGAACTCTCCAAACAACAGCTAACAGGGTGCTTTTTGGATTAGATAAAGGCCCCAGGACACAACCTGAATAAAGAGACCCTTGCTTTCACATCAATCCATTTTCCATTCCAGTGACTTGGTGCTGTCCAATCTAATATTGGCTGTGTGTACATATGTATTTATGCAAATACAATGCAGCTCTCAAGCCAGATGATCACACCTTACTCCAAATCTCTTTATTACAAGCAAGGGATTCAATACACCCATCTCCTCCATCTGAGTTCTCTTCACCCAAAGTAAAGTAAGCCCAGCATACTGTAAACTGCTTTGTGGCTCTTTTCTAGCTACTATAAGAGTCCTCTGTGGATTGTGAGGGATTTCCATTTCAGGTCAGGAGAAAAAGAGGGCACTGGGGATTGACAGAAAGGAGGTGAGACTGAGAGGCAAGCAAGATTAGAGGTTTTGGAGAGATTTGCAGACAGGAGGGAGCTGAACCCAGGTAAACCTGGGCTTTCACTCACAGCAGGGAAGACAACCCAGCAGCATCTGCTAAGCCTTGTGTACCAAAGCTACTCTGCATCTCTGAAGCCACCACAGCCCAGGGAATCAGAAGTCAGGACCCCGAGTCCAAAACCAGAGAGGAGTGAATGGAATGGATGTCAGACACAGGAGAAACCTCATTATCCTGTATCTGCAATGAGGCAAATGGGACGTACAAATAGCTCACTCAGATTATGAGGAAGAGACTAAACATTTCAATGGGCTAAGGGCAGTTCTCAGAATTTGAGCGATATGGGATCCATTTCTATTTATTTAAGATGTGTTGAGTAAAATTTTTACATGCTATATTGAATGTGCTACCTTCATTTTTATTTCAATTAACATTTAAGAACTGTCATGGGCTAACTGATGGTGAGGCCCAAATCCCACTTTTCCCAATTAGCGAATTCTCTCACCACAGGGATTCCAGGAGTCTGGCTCTCTCGTGACCCTATCTCACAGTCTGTCATTACCAAGGGCTATGTGGCAGACCCAGGACAGCCTCAGGGAATATATGAAGTGGGGGCTCCTCTCTTCTCTTTTTCTTTATTCATTAGCATTTTATTCACATTTTATACGTTTAACGTGCTCCGATCTGAGCCCCACAGGGTCCCCTTTTGCCTTTTCAAAATTCTCCTTGCAGGGCACTAGCCAAGCGCGTGTCCAGCAAGGTCTCCCATTATTTGGCAGTGCGGAAGAAAAGCACAACGCGTGTTTCATGCCAATGAAGCAAAGGAGGCCCTTGCTTTATTTTGCGAAATTGCGAATTGGGTATCAATTCTACAAACGTGTAATGAAAACACACAAATAACAAGTAGGTGTCCTGTCAGCATGATGCAATTTAAAAACAGAATACTAGGATGCAAAAAATCAAAGTCGTGGGGCAAAATATCTCCTAAATCAGGCCGAGAAAATACTCCCCAACCAGATACCAGAGTATGTGGTACCAGAATGCTGCTTAACCTCCAGGGGCACCGGGTGCAGGCGGCACAGCTCAGCCTATGGTGAGGGCCCCATGAACGGCACTCCCTGGGTGGCACAGGACAGTGGCTCGAGTGCCCACAGGTGGGTGCTGTGGCCTGAAAAGATGAGGAAAGCGTAGAGCCCTGCTTCGCCTCCTGGGTCACGCCAGATCTGAGACAGTGTGCGTTTGGCAAATGTGCATGTGTTCCCTTTGATCTGTGTGTATATCCTCCTATTTCTTTCCTTTGGCTCTAATTCCAACGTTTCAGACCCTAACTCCAAAGACTCAGAAAGCAGTTTACATATGTAACAATTTAAAAAGTTGGTTTGGAAAAATCCTTGAAAGTAATGAATGATGCCATTAAATTACCTGCGCGTGCTTTGAGACCCAGTGACGGAGGACATTCAGTACTCGATTGGTGGCTGTTCTCCGAATAATAAACTCTTTGTCGCATGTTCTCTCAGTGTTGTTGAATCCTTAGGAGGAGAATAAACACACACATGTGGTTAAAGCCAATCCCCAGGAATCTGGGGAAGGTCACTTATTTGGGGACATTGGTTAGTGGAAACTCACAAATGGCACATCTTCGCAGACAGGTACAAGCAGCTTCAGACTGTTATGGATTCCACTTACTTACCTATTATAACTGCAGTTATGAGGCTACCACATCTTTACAGGTGCAATTAAATGAATAATGTGCACACACTTATTAACGGCCACTGATTAAAACTAATGCTGATCTAATGACATTTCCACCTATGCCTGCCTTGTTCTAGAACATAAAGCCAAGGAAATTTTAACAAAGCATTTAAGAAAACATTAACTTATACTTTTGCCCAAAAGTCATTATATAACCAATAACGTTTTCAGTATTTGTAGATGAATTAGCCCACACCTTAGCTCATAGATGATACTTATTATGCACCCATGTATTGAGAAGCACGACAGCATAGAGGTTAAGAACATGAACTTCACAGCCAGACTGGGAGTTCAAATCCCTGTTGTGTTACCCTGGTAAGTTACAACACCTCTCTGGTGACCTGTTTCCTCATGTCCTGCATGGGCTAATAAGTGTACCCACACCACAGAGTTGTTCTGGAGATTAAGTTAGTTAATACATGTTACACATTTAGAATGGCACCTGAAACAATAGTGGAAGGTAAATAAATATCAGCTGTTACTACAATCCAATGTTGGTTGAATGTCTTTGGTTCCCCTTTGTGCCAGCCTATGTCCCTGTCTTGGCCACCTTCTCACTATCAAGAAATCATTTAAATTTTTTCCTACTGACTCTAAGTTTTAAAAGATTTTGCCTTCCAATCATAATTAACTGACATGTTTCCTTTAAAAATGGATGAAAGCCTTATAAAACTTCACTGGAAAACTTCTTGAAAGTTGTCTAACTTACTCATTCCATTTCCTCCTCTTCTACATTCTCTACATCCCCCTCCAAGCCTCTCACCCCATATGACCACCAAAGCAGCTCCTGTTAAGGTCGCCAGTAACCTACACGTCTCTATATCCAAGGGATATCCATCATCTCTCCGTTGGAAGGCTCACCTGATGAACACCAATAAGCAAATCACTCATGTATTTATATCCCCAGATCTCTTCTCTCATCTCTGGATCAATTTATCCAGCTGCTTCTTGATATTTTTCCCTTAGATGTTTCAAAAACCTCAGACCCAATAGGTATGAAAGAAAAAGCCATGGCCTTTCCAACAAACCTTGTCCTAATCTAGTGTTCCCTATTCCATTAAAGGAACATCAACAGCCATCCAGATGTATACACCAGAAACTTTGTAATCGTTCCTGGCCCATCTCTTTGCTTCTTCCTGGTAATTTTACCTGCTAAGTAAATCTCAAATCTTTCCACATCTTCTTTCCTACAAAGTCAAAATTGAAGTTCAGCACCAAGCAACTCTCAATCTGGTCTACTGACAATGGTCTACTGACAATGGTCTACTGACAACTGATCTCCTTTGTCATTCTTGCTTCCTCAAATCTGTTCTCTTGTCTAAGGTCAGAAAGATCTTTTCAAAGGCCAAATTAGATGGGTCACCCCCGTTTAAAGCATTTCCATGGCTCCTGTGATAAGTAGAAGAAGTTAACATAGCCCACCAGGTTTTCCATGATTTGACTCCTAGCTCCCTCTCAGCCTTTTCTGG
Source organism: Felis catus (assembly GCF_018350175.1). NCBI lineage: Eukaryota > Metazoa > Chordata > Mammalia > Carnivora > Felidae > Felis > Felis catus. Next base: position 144,637,653 of record NC_058368.1, on the reverse strand, counting down.
AACCATATTTTCTCACTTTTCCCCTTCTTTCTCACCACCCTTCTTTTAGTCCTTCATCTTCACGTGCTTTGCACATACCGCTCTGGATCTGTCACAATTATTGCTCTCCTTTGTACTCAGTGAAAGCTACTCTTGTTTATTTCACTTCCCCAATTAAGCCTGTCCTGGCCTGAGCTGAACAAATCAACATTACACATCCCACGGCACCAAGCACGTTGACTTTCTGGCACTTGTTACAGTTGCAATTTTACATTTATTTATGAGTTTATCTGATCAATACTGGTGTCTTCCATGAAGTCAGGGATCGGGTGTATTTTTGCTGAGCATGATGAGCACATATCTGGCACATAGCCATGCTGTACACAATGTGTATCTGCTGAATAGATGAATGAAAGCCTGGATAGTGAGGACTTACTCAGTATTTATTGAGTATGATTTGCATATAAAGAATAGTGAGTGGAAAACTAAATGAATAGTCCTCAGAGCTTACAAATGAGTTAGACTAAAAAAATCTATGAACTTCTCAAGGGCAGAGGCCCCTTTTCGATACTGCTCTTTGGATGTAGACAGGCATTTTCAACCCTACAGCAGACACTGTCAGAGGATGATGATGATGATGTGCTCTTGGCAGAAAAGATATATTTAAAAAAAATGTTTGCTATTAAAAGCTTATAAATTCTGGGTAAAATATAACAAATATCTTTTAAAATGCATAGCTGAGTTATTAATAAGGAATTTTCTAGAGTCAAACACACAGAGATCTAAAAAACCAAGATCAAGAACCAAGCCTCTGAACTGATGCTAGCTTCCCTAAGATGAAAGCAGTTTACCAATCTTGGTAACACAGGATTTGGACTGTAAATCCCATGTGGTTCAGGAGAAGCCTCAGGGCCTTCAGGAAGTATGGGTGAGAGAATGGGAACTGAGACCCCACATGAAGCTGGAACTCCCCAAAGACCAGCCCCTCTGTGAACGAGTGGACTATGGGGAAAAGTGCTCCAAGTGCACAAGGAGACAGTTAAGAAACTTACCTGCCTCAGCCTGGATCTCAGTGGGGGTGTGGAAAAAAAAGCCTCCCTGAGAACTGATAGCCACAGGCCCACTTCACGGAGATATGAAGCTCAGATTCAGCCACCATTGGGTGGTCTGTCCCTCTAAATGAGAAATTAAAAAGTGGCCCAGGCTAGTGCTAATCCTGGGATCCTTGACAAAAGTATACACACAACTTTTCTGGAGGGACAGAAACTCAAGCTCAGCCTGTAATGGATCACCACTAACCAAATCCCTGAAGAAAAACTCACAGTCCAAAATTACAAAACACTCAAACCATCTACCATGAACAAGGATCAGTAGACACATGAATGAGGAACTCCCACCCTACCCGTCCACCACTACCAAGAATTCCAGGTACCAGAACTATTACACAGATCCAGTTTAAACATCCTAAAATTAAAGTGTTTACAAAGACTAAAGATACACAAGTAGGAACTGAGGGGCACCTGGGTGGCTCAGTCATTTGAGCGACTGACTTCAGCTCAGGTCATGATCTCATAATTCATGAGTTTGAGCCCCGCGTCAGGCTCTGTGTGGACAGCTCAGAGCCTGGAGCCTGCTTCAGATTCTGTGTCTCCCTCTCTCTCTGCCCCTCCCCCGCTCATTCTCTCTCTTTCCCTCTCTCTCTCTCTCTCAAAAATAAATATTAAAAAAAAACAAAAGTAGGAACTGAAAACATGATAAAAGAATAAAAAATTTTAAAGTCAGAAAAAAATTTTTAAGTCAGATTTTACAAGAACCACATAAAACTTCAAGTTAATACAATTATTCTTTTAATTATTGTTGAAAAATAGATGAGTTGAAATTGAAAACTCAAAGGTAGAAAAACACTGATTAGACAGACCCCACTAAATAAGCAAAGAATAAACTGGAAAAAGATTTAAAAACAGGTCTCAGAAAATTATTCAAATGCAGTACAAAGAGTTAAAGAGAGAAAACAGAAAAGAGTTGTTAAAAGACATGGAGGAAAGAATTAGAAGTTCCAGCAAAAAATCAGAAGGATAATACAGGAAAAGAATTTTTCAGACTTGTTGGAAGACATGAATCCTCAGGTTCAGGAATTGCAATGAATCCCAAAGCAGGATAAATACGATGAAAACCACACCAGAAATAATGAAAAACGATGGAACTCTAAGACAAAGATAACTTTGAAGCAACTGCTGAGGATATATTTGTTATTTGTAAAGAAAAGTCAGATGAAAAGGATAGGAAATGGTATGGGGAATGAGGAAAGTTGATGAGAAGGCTCTAAGTAACTAAAACAGAGAATTCAACTGGAGAGCTGGGAAATCATAAGGCACTATCATGCTGGAGGATGAAAGTCAAAAGTTCTTTGAACACTGAAAAAGGGTGATGAGGCAGAGTCCCTCACCTGCATATATAGGTATAAGGATGGTCTATCAGTGAGATGAGAAAAGAATGGGTGAAAGATAAGAGCAAGGGTGGGACACAAAGATAAAAATCAAGGTGAAATGTTAACAAAGACAAGCCATTTTAACAGAGTTGCTACTACCTTAATGTATTTTGGAAAAAACGTCTATCCCTACTGGTCTCTTTGCGTCTGTGTCAGGTGTGAGTGGACAGGGTAGTCTATGTTGAAGATAGACAAGAAAGGCAAGGAACATTCTTCTGCTCTCCAAGTTATTTAGTGTCATACATTAAAAGGCCACTTAAGGGATTTTCTTTATCAAATTTCCAATATTTCCATAAATTCAAATCTCAACCTCTATCATCAGTTAGGTTAGGATTTGATTATACTGCTTGGATGTTCTTCCTAACTCCTTCTAATAACCATGTTATTTATCTTTTCTATGGAGATCACAGCTAGGTACGTTCTCATTGTCTCCGCTGCTCAGAGCTCATTACCTGCTGCCACTTGCAGTACTCAACAGTCTCTTGGAAAGCAACCAGGTACTCCCGTATGCAATCTTCAACAACGCGTATTCAGTCGGTGCAGCTGGAACAATCCACAGCTAGCAGTAAAGATGACTAGGATGGAAGGACCAGCTGCAGGCAGGACCACCCTTCCAGGTGCTGCAGGAATTCTGAGAACCAGTGAGGGAGGGAAGGCTCCAAAGACACACATTCTACTACAGCCTTCACAGGGCAGGCCATCCCTAATATGGTCCAGGATGGACAAGAAGTAAAGTCCGGGGCAAATTACTCAACCTGTTTGTGGCTCAGTTTCCTAACTTCTAAAATGAGCAGAAGAAACCACATAGAGTCGTTTTAAAAATTAAATAATTTGGGGCACCTGG